>NW_027362768.1:241185896-241905896 GCF_046119375.1 Phyllobates terribilis | reverse complement strand
CTTGCCATGGCAATTGATGTGCCCTCGCCTATTCCTTTGTCACCAGCAATAATAAATGGTATTTTGAATATTTTTAATCCCAGTGGGCCTCCACCACCACCAGCAACTGCAACCCATCGTTATGGGCAGGTTGCAGCATATCGGCATGAACCTTCAGAGGCCCATGGAACTTACGGCTGCCCACCAGTACCTGGAGCGGCTTACCACCGTCCTGGCCCATCTCCGAACAGCAGTTTCTCCCAGGATATGTTCCAAGGGTATGGGTACGACCCGGAGTTCCAACAGTTGCCATAGAAGAAATTACACCCTGTCTACATTTTTGGTCCATAAAAAAATGCAGACAGCACCTGTATGTCATTAGATACATTTTTAAAAGAAAAAATGTAAAAACACCTTTTCTTTATAGTCATCTACACCAGGCTTCAGGTGTAGGTGACTGTAAGAAAAGGTGTTTAGTTTTATATACTGGAAATAACTACAGGTGCTGCCCGTTCTTTATGGACCAAAACTGTTGACAGCTTGGCCTGGCCTCTGAAGTGTTTTGTTACTACATTGTAAAGTTATGGACAATGTTTGTCCAGATGTTTGTTTCCCATTTTTTGGGCAATTTTTTTTGTTTCAAGTTGTTTCACATTTTTCGATATGTTTTATTAAAATAAATTAATATTTATAACAAAATGTCCATTTTACTTCAGGTAAAATTTAGAGTATATATAGTATATCTGTTTGGGTAGTGTCAGTGAAAAATTTCATCTAACAAAAAATAAAAATGGGCCCCTTACCTGCACAAATTTCAGGGGAACAATAATTTGTTAAAGTTATTATGACACTTCATGTTTGGCTGTCTGTATTTAGCAAATTTGATTTGTAATTAAAAAAAAAAAAAAAATTATATGACTTGACGACAAAGGGATGAATTGTCACAACATCGTTCTTTGCTTGTTCTGCTCAGAGCACAAGCAAATGACAATGGTCTGTGCTGATTTTAGCAGCCAGTATTTGGGAAGAGCGCTCTACTAGTACCGCCGATTCCCAGGGACAGGTTTGAATATCTCAGGTTTTTTGTTTTTTTGGGGGGGTTCAAGTATCTGAAATATCTTCATGGGTGCTGCACTGGAAAGCCATCTTATGCGTAGATGTATGTTCATGAAGCCACACATATCACTGAATATGGACACAAGATTGTGAGTTAAAACAAATTTATTCGTTAAGAAGGTTTCATCAATTTTGACAATAATAACTTTTCTCGAAATTCTTCTTTTATTGGGCATCAGATCTTCTCTGCTGGTCAGGCTGCTCAACACCAGCACAGGAGTATTGCCAGTGCACGGCACCTTCAGGACTCATGAAGTAGTCAACGAAGGTTTCTCGCACCCTGGCACCAGAGTTGGATGGCCTTCCCGGAGCCAAGTTGACCACTGGAATTAATTCAGACAGCTGTGACTCCTCATCTTGCTCAGTGCTGTACTCACGAGCATAGTTGTGGAGTACACAGCATGCCTTAATTACAGTGTCAACCGTCTCCGTATCCAACTGGATGGCAGTGTGAAAGATCCTCCACTGACTACACATGATTCCGAAGGTGCATTCCACATATCTGCGTGCACGACTCAGCCGATAATTTAAAATCCTCTGCCGGGCATTCAGTGCCCTTCGTGGGTATGGGCGCAGCAGGTTGTTCATTAAGGGAAATGCCTCATCCGATACCATCACAAAGGGAACTGGATCTGTGGAACCTGGCAAAGGTCTTGGGGCTGGGAGCGTTCCGCCATCTTGAAGAATTTGCAACCCAATCTGTGATGATCGCAACACCCGAGAGTCCCCAGTACTACCATAAGCGCCAACGTCGATGGCAACAAATTTGTAATTTGCATCAGCCACCGCCATCAGTACCACAGAAAAATACTTCTTAGAATTAAAGAAGAGTGATCCTGATCGTGGTGGCTGCTGAACTCTCACATGTTTGCCATCGACAGCACCTATGCAGTTGGGGAAATTGGCCACAGTTTGAAAGCCTGCTGCGACCTGCAGCCAAGTCTCCTCGGTTGGGGAAGGCATCACAATGGGCTGCAACTTCTGCCAGATGACGGTACATGTGCACCTCACAATTTGGGAAATGGTGGATTTACCCACCCTAAATTGGAGGTGCAGTGATGTATAGCTCTCTCCTGTGGCCAAAAACCTGAAAAGGAAAAATATAAAATTAGAAAAGACACAAAAAGAAATACAAGACAACATTATAATCCCACAATAGTAATTAGTATAGAAAAAAAAATTAGACTAAAATAGTTTACAGCACTGAGTGCATGTCTTGTAGTTTTGGTTGGACATTTGAAAGGTGTTTTTTTTTGTTTTTACTTTTTTTTGCTAGGTAGTTCTCACATATGTAGTCACTTGTCATTGGCTGTGTTTGCCTCCATTGTTTGCTCATCAACAGGTCACACATCAATTCTATTCAGTGACCTTATCACTATCCCCTTGCTATGACCCAGCTAATCTTATGTACAGGAAAACATTATAGACACATAGGAGCCATCACCAGAGGATGACTCACCAAGGTAAACCTGAAGGGAAGGGTGGTCTGTTGGGCCCATTCATGAGTGGTGGAACTAATCATGCCAGTTTGAAAACATAAGGAGTGGATAATTGTCCACTCAAGATTTTTTATTTTCAATTTGACAATGTTGTAAGGAATACAACAAATTAAATTTTTCATGCTCCTATGTGATTATTAATAACAAAACGGACAAGTTTAGGGCTCTTTCACACTACTGTTTCTCCAGTACGAGTGGTGGCAGAGACAACAGACTTAATGATTGTTATTTTATTATTAATTTTACATGTGGGGCCACACTACTAACCCCCCTCATCATGATCCCTTATGTTGCTGATCAAAGCGCCGGCATAGAACCATGATTAAGGCAGCGGTCATCAAGGACTTGGTGAATTGTGATAATTGTATCGCTGACTCACAGAAGTCTGTCCATGTGATCCAGGTGCGGTGCATGTAACGCACACTGTGCTATGATATTTCCAGTACTTATGGTGCTGGAGATATCTGTACGTGTGAAACCAGCCATATAGTCAGTATTCCATCAGTATTTTTAGTTAAGAGTGTGAGTCAAAACCAGGAGTGGATGATAAATGCAGAATTGGTGACGGGTTTCCATTTAATTTCTCGCATTGTTCCTCACCTGGTTTTGTATCCAACTCCACAGCAAATATACTGGGCGAATACTGAGAAAATATTTGGGGAGGTGACAGCATATGTTGATTAAGTTTTATAAAATATTAATATATAAAATATATACATACATGTAGACATAGATTTAAAATGTTCAACTTACCGCAAGGTGATGAGCAGCCTTTCCTCAGCAGAGATGGCCCTCCTCATTATGGTGTCTGTATAGTCGAGGTCGGGAGCAAGAAGACCCAGCAGCCGATCAAAGGCAGCAATTGTGAGCTGACAAAATTTTTGAAATTTTTCTGGATATCTGTAAAATTCAAAAAAAATATTAGGTTCACACCGATTAAAATATATTATTTGACAAAAAAAAAACATTTAAAATATAAATTAGGTACACACGGATGACGAGATCCTTTTTTCCCCATATATCTTACCTCCTTAAATCCTGGTACAGCACATTGAAGTGCCCCTTCTCCGCCCGCTCCTGCACAATAGGGTGCACCCACAGCTTTTTGGGTCTTCTCCTCGTCCTCCTAGACCGCTCCTATGGGAGAATAATAGGTTAGTGCACACTACATGCAATAAACGAAACCTTCTACTTAAATTTATCTTACCTGATCGCTGTAGTGATGCATGAGATTTATTGCAGTCGCGAGCAGAACGAACAAATATGGTTCACTGAGACGCAGGGGCTGCAGTTCTTGTGGCATCCTGAATACTTCCAAAATGGTGAAAAGGGGTTGTACTAGGAAATGACATCAAATTGTCCTTTTTTTTTTTTTTTTTTTCCACTAACTTTATTTGTCTTCAAAAAACGCATCAAAAACCGCGTGAAAAACTGCGCCAAAAACGCACAAAAACCGCGCCAATAATCCGCATGCGTTTTTCTGCCAGGGAGATTCAGAAATGGTCAGGAAATTTTCTGCTTCATTTCTGCATCGTGTGCACATACCCTTAGTGACACGGGACGGGACGTCTACACTCCTGACTTGGCTGACCCCTTTTCCACCCTTTTATGGATTGTCTGATGATGAATCTTTGTCACATCTCCCCAATTCAGTAGTTGGAAGTGAAATGCTACTCCGGTCAGACACCGCTGCGCTGACGCCCCTGATATGCCCCTCATCATTAGCTGGTGGAGAAATTCTATGGTGACTTGTGATCTGGCTTGTTCACATTGGTCAACCCGTCTGCCTGCTACTAGTTGTGTCCACTCTTCCCATGCCTTACCGTATGCTTGCCACGTCGACGGGGCAACTGACGCTCTGATTAATGGCATCAACTATTCGCCACTAGATCCCATAGGGAGGGTGGGCAACTGTTGCCCGATGGGTGGGCGTTGGGGAAGAGCTCTGTGAAAATCTGCCAATTGAATTGTTATAAAGCGTTAGCAGCAGCTTTAGACCCCTCAGCATAGTGGCTAGCGCGGACCCATACATTGTGTTTTAGGCACAGGAATGCTAGCCGGCGTAGTAGGCCTAGCACTGGGAGAGACGATGATGCCATCTTATTAATGCAATGCGCTAGGCTGGTGTTTTTTGTTTTGAAGCGTATATTTTTGTTAGCCAGGCGCGCGCCCCATATTTCTATTGCTACCACTATTGGGAAGAAAAATTATTTTCAGGGCTAGATGCAGCTAAAAATTATTTTTAATTTCAAAGCTGGTGGAGCTTGGTATAGATGGCCTAATACAATGAGTACCACACACTGCTACAAGCCCAAATATTTTTTCAGAGCTAGATGCAGATAAAAAATATTTTTAATTTGCAACCTGGTGGAGGTTAGTATAGATGGACTAATAGAACAAGTCCCACACACTGCTAGAAGCCTAAATATTTTTTCAGAGCTAGAAGCAGATAAAAATTATTTTTAATTTGCAACCTGGTGGAGGTTAGTATAGATGGACTAATAGACCAAGTCCCACACACTGCTAGAAGCCTAAATATTTTTTCAGAGCTAGATGCAGAAAAAAAATATATTGAATTTGCAACCTGATGGAGGTCAGTATAGATGGACTAATAGAACAAGTCCCACACACTGCTAGAAGCTGAAATATTTTTTCAGAGCTAGATGCAGAAAAAAATTATATTGAATTTGCAACCTGATGGAGGTTAGTATAGATGGACTAATAGAACAAGTCCCACACACTGCGAGAAGCCTAAATATTTTTTCAGAGCTAGATGCAGATAAAAAATAGTTTTAATTTGCAACCTGGTGGAGGTTAGTTTAGATCAGGGGTGTCCAAACTTTTTTCTAAGAGTGCCAAATTTGATGAAGTGAACATGTGCGAGGGCCGATCATTTTACTTGACATTCTTTGGACCATTAAAATGAATGCAAATAAACTTTTTTTGCAAAGTTTATTGAAAACGGCATACTTTTTATTTTGTGACTTGGATGACAAATCTAAACAGGTGTTTAATCAATCTGCCTTAAAGGGGTTAACCCAGACATACCCCCATTCTCACCCAGGAAGCCCCTCCCCGACTTGAGCATCGAAGCAGTTTATGCTCCAATGTCCTACTTTTGCCCTGCACTAAATTGCGCAGAGGAAAGGCATTTTCTGGAGTTCTAGTGACATACCCGGCTCTCCACGGGGCTGGCAGAAAGCCCAGTGACGTCACCGGCACTGATGGGCGGGCTTTATCACCAGTAAACCAGCTAGAGCAGCGCTAAAGCCTGCACATTAGAGCCGGTGAAGCCTCCTACCGGCAGTGTGTCATTGTAAATAGCACAGGGCAAGGGAGCACATCGGAGCATGAGATGCTTTGATGCCCATGGCAGGGGGGCTGCCTGGGTGAAAAAGGGGGTATGTCTGGGTTCTGAACTTGGACAACCCCTTTAATATAATAAAAACAGGAAACTGAGATATCTCAGGAACATTTTAAAGTACATTACACAAAGTAATGTAAGGTTGTCTGTCAACTTATAAGTTCAAAAAATGTGAACAGGAACATAACAGCAAGTATACATGTGTTCAAATATATAACTGTCTATCCAACTGACATTAATTGAGATTTTACAACATATTAATCTCAATTAAAAAAAAGAAACTAGCCTGCACTAATGTGAAGGGTGAAACTGGGATCTGGACTGCAGCACATAGACTAGGTCTGGTTCAATGGCCGTGGTTTTGATGCGCAAAATGTCACGCAGGTGAGAGTCACTTAGTCTTGTCCTCACGCGGTTCTTGTTAAAGTTCATAACAGAGAATGTCTTCTCACACAAATATGTTGAGCCAAACAAGCTCAGGGTTTTCTTAGCCAATGTTCGAATCTCTTGAAACCGGCTCTTATCCAGTTGGCGGTAAAAGTTAACAAGAGAGAGCTGTTGATGACGACTGCGTAACTCGCTGTCACAATGTAGCTCAATGAGCTCGAGCTGCAACTGATCAGGAGCATTGTCGGGGTCAACAGAGAATGGAGAGGAGAAAATGCTGATCTCCTTTTCAATAGCTGCAAAATCTTGAAAGCGCCGTTGAAACTCCCCAGCCAGAGATGTGATGTCTGCTGCATACCTGCTTATTTGCGCATGGATATCATCCTGTGGAAAACTGTTAATTATTTCCTGTAGCGCTGAAAAATGGATGGTATTGGGCGGTGTTTGTGACAACTGCCTTAGGAAAAGTTGCAGCTTTGTTCCAAAGGCTTTGAGGTGTGAATAAAGTTGGTTCACCGCTGCATCTTTGCCCTGAAGATTCATGTTCAGTACATTCAGATGCTTTGTTAGGTCGACTAGAAACCCCAAATCAGCCAGCCAAATTGGATCAGATAGTTCTCGCATCGTTTGTCCCTTTGTTTCCAAGAATTCTCCTATTTCCTTTCTGAGAGAGTAGAAACGTTGCAGTGCAGACCCCCGACTGAGCCATCTTACATCGTTATGATATGAAACATCTTCATATTCAGCCTGGATATCCAGTAGAAACTGTTTAAACTGGCGGTGGCACAGGGCTTTAGAGCGGATAAAATTAATGGTCTTTAGTACCGGTTTCATAACATGATCATATTGGAGATGTTTAGCACAGAGAACTTGTTGATGAATGATGCAATGAAGTTTAATAGCTTTGCCTCCTTCTTCGCTCACCTTGTTACAGATTAGGGTTGATAATCCACTTCGTTCACCAGTCATGGCAGGTGCCCCATCAGTAATAATCCCAGTAACTTTGTTCCAAGGCAGTTTCATGTCATCTATGGCAGAACTAACAGAATCAAATAAATCTTTCCCTCTTGTTTGATCCTTGAGGCTCTGGAGGTCAAGTAGCTCTTCAGTCACATTCATTTCATCGTCCACCCCTCTTAAAAAAATCAGCAACTGAGCCGTGTCAGATAGGTCCGTGCTTTCATCACAGGCTATTGAAAAGAAGTCAAAATCAGCTCCTTTTGACATTAACTGTCTCTTAATATCCGATGAAATTTCTTCAATTCTCCGTGCTACAGTGTTACGAGCCAGGCAAATGTTGGAAAACTCTTGCTTCTTCTCGGGACAGACATTCTCTACCATTTTCATAACACATTCTTTGATAAAGTCACCCTCTGCAAAAGATTTGCAATTTTTAGCAATTAACGCTGCCACCTCATAGCTCGCCTTTGTGGCATTTTCATTTGACTCACGGGCTCTTGTAAAAAATCGCTGTTGTGACAATAAAACAGCTTCAAGTTGCTTATACTTTTCACTTCGGTCGTGCCCTGTTAGCTTGTCGTATGTGCTATGTCTCGTCTGATAGTGTCGCTTGACATTAAATTCTTTATAAACAGCAACGGTCTCTTGGCATATCAGACAAACACAGTGATTCTTTATTTCAGTGAAAAAATATTCTACTTTCCACTTGTCCTGGAAGCGGCGGCCCTCACTGTCAACTTTTCGTTTCTTATTTGTAGTTGCCATTATAAAAATTGGCCAGAAGGGGAGAGATTAAAAGGCGCAGAGGGTGGAACAGCAAAAATAAGATACTGCTATATGCTTTATAACACAGGCAGAGAATAGCAAGCTGTGCAACAGTCGCACATCAGATAATGGAATTATAGCACAGTGACAGGCAGTCAGGGGTTAATGAAGGGTATGACAGCTTGCTACCACAAGCTTGTGTGAGAGCCCTGCTGGCCTAACCTTTCTGGAGGTGTAAGGTGGCGCAGGGACTTATATATAACTTAATATATATATTATTTATATAATTTTACACAACTAAGCTGAGGTCTTCAGCCTATCTGACCTCTGAACGTCTTACAACCCCTGGGGGCTGGAGATCTCGCACGTCGCGAGATCTTGGCTGGCCGGTTGCCGCCGCTCAGTACTCCGGCGCAGGGAGAAGGAAAGCCGAAATCTCGCGATGTCCGAGATTTCGGCTCTTCTCCCTGCGCCGGAGTACTGAGCGGCGGTGGCGACGAGAGCGGCGGTGGCGACGAGAGCGGCAGCGGCCGCAAGGTACATGCTGCTGGATACCTGGGGGCCTTATTAGTCCGGACCGCGGGCCGCAAATGGCCCGCGGGCCGGACTTTGGACATGCCTGGTTTAGATGGACTAATAGACCAAGTCCCACACACTGCTAGAAGCCTAAATATTTTGTCAGAGCTAGATGCAGATAAAAATTATTTTTAATTTGCAACCTGGTGGAGGTTAGTATAGATGGACTAATAGACCAAGTCCCACACACTGCTAGAAGCCTAAATATTTTTTCAGAGCTAGATGCAGATAAAAAATATTTTTAATTTGCAACCTGGTGGAGGTTAGTATAGATGGACTAATAGACCAAGTCCCACACACTGCTAAAAGCCTAAATATTTTTTCAGAGCTAGATGCAGAAAAAAAATATATTGAATTTGCAACCTGATGGAGGTCAGTATAGATGGACTAATAGAACAAGTCCCACACACTGCTAGAAGCTGAAATATTTTTTCAGAGCTAGATGCAGAAAAAAATTATATTGAATTTGCAACCTGATGGAGGTTACTATAGATGGACTAATAGAACAAGTCCCACACACTGCGAGAAGCCTAAATATCTTTTCAGAGCTAGATGCAGATAAAAAATAGTTTTAATTTGCAACCTGGTGGAGGTTAGTTTAGATGGACTAATAGACCAAGTCCCACACACTGCTAGAAGCCTAAATATTTTGTCAGAGCTAGATGCAGATAAAAATTATTTTTAATTTGCAACCTGGTGGAGGTTAGTATAGATGGACTAATAGACCAAGTCCCACACACTGCTAGAAGCCTAAATATTTTTTCAGAGCTAGATGCAGATAAAAATTATTTTTAATTTGCAACCTGGTGGAGGTTAGTATAGATGGACTAATAGACCAAGTCCCACACACTGCTAAAAGCCTAAATATTTTTTCAGAGCTAGATGCAGATAAAAATTATTTTTAATTTGCAACCTGGTGGAGGTTAGTATAGATGGACTAATAGACCAAGTCCCACACACTGCTAGAAGCCTAAATATTTTTTCAGAGCTAGATGCAGATAAAAATGATTTTTAATTTGCAGCCTGGTGGAGGTTAGTATAGATGGACTAATAGAATGATGCTATGCCCAAAAGGTTTTACTTCACTAGGTGCAGTAAAAAAATTTGTATTCTATACACAAGTGGTGTAGCTTGCAACACAGATAGGCTACTCCACTGACTAACACACTCTGCAATAGGCCAAAAAGGATTTGCTTTGCTAGATTTAGCCAAATGCTGTGAAAAAAACTTGCACAGCACTGGCACAGACCTGCCTGGCAAAAGTGATAGGAACTGATGTAACCTAGCCCTGAAAAGGACTGCAATTACAATTAGTCTTTACTCCCAATCTATCTATTTAAGAGCACAGACCTGCCTGATAAAAGTCGTATGAAATGATGTAACCTAGTCCTTAAAAGGACTGCAATCACAACTCTTCCCTACTCCCAAGCTATCTGCAGATTTGTGCGAAAATTGGCTTGAAATTAACAAAGTATAGCGCACACAGCAACAGCGGTGCCGTCTAACACGCAGCTGCAGCGGGTGACAAAATGGTGGCGACGGGGAAAATGGCTGGGTCTTATAGGGCAAGGACATGTGACATACACTGCCAATGACACATGCCCTTGCTTGTGTGAAAAAAAGCACTTCGCTCCGTGTGTGCGCTGCTGATAGGCTGACAGATTGCACCTCCCCACTGTAAATGCGGGAAAGAGAAAAAAAATGGAGATCTTCATTATTCCTGCAGAGATCCATCCCCTGCCCCTCCCCCCGCCCCGCTGTACACTCAAACTGCGTATTAACATTAATTTTCAGCATTACTGAGAAAAAATCCAGTTATGATTTTGGTGCACGAACAGTTATCGAACATAACCTCGAACGGCCGAATTTTTTTCAAATCGTTCGTGTTCGCCGAACGGCTCGAACACCGCCCAAAACAGCTCGAATTTGAGATTGGCGAACAGTTTGAGTCGAACACCGCTCATCTCTATTGATAATGTCACACATAGTGTGGGAAAGACTAAGTGCAACATGAAGGGATGAGTGGAAGGAAGCCAAGACACCAGGAAAAGGGGGAGTGGAGACCCTTAGGCAGATCTAATAATACCTTGCCTACCCTACCGTCCCTGTATTGGTTCCACACCAGTCGCCGAGCAGGAAACCTAAGCCCTGTATAACCCTAGAGCTAGGCCCTGAGCACTGGTCAGTCACCATTATAAACTAAAGACAATAAGGGAGACAAACAAAGCCGTGAAAACTTAGCTTGAGCAGACAGCAGAGGGATAACACCAAACGTCCTCCAAGGGCACCAGAGAGGAAGCTAGCAAACTGCTGTAGCTCCAAGCCTTCACAAGGGGAAAATGAGAATATCACTGGCGACTCCCTGAAGCAGACTGAGAGTTTATAAACACCCAGAGCAGGGTGTGTCATGAGAGCAAGAGGAAGTTTGCCGCTGGGTCCAAAAGTCAGAAGGATTAAGAAGGCGTCTGAAATGCCAAACGCAGAGACATTCTGCAGCCAGATGCAAAGCGATTGTCTGTTACATCTGACACAACTGTGACGCATACAACCTGCAGTAACCCTCGCTTCACCATACTGCTGCACGACCAGCTGTTCCCTCAGCTACTGTATCCTCACCCATCCCTTGTAGATTGTTTGTGAGCCCTCACGGACGAGGTCCTCTCTCCTCCTGTACCAGTCGGTGACCCCTTTTCACATGTAAAGCGCCATGGAATAAATGGCGCTATAATAATAAATGATAATTATACTACTTGTACTGTAGGTCAGTTGATGCCACTTTCCTGGTATCTGCCCCTAATTAAATCTGTTTTGGAAGCTTTTGGGCCCCTTTGAAGGTGTAGTGTAAGCGTTTGGTGTTGCCTCCCATTGAATCCAATGGAGTTCAGATATGTTCGGTGAATGTTCAACAAATTATAATCAACTCATAATCAAGTCATAATCAACTGATGATGTCATAATTATTTGATGATGCCATAATCAACTGATGATGTCATAATCATTTGATGTTGTCATTATCAATTGATGATGTCATAATCAATTGATGTCATAATCATTCGACAATGTCATAATCAACTGATGATGTCATAAATATTCGATGATGTTATAATCAATAGTGATGAACGAGCATGCTCGCTACTGCTCGGTGCTTGCCCGAGCATCTCGCTGCTCAAGATGCTCGGTGCTCGCCGAGTATTTCCGGGGTTGCTCAGCCAGAGCTCGGGTCCCCTCACTGCATGTTTGGCGCTCTTTAGACAACATGCAGGGATTGTCTGCCACACACTGTAATGCCGCAGCCATGTTGGTTGTGGCATTACAGTGATTGGCTGGCCGCACAGCGTCATCAGGTCTATATCACACCTGGCGCCGCCATGCTCGTCACAGCCACTCCGGAATCAGACAGTGTAGGGAGAGCTGCTGCTGAGCTAGGGAGAGATTTGCTTGTTTCTAGTTAGTGTAGGTATACCAGACTATATTGGAGACACATATCCATCTCAACTAACAGACCTTCTGAGGACTAATCCAGCTGCAGAGATATCAGTGCTAGGCAGGCAGGGTATATAGCAGACTGCAGTGCACATAGCAAGAGGGTCAATTCCAGTTCTGTCTGTTGGTGCTTTTACACATATTTGTGGAAATAGGCCGGGGTATCAGTGGCCAGGAATATTTTTTATCTTAATCTTGATTATTTGCTTAAAAAGCAATCCAGAGAACACCATTTATCTGCGCCATTTGCTTGTTGGCACTGCAGAATACAGCCAGGTCCTTTCCATATTACAGCGCTAAAAATCCAGGTATTTAAAACTGTGGTTTGTCCGTCACATGGATCACATATAATTGCGCTGAAAATATTGCCATTTTTAGCCTCCAGTAAAGTATGGTTTCAGTGTGTCAGTAAAGTTATTGACACCAGTTTGCTGTTAAAAATAGTTACCTACAGGCCAGCTATTTAAAACTGTGGTTTGTCTGTTACACGGATCACATATAACTTCACTCCAAATTCAGCCATTTGTAATGAGCGTGGAAGATATTGTCCTCCATTTAAAATGGGCAAGGCACATGGCAAGGGACAGGGAACTGGACGTGATGGTGCATACAGAGGCCAAGGCCGTGGGCAAGCTGAAATTGTGCCACAACAAACACCCACATCTTCTCGCTCGACCTTCCAGTCCTAATTGATAGGGGACTGCAGAACACCAGTATTGAACACAGAGCAGTGTGAAAAGGTTATTGGTTGGATAGCAGATAATGCTTCCAGTCACTTAGCCACCACCACCAGCCTGTCTTCCACACGGTCAAGTCTCAGTAGCCATGAGTCTGGACCGCATATTCCTCACCCTGATCCTCCTTCCTCCCACCATGCCGAGTGCCCAGAGACAACTGATCCCACACTTGGACACTCCGAAGAGCTGTTTACTTTTCCATTTATAGATTCGGACCTCTCACCATGTTCACTTGAAGCAGGTCAAGAGGAGATCGCATGTAGCGATGCCAAAATATTTGAGCAGCCAAGGTCATATGAAGGCAACAGTGGGAAAGTGTCACAAGTGACAATGATGAGACACAATTGCCAGAAAGTCAGGAGGAGAACCAGGCTGCGGAAGTGGAAGACAAGGTGTTGGATGATATAGTATCTGACTCAACCTGGCAGGAGGACATGCAGAGCGAGGACAGCAGCACACAAGGGGAGGGAGGTAGAGGACCCCAACAGGCAGAAAGAAGCAGTGTTGTGGCCGCAGACAGAAGGCGGGCAACCATTCTCCGTAACACCAACATGACGGACGTTGCCAGTACAACAGTTAGGTCTTCCCGAGTCTGTTTTTTTAAAGACTGCCAGGCCAGCATCTGCAGGGGTAGCAAAACTTCCAGCCTGACCACCACCAGCATGATCAGGCACATGGCAACAAGGCACCCGACTTTGTGGGCCGAACCCCAGGGTCCAGGAACAGTGTCTGCGGGTGACACCACTGCTTCTTCCGCTGTTGTGTGTGCAAGCCAATCCCCTGTTCAAAGGGCATGCGAAGATGCCTCCTGCCCTGCACCTGTAGTTGCACACTCTCAACTAGCACCATCAGCAAGCATCTCCTTGTCCCAGCGCAGCGTTCAGTTGTCCATACCCCAGTCCTTGGGACGCAAGCGTAATTACACAGCCCATGCCCCACAGGCCACACTACTAAATTCCCACATTTCGCGACTGGTTGCGCTCGAAATGTTGCCTTTTAGGCTCGTGGAGACCGAAGCTTTACGCAACCTGATGGCGGCGGCCGTCCCTTGGTACTCGGTTACCAGCCTCCACTATTTCTCCCGGTGAGCCGTCCCCCCATTACACAAGCACGTGTCCCACATTAGCCGTGCCCTCAATAATGCAGTTACAGGGAAAGTCCACCTAACCACGGAAACGTGGACAAGTGCTTGTGGGCAGGGATGATACCTCTCGCTGACGGCACACTGGGTTAACATAGTGGAAGCCGGGACCCTGTCGGACCTTGGAACGAACCACATCCTCCCGACACCGAGTATTGCGGGTCCTAGGTCAATCAGGGTTGCCCCTACAGTCTACAGCTTCTGCACCTCATCCTCCTCAGCCTCCTCCTCCTCTTCAGCCTCCATCTCCGAAATTACCACATCAGTCACAAGCTGGAAGCACTGCAGCACTGCCTCAGCTAAGCGGCAACAGCCTGTGCTGAAGCTAATATGCTTAGGTGACAAACCGCAAAATGCTGAAGAGTTGTGGACAGCTCTGAAAGAACAGGCAGATCTGTGGCTGACACCGCTGAACCTACAGCCAGGCATGGTCATGTGTGACAATGGCTGGAACCTGGTGGCGGCTCTGAGGCGAGCTCACACATGTACCTGGCCCATGTGCTTAACCTCGTAGTTCAGCGGTTTCTCAAAAGCTACCCGGAGCTGCCGGATCTGCTTGTCAAAGTACGCCGCCTGTGTGCCCATTTTAGAAAGTCAGCTACAGCTTCCGCCGCCCTTGCCGTGCTTCAGCAGCGTTTGCAGCTTCCGGCTCACCGATTGGTGTGTGATGTCCCCACGCATTGGAACTCTACAATGCAGATGTTGGGAAGAATTTGTGAGCAGAAGATGGCAGTTGTTGACTACCAGCATCAACAAGGCCGTCGGTATTCAGTTCAGACTCCACACATAAGATCTCAGGAGTGGACATGGATGTCAGACATCTGTTCCATCCTCCAAGACTTTGAAGACTCCACCAAGATGGTGAGCGACGATGACGCCATAATTAGCGTCACCATCCCCCTTCTCTGTCTTCTGAAACTCTCTCTGCTCACAATCATAGAGGATGCATTGCAGGCGGAGCACGATGAGATGGAGGAAGGAACGATACAGGGTGATTACACACAGCCCAGCCTCATCTCATCCCAACATGGATTGGGTGACAATGAGGAAGAGGAGGAAGAGGAGCTAGTTTCATGCACTATAGACGGTGCTCGGCATTGGAATTCCTCCAAATTTTTGGCAGCTTTTGCATTCACTGCATAGGCAAACACTATTGGAGACCCACTTCCTAATAATGGAAACATTGTTTTTAGGAGGCTCTCCAACCTCCCAGGAAAATCAATTTTGGTGTCGTTTTTGTATGTTTTATGGTGAGTCCGTAAAAGTGGCGTAATACCTCTGAAAATGTTGTTGGCAGCAGTGACCTGGGAGGCAGAAATGCTTCCAGGAGTCTTCCCCATGCTGTTCTCATGTCATTTGAGCACTGTTCCTATCAATTTGGGCAACTTTTAGGCCCTCTGCAGACCGCCGGAGGGAGCCGCCTGAAAAATGCTCGAGTTTCCCATAGACTTACATGGGGCTCGTTGCTCAGTCGAGCACCTGAGCATTCCAATTTGTTCGACCCGAGCATTGAGCACCTGAGCATTTTATTACTCACCCATCACTACCCGGGACCCTATGCTCGTCACAGTCTACTGATCAAACAGGCAGAGTAGGGAGAGTTGCAGCTGTGCGAGGGAGAGAATAGGCACTTATTTTAAACTGGGATTTCACACCACTATTATTAATTTACACTTACAGTCCTAGTAAGGGCTCATTCTCATGAATACTAATCCTGCAGATAGCAGTAGTTAGGCAGAGTTTGCGGAGAGCTAGTATAGTACAGAATAAGGTCCATTGCACATTCTTTCTGCTGCTGGAAGTCATATCCATAGCCCTAGATATCAGGGTTAATAATATTGTTTGTGCTCTTAATCCTGCTAATTTTGGTGAAAAGCAATATAATACACCATTTTTACTACTCTATTTGCTTGTTAGCAGCATACAGCCAGATTTGGTTGATTTGAATAGCATTGCTGTATTGTGCAAGCAGAGAAACTGGTCCATCATCTCAGGTGGTCCAATATTACTTCTATAATAATCCTGAATTTTTTGGAAGCTGACAAATATTATACTCCATTTAAAGTGCGGCAGTTGTGCGTTGAAAACATACCCACATTTGGTCGCTGACCAATAGCATCGCTATACCAGCACTGCATAAAGACGTGGTCATCAGACATGACCAAATATTACTACGGTAATAATACTGACATTTTTTGCAAGCTGAAAAATATTATACTTCATTTGAAGTCTGCCAGTTGTGTGTTCAAAATATAGTTGTGTGTTCAAAATATATCAACACTTGGTCGCTGACCAACAGCATCGCTATACCGCCAATGCATTAAAAATTGGTCATCAAACGTGATCAAATATTACTGCTGTCATAATCCTGACATGTTTGCAATCTGCAAAATATTATACTCCACTTAAAATGTGGCAGTTGTGTGTTGAAATCATATCCACACTTGGTCGCTGCCAATAGCATCACTATACCGCCACTGTGTAACATCCCTGGCGGCATGCTTGCATGGTGCACCACCTCCCACCATGCAAGACCGCAATCTTACCCATCAGCCCAGCCTGCAAATCTTGCTCCAGTTCATGCTGTGTGCATGTCTCTTGTCTGATTGCTTAGGACGGCGGCCCGGTTACTTCCTGATTCTTATAGCTGCTGTGGGTGCACTCCTAATGCGTCACCAGCCTATTGCTGTGAGTCATTGGATATTTAAACCCCCTCCACCCAGAAGGAGGGGCCTGAGCAACACCTTCACTCAGTTTGTCTTTGCAACTGAATTGCCAGGTCCTGTCCCGTATCTAGTCTGTTTCTGCCACCCTGGGGGCTGTATACCCAGGCCTGTTACCTGTCTGTTTCTGCCACCCTGGGGGCTGCATACCCAGGCCTATTACCTGTATCTGTGACTTCTAGTCTCTTTCCACCACTCTGGGGGCTGTATACCCAGGCCTGTTACCTGTGACTTCTAGTCTGTTTCTGCCACTCTGGGGGCTGTATACCCAGGCTCGTTCTTGTATCTCGTTTCAGTAGCAGTTCCTGTCTGAACTGTCCCCTAGCCTGTTACCTGTTTGTCTCTATGTCCGTACCTTCCCTTTTCCTGCAGTGTCAGAACCTGCACCTAACTCCAACTTGTTGTCTCTGTACTTCTGTTTGTGAGTTTAGTGTCCACTCACTACTTCATTGTAAGTACCTTGTGTGTATCTGGTTCTGCTTGTCCCTTTTCCCTTCTTCCGTATCTACCTCCTGTGTTCTAGCCATCTTCCTGTATTTTCCAGTCTGTTCCATGTGAACAGAGCCCTGTCCTCTCTGCCTGCACCTTCAGCCCTGTTCTGCTCTGCTTGCTCACCGCACCAGCGGTTTCTCTCTGCTTTGCCTTGCCCACCGCTCCGGTGGCTTCTCTCTGCTCTGCCTTGCCCACAGCTCCGGTTGTTCCTCTCTGCTCTGCCTTGTCCACCGCACCTGCGGTTTCGCTCTGCCCCGCTTGCTCACCGCACCTGCGGTTTCACTTTGCTCTGCATTGTCTACCGCACCTGCGGTTTCGCTCTGCCCCGCTTGCTCACCGCACCTGCGGTTTCGCTCTGCTCGGCCTTGTCCACCGCACATGCAGTTTCGCTCTGCTCTGCCTTGTCCACCGCACCTGCGGTTTCGCTCTGCTCTGCCTTGTCCACCGCACCTGCAGTTTCGCTCTGCTTTGCTTGCTCACCGCACCGATGGTTCCTCTCTGCTCTGCCTTGTCCACCGCTCCGGCGGTTGCGCTCTGCTCTGCCTTGTCCTCCGCTCCGGCGGTTTCGCTTTACTCTGCTTGTCTACCGCATCTGCGGCTCTGTTCCTGTCTCCCAGTCTGTATTGGACCCTATCCAGCCTGCGCTCCAACCTGCTAGTACCTCCCTGTCTGCGCTCCAGCTGTGCTTGCCAGTATCTCCCGTCTGCACTCCAGCCGTGCTTGCCAGTACCCACCTGTCTGCATATCAGCCGTGCTTGCCAGTGCCCACCTGTCTGCATACCAGCCGTGCTTGCCAGTGCCCACCTGTCTGCATACCAGCCGTGCTTGCCAGTAGCCACCTGACTGCATACCAGCCGTGCTTACCAGTATCCACCTGTCTGCATACCAGCCGTGCCTGCCAATACCCACCAGTCTGTATGCCAGTCTAACCTGCCTGTTCCTGCATTCACCGGTGTGGGTCAACAGCTGTGACCGGGTTCTGACCTGAAGTAGCATCTGGTCCCTCTGCTCGGTTCCTCCTTGGTTCACGGAGTCAACTGAGCCGCCGTGCGACCTTGGTCGGATCGGGTTGATACTTAGTTACGCCCCTCCAGGCACTCCTCAGTTCCTGGTACAGTGGGATCACTAATCACGCTCACGCCAGTCAGTCCGGGCGCGAGCGTAACACACTGCATCTCTAAGTGGTCATCAGACGTGATGAAATCTTACTGTGGTAATAATACTGACATCTTTTGCAAGCTGCAAAATATTATACTTCATTTAAAGCCTGCCAGTTGTGTGTCCAAAACATTTCCCCACTTGGTTGCGGACCAACAGCATTATTATACCGTCACTGCATAAAATCGTGGTCATCAGACGTAATCAAATATTACTGCGGTAATAATTAGTGATGAGCAAATATGTTTGAGATCCGATCTCCAAACTTAAGTTCGACACGAATGTGACACATTCGGATTCGTGATCGGAAAGGCGAGCAAAATTTGTTAAATTCGGTGACGTTCGGCGAATTTCCATGGTTACGTGATTGCGGGCCAACTGCAGCGTTTTTTTTACAGTTTTGCTAGCATAGTACTTGTGTATGATGAGCGGGGAGACGTGGCAGATGAGTAGGGGAGCTGGTAATAGCTCAGAATAGGTCAGATCAGCGGCGCTCTTTTCTCTTTTCCTGTAGGCGGTAACTTTAAGTCAGGAAAGCGCAGCTAGCCAATTAGAGCCCAGGAAGCATCCACAGTGTCCCAGACACAAGGGCTTCTGCAATTGGCTGCTGAAATCACATGTCCTCTCCATATATAAACCGGCCATGTTCCCTCAGCGCCATTTTATGCTTGTCACTGAAGGAGATAGACGCTGCTGAGTGTGCTGTGCCCTGTGTAATGAGAGATATTAGCTAGGTAGATGGGCGCTTCTGTGGAAGTCAGATAGTGTAGATAAGTCCTGTGCTTGCAGCCCTTTTTTTTGTTTTTGTGCAATTACTGAGATTCTGACCGAAAGAGCAGGGACTATGGCATAGAACAGTGTTTTGCACCCGTTGTACTCCATGCAGACCTTCAATCTATTTTTGCACTTGCTAATGTGATAAAGCAAGCAAGTAGGCCACTTTCTGATTTTGTGGGGTTGAAATTCCGCTATCTGCAGAGCTTGTCAGTGCAGAACTTCTGAGTGCAGAGCACAGAAAACTTTTTTTTTTCACTTGCTAATGTAATAGTGCAAGCTGTGTTAGCCCAGTTTGTCATTTTTTTGATGGATGAACTTCAGCTTTATGCACAATAAAACAAATATTTTTTTCTGTTGCTAGCCACCATCCACCAAAGATTTTTTTGTGCGGTAAACGTCATACACTCTGCTATACGTTAGCTACTATATTAGTGGCGGTGAAAGATTACAGTAATTTATTCTGTTGCTAGTCAGAGTCCACAAAAGATTTTTTGGTGTCACAAACGTGATACACTTTGCTAAAAGCCACATACTATTTTAGTGGTGGTGAAATTCAGCTGTATGCAGAGCTTATACAGATTAAATAAATCTATTTTTTACTGTGACTAACATGATACAGTAGGCTAGATCTGAGTTTGAAATATCTTGGAGCATATATTCTATGTTATGCAAGCCTCATCCACAGTCAAAAAATACTTTCTTTGATTCCTAACGTTATACAGCAGGGGATATCTCAGTTTGAATTAGTTTGGAAAATATCTTGTATGTTATACAGGCCTCATCCACAATAAAAAAAATACTTTCTTCTGTTACTAATGTGATACAGTATTACTAATGTGATACAGTATTACTAATGTGATACAGTAGGGAACATCTCAGTTTGAATTTGTTCGTAGCATATTTCCTATGTTATATAGGCTTCATCCACACTTAAAAAACACTTTCTTCTGTTACTAACGTCACAGACTAGGGGACTTCTCAGGATGCCAAGGGAGGGTGGTTCACTGCGAT
Source organism: Phyllobates terribilis (assembly GCF_046119375.1). NCBI lineage: Eukaryota > Metazoa > Chordata > Amphibia > Anura > Dendrobatidae > Phyllobates > Phyllobates terribilis. The sequence goes on along the minus strand of NW_027362768.1, from coordinate 241,885,728 downwards.
CGAGGGAGGTTGGCGATACCAGAAAAACTATTAGTGAAGGTGTTAGTGAAGGCGAGGAACAAATGGAAGAGGTGATGAGCAAGCAACAGTCAGAACATGAAAAGGATAATCATCCCCTCTCTGTTCGTGTTTGGCGGGTGGGGGCAGAGGAAACAAGCATCAGAATTACCCAGCCACCAACACAGCATGGGCTTGAATCTCATCGACATATGAGTGCGTTTTTGCTGCACTATCTGCAACATGATCCCTGTATAGTTATGATTCAAAATAGTGCTGATGACTGGGTTGCCACTTAGATTCACGTTATAAGAGTAAATTTTGCCAGATCCTTTCCACCATGGAAAGGGACCTGCGAATGCTGGAGTATCGAAACACGCTTTTACAAAACCTTAAGATAGGTTTTCTCCAAGCCAGCAGTGAAGCACACAGATTTCATCGCAGCTCTACACTTCCAACCTCCAGCACGTCAATTCCTCAACGCCAAAATATTAGCAGCAGTAGTGTAAGTGGCAGAAGCAATTTCTGTGAGTCCTTTCACACATTTTTTAGACCAGTTTGTGCACATGCACAACAGAGTACAAGTCTGACACGTGGTGAATGACTGGAGAGGATGGTGCACTCCTGATTGAGTCTCCATCTGCTGGGTTGGCTGTAGTGGAAGAGGTTTTGGTTTCTAATTCTACAATTTCTACTATAGTGAAATTAAATGCCACTTTGCTGGTGTCTGCCACTAATTTTTGGAAATGTTGAGAATCCTGATTGGGTCTCCATCTATTAGGTTTTGCAGTAGTGGAAGGGGTTTCTGTCTCCATTAAATTACTTCTACTCTAGTTAAATTGATGTCACTTTGTTGGTGTTAGGCCCTAATTTAGGGAAATGTAAACACTCCTGGTTAGGTCTGCATGTCCTGTGTTGGTCATAGTGGAAGAGGTTTTGGTCTCCATCTATTTGTATAGGTATACTGTAGTGAAATTAATTATTTGGTGCAGATATTGTTCTCCAGAAAGGGGTACACAAACATGATTAACTCAAAATTGGTTTTCAATAAACAACCATCAGCCACCCAATCAAACGAATCTGCTGCTTCTTCCTCCTCCTCTGTCACCGTGCCAAGTATTGTCACTGTTAGAACCCTCCTGTTTGTTTTTTCTATCTTGTGGTTTGCGGTCATGTGAGCATCTGCCTTTATATTCCAGCTCCATCCTTCTGGCTGTGCTGGACTTCAGTGTTCTACTGTCTCTCTAGCCTGGTGCTTCTGTGCCTTTCTCTGTCTAGTTCGCTTGGTCCTCTGGGACCTCTAGTACTTTTTGTCAGTTTGTCTTTTTGTGCTCTGCAACAACTTCTGTTTAGGAGGTGTCCCTTTTTTGTCCCAGTCCTTAGTTCATTTAGGGACCCCTCCCTTAATTCTATAGGTCTTCGTTCAGACTAGCCGATGACTAAGGCGGGTCTGTTCACAAGGAACAGGCAGCCCGCTACATCGTAGGGATTCAGCTTAGTCTTACTGTAGGGACAGCTTTCCCCTATCTTTCCTTAGTACATGTTGCAGATCATAACAGTCACGCAGGTCTCCAACTGCAGAACCTACGGTTGTATACGTGCTCCAATCAGGCTGAGTGAGAGCCCGTCAGCTGTAAAAGAAGCTGACATGCCTGTTGTGTTTGTTTCTCTGAGCACACCACATGTTTCTCAATCCACTGTAACATCTCCGCCTGCACTTCTCATGGTCTAGCAGTTTGTCTTTTTCACCGTACTCCGCCCTCTCTTAGCACTGCAGCCAGTCCTCGGTCCTGCAGTTGTGGTCACCTAAACGATTGTTTACTCCTACACATGACAAAGCTAAGAGGTTGAACTCCACCATCTCCAATCTGCCATGGAAATTGTGGTCTTAGGCCCTATTATACTACTGTGGTCCCCATTATACTACTTAAACTCTAGTGAAATTGATGCCACTTTGCTGGTGTCTTCCACAACTTTTTGGAAATGTTGAGAATCCTGATTGGATCTCCATCTATTGGGTTTGGCTGTAGTGGAAGAGGTGTCTGTCTCCATTAAACTACTTCTACTCTGGTGAAATTCATGCCAATTTGGTGGTGTTATGCTCTAATTTAGGGAAATGTAAACACTTCAGATTGAGTCTCCATCTACTGGGTTGGCTTTAGGGGAAGACGTGTCGTTCCTAATTGTACAATTTCTACTGTAGTGAAATTGATTCCACTTTGCTGGTGTCTGCCACAAATTTTTGGAAATGTGGGGAATCCTGATTGGGTCTCCGTCTATTAGGTTTGGCTGTAGTGGAAGAGTTGTCGGTCACCATTATACTAGTTCTACTCTAGTGAAATTAATTCTTTGGTGCAGATATTTTTGTCACAGGGGTACACAAGATATAATCGAAATTGGTTTTCTTAGTACCGTGGTGTATAAAGCAGGCTATATTTCATCTTTTAATTTTTCGGTGCAGATATTGTTCTCCATACAGGGGTTCACATTAGTAATGAGAGAGTACTAAATGTGCTAAACTTAGTGGTTCAGCGGTTTCTCAAAACCTACCCAGATCTGCCAGAGCTGCTTGTGAAAGTACGCCGCATGTGTCCCCATTTCAGAAAGTCAGCTATAGCTTCCGCCACCCTCGCAGTACTTGAGCAGCATATGCAACTTACAGCTCACTGACTGTTGTGTGATGTCACCACATGTTGGAAATCAACAGTGCAGATGTTGGGAAGGATTTATGAGCAGCAGACAGCAGTTGTTGAGTACCAGCTTCAACACGCCTATCGGCATTCAGGTCACCTTCTGCACACAAGAACTGATGAGAGGGCATGGATGTGTGACATCTGTGCTGTCCTCAAAAACTTTAATGACTCCACCAAGATGGTGAGCGGCGATGAACTCCATAATGTATGTGGAGTTTCTCAAACAGCACTTCCTTCCATGGTTCAAGAAGAAGAACCGTGTATTCCGCAGCAAGATCATTTTCATGCATGATAATGCACCGTCTCATGCTGCACATAACACATCTGCATCTCTGGCTGATATGGGCATAAAAGGGGACAAACTTATGGTGTGACCCCCATGCTCCCCTGACCTCAACCCCATTGAGAACCTCTGGAGCATAATCAAAAGGAGTGTCTATGATGGCGGGAGGCAGTTCACATCTAAGCAACAGCTCTGGGAGGGTATTCTGTCCTCATGCAAAACAATTGAAGCAGAAACCATCCAAAACCTGAAAAATTCAATGGATGAGAGAGTTCAGAAGCTCCTTTCGAACAAGGGGTCCTATGTGCAAATGTAACATCACCTAGAATAAAGTTTTGAGTTGAAAACTGTTTGATTTCAGTTTGTAATAACCTGCTAATGCTTATAATTTCAAAAATGACCATTTCCTTGTTCTTTATTAAAATGAAAAGGTTGATCGAAGAGTGTGGGGGATCTAAGAGTGTGGCAACCCAGTAGTCAGGATTATTTCGAATTCTGACAATCTGAGGGTCATGTTGCAGGTAGTGCAGCAAGAAGGCACTCATGTGTCTTGCGCATCTAGGAGCCCCAAAATTATTTTCCGGGCTAGATGCAGCTAAAAATTATTAATAATTTGAAAGCTGGTGGAGCTTAGTATAGATGGCCTAATAGAATCAGTACTGCAAACTGCTACAAGGCCCAAATTATTTTCCAGCCAAGATACAGATAAACATGATTAGTAATTTTAAATCTGGTGGAGTTTAGTATAGATGGCCTAATAGAATCAGTACTGCACACTGCTACAAGGCCCAAATTATTTTCCAGCCAAGATACAGATAAACATGATTAGTAATTTTAAATCTGGTGGAGTTTAGTTTAGATGGCCTAATAGAATCAGTACTGTACACTGCTAAAAGGCCCAAATTATTTTCCAGCCAAGATACAGATAAACATGATTAGTAATTTGAAAGCTTAAAACGGTTGGTGAGGTGATTTTAACAAATCATCAAGCTTTTACTCTCCCCAGGATGACACAGGGGTAGAAAAGTCGTTTCGGATCCATGATTTGTTCATCTTTATGAACGTGAGTCTGTCTACATTATCAGTGGAGAGCCGCGTGCGCTTATCTGTCAGCACACCACCAGCAGCGCTGAACACATGTTCAGACAGAACGCTGGCTGCGGGGCATGACAAGATCTCCAAGGCGTAAGTGGCGAGCTCTGGCCATTTATCCAGATTGGAAGCCCAAAAAGAGCAAGTGTCCAGTGACACAGTCATGGCTTCAATGTTTACTTGGAGATACTCCTGTACCATCGTCTCTAGGCGTTGACTATGTGTCAGACTTCTTGTCTCCTGTGGCCTTGCAAAGGATGGGCTAAAAAAGTGGTGAAATGATTCCGCAAAATTGATGTTACCAGCTGATACTGTGTTTCTGTTACGTTTTGAGTGCTGAACACTCGACGGTCCCACGGTTGGCAAGTTGGAACTGTGAGATTCACTACGTGCACCACTAGTGTTTTGGGGAAAAGCACATGTAAGATTCTGCAACAGTCTCTGCTGATACTCCTGCATGCGTGCATCTCTTTCTATGGCAGGAATAATTTCTGCAAATTTACTTTTGTACTGGGGATCTAACAGTGTGGCAACCCAGTAGTCAGGATTATTTCTAATTCTCACAATTCGAGGGTCATGTTGCAGGTAGTGCAGCAAGGAGGCACTCATGTGTCTTACGCATCCAGGAGCACCAAGTCCCTGTTGTGTTGGTGGCGAGGTAACAATCATGCTTCCTTCCTCTGCCCTCTCCCCCCAACCTTGCACAACAGAAATGTGATCAAGGTCTCCCTCATCTGATGAGTCTTCCATCAGTTCGTCCTCCACTTCTTCCTGGGCTCCTGCACCTTCCTCACTAGTTTGGCTGCTACCATGCGCCCTGGTAAAACCATCTCCCCCACCCTCACATGCCTGCCGCCTTGGTGTTGCCGACCGTCTGGACCTTGCAGATGTTAGCCCTTCCGCATACAACTCCTCCTCCTCCACTTCCTCCACCTCCTCTTGTGCCACCACCTGACTCAGAATTCTGTTTAACATGTGCTCCAGCATGTAAATCACCGGAATAGTCATGCTGATAATGGCATCGTCAGCACTAAACATCTTCGTCGCCATTTCAAAACTGTGCAGAAGGGTGCATAGGTCCCTGATCTGAGACCACTCCTCCAGCGTGATTTGCCCCACCTCTGGATCTCGTTGGCCCAGGCTATACGTCACAACGTATTGCACCAGGGCTTGTCGGTGCTGCCACAGTCGCTGCAACATGTGCAGAGTTGAATTCCATCGGGTAGGCACATCGCATTTTAGCCAGTGAAGTGGCAGGCCCAACGACTTCTGTAGAGATGTAAGTCGCTGAGCTGCGGGATACGAATGGCGGAAGTGAGCACACAGCGACCGTGCCCTTTGCAGAAGGCCATCTAGTCCGGGATAGTGGGCTAAAAATTGATGGACAACCAGGTTCAACACATGAGCCATACAAGGCACGTGTGTGACATTGCCCCGGGGAAGGGCAGCACCCAGGTTTGCAGCATTGTCGCACACGGCCTTCCCTGGTTTCAGATCCAGTGGAGACAACCATTCATGAAACTGGTTCTCCAGAGCTGACCACAACTGTGTGACTCACATTTCCCAAACATTTCAAAGTAAAAACCACCTGATGACGTTGAGCCCTGCTGCCAGCATAGTGAGGAGGTGTGCAAGATCCCTTCTGCGCAGTTAGAAAGCTTGTGGCATGACCAGACAGGCTTTGGGTGCAGGTGGAGGACCGAGAGGAGGTTGAGGAGGCAGAAGCAGTGGAGGAACTTTGAGATAAAGAGGATTGACGCACAACTCGTGGGGACGGCAAGACTTGGACAGCTGCCCCTTGTCCTGCTGTCACCATAGTTACCCAGTGCCCAGTCAGCGACATGTAACGCCCCTGTCCAAGCCTACTCGTCCAAGTGTCTGTGGTGAAATGCACCCTGTCACACACAGAGTTTCTCAAAGAAGCGGTGATGTTGTGTGCGACATGCTGGTGGAGCGCAGGCACACCTTTCTTTGAGAATTAGTGCCGACTGGGCATCTGGTACTGGGGCACTGCGACGGACATAAGGTCTTGAAAATCCTCTGTGTCCACCAGGCGGAAAGGCAGCATTTCTGTAGCCAAGAGCTTGCAGATGGTGAAATTCAACCTCTTAGCTTTCTCATGGCTAGGAGGAAATGGTCTTTTACTTTTCCACATCTGAGGGACCGAGGGCTGGCTGTTGTGCTTAGACGGGGTTGAGAAGGGTGTCCCCGGCAAACTGACGGTCTGTGAGGAAGATGCAGGCGGACATGTTAGGTTGCCTTGATCCATAGGTGGTGCTATCGATGTCGGACAGCGCTGAGCACCAGCTGGTGTTTACACCTCCAAAGAAAATGATGACCTGCCAATCATGCTGGCTGTTGCGGGTAAAGAGGTGGCAGGTCTTTGTCCCAAAACAGGTGTGACTGCTGTCCCCCCAGTCACAGAGGATGAAGAGGCCGTGAATGCACAGGATGTAGCAGACGGTGGTTGGCCCGGCCGGCTAGGCCGCATTGTAGCTCAGTGAGCTTCCCACTGCAACTTATGCTTCATATCCATGTGCCGGTTCATGCATTAAGTACTCAAACTATGGATTTTTTGGCCTCTACTTAGCTTTTGCTGACAAATGTTACATTTAACACGAGTTGGGTCATCCTTATCGATTTGAAAAAATGCCCAGGCTATGCAAGGCTTAGCACCCATGCGACCTGAAGAGCCACCACGACTTGTGGTCAGAGGCAGAGTTGTGTTTGAGGATGCAGTTCTTGACGTGCTTCCAGTACTACGTCTCTGTCCAGGAAGGTGCAACCTTACCTCCTCGTCACTAGCATCCTCCTCCACCTCCTCTGCTGACCTCATCAACTGGCTGACTGTGGGTTGACAGTAAGTGGGATCTCCAACCTCGTCATCATCATCCTGTGTGTTAATCACACCCATCGTCCTCAGAGCCAACCTGTTCCTGCCCTGACAAAAAACTAAAGTTGTCGCTCCAATCAGGTATTTGAGTCTCATCATCGTCTTCCTCATTATCTCCAACATCAGGAGTTACAGTTTGGGAAAGAGGGTCTACATTATGGTCAGAACCTTCTGCATCTGGTCCTGGATCCGTCTCATAAAGATTCTGGGCATCAGTGCAGATCATTTCCTCGTCTGGATTCACAGAAGCTCTGGAGCCGACCTCTGATTCCCAGGCTATAGTATGAGTAAACAGCTCTGCAGACTCAACCATCTGTTCAACTCCATACTCAGATGGGCAGCTGGAGACTTGGGAGCTGTGAGGAAGCAAGTGCGATTGGGGAGACATCTCTGAGGACTGGAGTATTTGTGATGTTGAAGTTGAGGTGGAGGAGAGCCCACTTAAAGAAGCACTTGATATCCGTTGAAGCACCTGCTCTTTTTGTGCCTCATCTGGAATTTGGAGCGATTGGCGTGGCCGTAAGAAAAGGATCTTATCACATTGTCCGCTAAAAGAAGTAGACATCTTAGCTTGGCTGGAAGATGGTCTTTCTTCTGCAGATGTTACTGCTGCTTTAACAACTACCCCACGGACACAACCTTTTTTTCCCTTCCGAACACGCCTATTCCCCTTTCCACCAGCAGCAGGCCTTTTTCCACTCATTCTGGTGGTTAACTAATTGACAACTCTGGAGTTGTTTGCACAAAAAACAATGGATGGGAACCGAGCACAGCTGAGTGGCCAAACTGTTGTATTAGCCCAAAAGTATTGGCTGGGTTAGATGCAGATAAAAATTATTTTGAATTTGCAACCTGGTGGAGGTTAGTATAGATGGACTAATAGAACAAGTCCCACACACTGCTACAAGCCGAAATATTTTTTCAGAGGAAGATGCAGATAAAAATTATATTGAATTTGCAACCTGGTGGAGGTTAGTATAGATGAACTCATAGAACAAGTCCCACACATTGCTACAAGGCGAAGCCGAAATATTTTTTCAGAGCTAGATGCAGATAAAAATTATATTGAATTTGCAACCTGGTGGAGGTTAGTATAGATGGACTAATAGAACAAGTCCCACACACTGCTAGTAGCCGAAATATTTTTTCAGAGCTAAATGCAGAAAAAAATTATATTGGATTTGCAACCTGGTGGAGGTTAGTATAGATGGACTAATAGAACAAGTCCCACACACTGCTAGAAGCCGAAATATTTTTTCAGAGCTAGATGCAGAAAAAAATTATATTGAATTTGCAACCTGGTGGAGGTTAGTATAGATGGACTAATAGAACAAGTCCCACACACTGCTACAAGCCAAAATATTTTTTCAGAGCTAGATGCAGAAAAAAACTATATTGAATTTGCAACCTGGTGGAGGTTACTATAGATGGACTAATAGAACAAGACGCACACACTGCTACAAGCCGAATTATTTTTTCAGAGCTAGATGCAGAAAAAAATTATATTGAATTTGCAACTTGGGGGAGATTAGTATAGATGGAATAATAGAACAAGTCCCACACACTGCTATTAGCCGATATATTTTTCAGAGTTAGATGCAGAAAAAAATTATATTGAATTTGCAACCTGGTAGAGGTTAGTATAGATGGACTAATAGAACAAGTCCCACACACTGCTACAAGCCAAAATATTTTTTCAGAGCTAGATGCAGAAAAAATTATATTGAATTTGCAACCTGGTGGAGGTTACTATAGATGGATTAATAGAACAAGTCCTACATACTGCTACAAGCCGAAATATTTTTTCAGAGTTAGATGCAGAAAAAAATTATATTGAATTTGCAATCTGGTGGAGGTTACTATAGATGGACTAATAGAACAAGTCCCACATACTGCTACAAGCCAAAATATTTTTTCAGAGCTAGATGCAGAAAAAAATTATATTGAATTGGCAACCTGGTGGAGGTTAGTATAGATGGACTAATAGAACAAGTCCCACACACTGCTACAAGCCGAAATATTTTTTCAGAGCTATATGCAGAAAAAAATTATACTGAATTTGCAACCTGGTGGAGGTTACTATAGATGGACTAATAGAACAAGTCCAACACACTGCTACAAGCCGAAATATTTTTTCAGAGTTAGATGCAGAAAAAAATTATATTGAATTTGCAACCTGGTGGAGGTTAGTATAGGTGGACTAATAGAACAAGCCCACACACTGCTACAAGCCAAAATATTTCTTCAGAGCTAGGTGCAGAAAAAAATTATATTGAATTGGCAACCTGGTGGAGGTTAGTATAGATGGACTAATAGAACAACTCCCACACAGTGCTACAAGCCGAAATATTTTTTTAGAGCTAGATGCAGAAAAAAATTATATTGAATTTGCAACCTGGTGGAGGTTAGTATAGATGGACTAATAGAACAATTCCCACACACTGCTACAAGCCGAAATATTTTTTCACAGCTAGATGTAGAAAAAAATTATATTGAATTTGCAACTTGGTGGAGGTTAGTATAGATGGATTAATAGTGCAAGTCCCACACACTACTATAAGCCGAAATAATTTTCAGAGCTAGATGCAGAAAAAAATTATACTGAATTTGCAACCTGGTGGAGGTTACTATAGATGGACTAATAGAAAAAGTCCCACACACTGCTACAAGCCAAAATATTTTTTCAGAGCTAGATGCAGAAAAAAATTATATTGAATTTGCAACCTGGTGGAGGTTAGTATAGATGGACTAATAGAACAAGTCCCACACAATGCTACAAGCCGAAATATTTTTTCAGAGCTAGATGTAGAATTTTTTTTTATTGAATTTGCAACCTGGTGGAGGTTAGCATAGATGGACTAATAGAACAAGTCCCACACACTGCTACAAGCCAAAATATTTTTTCAGAGCTAGCTGCAGATAAAAATTATATTGAATTTGCAACCTGGTGGAGGTTAGTATAGATGGACTAATAGAACAAGTCCCACACACTGCTACAAGCCAAAATATTTTTTCAGAGCTAGATGTAGAATTTTTTTTTTTGAATTTGCAACCTGGTGGAGGTTAGCATAGATGGACTAATAGAACAAGTCCCACAAACTGCTACAAGCCGAAATATTTTTTCAAAGCTAGATGCAGAAAAAAATTATATTGAATTTGCAACCTGGTGGAGATTAGTATAGATGGACTAACAGAAAAAGTCCCACACACTGCTATTAGCCGATATATTTTTTCAGAGCTAGACGCAGAAAAAAATTATATTGAATTTGCAACCTGGTGGAGGTTAGTATAGATGGACTAATAGAACAAGTCCCACACACTGCTACAAGTCGAAATATTTTTTCAGAGCTAGATGCAGAAAAAAATTATATTGAATTTGCAACCTGGTGGAGGTTACTATAGATGGACTAATAGAACAAGTCCCACACACTGCTACAAGCCGAAATATTTTTTCACAGCTAGATGCAGAAAAAAATTATATTGAATTTGCAACTTGGTGGAGGTTAGTATAGATGGATTAATAGAGCAAGTCCCACACACTACTATAAGCCGAAATATTTTTCAGAGCTAGATGCAGAAAAAAATTATACTGAATTTGCAACCTGGTGGAGGTTACTATAGATGGACTAATAGAAAAAATCCCACAAACTGCTACAAGCCAAAACATTTTTTCAGAGCTAGATGCAGAAAAAAATTATATTGAATTTGCAACCTGGTGGAGGTTAGTATAGATGGACTAATAGAACAAGTCCCACACAATGCTACAAGCCGAAATATTTTTTCAGAGCTAGATGTAGAAATTTTTTTTATTGAATTTGCAACCTGGTGGAGGTTAGCATAGATGGACTAATAGAACAAGTCCCACACACTGCTACAAGCCAAAATATTTTTTCAGAGCTAGCTGCAGATAAAAATTATATTGAATTTGCAACCTGGTGGAGGTTAGTATAGATGGACTAATAGAACAAGTCCCACACACTGCTACAAGCCAAAATATTTTTTCAGAGCTAGATGTAGAATTTTTTTTTTTGAATTTGCAACCTGGTGGAGGTTAGCATAGATGGACTAATAGAACAAGTCCCACACACTGCTACAAGACGAAATATTTTTTCAAAGCTAGATGCAGAAAAAAATTATATTGAATTTGCAACCTGGTGGAGATTAGTATAGATGGACTAAGAGAAAAAGTCCCACACACTGCTATTAGCCGATATATTTTTTCAGAGCTAGATGCAGAAAAAAATTATATTGAATTTGCAACCTGGTGGAGGTTAGTATAGATGGACTAATAGAACAAGTCCCACACACTGCTACAAGCCGAAATATTTTTTCAGAGGAAGATGCAGATAAAAATTATATTGAATTTGCAACCTGGTGGAGGTTAGTATAGATGAACTCATAGAACAAGTCCCACACATTGCTACAAGGCGAAGCCGAAATATTTTTTCAGAGCTAGATGCAGATAAAAATTATATTGAATTTGCAACCTGGTGGAGGTTAGTATAGATGGACTAATAGAACAAGTCCCACACACTGCTAGTAGCCGAAATATTTTTTCAGAGCTAAATGCAGAAAAAAATTATATTGGATTTGCAACCTGGTGGAGGTTAGTATAGATGGACTAATAGAACAAGTCCCACACACTGCTAGAAGCCGAAATATTTTTTCAGAGCTAGATGCAGAAAAAAATTATATTGAATTTGCAACCTGGTGGAGGTTAGTATAGATGGACTAATAGAACAAGTCCCACACACTGCTACAAGCCAAAATATTTTTTCAGAGCTAGATGCAGAAAAAAACTATATTGAATTTGCAACCTGGTGGAGGTTACTATAGATGGACTAATAGAACAAGACGCACACACTGCTACAAGCCGAATTATTTTTTCAGAGCTAGATGCAGAAAAAAATTATATTGAATTTGCAACCTGGGGGAGATTAGTATAGATGGAATAATAGAACAAGTCCCACACACTGCTATTAGCCGATATATTTTTCAGAGTTAGATGCAGAAAAAAATTATATTGAATTTGCAACCTGGTAGAGGTTAGTATAGATGGACTAATAGAACAAGTCCCACACACTGCTACAAGCCAAAATATTTTTTCAGAGCTAGATGCAGAAAAAATTATATTGAATTTGCAACCTGGTGGAGGTTACTATAGATGGATTAATAGAACAAGTCCTACATACTGCTACAAGCCGAAATATTTTTTCAGAGTTAGATGCAGAAAAAAATTATATTGAATTTGCAATCTGGTGGAGGTTACTATAGATGGACTAATAGAACAAGTCCCACATACTGCTACAAGCCAAAATATTTTTTCAGAGCTAGATGCAGAAAAAAATTATATTGAATTGGCAACCTGGTGGAGGTTAGTATAGATGGACTAATAGAACAAGTCCCACACACTGCTACAAGCCGAAATATTTTTTCAGAGCTATATGCAGAAAAAAATTATACTGAATTTGCAACCTGGTGGAGGTTACTATAGATGGACTAATAGAACAAGTCCAACACACTGCTACAAGCCGAAATATTTTTTCAGAGTTAGATGCAGAAAAAAATTATATTGAATTTGCAACCTGGTGGAGGTTAGTATAGGTGGACTAATAGAACAAGCCCACACACTGCTACAAGCCAAAATATTTTTTCAGAGCTAGGTGCAGAAAAAAATTATATTGAATTGGCAACCTGGTGGAGGTTAGTATAGATGGACTAATAGAACAACTCCCACACAGTGCTACAAGCCGAAATATTTTTTTAGAGCTAGATGCAGAAAAAAATTATATTGAATTTGCAACCTGGTGGAGGTTAGTATAGATGGACTAATAGAACAAGTCCCACACACTGCTACAAGCCGAAATATTTTTTCACAGCTAGATGTAGAAAAAAATTATATTGAATTTGCAACTTGGTGGAGGTTAGTATAGATGGATTAATAGTGCAAGTCCCACACACTACTATAAGCCGAAATAATTTTCAGAGCTAGATGCAGAAAAAAATTATACTGAATTTGCAACCTGGTGGAGGTTACTATAGATGGACTAATAGAAAAAGTCCCACAAACTGCTACAAGCCAAAATATTTTTTCAGAGCTAGATGCAGAAAAAAATTATATTGAATTTGCAACCTGGTGGAGGTTAGTATAGATGGACTAATAGAACAAGTCCCACACAATGCTACAAGCCGAAATATTTTTTCAGAGCTAGATGTAGAAATTTTTTTTATTGAATTTGCAACCTGGTGGAGGTTAGCATAGATGGACTAATAGAACAAGTCCCACACACTGCTACAAGCCAAAATATTTTTTCAGAGCTAGCTGCAGATAAAAATTATATTGAATTTGCAACCTGGTGGAGGTTAGTATAGATGGACTAATAGAACAAGTCCCACACACTGCTACAAGCCAAAATATTTTTTCAGAGCTAGATGTAGAATTTTTTTTTTTGAATTTGCAACCTGGTGGAGGTTAGCATAGATGGACTAATAGAACAAGTCCCACAAACTGCTACAAGCCGAAATATTTTTTCAAAGCTAGATGCAGAAAAAAATTATATTGAATTTGCAACCTGGTGGAGATTAGTATAGATGGACTAACAGAAAAAGTCCCACACACTGCTATTAGCCGATATATTTTTTCAGAGCTAGACGCAGAAAAAAATTATATTGAATTTGCAACCTGGTGGAGGTTAGTATAGATGGACTAATAGAACAAGTCCCACACACTGCTACAAGTCGAAATATTTTTTCAGAGCTAGATGCAGAAAAAAATTATATTGAATTTGCAACCTGGTGGAGGTTACTATAGATGGACTAATAGAACAAGTCCCACACACTGCTACAAGCCGAAATATTTTTTCACAGCTAGATGCAGAAAAAAATTATATTGAATTTGCAACTTGGTGGAGGTTAGTATAGATGGATTAATAGAGCAAGTCCCACACACTACTATAAGCCGAAATATTTTTCAGAGCTAGATGCAGAAAAAAATTATACTGAATTTGCAACCTGGTGGAGGTTACTATAGATGGACTAATAGAAAAAATCCCACAAACTGCTACAAGCCAAAACATTTTTTCAGAGCTAGATGCAGAAAAAAATTATATTGAATTTGCAACCTGGTGGAGGTTAGTATAGATGGACTAATAGAACAAGTCCCACACAATGCTACAAGCCGAAATATTTTTTCAGAGCTAGATGTAGAAATTTTTTTTATTGAATTTGCAACCTGGTGGAGGTTAGCATAGATGGACTAATAGAACAAGTCCCACACACTGCTACAAGCCAAAATATTTTTTCAGAGCTAGCTGCAGATAAAAATTATATTGAATTTGCAACCTGGTGGAGGTTAGTATAGATGGACTAATAGAACAAGTCCCACACACTGCTACAAGCCAAAATATTTTTTCAGAGCTAGATGTAGAATTTTTTTTTTTGAATTTGCAACCTGGTGGAGGTTAGCATAGATGGACTAATAGAACAAGTCCCACACACTGCTACAAGACGAAATATTTTTTCAAAGCTAGATGCAGAAAAAAATTATATTGAATTTGCAACCTGGTGGAGATTAGTATAGATGGACTAAGAGAAAAAGTCCCACACACTGCTATTAGCCGATATATTTTTTCAGAGCTAGATGCAGAAAAAAATTATATTGAATTTGCAACCTGGTGGAGGTTAGTATAGATGGACTAATAGAACAAGTCCCACACACTGCTACAAGCCGAAATATTTTTTCAGAGCTAGATGCAGAAAAAAATTATATTGAATTGGCAACCTGGTGGAGGTTAGTATAGATGGACTAATAGAACAAGTCCCACACACTGCTACAAGCCGAAATATTTTTTCAGAGCTAGATGTAGAATTTTTTTTTTTTAATTTGCAACCTGGTGGAGGTTAGCATAGAAGGACTAATAGAACAAGTCCCACACACTGCTACAAGCCGAAATATTTTTTCAGAGCAAGATGCAGAAAAAAATTATATTGAATTTGCAACCTGGTGGAGATTAGTATAGATGGACTAATAGAACAAGTCCCACACACTGCTATTAGCCGATTGATTTTTTCAGAGCTAGATGCAGAAAAAAATTATATTGAATTTGCAACCTGGTGGAGGTTAGTATAGATGGACTAATAGAACAAGTCCCACACACTGCTACAAGTCGAAATATTTTTTCAGAGCTAGATGCAGAAAAAAATTATATTGAAGTTGCAACCTGGTGGAGGTTACTATAGATGGACTAATAGAACAAGTCCCACACACTGCTACAAGCCGAAATATTTTTTCACAGCTAGATGCAGAAAAAAATTATATTGAATTTGCAACTTGGTGGAGGTTAGTATAGATGGATTAATAGAGCAAGTCCCACACACTACTATAAGCCGAAATATTTTTCAGAGCTAGATGCAGAAAAAAATTATACTGAATTTGCAACCTGGTGGAGGTTACTATAGATGGACTAATAGAAAAAGTCCCACAAACTGCTACAAGCCAAAATATTTTTTCAGAGCTAGATGCAGAAAAAAATTATATTGAATTTGCAACCTGGTGAAGGTTAGTATAGATGGACTAATAGAACAAGTCCCACACAATGCTACAAGCCGAAATATTTTTTCAGAGCTAGATGTAGAAATTTTTTTTATTGAATTTGCAACCTGGTGGAGGTTAGCATAGATGGACTAATAGAACAAGTCCCACACACTGCTACAAGCCGAAATATTTTTTCAGAGCTACCTGCAGATAAAAATTATATTGAATTTGCAACCTGGTGGAGGTTAGTATAGATGGACTAATAGAACAAGTCCCACACACTGCTACAAGCCAAAATATTTTTTCAGAGCTAGATGTGGAATTTTTTTTTTTGAATTTGCAACCTGGTGGAGGTTAGCATAGATGGACTAATAGAACAAGTCCCACACACTGCTACAAGCCGAATTATTTTTTCAGAGCTAGATGCAGAAAAAAATTATATTGAATTTGCAACCTGGTGGAGATTAGTATAGATGGACTAACAGAAAAAGTCCCACACACTGCTATTAGCCGATATATTTTTTCAGAGCTAGATGCAGAAAAAAATTATATTGAATTTGCAACCTGGTGGAGGTTAGTATAGATGGACTAATAGTACAAGTCCCACACACTGCTACAAGCTGAAATGTTTTTTCAGAGCTAGATGTAGAATTTTTTTTTTTTTAATTTGCAACCTGGTGGGGGTTAGCATAGAAGGACTAATAGAACAAGTCCCACACACTGCTACAAGCCAAAATATTTTTTCAGAGCTAGATGCAGAAAAAAATTATATTGAATTTGCAACCTGGTGGAGATTAGTATAGATGGACTAATAGAACAAGTCCCACACACTGCTATTAGCTGATATATTTTTTCAGGGCTAGATGCAGAAAAAAAATTATATTGAATTTGCAACCTGGTGGAGATTAGTATAGATGGACTAATAGAACAAGTCCCACACACTGCTACAAGTCGAAATATTTTTTCAGAGCTAGATGCAGAAAAAAATTATATTGAATTTGCAACCTGGTGGAGGTTACTATAGATGGACTAATAGAACAAGTCCCACACACTGCTACAAGCCGAAATATTTTTTCAGAGTTAGATACAGAAAAAAATTATATTGAATTTGCAATCTGGTGGAGGTTAGTATAGATGGACTAATAGAACAAGTCCCACACACTGCTACAAGCCGAAATATTTTTCAGAGCTAGATGCAGAAAAAAATTATATTGAATTGGCAATCTGGTGGAGGTTAGTATAGATGGACTAATAGAACAAGTCCCACACACTGCTACAAGCCAAAATATTTTTTCAGAGCTAGATGCAGAAAAAATTATACTGAACTTGCAACTTGGTGGAGGTTACTATAGATGGACTAATAGAACAAGTCCCACACACTGCTACAAGCCGAAATATTTTTTCAAAGCTAGATGCAGAAAAAAATTATATTGAATTTGGAACCTGGTGGAGATTAGTATAGATGGACTAACAGAAAAAGTCCCACACACTGCTATTAGCCGATATATTTTTTCAGAGCTAGATGCAGAAAAAAATTATATTGAATTTGCAACCTGGTGGAGGTTAGTATAGATGGACTAACAGAACAAGTCCCACACACTGCTACAAGCCGAAATATTTTTTCAGAGCTAGATGCAGAAAAAAATTATATTGAATTGGCAACCTGGTGGAGGTTAGTATAGATGGACTAATAGAACAAGTCCCACACACTGCTACAAGCCGAAATATTTTTTCAGAGCTAGATGTAGAATTTTTTTTTTTAATTTGCAACCTGGTGGAGGTTAGCATAGAAGGACTAATAGAACAAGTCCCACACACTGCTACAAGCCGAAATATTTTTTCAGAGCAAGATGCAGAAAAAAATTATATTGAATTTGCAACCTGGTGGAGATTAGTATAGATGGACTAATAGAACAAGTCCCACACACTGCTATTAGCCGATATATTTTTTCAGAGCTAGATGCAGAAAAAAATTATATTGAATTTGCAACCTGGTGGAGGTTAGTATAGATGGACTAATAGAACAAGTCCCACACACTGCTACAAGTCGAAATATTTTTTCAGAGCTAGATGCAGAAAAAAATTATATTGAATTTGCAACCTGGTGGAGGTTACTATAGATGGACTAATAGAACAAGTCCCACACACTGCTACAAGCCGAAATATTTTTTCACAGCTAGATGCAGAAAAAAATTATATTGAATTTGCAACTTGGTGGAGGTTAGTATAGATGGATTAATAGAGCAAGTCCCACACACTACTATAAGCCGAAATATTTTTCAGAGCTAGATGCAGAAAAAAATTATACTGAATTTGCAACCTGGTGGAGGTTAGCATAGATGGACTAATAGAACAAGTCCCACACACTGCTACAAGCCGAAATATTTTTTCAGAGCTAGCTGCAGATAAAAATTATATTGAATTTGCAACCTGGTGGAGGTTAGTATAGATGGACTAATAGAACAAGTCCCACACACTGCTACAAGCCAAAATATTTTTTCAGAGCTAGATGTAGAATTTTTTTTTTTGAATTTGCAACCTGGTGGAGGTTAGCATAGATGGACTAATAGAACAAGTCCCACACACTGCTACAAGCCGAAATATTTTTTCAGAGCTAGATGCAGAAAAAAATTATATTGAATTTGCAGCCTGGTGGAGATTAGTATAGATGGACTAACAGAAAAAGTCCCACACACTGCTATTAGCCGATATATTTTTTCAGAGCTAGATGCAGAAAAAAATTATATTGAATTTGCAACCTGGTGGAGGTTAGTATAGATGGACTAATAGAACAAGTCCCACACACTGCTACAAGCCGAAATGTTTTTTCAGAGCTAGATGTAGAATTTTTTTTTTTTTAATTTGCAACCTGGTGGGGGTTAGCATAGAAGGACTAATAGAACAAGTCCCACACACTGCTACAAGCCGAAATATTTTTTCAGAGCTAGATGCAGAAAAAAATTATATTGAATTTGCAACCTGGTGGAGATTAGTATAGATGGACTAATAGAACAAGTCCCACACACTGCTATTAGCTGATATATTTTTTCAGGGCTAGATGCAGAAAAAAAATTATATTGAATTTGCAACCTGGTGGAGATTAGTATAGATGGACTAATAGAACAAGTCCCACACACTGCTACAAGTCGAAATATTTTTTCAGAGCTAGATGCAGAAAAAAATTATATTGAATTTGCAACCTGGTGGAGGTTACTATAGATGGACTAATAGAACAAGTCCCACACACTGCTACAAGCCAAAATATTTTTTCAGAGTTAGATACAGAAAAAAATTATATTGAATTTGCAATCTGGTGGAGGTTAGTATAGATGGACTAATAGAACAAGTCCCACACACTGCTACAAGCCGAAATATTTTTTCAGAGCTAGATGCAGAAAAAAATTATATTGAATTGGCAATCTGGTGGAGGTTAGTATAGATGGACTAATAGAACAAGTCCCACACACTGCTACAAGCCAAAATATTTTTTCAGAGCTAGATGCAGAAAAAATTATACTGAACTTGCAACTTGGTGGAGGTTACTATAGATGGACTAATAGAACAAGTCCCACACACTGCTACAAGCCGAAATATTTTTTCAAAGCTAGATGCAGAAAAAAATTATATTGAATTTGCAACCTGGTGGAGATTAGTATAGATGGACTAACAGAAAAAGTCCCACACACTGCTATTAGCCGATAAATTTTTTCAGAGCTAGATGCAGAAAAAAATTATATTGAATTTGCAACCTGGTGGAGGTTAGTATAGATGGACTAATAGAACAAGTCCCACACACTGCTACAAGCCAAAATATTTTTTCAGAGCTAGATGCAGAAAAAAATTATATTGAATTGGCAACCTGGTGGAGGTTAGTATAGATGGACTAGTAGAACAAGTCCCACACACTGCTACAAGCCGAAATATTTTTTCAGAGCTAGATGTAGAATTTTTTTTTTTAATTGCAACCTGGTGGAGGTTAGCATAGAAGGACTAATAGAACAAGTCCCACACACTGCTACAAGCCGAAATATTTTTTCAGAGCAAGATGCAGAAAAAAATTATATTGAATTTGCAACCTGGTGGAGATTAGTATAGATGGACTAATAGAACAAGTCCCACACACTGCTATTAGCCGATATATTTTTTCAGAGCTAGATGCAGAA
Organism: Phyllobates terribilis; assembly: GCF_046119375.1. NCBI lineage: Eukaryota > Metazoa > Chordata > Amphibia > Anura > Dendrobatidae > Phyllobates > Phyllobates terribilis. The sequence goes on along the minus strand of NW_027362768.1, from coordinate 241,866,074 downwards.
AAAAATTATATTGAATTTGCAACCTGGTGGAGGTTAGTATAGATGGACTAATAGAACAAGTCCCACACACTGCTACAAGTCGAAATATTTTTTCAGAGCTAGATGCAGAAAAACATTATATTGAATTTGCAACCTGGTGGAGGTTACTATAGATGGACTAATAGAACAAGTCCCACACACTGCTACAAGCCGAAATATTTTTTCACAGCTAGATGCAGAAAAAAATTATATTGAATTTGCAACTTGGTGGAGGTTAGTATAGATGGATTAATAGAGCAAGTCCCACACACTACTATAAGCCGAAATATTTTTCAGAGCTAGATGCAGAAAAAAATTATACTGAATTTGCAACCTGGTGGAGGTTACTATAGATGGACTAATAGAAAAAGTCCCACAAACTGCTACAAGCCAAAATATTTTTTCAGAGCTAGATGCAGAAAAAAATTATATTGAATTTGCAACCTGGTGGAGGTTAGTATAGATGGACTAATAGAACAAGTCCCACACAATGCTACAAGCCTAAATATTTTTTCAGAGCTAGATGTAGAAATTTTTTTTATTGAATTTGCAACCTGGTGGAGGTTAGCATAGATGGACTAATAGAACAAGTCCCACACACTGCTACAAGCCGAAATATTTTTTCAGAGCTAGCTGCAGATAAAAATTACATTGAATTTGCAACCTGGTGGAGGTTAGTATAGATGGACTAATAGAACAAGTCCCACACACAGCTACAAGCCAAAATATTTTTTCAGAGCTAGATGTAGAATTTTTTTTTTTGAATTTGCAACCTGGTGGAGGTTAGCATAGATGGACTAATAGAACAAGTCCCACACACTGCTACAAGCCGAAATATTTTTTCAGAGCTAGATGCAGAAAAAAATTATATTGAATTTGCAACCTGGTGGAGATTAGTATAGATGGACTAACAGAAAAAGTCCCACACACTGCTATTAGCCGATATGTTTTTTCAGAGCTAGATGCAGAAAAAAATTATATTGAATTTGCAACCTGGTGGAGGTTAGTATAGATGGACTAATAGAACAAGTCCCACACACTGCTACAAGCCGAAATGTTTTTTCAGAGCTAGATGTAGAATTTTTTTTTTTTAATTTGCAACCTGGTGGGGGTTAGCATAGAAGGACTAATAGAACAAGTTCCACACACTGCTACAAGCCGAAATATTTTTTCAGAGCTAGATGCAGAAAAAAATTATATTGAATTTGCAACCTGGTGGAGATTAGTATAGATGGACTAATAGAACAAGTCCCACACACTGCTATTAGCTGATATATTTTTTCAGGGCTAGATGCAGAAAAAAAATTATATTGAATTTGCAACCTGGTGGAGATTAGTATAGATGGACTAATAGAACAAGTCCCACACACTGCTACAAGTCGAAATATTTTTTCAGAGCTAGATGCAGAAAAAAATTATATTGAATTTGCAACCTGGTGGAGGTTACTATAGATGGACTAATAGAACAAGTCCCACACACTGCTACAAGCCGAAATATTTTTTCAGAGTTAGATACAGAAAAAAATTATATTGAATTTGCAATCTGGTGGAGGTTAGTATAGATGGACTAATAGAACAAGTCCCACACACTGCTACAAGCCGAAATATTTTTTCAGAGCTAGATGCAGAAAAAAATTATATTGAATTGGCAATCTGGTGGAGGTTAGTATAGATGGACTAATAGAACAAGTCCCACACACTGCTACAAGCCGAAATATTTTTTCAGAGCTAGATGCAGAAAAAATTATACTGAACTTGCAACTTGGTGGAGGTTACTATAGATGGACTAATAGAACAAGTCCCACACACTGCTACAAGCCGAAATATTTTTTCAGAGCTAGATGCAGAAAAAAATTATATTGAATTGGCAATCTGGTGGAGGTTAGTATAGATGGACTAATAGAACAAGTCCCACACACTGCTACAAGCCGAAATATTTTTTCAGAGCTAGATGCAGAAAAAATTATACTGAACTTGCAACTTGGTGGAGGTTACTATAGATGGACTAATAGAACAAGTCCCACACACTGCTACAAGCCGAAATATTTTTTCAGAGCTAGATGCAGAAAAAATTATACTGAATTTGCAACCTGGTGGAGGTTACTCTTGTAACGGGTCTGGGAGGCGGAACCTCTGAGCTACTATACAAGGGGGCGGTCCTTGTAAGGAAGCGGGTGGTGACCAGGGAAGACGGGCAGGTAGTCACAGCAGGTGACCGGGACAGTCTCTGGGTAAACGGGTGGGAGGTCACGACAAGTGACCGGGACAGTCTCTGGGTAAACGGGCAGGAGGTCACAGCAAGTGACCGGGGCAGTCTCTGGGTGAACGGGCAGGAGGTCACAGCAAGTGACCGGGGCAGTCTCTGAGTGAACGGGCAGGAGGTCACAGCAAGTGACCGGGACAGTCTCTGGGTATAGGGTAGGTACGACCTGTGACGGCTGAGCCTCCAGGTAGGCTAGCAGGCGGATGCAGATGAGTGCTCACAGGTGAGCAGGCGAGAGTCTCTGGATAAGCAGGTGGTCACAGCATGTGACGGCGGAGCCTCCAGGTAGGCTAACAGGCGGATGCAGATGAATGCTCCCAGGTGAGCAGGCGAGAGTCTCTGGATAAGCAGGTGATCACAGCATGTGACGGCGGAGCCTCCAGGTAGGCTAACAGGCGGATGCAGATGAGTGCTCCCAGGTGAGCAGGCGAGAGTCTCTGGATAAGCAGGTGGTCACAGCATGTGACGGCGGAGCCTCCAGGTAGGCTAACAGGCGGATGCAGATGAGTGCTCCCAGGTGAGCAGGCGAGAGTCTCTGGATAAGCAGGTGGTCACAGCATGTGACGGCGGAGCCTCCAGGTAGGCTAACAAACAGGTAACAGGTGAGCGCTCCCAGGTGAGCGGGCAAGCTGGTCCATAGACAGACTGACAGGAGTCGGAAGGCAGACCGTCGGACCTCAGGCTAGCAAGCAGGTAAGCGGATGACAGGCAGGAATCAGGCAGCAAGCTGGCAGGAAACTGGCAGGTAACTGGCAGGTAACAGGCAGGTAACAGGCAGGTAACAGGCAGGTAACAGGCAGGTAACAGGCAAGGGGATCTGAGGGCTGAAGCAGAGTAGTGAACAGTGCAACAACATTGCTCGGGCACCTCCATTTTGGAGGAGGTGCCTTATATATGGTGAAGTCCTCCGGCCATTGGCCGGGGACTCCTTAGGACGGGGCGCGCGGCCCCTTTAAGAGGGAGGGAGCGCGCGCGCCCTAAGCACAGTGGCCGGGAAGGAGCGCGCGCTGCCAGCAGAGCGGGAGAGGATGCCGGGCTCGGAGCAGAGGGGTGAGGGGAACAGCGTCCCTGCCTAGCAGAGGGCAGGGACGCCGGCGCTACAGTACCCCCCCTTTAGGCCCCCCCTTTTTTAGGCCAGAGAGAAATTTAGCTAGGATGAGAGGGGCATGGATGTTCTCCCGGGGCTCCCACGTTCTCTCTTCAGGACCAAACCCCTTCCAATCTACTAGAAAAAAGTTCTTCCCTCTTACCCTTTTGGTGGCCAGAATGTTCTCTACCTCAAATTCGTTTTCAGCGGAAACCGGAGCAGGAGGCGTACCTGTAGACTTGGAAAAGAAGTTAAGTACCACAGGTTTGAGGAGAGATACATGGAAGGAGTTAGGGATCTGCAAGTTGGCCGGGAGTTTCAATTTATAGGCCACCGGGTTGATCTGACTGATGACCTCCAGAGGACCGATGAACCGAGGCCCTAACTTATAGGAAGGAATCTTGAGCCGGACATACTTGGACGAGAGCCAGACCTTATCCCCTGGACGGAATTGAGGAGGATCCAGACGTTTTTTGTCAGCATGTCTTTTCATACGCTCGGATGACAGAAGGAGTGCGGACTGGGTACTCTCCCATATGGAGGAAAATTTGTTAACAAGAGATTCCGCAGCCGGATTGTCCACCGAGGTGGAGACGGGAAATGGGATCCGAGGATGCTGACCGAAGACTACAAAAAACGGGGATTTGGAGGAAGATTCGCTCTCGTGATTGTTGTAAGAAAATTCGGCCCATGGCAGGAGATCCACCCAGTCTGAATGGTGGGCATTAACGAAGTGCCGGAGGTAACTGGTCAGGTTCTGATTGATCCGCTCCACTTGACCATTAGACTGTGGGTGGTAAGCGGAGAAGTCCAGGGTGACGTCTAGCAGTTTACATGTGGCTCTCCAGAAGCCGTGAGGTGAACTGTACCCCACGATCCGACACTATGTGGAGGGGCAGTCCATGAAGACGGAAGATGTGGCGGATAAAGTCTTTAGCCAGCTCGGGTGCAGACGGGAGGCCTGGCAGGGGAACGAAATGAGCCATCTTGGAAAAGCGGTCAGCGACCACCCAAATGACCGTACAACCGGCAGAGACGGGGAGATCAGTTATAAAGTCCATTGCTATATGCTGCCAGGGGGCAGCAGGTACTGGAAGCGGAAGGAGGCGACCGGCAGGCAGATGTCTCGGAACCTTATTGCGGGCGCAGGACACACAGGCAGAAACAAAGTCTATTACGTCCTTGTGCAGGGTAGGCCACCAGTAGTGCCGGGTAATAAGCTGGAGGGTCTTTTTCTGACCGGCGTAGCCAGCTAGTTTAGACGAGTGACCCCAGTGTAGGATCTTCTCCCGATCAGGTACTGATACGAACGTCTTACCAGGAGGGAGACGATTTAGACTCACGGGAGCCACCTGCATTACTCTGGCGGGATCGATGATGTGTTTCGGTTCTTCCTCGAGATCAGACACCAGAAAGGATCGGGATAAGGCGTCCGCCTTGATGTTTTTGTCAGCCGGGCGAAAATGAAGAACAAAATCAAAGCGAGCAAAAAACAAGGACCACCGGGCTTGGCGTGGGTTAAGTCTCTGGGCATGCTGGAGGTAAGCCAAGTTCTTGTGGTCAGTGTAAATTATTACCGGGTGAAGAGCCCCTTCGAGCAGGTAACGCCACTCCTCCAATGCCAGCTTGATGGCCAATAACTCTCGATCTCCTATGGAATAGTTGCGCTCAGAAGAGGAGAAGAGTTTGGAGAAGAAGCCACAAGTTACCATTCTCCCGGAAGACGATTTTTGGGTAAGTACCGCTCCGGCTCCAGAGGAGGAGGCGTCAACCTCCAGGAAGAACTGCTTGTTGCCATCAGGGCGATGCAGCACCGGGGCAGAAGAGAAGGCCTGTTTTGAGGAAAGAAAGGCCTCCTCTGCTTCGGGCGGCCACTCTCTGGGATTAGTGCCCTTACGGGTGAGCACGGAAATTGGGGCAGTCCGGGAAGAGAAGTGCGGTATGAAGAGGCGGTAGTAGTTGGCGAAGCCCAGGAACCGCTGAATGGCCTTCAACCCCTCCGGTCGAGGCCACTTCTCGATGGCAGACAGTTTCTCAGGATTCATTCGTAGGCCGGTCTGAGAAATTATGTAGCCCAAAAACGGAAGCGAGGTCTGCTCAAAGAGGCACTTCTCATATTTAGCGAAGAGGTGGTTCTGCCTGAGCCTGAGCAGGACCTGACGAACATCCCTCCGGTGAGTCTGGAGATCCGGAGAGAAGACCAAGATGTCGTCCAGGTACACCACCACGCAGGAGTAGAGAAGGTCCCGGAAGATGTCATTGACCATCTCTTGAAAGACGGCGGGAGAGTTACAGAGACCGAAGGGCATTACCAGATATTCGTAGTGGCCGTCCCGGGTGTTGAATGCCGTCTTCCATTCATCCCCCTGACGGATACGGACCAGGTTGTACGCCCCACGAAGGTCCAGTTGGTGAAGATTCTAGCCCCCCTCAGACGATCAAATAATTCCGGAATGAGCGGAAGGGGGTACTTATTCTTCACCGTGATCTGGTTTAGGCCTCTATAGTCTATGCAGGGACGGAGAGAGCCGTCCTTCTTTTTAACAAAGAAGAAGCCTGCTCCCGCCGGGGAGGTAGATTTCCGGATAAATTCCCGGGCCAGATTCTCCTCAATATACTCGGACATAGACCGGGTCTCAGCAGCGGACAATGGGTAAATACGCCCACGGGGAGGAGTAGTACCGGGTAACAGGTCGATAGGGCAGTCGTATGGTCTATGAGGGGGTAGTGTCTCTGCCTCCTTTTTATTAAAGACATCAGCATATGACCAATAAGGAATCGGAAGTCCAGGTAGATTAGCTGGGGTAGGAGAAGGACGGACGGGATGGACGGGAACCAGACAAGTCTTATGACAGTCCTGTCCCCAGCGAAGGACTTCTCCGGTCTGCCAGTCAAGCACGGGTGCATGTCTCTGGAGCCAAGGTAGGCCTAGCAAGAGGGCGTGAGAGAGTCCAGGCAGAACATGAAAGGAGATACTCTCAGAATGCAGCATTCCCACCTGCAGAGTAATGGATTCGGTGATGAGTTGGATGGGACGTGGTAAGAGGCCCCCATCCACGGCAGCAACAGACAAGGGTACAGCCAGAGGTTTGGTGGGGATGCGGTATTTCTCTACCAGGGACTGTGAAATAAGATTCCCGGCTGCTCCAGAGTCAAGTTGGGCTAGTTCGAAATAACGGTTCTCCCCGCAGACGATTGAGACTGACAGCAGCAGAGATGGAGAGGATTTATTCTTGTCTAGGTCGACCTCTCTGAGCGAACCTAGACACAGGCGTTTCCCGACCTCTCCGGGCAGGTACGGATCCGGTGCTCCTTACTGCCACAGTAGAAGCAGCTCCCCTCGGCACGGCGTAAGTCCTGACGGGTTTTGACCATCTTGGTCTGGTCGACCTGCATAGGCTCAGGAGGGTGTACCTGGGGAGAAACGGAGGGAGTGACGGGTTTCTGGAAGGAAGGAGCTAGACGTGGAAACCTCCTCTCACGGGTGACCTCTTTGGCACGCTCCTGGAACCGTAGGTCAATCCGGGTGGCAAGAGATATTAAATCATCGAGAGTGGTAGGAATGTCCCGACCGGCGAGTTCATCTTTAATACGGCCGGACAGACCCTCCCAGAAGACAGATACCAGAGCGTCGTTATCCCAGGCCAGCTCCGAGGCAAGGGTACGGAACCGTACGGCATATTGGCCCACGGTGAGACTTCCCTGACGGAGGCGTAGCAGAGACGATGCGGATGAGGACTTCCGTCCGGGTTCGTCGAAGACTTTCTGGAAAGCCGTGAGAAAGGCAGGCAAGTCGGACACCAGGGGGTCTCCTCTCTCCCATAGAGGATTCAGCCAAGCCAGTGCCTCCCCCGTGAGATGGGACATGATGAAGGCTACTTTGGCCCGGTCGGAATTAAACTGGTGGGACAGGAGTTCAAAGTGCAGGTTGCACTGGTTTATGAAGCCCCGAGCCTGAGCGGAGTCGCCTCCGAAACGAGGAGGTGCAGAAAGCCGGGGTCCGGAGCAGGATACCATGGTATTGGTGGACAGCGGCGCTGCCGGGTTGCGTGTCATGACACTAGCGGTGGTTGCTGGTGGAGCAGTCAGAGTGTCCAGGCGTGTGTTGACATTCCGCAGGTGACCCAGGATGGACTCCTGTTGGGACCTCTGAGGGGACAGTTCATGACATAGGTCCGAGAGCGAAGGAGCTTGGGTACCACCGGGTTCCATGGCCCGAGCAAACTGTAACGGGTCTGGGAGGCGGAACCTCTGAGCTACTATACAAGGGGGCGGTCCTTGTAAGGAAGCGGGTGGTGACCAGGGAAGACGGGCAGGTAGTCACAGCAGGTGACCGGGACAGTCTCTGGGTAAACGGGCAGGAGGTCACGGCAAGTGACCGGGACAGTCTCTGGGTAAACGGGCAGGAGGTCACAGCAAGTGACCGGGGCAGTCTCTGGGTGAACGGGCAGGAGGTCACAGCAAGTGACCGGGGCAGTCTCTGGGTGAACGGGCAGGAGGTCACAGCAAGTGACCGGGACAGTCTCTGGGTATAGGGTAGGTACGACCTGTGACGGCTGAGCCTCCAGGTAGGCTAGCAGGCGGATGCAGATGAGTGCTCCCAGGTGAGCAGGCGCGAGTCTCTGGATAAGCAGGTGGTCACAGCATGTGACGGCGGAGCCTCCAGGTAGGCTAACAGGCGGACGCAGATGAGTGCTCCCAGGTGAGCAGGCGAGAGTCTCTGGATAAGCAGGTGGTCACAGCATGTGACGGCGGAGCCTCCAGGTAGGCTAACAGGCGGATGCAGATGAGTGCTCCCAGGTGAGCAGGCAAGAGTCTCTGGATAAGCAGGTGGTCACAGCATGTGACGGCGGAGCCTCCAGGTAGGCTAACAGACAGGTAGCAGGTGAGCGCTCCCAGGTGAGCGGGCAAGCTGGTCCATAGACAGACTGACAGGAGTCGGAAGGCAGACCGTCGGACCTCAGGCTAGCAAGCAGGTAAGCGGATGACAGGCAGGAATCAGGCAGCAAGCTGGCAGGAAACTGGCAGGTAACTGGCAGGTAACTGGCAGGTAACAGGCAGGTAACAGGCAGGTAACAGGCAACGGGACCTGAGGGCTGAAGCAGAGTAGTGAACAGTGCAACAACATTGCTAGGGCACCTCCATTTCGGAGGAGGTGCCATATATATGGTGAAGTCCTCCGGCCATTGGCCGGGGACTCCTTAGGACGGCGCGTGCGGCCCCTTTAAGAGGGAGGGAGCGCGCGCGCCCTAAGCACAGTGGCCGGGAAGGAGCGCGCGCTGCCAGCAGAGCGGGAGAGGACGCCGGGCTCGGAGCAGAGGGGTGAGGGGAACAGCGTCCCTGCCTAGCAGAGGGCAGGGACGCCGGCGCTACAACTATAGATGGACTAATAGAAAAAGTCCCACAAACTGCTACAAGCCAAAATAATTTTTCAAAGCTAGATGCAGAAAAAAATTATATTGAATTTGCAACCTGGTGGAGGTTAGTATAGATGTACTAATAGAACAAGTCCCACACACTGCTACAAGCTGAAATATTTTTTTCAGAGCTAGATGCAGAAAAAAATTATATTGAATTTGCAACCTGCTGCAGGTTAGTATAGATGAACTATTAGAACAAGTCCTACACACTGCTACAAGCCAAAATATTTTTTCAGAGCTAGATGCAGAAATAAATTATATTGAATTTGCAACCTGGTGGAGGTTAGTATAGATGGACTAATAGAACAAGTCCCACACACTGCTACGAGCCGAAATATTTTTTCAGAGCTAGATGCAGATAAAAATTATATTGAATTTGCAACCTGGTGGAGGTTAGTATAGTTGGACTAATAGTACAAGTCCCACACACTGCTACAAGCCGAAATATTTCTTCAGAGCTAGATGCAGAAAAAAATTATATTGAATTTGCAACCTGGTGGAGGTTAGTATAGATGTACTAATAGAACATGTCCCACACACTGCTACAAGCCGAAATATTTTTTCAGAGCTAGATGTAGAAATTTTTTTTATTGAATTTGCAACCTGGTGGAGGTTAGCATAGATGGACTAATAGAACAAGTTCCACACACTGCTACAAGCCAAAATATTTTTTCAGAGCTAGATGCAGATAAAAATTATATTGAATTTGCAACCTGGTGGAGGTTAGTATAGATGGACTAATAGAACAAGTCCCACACACTGCTACAAGCCAAAATATTTTTTCAGAGCTAGATGCAGAAAAAAATTATACTGAATTTGCAACCTGGTGGAGGTTAGAATAGATGGACTAATAGAACAAGTCCCACACACTGCTACAAGCCAAAATATTTTTTCAGAGCTAGATGCAGAAAAAAATTATATTGAAGTTGCAACCTGCTGGAGGTTAGTATAGATGGACTAATAGAACAAGTCCCACACACTGCTACAAGCCAAATATTTTTTCAGAGCTAGATGCAGAAAAAAATTATACTGAATTTGCAACCTGGTGGAGGGTAGTATAGATGGACTAATAGAACAAGTCCCACACACTGCTACGAGCCGAAATATTTTTTCAGAGCTAGATGCAGAAAAAAATTATATTGAATTTGCAACCTGGTGGAGGTTAGTATAGATGTACTAATAGAACAAGTCCCACACACTGCTACAAGCTGAAATATTTTTTTCAGAGCTACATGCAGAAAAAAATTATATTTTATTTGCAACCTGGTGGAGGTTAGTATAGATGGACTAATAGAACAAGTCCCACACACTGCTACAAGCCGAAATATTTTTTCAGAGCTAGATGCAGAAAAAAATTATATTGTATTTGCAACCTGGTGGAGGTTAGAATAGATGGACTAATAGAACAAGTCCCACACACTGCTACAAGCCAAAATATTTTTTCAGAGCTAGATGCAGAAAAAAATTATATTGAATTTACAATCTGCTGGAGTTTAGTATAGATGGACTAATAGATCAAGTCCCACACACTGCTACAAGCCAAAATTTTTTTTCAGAGCTAGATGCAGAAAAAATTTATATTGAATTTGCAACCTGGTGGAGGTTAGTATAGATGGACTAATAGAACAAGTCCCACACACTGCTACGAGCCGAAATATTTTTTCAGAGCTAGATGCAGATAAAAATTAGATTGAATTTGCAACCTGGTGGAGGTTAGTATAGTTGGACTAATAGTACAAGTCCCACACACTGCTACAAGCCGAAATATTTCTTCAGAGCTAGATGCAGAAAAAAATTATATTGAATTTGCAACCTGGTGGAGGTTAGTATAGATGGACTAATAGAACATGTCCCACACACTGCTACAAGCCGAAATATTTTTTCAGAGCTAGATGTAGAAATTTTTTTTTTTAATTTGCAACCTGGTGGAGGTTAGCATAGATGGACTAATAGAACAAGTTCCACACACTGCTACAAGCCGAAATAATTTTTCAGAGCTAGATGCAGATAAAAATGGTATTGAATTTGCAACCTGGTGGAGGTTAGCATAGATGGACTAATAGAACAAGTTCCACACACTGCTACAAGCCGAAATATTTTTTCAGAGCTAGATGCAGATAAAAATTATATTGAATTTGCAATCTGGTGGAGGTTAGTATAGATGGACTAATAGAACAAGTCCCACACACTGCTACAAGCCGAAATATTTTTTCAGAGCTAGATGCAGAATTTTTTTTTATTGAATTTGCAACCTGGTGGAGGTTAGCATAGATGTACTAATAGAACAAGTCCCACACACTGCTACAAGCCAAAATATTTTTTCAGAGCTATATGCAGAAAAAAATTATATTGAATTTGCAACTTGGTGGAGGTTAGTATAGATGTATTAATAGAACAAGTCCCACAGACTGCTACAAGCCGAAATATTTTTTCAGAGCTAGATGCAGAAAAAAGTTATACTGAATTTTCAACCTGGTGGAGGTGACTATAGATGGACTAATAGAAAAAGTCCCACAAACTGCTACAAGCCAAAATATATTTTCAGAGCTAGATGCAGAAAAAAATTATATTGAATTTGCAACCTGGTGGAGGTTAGTATAGATGGACTAATAGAACAAGTCCCACACACTGCTACAAGCCGAAATATTTTTTCAGAGCTAGATGCAGAAAAAAATTATATTGTATTTGCAACCTGGTGGAGGTTAGTGTAGATGGACTAATAGAACAAGTCCCACACACTGCTACAAGCCGAAATATTTTTTCAGAGCTAGATGCAGAAAAAAATTGTATTGAATTTGCAACCTGGTGGAGGTTAGTATAGATGGACTAATAGAACAAGTCCCACACAGTGCTACGAGCTGAAATATTTTTTCAGAGCTAGATGCAGATAAAAATTATATTGAATATGCAACCTGGTGGAGGTTTGTATAGATGGACTAATAGAACAAGTCTCACATGCAGCTAGAAGCTGAAATATTTTTTCAGAGCTAGATGTAGAAATTTTTTTTTTAAATTTGCAACCTAGTGGAGGGTAGCATAGATGGACTAACAGAACAAGTCCCACACACTGCTACAAGCCGAAATATTTTTTCAGAGCTAGATGTAGAATTTTTTTTTATTGAATTTGCAACCTGGTGGAGGTTAGCATAGATGGACTAATAGAACAAGTCCCACACACTGCTACAAGCCAAAATATTTCTTCAGAGCTAGAAGCAGATAAAAATTATATTGAATTTGCAACCTGGTGGAGGTTTGTATAGATGGACTAATAGAACAAGTCCCACACACTGCTAGAAGCCGAAATATTTTTTCAGAGCTAGATGTAGAAATTTTTTTTTTTTAATTTGCAACCTTGTGGAGGGTAGCATAGATGGACTAACAGAACAAGTCCCACACACTGCTACAAGCTGAAATATTTTTTCAGAGCTGAATGCAGATAAAAATTATATTGAATTTGCAACCTGGCTGAGGTTAGTATAGATGGACTAAAAGAACAAGTCCCACACACTGCTACAAGCCGAAATATTTTTTCCGAGCTAGATGCAGAAAAAAATTATATTGAATTTGCAACCTGGTGGAGGTTAGTATAGATGGCCTAATAGATCAAGTCCCACACACTGCTACAAGCTGAAATATTTTTTTCAGAGCTAGATGCAGAAAAAAATTATATTTCATTTGCAACCTGGTGGAGGTTTGTATAGATGGACTAATAGAATAAGTGCCACACACTGCTACAAGCCCAAATATTTTTTCAGAGCTAGATCCAGAAAAAAATTTGATTGAATTTGCAACCTGCTGGAGGGTAGTATAGATGGACTAATAGAACAAGTCCCACTCACTGCTACGAGCCAAAATATTTTTTCAGAGCTAGATGCAGATAAAAATTATATTGAATTTGCAACCTGGTGGAGGTTAGTATAGATGGACTAATAGAACAAGTCCCACACACTGCTAGTAGCCGAAATATTTCTTCAGAGCTAGATGCAGATAAAAATTATATTGAATTTGCAACCTGGTGGAGGTTAGTATACATGGACTAATAGAACAAGTCCCACACACTGCTACAAGCTGAAATATTTTTTCAGAGCTAGATGTAGAATTTTTTTTTATTGAATTTGCAACCTGGTGGAGGTTAACATAGATGGACTAATAGAACAAGTCCCACACACTGCTACAAGCCAAAATATTTTTTCAGAGCTAGATGCAGATAAAAATTATATTGAATTTGCAACCTGATGGAGGTTAGTGTAGATGTACTAATAGAACAAGTCCCACACACTGCTACAAGCTGAAATATTTTTTCAGAGCTAGATGTAGAAATTTTATTTTTTTAATTTGCAACCTGGTGGAGGTTAGCATAGATGGACTAATAGAACAAGTCCCACACACTGCTACAAGCTGAAATATTTTTTCAGAGCTAGATGCAGCTAAAAATTATATTGAATTTGCAACCTGGTGGAGGTTAATATAGATGGACTAATAGAACAAGTCCCACACACTGCTACAAGCTGAAATATTTTCTCAGAGCTAGATGCAGAAAAAAATTATATTGAATTTGCACCTGGTGGAGGTTAGTATAGATGGACTAATAGAACAAGTCCCACACACTGCTACAAGCCAAAATATTTTTTCAGAGCTAGATGCAGAAAAAAATTATATTGAATTTGCAACCTGGTGGAGGTTAGTATAGATGGACTAATAGAACAAGTCCCACACACTGCTAGAAGCCAAAATATTTTTTCACAGCTAGCTGCAAAAAAAAATTGTATTGAATTTGCAACCTGGTGGAGGTTAGTGTAGATGGACTAATAGAACAAGTCCCACACACTGCTACAAGCCGAAATATTTTTTCAGAGCTAGATGTAGAAATTTTATTTTTTTAATTTGCAACCTAGTGGAGGTTAGCATAGATGGACTAATAGAACAAGTCCCACACACTGCTACAAGCTGAGATATTTTTTCAGAGCTATATGCAGATAAAAATTATATTGAATTTGCAACCTGGTGGAGGTTAGTATAGATGGACTAATAGAACAAGTCCCACACACTGCTACAAGCCGAAATATTTTCTCAGAGCTAGATGCAGAAAAAAATTATATTGAATTTGCAACCTGGTGGAGGTTAGTATAGATGGACTAATAGAACAAGTCCCACACACTGCTACAAGCCAAAATATTTTTTCAGAGCTAGATGCAGAAAAAAATTATATTGAATTTGCAACCTGGTGGAGGTTAGTATAGATGGACTAATAGAACAAGTCCCACACACTGCTATAAGCCAAAATATTTTTTCACAGCTAGCTGCAAAAAAAAATTGTATTGAATTTGCAACCTGGTGGAGGTTAGTATAGATGGACTAATAGAACAAGTCCCACACACTGCTACAAGCCGAAATATTTTTTCAGAGCTAGATGCAGAAAAAAATTATATTGAATTTGCAACCTGGTGGAGGTTAGTATAGATGGACTAATAGAACAAGTCCCACACACTGCTACAAGCCAAAATATTTTTTCAGAGCTAGATGGAGAAAAAAATTATATTGAATTTGCAACCTGGTGGAGGTTAGTATAGATGGACTAATAGAACAAGTCCCACACACTGCTAGAAGCCAAAATATTTTTTCACAGCTAGCTGCAAAAAAAAATTGTATTGAATTTTCAACCTGCTGGAGGTTAGTATAGATGGACTAATAGAACAAGTCCCACACACTGCTACAAGCCGAAATATTTTTTCAGAGGTAGATGTAGAAATTTTATTTTTTTAATTTGCAACCTAGTGGAGGTTAGCATAGATGGACTAATAGAACAAGTCCCACACACTGCTACAAGCTGAAATATTTTTTCAGAGCTAGATGCAGATAAAAATTATATTGAATTTGCAACCTGGTGGAGGTTAGTATAGATGGACTTATAGAACAAGTCCCACACACTGCTACAAGCCGAAATATTTTCTCAGGGCTAGATGCAGAAAAAAATTATATTGAATTTGCAACCTGGTGGAGGTTAGTATAGATGGACTAATAGAACAAGTCCCACACACTGCTACAAGCCAAAATATTTTTTCAGAGCTAGATGCAGAAAAAAATTATATTGAATTTGCAACCTGGTGAAGGTTAGTATAGATGGACTAATAGAACAAGTCCCACACACAGCTAGAAGCCAACATATTTTTTCACAGCTAGCTGCAAAAAAAAATTGTATTGAATTTGCAACCTGGTGGAGGTTAGTATAGATGGACTAATAGAACAAGTCCCACACACTGCTACAAGCCGAAATATGTTTTCAGAGCTAGATGCAGAAAAAAATTATATTGAATTTGCAACCTGGTGGAGGTTAGTATAGATGGACTAATAGAACATGTCCCACACACTGCTACAAGCCGAAATATTTTTTCAGAGCTAGATGTAGAAATTTTTTTTTTTTAATTTGCAACCTGGTGGAGGTTAGCATAGATGGACTTACAGAACAAGTTCCACACATGCTACAAGCCGAAATATTTTTTCAGAGCTAGATGCAGATAAAAATGATATTGAATTTGCAACCTGGTGGAGGTTAGCATAGATCGACTAATAGAACAAGTTCCACACACTGCTACAAGCCGAAATATTTTTTCAGAGCTAGATGCAGATAAAAATTATATTGAATTTGCAATCTGGTGGAGGTTAGTATAGATGGACTAATAGAACAAGTCCCACACACTGCTACAAGCCGAAATATTTTTTCAGAGGTAGATGTAGAAATTTTATTTTTTTAATTTGCAACCTAGTGGAGGTTAGCATAGATGGACTAAT
This sequence comes from Phyllobates terribilis, assembly GCF_046119375.1. Classification (NCBI taxonomy): domain Eukaryota; kingdom Metazoa; phylum Chordata; class Amphibia; order Anura; family Dendrobatidae; genus Phyllobates; species Phyllobates terribilis. The sequence continues at coordinate 241,850,497 of NW_027362768.1, read as the reverse complement.
AGAACAAGTCCCACACACTGCTACAAGCTGAAATATTTTTTCAGAGCTAGATGCAGATAAAAATTATATTGAATTTGCAACCTGGTGGAGGTTAGTATAGATGGACTTATAGAACAAGTCCCACACACTGCTACAAGCCGAAATATTTTCTCAGGGCTAGATGCAGAAAAAAATTATATTGAATTTGCAACCTGGTGGAGGTTAGTATAGATGGACTAATAGAACAAGTCCCACACACTGCTACAAGCCAAAATATTTTTTCAGAGCTAGATGCAGAAAAAAATTATATTGAATTTGCAACCTGGTGAAGGTTAGTATAGATGGACTAATAGAACAAGTCCCACACACAGCTAGAAGCCAAAATATTTTTTCACAGCTAGCTGCAAAAAAAAATTGTATTGAATTTGCAACCTGGTGGAGGTTAGTATAGATGGACTAATAGAACAAGTCCCACACACTGCTACAAGCCGAAATATTTTTTCAGAGCTAGATGCAGAAAAAAATTATATTGAATTTGCAACCTGGTGGAGGTTAGTATAGATGGACTAATAGAACATGTCCCACACACTGCTACAAGCCGAAATATTTTTTCAGAGCTAGATGTAGAAATTTTTTTTTTTTAATTTGCAACCTGGTGGAGGTTAGCATAGATGGACTTACAGAACAAGTTCCACACATGCTACAAGCCGAAATATTTTTTCAGAGCTAGATGCAGATAAAAATGATATTGAATTTGCAACCTGGTGGAGGTTAGCATAGATGGACTAATAGAACAAGTTCCACACACTGCTACAAGCCAAAATATTTTTTCAGAGCTAGATGCAGATAAAAATTATATTGAATTTGCAATCTGGTGGAGGTTAGTATAGATGGACTAATAGAACAAGTCCCACACACTGCTACAAGCCGAAATATTTTTTCAGAGCTAGATGCAGAATTTTTTTTTATTGAATTTGCAACCTGGTGGAGGTTAGCATAGATGTACTAATAGAACAAGTCCCACACACTGCTACAAGCCGAAATATTTTTTCAGAGCTATATGCAGAAAAAAATTATATTGAATTTGAAACTTGGTAGAGGTTAGTATAGATGTATTAATAGAACAAGTCCCACAGACTGCTACAAGCCGAAATATTTTTTCAGAGCTAGATGCAGAAAAAAATTATACTGAATTTTCAACCTGGTGGAGGTGACTATAGATGGACTAATAGAAAAAGTCCCACAAACTGCTACAAGCCAAAATATATTTTCAGAGCTAGATGCAGAAAAAAATTATATTGAATTTGCAACCTGGTGGAGGTTAGTATAGATGGACTAATAGAACAAGTCCCACACACTGCTACAAGCCGAAATATTTTTTCAGAGCTAGATGCAGAAAAAAATTATATTGTATTTGCAACCTGGTGGAGGTTAGTGTAGATGGACTAATAGAACAAGTCCCACACACTGCTACAAGCCGAAATATTTTTTCAGAGCTAGATGCAGAAAAAAATTATATTGAATTTGCAACCTGGTGGAGGTTAGTATAGATGGACTAATAGAACAAGTCCCACACACTGCTACAAGCCGAAATAGTTTTTCAGAGCTAGATGCAGAAAAAAATTATATTGAATTTGCAACCTGGTGGAGGTTAGTATAGATGGACTAATAGAACAAGTCCCACACAGTGCTATGAGCTGAAATATTTTTTCAGAGCTAGATGCAGATAAAAATTATATTGAATTTGCAACCTGGTGGAGGTTTGTATAGATGGATTAATAGAACAAGTCCCACACACTGCTGGAAGCTGAAATATTTTTTCAGAGCTAGATGTAGAAATTTTTTTTTTTTAATTTGCAACCTAGTGGAGGGTAGCATAGATGGACTAACAGAACAAGTCCCACACACTGCTACAAGCCGAAATATTTTTTCAGAGCTAGATGTAGAATTTTTTTTTATTGAATTTGCAACCTGGTGGAGGTTAGCATAGATGGACTAATAGAACAAGTCCCACACACTGCTACAAGCCAAAATATTTTTTCAGAGCTAGAAGCAGATAAAAATTATATTGAATTTGCAACCTGGTGGAGGTTAGTATAGATGGACTAATAGAACAAGTCCCACACACTGCTAGAAGCCGAAATATTTTTTCAGAGCTAGATGTAGAAATTTTTTTTTTTTAATTTGCAACCTTGTGGAGAGTAGCATAGATGGACTAACAGAACAAGTCCCACACACTGCTACAAGCTGAAATATTTTTTCAGAGCTGAATGCAGATAAAAATTATATTGAATTTGCAACCTGGTGGAGGTTAGTATAGATGGACTAAAAGAACAAGTCCCACACACTGCTACAAGCCGAAATATTTTTTCCGAGCTAGATGCAGAAAAAAATTATATTGAATTTGCAACCTGGTGGAGGTTAGTATAGATGGCCTAATAGAACAAGTCCCACACACTGCTACAAGCTGAAATATTTTTTTCAGAGCTAGATGCAGAAAAAAATTATATTTCATTTGCAACCTGGTGGAGGTTAGTATACATGGACTAATAGAATAAGTCCCACACACTGCTACAAGCCGAAATATTTTTTCAGAGCTAGATGCAGAAAAAAATTTGATTGAATTTGCAACCTGCTGGAGGGTAGTATAGATGGACTAATAGAACAAATCCCACTCACTGCTACGAGCCAAAATATTTTTTCAGAGCTAGATGCAGATAAAAATTATATTGAATTTGCAACCTGGTGGAGGTTAGTATAGATGGACTAATAGAACAAGTCCCACACACTGCTAGTAGCCGAAATATTTCTTCAGAGCTAGATGCAGATAAAAATTATATTGAATTTGCAACCTGGTGGAGGTTAGTATAGATGGACTAATAGAACAAGTCCCACACACTGCTACAAGCTGAAATATTTTTTCAGAGCTAGATGTAGAATTTTTTTTTATTGAATTTGCAACCTGGTGGAGGTTAGTATAGATGGACTAATAGAACAAGTCCCACACACAGCTAGAAGCCAAAATATTTTTTCACAGCTAGCTGCAAAAAAAAATTGTATTGAATTTGCAACCTGGTGGAGGTTAGTATAGATGGACTAATAGAAAAAGTCTCACACACTGCTACAAGCCGAAATATTTTTTCAGAGCTAGATGCAGAAAAAAATTATATTGAATTTGCAACCTGGTGGAGGTTAGTATAGATGGACTAATAGTACATGTCCCACACACTGCTACAAGCAGAAATATTTTTTCAGTGTTAGATACAGAAAAAAATTATATTGAATTTGCAACCTGGTGGAGGTTAGTATAGATGGACTAATAGAACAAGTCCCACACACTGCTAGAAGCCAAAATATTTTTTCAGAGCTAGATGCGGAAAAAAATTATATTGAATTTGCAACCTGGTGGAGGTTAGTATAGTTGGACTAATAAAACAAGTCCTACACACTGCTACAAGCCGAAATATTTTTTCAGAGCTAGATGCAGAAAAAAATTATATTGAATTTGCAACCTGGTGGAGGTTACTATAGATGGACTAATAGAAAAAGTCCCACAAACTGCTGCAAGTCAAAATATTTTTTCAGAGCTAGATGCAGAAAAAAACTATATTGAATTTGCAACCTGGTGGAGGTTAGTATAGATGAATTAATAGAACAAGTCCCACACATTGCTAGAAGCCGAAATATTTTTTCAGAGCAAGATGCAGAAAAAAATTATATTGAATTTGCTACCGGGTGGTGGTTAGTATAGTTGGACTAATAGAGCAAGTCCCACACACTGCTACAAGCCGAAATATTTTTTCAAAGCTAGATGCAGAAAAAAATTATATTGTATTTGCAACCTGGTGGAGGTTAGCATAGATGGACTAATAGAACAAGTCCCATACACTGCTACAAGCCGAAATATTTTTTCAGAGCTAGATCCAGGAAAAAATTATATTGAATTTGCAACCTGGTGGAGGTTAGTATAGATGGACTAATAGAACAAGTCCAACACACTGCTAAAAGCCGAAATATTTTTTCAGAGCTAGATGCAGAAAAAAATTATATTAAATTTGCAACCTGGTGGAGGTTAGTATAGATGGACTAATAGAACAAGTCCCAATCACTGCTACAAGCCAAAATATATTTTCAGAGCTAGATGCAGAAAAAAATTATATTGAATTTGCAACCTGGTGGAGGTTAGTATAGATGGACTAATAGAACAAGTCCTACACACTGCTACAAGCCAAAATATTTTTTCAGAGCCAGATGCAGAAAAAAATTATATTGAATTTGCAACCTGGTGGAGGTTAGTATAGATGGACTAATAGAACAAGTCTCACACACTGCTACAAGCCGAAATATTTTTTCAGAGCTAGATGCAGAAAAAAATTATATTGAATTTGCAACTTGGTGGAGATTAGTATAGATGGATTAATAGAACAAGTCCCACACACTGCTACAAGCCAAAATATTTTTTCAGAGCTAGATGCAGAAAAAAATTATATTGAATTTGCAACCTGGTGGAGGTTACTATAGATGGACTAATAGAAAAAGTCCCACAAATTGCTACCAGCCAAAATATTTTTTCAGACCTAGATGCAGAAAAAATTATATTGAACTTGCAACCTGGTGGAGGTTAGTATAGATGGACTAACAGAACAAGTCCCACACACTGCTACAATCCAAAATATTTTTTCAGAGCTAGATGCAGAAAAAAATTATATTGAATTTGCAACCTGGTGGTGGTTTGTATAGATGGACTAATAGAACAAGTCCCACACACTGCTACAAGCCGAAATATTTTTTCAGAGCTAGATGCAGAAAAAAATTATATTGAATGTGCAACCTGGTGGAGTTTAGTATAGATGGACTAATAGAACAAGTTCCACACACTGGTACGAGCCTAAATAATTTTTTCAAAGCTAAATGCAGATAAAAATTATATTGAATTTGCAACCTGATGGAGGTTAGTATAGATGGACTAATAGAACAAGTCCCACACACTGCTACAAGCCGAAATATTTCTACAGAGTTAGATGCAGATAAATATTATATTGAATTTGCAACCTGGTGGAGGTTAGTATAGATGGACTAATAGAACAAGTCCCACACACTGCTACAAGACGTAATATTTTTTCAGAGCTAGATGTAGAAAAAAATTATATTGAATTTGCAACCTGGTGGAGGTTACGATAGATGGACTAATAGAAAAAGTCCCACAAACTGCTACAAGCCAAAATATTTTTTCAAAGCTAGATGCAGAAAAAAATTATATTGAATTTGCAACCTGGTGGAGGTTAGTATAGATGTACTAATAGAACAAGTCCCACACACTGCTACAAGCTGAAATATTTTTTTCAGAGCTACATGCAGAAAAAAATTATATTTTATTGGCAACCTGGTGGAGGTTAGTATAGATAGACTAATAGAACAAGTCCCACACACTGCTACAAGCCGAAATATTTTTTCAGAGCTAGATGCAGAAAAAAATTTGATTGAATTTGCAACCTGCTGGAGGGTAGTATAGATGGACTAATAGAACAAGTCCCACACACTGCTATGAGCCAAAATATTTTTTCAGAGCTAGATGCAGATAAAAATTATATTGAATTTGCAACCTGGTGGAGGTTAGTATAGATGGACTAATAGAACAAGTCCCACACACTGCTACAAGCCGAAATATTTCTTCAGAGCTAGATGCAGATAAAAATTATATTGAATTTGCAACCTGGTGGAGGTTAGTATACATGGACTAGTAGAACAAGTCCCACACACTGCTACAAGCCGAAATATTTTTTCAGAGATAGATGTAGAAATTTTTTTTTTTTAATTTGCAACCTGGAGGAGGTTAGCATAGATGGGCGAATAGAACAAGTCCCACACACTGCTACAAGCTGAAATATTTTTTCAGAGCTAGATGCAGATAAAAATTATATTGAATTTGCAACCTGGTGGAGGTTAGTATAGATGGACTAATAGAACAAGTCCCACACACTGCTACAAGCCGAAATATTTTCTCAGAGCTAGATGCAGAAAAAAATTATATTGAATTTGCAACCTGGTGGAGGTTAGTATAGATGGACTAATAGAACAAGTCCCACACACTGCTACAAGCCAAAATATTTTTTCAGAGCTAGATTCAGAAAAAAATTATATTGAATTTGCAACCTGGTGGAGGTTAGTATAGATGGACTAATAGTACAAGTCCCACACACTGCTACAAGCCGAAATATTTTCTCAGAGCTAGATGCAGAAAAAAATTATATTGAATTTGCAACCTGGTGGAGGTTAGTATAGATGGACTAATAGAACAAGTCCCACACACTGCTACAAGCCAAAATATTTTTTCAGAGCTAGATTCAGAAAAAAATTATATTGAATTTGCAACCTGGTGGAGGTTAGTATAGATGAACTAATAGTACAAGTCCCACACACTGCTACAAGCAGAAATATTTTTTCAGTGTTAGATACAGAAAAAAATTATATTGAATTTGCAACCTGGTGGAGGTTAGTATAGACGGACTAATAGAACAAGTCCCACACACTGCTAGAAGCCAAAATATTTTTTCAGAGCTAGATGCGGAAAAAAATTATATTGAATTTGCAACCTGGTGGAGGTTAGTATAGTTGGACTAATAGAACAAGTCCTACACACTGCTACAAGCCGAAATATTTTTTCAGAGCTAGATGCAGAAAAAAATTATATTGAATTTGCAACCTGGTGGAGGTTACTATAGATGGACTAATAGAAAAAGTCCCACAAACTGCTGCAAGCCAAAATATTTTTTCAGAGCTAGATGCAGAAAAAAACTATATTGAATTTGCAACCTGGTGGAGGTTAGTATAGATGAATTAATAGAACAAGTCCCACACATTGCTAGAAGCCGAAATATTTTTTCAGAGCAAGATGCAGAAAAAAATTATATTGAATTTGCTGCCGGGTGGTGGTTAGTATAGTTGGACTAATAGAGCAAGTCCCACACACTGCTACAAGCCGAAATATTTTTTCAAAGCTAGATGCAGAAAAAAAATTATATTGTATTTGCAACCTGGTGGAGGTTAGTATAGATGGACTAATAGAACAAGTCCCATACACTGCTACAAGCCGAAATATTTTTTCAGAGCTAGATGCAGGAAAAAATTATATTGAATTTGCAACCTGGTGGAGGTTAGTATAGATGGACTAATAGAACAAGTCCAACACACTGCTACAAGCCGAAATATTTTTTCAGAGCTAGATGCAGAAAAAAATTATATTAAATTTGCAACCTGGTGGAGGTTAGTATAGATGGACTAATAGAACAAGTCCCACTCACTGCTACAAGCCAAAATATTTTTTCAGAGCTAGATGCAGAAAAAAATTATATTGAATTTGCAACCTGGTGGAGGTTAGTATAGATGGACTAATAGAACAAGTCCTACACACTGCTACAAGCCAAAATATTTTTTCAGAGCCAGATGCAGAAAAAAATTATATTGAATTTGCAACCTGGTGGAGGTTAGTATAGATGGACTAATAGAACAAGTCCCACACACTGGTACAAGCCAAAATATTTTTTCAGCGCTAGATGCAGAAATAAATTATATTGAATTTGCAACCTGGTGGAGGTTAGTATAGATGGACTAATAGAACAAGTCCCACACACTGCTACAAGCCAAAATATTTTTTCAGAGCTAGATGCAGAAAAAAAATATATTGAATTTGCAACCTGGTGGAGGTTAGTATAGTTGGACTAATAGAACAAGTCCCACACACTGCTACAAGCCGAAATATTTTTTCAGAGCTAGATGCAGAAAAAAATTATATTGAATTTGCAACTTGGTGGAGATTAGTATAGATGGATTAATAGAACAAGTCCCACACACTGCTACAAGCCAAAATATTTTTTCAGAGCTAGATGCAGAAAAAAATTATATTGAATTTGCAACCTGGTGGAGGTTACTATAGATGGACTAATAGAAAAAGTCCCACAAATTGCTACCAGCCAAAATATTTTTTCAGAGCTAGATGCAGAAAAAATTATATTGAACTTGCAACCTGGTGGAGGTTAGTATAGATGGACTAATAGAACAAGTCCCACACACTGCTACAAGCCAAAATATGTTTTCAGAGCTAGATGCAGAAAAAAATTATATTGAATTTGCAACCTGGTGGTGGTTTGTATAGATGGACTAATAGAACAAGTCCCACACACTGCTACAAGCCGAAATATTTTTTCAGAGCTAGATGCAGAAAAAAATTATATTGAATTTGCAACCTGGTGGAGTTTAGTATAGATGGACTAATAGAACAAGTTCCAAACACTGGTACGAGCCTAAATATTTTTTTCAGAGCTAAATGGAGATAAAAATTATATTGAATTTGCAACCTGATGGAGGTTAGTATAGATGGACTAATAGAACAAGTCCCACACACTGCTACAAGCCGAAATATTTCTACAGAGTTAGATGCAGATAAATATTATATTGAATTTGCAACCTGGTGGAGGTTAGTATAGATGGACTAATAGAACAAGTCCCACACACTGCTACAAGACGAAATATTTTTTCAGAGCTAGATGTAGAAAAAAATTATATTGAATTTGCAACCTGGTGGAGGTTACGATAGATGGACTAATAGAAAAAGTCCCACAAACTGCTACAAGCCAAAATATTTTTTCAAAGCTAGATGCAGAAAAAAATTATATTGAATTTGCAACCTGGTGGAGGTTAGTATAGATGTACTAATAGAACAAGTCCCACACACTGCTACAAGCTGAAATATTTTTTTCAGAGCTACATGCAGAAAAAAATTATATTTTATTGGCAACCTGGTGGAGGTTAGTATAGATAGACTAATAGAACAAGTCCCACACACTGCTACAAGCCGAAATATTTTTTCAGAGCTAGATGCAGAAAAAAATTTGATTGAATTTGCAACCTGCTGGAGGGTAGTATAGATGGACTAATAGAACAAGTCCCACACACTGCTATGAGCCAAAATATTTTTTCAGAGCTAGATGCAGATAAAAATTATATTGAATTTGCAACCTGGTGGCGGTTAGTATAGATGGACTAATAGAACAAGTCCCACACACTGCTACAAGCCGAAATATTTCTTCAGAGCTAGATGCAGATAAAAATTATATTGAATTTGCAACCTGGTGGAGGTTAGTATACATGGACTAGTAGAACAAGTCCCACACACTGCTACAAGCCGAATTATTTTTTCAGAGCTAGATGTAGAAATTTTTTTTTTTTAATTTGCAACCTGGAGGAGGTTAGCATAGATGGGCGAATAGAACAAGTCCCACACACTGCTACAAGCTGAAATATTTTTTCAGAGCTAGATGCAGATAAAAATTATATTGAATTTGCAACCTGGTGGAGGTTAGTATAGATGGACTAATAGAACAAGTCCCACACACTGCTACAAGCCGAAATATTTTCTCAGAGCTAGATGCAGAAAAAAATTATATTGAATTTGCAACCTGGTGGAGGTTAGTATAGATGGACTAATAGAACAAGTCCCACACACTGCTACAAGCCAAAATATTTTTTCAGAGCTAGATTCAGAAAAAAATTATATTGAATTTGCAACCTGGTGGAGGTTAGTATAGATGGACTTATAGAACAAGTCCCACACACTGCTAGAAGCCGAAATATTTTTTCAGAGCTAGATGCAGAAAAAAATTATATTGAATTTGCAACCTGGTGGAGGTTAGTATAGATGGACTAATAGAACAAGTCCCACACACTGCTACAAGCCAAAATATTTTTTCAGAGCTAGATGCAGAAAAAAATTATATTGAATTTGCAACCTGGTGGTGGTTTGTATAGATGGACTAATAGAACAAGTCCCACACACTGCTACAAGCCGAAATATTTTTTCAGAGCTAGATGCAGAAAAAAATTATATTGAATTTTCAACCTGGTGGAGGTTAGTATAGATGGACAAATAGAAGAAGTTCCACACACTGCTACGAGCCTAAATATTTTTTCAGAGCTAGATGCAGATAAAAATTATATTGAATTTGCAAACTGGTGGAGGTTAGTATAGATGGACTAATAGAACAAGTCCCACACACTGCTACAAGCCGAAATATTTCTACAGAGTTAGATGCAGATAAATATTATATTGAATTTGCAACCTGGTGGAGGTTAGTATAGATGGACTAATAGAACAAGTCCCACACACTGCTACAAGACGAAATATTTTTTCAGAGCTAGATGTAGAAAAAAATTATATTGAATTTGCAACCTGGTGGAGGTTACGATAGATGGACTAATAGAAAATGTCCCACAAACTGCTACAAGCTAAAATATTTTTTTAAAGCTAGATGCAGAAAAAAATTATATTGAATTTGCAACCTGGTGGAGGTTAGTATAGATGTACTAATAGAACAAGTCCCACACACTGCTACAAGCTGAAATATTTTTTTCAGAGCTACATGCAGAAAAAAATTTGATTGAATTTGCAACCTGCTGGAGGGTAGTATAGATGGACTAATAGAACAAGTCCCACACACTGCTACAAGCCAAAATATTTTTTCAGAGCTAGATGCAGATAAAAATTATATTGAATTTGCAACCTGGTGGAGGTTAGTATAGATGGACTAATAGAACAAGTCCCACACACTGCTACAAGCCGAAATATTTCTTCAGAGCTAGATGCAGATAAAAATTATATTGAATTTGCAACCTGGTGGAGGTTAGTATACATGGATTAATAGAACAAGTCCCACACACTGCTACAAGCCGAAATATTTTTTCAGAGCTAGATGTAGAATTTTTTTTTATTGAATTTGCAACCTGGTGGAGGTTAACATAGATGGACTAATAGAACAAGTCCCACACACTGCTACAAGCCAAAATATTTTTTCATTGCTAGATGCAGATAAAAATTATATTGAATTTGCAACCTGGTGGAGGTTAGTATAGATGGACTAATAGAACAAGTCCCACACACTGCTACAAGCCGAAATATTTTTTCAGAGCTAGATGTAGAAATTTTTTTTTTTTAATTTGCAACCTGGTGGAGGTTAGCATAGATGGGCGAATAGAACAAGTCCCACACACTGCTACAAGGTGAAATATTTTTTCAGAGCTAGATGCAGATAAAAATTAAATTGAATTTGCAACCTGGTGGAGGTTAGTATAGATGGACTAATAGAACCAGTCCCACACACTGCTACAAGCCGAAATATTTTCTCAGAGCTAGATGCAGAAAAAAATTATACTGAATTGCAACCTGGTGGAGGTTAGTATAGATGGACTAATAGAACAAATTCCACACACTGCTACAGGCCAAAATATTTTTTCAGTGCTAGATGCAGAAAAAAATTATATTGAATTGGCAACCTGGTGAAGGTTAGTATAGATGGACTAATAGAACAAGTCCCACACACGGCTACAAGCTGAAATATTTTTCAGAGCTACATGTAGGAAAAAATTATATTGAATTTGCAACCTGGTGGAGGTTAGTATATATGGACTACCAGAACAAGTCCCACACACTGCTACAAGATGAAATATTTTTTCAGAGCTAGATGCAGAAAAAAATTATATTGAATTTGCAACCTGGTGGAGGTTAGTATAGATGGACTAATAGAACAAGTCCAACACACTGCTACAAGCCGAAATATTTTTTCAGAGCTAGATGCAGAAAAAAATTATATTAAATTTGCAACCTGGTGGAGGTTAGTATAGATGGACTAATAGAACAAGTCCCACACACTGCTACAAGCCGAAATATTTTTTCAGAGCTAGATGCAGAAAAAAATTATATTGAATTTGCAACCTGGTGAAGGTTAGTATAGATGGACTAATAGAACAAGTCCCACACATTGCTAGAAGCTGAAATATTTTCTCAGAGCTAGATGCAGAAAAAAATTATATTGAATTTGCAACCTGGTGGAGGTTAGCATAGATGGGCGAATAGAACAAGTCCCACACACTGCTACAAGCTGAAATATTTTTTCAGAGCTAGATGCAGAAAAAAATTATATTGAATTTGCAACCTGGTGGAGGTTAGTATAGATGGACTAATAGAACAAGTCCCACACACTGCTACAAGCCGAAATATTTTCTCAGAGCTAGATGCAGAAAAAAATTATATTGAATTTGCAACCTGGTGGAGGTTAGTATAGATGGACTAATAGAACAAGTCCCACACACTGCTACAAGCCAAAATATTTTTTCAGAGCTAGATGCAGAAAAAAATTATATTAAATTTGCAACCTGGTGGAGGTTAGTATAGATGGACTAATAGAACAAGTCCCACACACTGCTAGAAGCCGAAATATTTTTTCAGAGCTAGATGCAGAAAAAAATTATATTGAATTTGCAACCTGGTGGAGGTTAGTATAGATGGACTAATAGAACAAGTCCCACACATTGCTAGAAGCCGAAATATTTTTTCAGAGCAAGATGCAGAAAAAAATTATATTGAATTTGCTACCTGGTGGTGGTTAGTATAGATGGACTAATAGAACAAGTCCCACACACTGCTACAAGCCGAAATATTTTTTCAAAGCTAGATGCAGAAAAAAATTATATTGTATTTGCAACCTGGTGGAGGTTAGTATAGATGGACTAATAGAACAAGTCCCACACACTGCTACAAGCCAAAATATTTTTTCAGAGCTAGATGCAGAAAAAAATTATATTGAATTTGCAACCTGGTGGAGGTTACTATAGATGGACTAATAGAAAAAGTCCCACAAATTGCTACCAGCCAAAATATTTTTTCAGAGCTAGATGCAGAAAAAATTATATTGAACTTGCAACCTGGTGGAGGTTAGTATAGATGGACTAATAGAACAAGTCCCACACACTGCTACAAGCCAAAATATTTTTTCAGAGCTAGATGTAGAAAAAAATTATATTGAATTTGCAACCTGGTGGAGGTTACGATAGATGGACTAATAGAAAAAGTCCCACAAACTGCTACAAGCCAAAATATTTTTTCAAAGCTAGATGCAGAAAAAAATTATATTGTATTTGCAACCTGGTGGAGGTTAGTATAGATGGACTAATAGAACAAGTCCCACACACTGCTACAAGCCAAAATATTTTTTCAGAGCTAGATGCAGAAAAAAATTATATTGAATTTGCAACCTGGTGGAGGTTACTATAGATGGACTAATAGAAAAAGTCCCACAAATTGCTACCAGCCAAAATATTTTTTCAGAGCTAGATGCAGAAAAAATTATATTGAACTTGCAACCTGGTGGAGGTTAGTATAGATGGACTAATAGAACAAGTCCCACACACTGCTACAAGCCAAAATATTTTTTCAGAGCTAGATGTAGAAAAAAATTATATTGAATTTGCAACCTGGTGGAGGTTACGATAGATGGACTAATAGAAAAAGTCCCACAAACTGCTACAAGCCAAAATATTTTTTCAAAGCTAGATGCAGAAAAAAATTATATTTTATTTGCAACCTGGTGGAGGTTAGTATAGATAGACTTATAGAACAAGTCCCACACACTGCTACAAGCCGAAATATTTTTTCAGAGCTAGATGCAGAAAAAAATTTGATTGAATTTGCAACCTGCTGGAGGGTAGTATAGATGGACTAATAGAACAAGTCCCACACACTGCTACGAGCCAAAATATTTTTTCAGAGCTAGATGCAGATAAAAATTATATTGAATTTGCAACCTGGTGGAGGTTAGTATAGATGGACTAATAGAACAAGTCCCACACACTGCTACAAGCCGAAATATTTCTTCAGAGCTAGATGCAGAAAAAAATTATATTGAATTTGCAACCTGGTGGAGGTTAGTATACATGGACTAGTAGAACAAGTCCCACACACTGCTACAAGCCGAAATATTTTTTCAGAGCTAGATGTAGAAATTTTTTTTTTTAATTTGCAACCTGGAGGAGGTTAGCATAGATGGGCGAATAGAACAAGTCCCACACACTGCTACAAGCTGAAATATTTTTTCAGAGCTAGATGCAGATAAAAATTATATTGAATTTGCAACCTGGTGGAGGTTAGTATAGATGGACTAATAGAACAAGTCCCACACACTGCTACAAGCCGAAATATTTTCTCAGAGCTAGATGCAGAAAAAAATTATATTGAATTTGCAACCTGGTGGAGGTTAGTATAGATGGACTAATAGAACAAGTCCCACACACTGCTAGAAGCCGAAATATTTTTTCAGAGCTAGATGAAGAAAAAAATTATATTGAATTTGCAACCTGGTGGAGGTTAGTATAGATGGACTAATAGAACAAGTCCCACACACTGCTACAAGCCAAAATATTTTTTCAAAGCTAGATGCAGAAAAAAATTATATTGAATTTGCAACCTGGTGGTGGTTTGTATAGATGGACTAATAGAACAAGTCCCACACACTGCTACAAGCCGAAATATTTTTTCAGAGCTAGATGCAGAAAAAAATTATATTGAATTTTCAACCTGGTGGAGGTTAGTATAGATGGACAAATAGAAGAAGTTCCACACACTGCTACGAGCCTAAATATTTTTTCAGAGCTAGATGCAGATAAAAATTATATTGAATTTGCAACCTGGTGGAGGTTAGTATAGATGGACTAATAGAACAAGTCCCACACACTGCTACAAGCCGAAATATTTCTACAGAGTTAGATGCAGATAAATATTATATTGAATTTGCAACCTGGTGGAGGTTAGCATAGATGGACTAATAGAACAAGTCCCACACACTGCTACAAGACGAAATATTTTTTCAGAGCTAAATGTAGAAAAAAATTATATTGAATTTGCAACCTGGTGGAGGTTACGATAGATGGACTAATAGAAAATGTCCCACAAACTGCTACAAGCTAAAATATTTTTTTAAAGCTAGATGCAGAAAAAAATTATATTGAATTTGCAACCTGGTGGAGGTTAGTATAGATGTACTAATAGAACAAGTCCCACACACTGCTACAAGCTGAAATATTTTTTTCAGAGCTACATGCAGAAAAAAATTATATTTTATTTGCAACCTGGTGGAGGTTAATATAGATGGACTAATGGTACAAGTCCCACACACTGCTACAAGCCGAAATATTTTTTCAGAGCTAGATGCAGAAAAAAATTTGATTGAATTTGCAACTTGCTGGAGGGTAGTATAGATGGACTAATAGAACAAGTAACACACACTGCTACGAGCCAAAATATTTTTTCAGAGCTAGATGCAGATAAAAATTATATTGAATTTGCAGCCTGGTGGAGGTTAGTATAGATGGACTAATAGAACAAGTCCCACACACTGCTACAAGTCGAAATATTTCTTCAGAGCTAGATGCAGATAAAAATTATATTGAATTTGCAACCTGGTGGAGGTTAGTATACATGGATTAATAGAACAAGTCCCACACACTGCTACAAGCCGAAATACTTTTTCAGAGCTAGATGTAGAATTTTTTTTTATTGAATTTGCAACCTGGTGGAGGTTAACATAGATGGACTAATAGAACAAGTCCCACACACTGCTACAAGCCAAAATATTCTTTCATTGCTAGATGCAGATAAAAATTATATTGAATTTCCAACCTGGTGGAGGTTAGTATAGATGGACTAATAGAACAAGTCCCACACACTGCTACAAGCCGAAATATTTTTTCAGAGCTAGATGTAGAATTTTTTTTTTTTAATTTGCAACCTGGTGGAGGTTAGCATAGATGGGCGAATAGAACAAGTCCCACACACTGCTACAAGCTGAAATATTTTTTCAGAGCTAGATGCAGATAAAAATTATATTGAATTTGCAACCTGGTGGAGGTTAGTATAGATGGACTAATAGAACAAGTCCCACACACTGCTACAAGCCGAAATATTTTCTCAGAGCTAGATGCAGAAAAAAATTATATTGAATTTGCAACCTGGTGGAGGTTAGTATAGATGGACTAATAGAACAAGTCCCACACACTGCTACAAGCCAAAATATTTTTTCAGAGCTAGATGTAGAAAAAAATTATATTGAATTTGCAACCTGGTGGAGGTTAGTATAGATGGACTAATAGAACAAGTCCCACACACTGCTAGAAGCCGAAATATTTTTTCAGAGCTAGCTGTAAAAAAAAATTATATTGAATTTGCAACCTGGTGGAGGTTAGTATAGATGGACTAATAGAACAAGTCCCACACACTGCTACAAGCCGAAATATTTTTTCAGAGCTAGATGCAGAAAAAAATTATATTGAATTTGCAACCTGGTGGAGGTTAGTATAGATGGACTAATAGAACAAGTCCCACACATTGCTAGAAGCCGAAATATTTTTTCAGAGCAAGATGCAGAAAAAAATTATATTGAATTTGCTACCTGGTGGTGGTTAGTATATATGGACTAATAGAACAAGTCCCACACACTGCTACAAGCCGAAATATTTTTTCAAAGCTAGATGCAGAAAAAAATTATATTGTATTTGCAACCTGGTGAAAGTTAGTATAGATGGACTAATAGAACAAGTCCCACACACTGCTACAAACCAAAATATTTTTTCAGAGCTAGATGCAGAAAAAAATTATATTGTATTTGCAACCTGGTGGAGGTTAGTATAGATGGACTAAGAGAACAAGTCCCACACACTGCTACAAGCCGAAATATTTTTTCAGAGCTAGATGCAGAAAAAAATTATATTGAATTTGCAACCTGGTGGAGGTTAGTATAGATGGACTAATAGAACAAGTCCCACACACTGCTACAAGCCGAAATATTTTTTCAGAGCTAGATGCAGAAAAAAATTATATTGAATTTGCAACCTGGTGGAGGTTACTATAGATGGAATAATAGAACAAGTCCCACACACTGCTACAAGCCGAAATATTTTTTCAGAGTTAGATGTAGAAAAAAATTATACTGAATTGCAACCTGGTGGAGGTTAGTATAGATGGACTAATAGAACAAATTCCACACACTGCTACAGGCCAAAATATTTTTTCAGTGCTAGATGCAGAAAAAAATTATATTGAATTGGCATCCTGGTGAAGGTTAGCATAGATGGACTAATAGAACAAGTCCCACACACTGCTACAAGATGAAATATTTTTTCAGAGCTAGATGCAGAAAAAAATTATATTGAATTTGCAACGTGGTGGAGGTTAGTATAGATGGACTAATAGAACAAGTCCAACACACTGCTACAAGCCGAAATATTTTTTCAGAGCTAGATGCAGAAAAAAATTATATTAAATATGCAACCTGGTGGAGGTTAGTATAGATGGACTAATAGAACAAGTCCCACACACTGCTACAAGCCGAAATATTTTTTCAGAGCTAGATGCAGAAAAAAATTATATTGAATTTGCAACCTGGTGAAGGTTAGTATAGATGGACTAATAGAACAAGTCCCACACATTGCTAGAAGCTGAAATATTTTCTCAGAGCTAGATGCAGAAAAAAATTATATTGAATTTGCAACCTGGTGGAGGTTAGCATAGATGGGCGAATAGAACAAGTCCCACACACTGCTACAAGCTGAAATGTTTTTTCAGAGCTAGATGCAGATAAAAATTATATTGAATTTGCAACCTGGTGGAGGTTAGTATAGATGGACTAATAGAACAAGTCCCACACACTGCTACAAGCCGAAATATTTTCTCAGAGCTAGATGCAGAAAAAAATTATATTGAATTTGCAACCTGGTGGAGGTTAGTATAGATGGACTAATAGAACAAGTCCCACACACTGCTACAAGCCGAAATATTTTTTCAGAGCTAGATGCAGAAAAAAATTATATTGAATTTGCAACCTGGTGGAGGTTAGTATAGATGGACTAATAGAACAAGTCCCACACATTGCTAGAAGCTGAAATATTTTTTCAGAGCAAGATGCAGAAAAAAATTATATTGAATTTGCTACCTGGTGGTGGTTAGTATAGATGGACTAATAGAACAAGTCCCACACACTGCTACAAGCCGAAATATTTTTTCAAAGCTATATGCAGAAAAAAATTATATTGTATTTGCAACCTGGTGGAGGTTAGTATAGATGGACTAATAGAACAAGTCCCACACACTGCTACAAGCCGAAATATTTTTTCAGAGCTAGATGCAGAAAAAAATTATATTGAATTTGCAACCTGGTGGAGGTTACTATAGATGGAATAATAGAACAAGTCCCACAGACTGCTACAAGCCGAAATATTTTTTCAGAGTTAGATGCAGAAAAAAATTATACTGAATTGCAACCTGGTGGAGGTTAGTATAGATGGACTAATAGAACAAATTCCACACACTGCTACAGGCCAAAATATTTTTTCAGTGCTAGATGCAGAAAAAAATTATATTGAATTGGCAACCTGGTGAAGGTTAGTATAGATGGACTAATAGAACAAGTCCCACACATGGCTACAAGCCAAAATATTTTTCAGAGCTACATGTAGGAAAAAATTATATTGAATTTGCAACCTGGTGGAGGTTAGTATATATGGACTAACAGAACAAGTCCCACAAACTGCTACAAGATGAAATATTTTTTCAGAGCTAGATGCAGAAAAAAATTATATTGAATTTGCAACCTGGTGGAGGTTAGTATAGATGGACTAATAGAACAAGTCCAACACACTGCTACAAGCCGAAATATTTTTTCAGAGCTAGATGCAGAAAAAAATTATATTGTATTTGCTACCTGGTGGTGGTTAGTATAGATGGACTAATAGAACAAGTCCCACACACTGCTACAAGCCGAAATATTTTTTCAAAGCTAGATGCAGAAAAAAATTATATTGTATTTGCAACCTGGTGGAGGTTAGTATAGATGGAGTAATAGAACAAGTCCCACACACAGCTAGAAGCCCAAATATTTTTTCAGAGCTAGATGCAGATAAAAATTATTTTTAATTTGCAACCTGATGGAGGTCAGTATAGATGGACTAATAGAGAAAGTCCCACACACTGCTAGAAGGCCAAATATTTTTTCAGAGCTAGATGCAGAAAAAAATTATATTCAGTTTGCAACCTGATGGAGGTCAGTATAGATTGGCTAATAGAGAAAGTCCCACACACTGCTAGAAGGCCAAATATTTTTTCAGAGCTAGATGCAGAAAAAAATTATATTCAGTTTGCAACCTGATGGAGGTCAGTATAGATGGACTAATACAACAAGTCCCACACACAGCTAGAAGCCCAATATTTTTTCAGAGCTAGATGCAGAAAAAAATTATATTCAGTTTGCAACCTGATGGAGGTCAGTATAGATGGACTAATAGAGAAAGTCCCACACACTGCTAGAAGGTCAAATATTTTTTCAGAGCTAGATGCAGAAAAAAATTATATTCAGTTTGCAACCTGATGGAGGTCAGTATAGATGGACTAATACAACAAGTCCCACACACAGCTAGAAGCCCAATATTTTTTCAGAGGTAGATGCAGAAAAAAATATATTCAGTTTGCAACCTGATGGAGGTCAGTATAGATGGACTAATAGAGAAAGTCCCACACACTGCTAGAAGGCCAAATATTTTTTCAGAGCTAGATGCAGAAAAAAATTATATTCAGTTTGCAACCTGATGGAGGTCAGTATAGATGGACTAATACAACAAGTCCCACACACAGCTAGAAGCCCAATATTTTTTCAGAGCTAGATGCAGAAAAAAATTATATTCAATTTGCAACCTGATGGAGGTCAGTATAGATGGAGTAATAGAACAAGTCCCACACACAGCTAGAAGCCCAAATATTTTTTCAGAGCTAGATGCAGATAAAAATTATTTTTAATTTGCAACCTGATGGAGGTCAGTATAGATGGACTAATAGAGAAAGTCCCACACACTGCTAGAAGGCCAAATATTTTTTCAGAGCTAGATGCAGAAAAAAATTATATTCAGTTTGCAACCTGATGGAGGTCTGTATAGATTGGCTAATAGAGAAAATACCACACACTGCTAGAAGGCCAAATATTTTTTCAGAGCTAGATGCAGAAAAAAATTATATTCAGTTTGCAACCTGATGGAGGTCAGTATAGATGGACTAATACAACAAGTCCCACACACAGCTAGAAGCCCAATATTTTTTCAGAGCTAGATGCAGAAAAAAATTATATTCAGTTTGCAACCTGATGGAGGTCAGTATAGATGGACTAATAGAGAAAGTCCCACACACTGCTAGAAGGTCAAATATTTTTTCAGAGCTAGATGCCGAAAAAAATTATATTCAGTTTGCAACCTGATGGAGGTCAGTATAGATGGACTAATAGAGAAAGTCCCACACACTGCTAGAAGGCCAAATATTTTTTCAGAGCTAGATGCAGAAAAAAATTATATTCAGTTTGCAACCTGATGGAGGTCAGTATAGATGGACTAATAGAGAAAGTCCCACACACTGCTAGAAGGCCGAATATTTTTTCAGAGCTAGATGCAAAAAAAATTATATTCAGTTTGCAACCTGATGGAGGTCAGTATAGATGGACTAATACAACAAGTCCCACACACAGCTAGAAGCCCAATATTTTTTCAGAGCTAGATGCAGAAAAAAATTATATTCAATTTGCAACCTGATGGAGGTCAGTATAGATGGAGTAATAGAACAAGTCCCACACACAGCTAGAAGCCCAAATATTTTTTCAGAGCTAGATGCAGATAAAAATTATTTTTAATTTGCAACCTGATGGAGGTCAGTATAGATGGACTAATAGAGAAAGTCCCACACACTGCTAGAAGGCCAAATATTTTTTCAGAGCTAGATGCAGAAAAAAATTATATTCAGTTTGCAACCTGATGGAGGTCAGTATAGATTGGCTAATAGAGAAAGTCCCACACACTGCTAGAAGGCCAAATATTTTTTCAGAGCTAGATGCAGAAAAAAATTATATTCAGTTTGCAACCTGATGGAGGTCAGTATAGATGGACTAATACAACAAGTCCCACACACAGCTAGAAGCCCAATATTTTTTCAGAGCTAGATGCAGAAAAAAATTATATTCAGTTTGCAACCTGATGGAGGTCAGTATAGATGGACTAATAGAGAAAGTCCCACACACTGCTAGAAGGTCAAATATTTTTTCAGAGCTAGATGTAGAAAAAAATTATATTCAGTTTGCAACCTGATGGAGGTCAGTATAGATGGACTAATACAACAAGTCCCACACACTGCTAGAAGCCCAATATTTTTTCAGAGGTAGATGCAGAAAAAAATATATTCAGTTTGCAACCTGATGGAGGTCAGTATAGATGGACTAATACAACAAGTCCCACACACAGCTAGAAGCCCAATATTTTTTCAGAGCTAGATGCAGAAAAAAATTATATTCAATTTGCAACCTGATGGAGGTCAGTATAGATGGAGTAATAGAACAAGTCCCACACACAGCTAGAAGCCCAAATATTTTTTCAGAGCTAGAAGCAGAAAAAAATTATTTTTAATTTGCAACCTGATGGAGGTCAGTATAGATGGACTAATAGAGGAAGTCCCACACACTGCTAGAAGGCCAAATATTTTTTCAGAGCTAGATGCAGAAAAAAATTATATTCAGTTTGCAACCTGATGGAGGTCAGTATAGATGGACTAATAGAGAAAGTCCCACACACTGCTAGAAGGCCAAATATTTTTTCAGAGCTAGATGCAGAAAAAAATTATATTCAGTTTGCAACCTGATGGAGGTCAGTATAGATTGGCTAATAGAGAAAGTCCCACACACTGCTAGAAGGCCAAATATTTTTTCAGAGCTAGATGCAGAAAAAAATTATATTCAGTTTGCAACCTGATGGAGGTCAGTATAGATGGACTAATACAACAAGTCCCACACACAGCTAGAAGCCCAATATTTTTTCAGAGCTAGATGCAGAAAAAAATTATATTCAGTTTGCAACCTGATGGAGGTCAGTATAGATGGACTAATAGAGAAAGTCCCACACACTGCTAGAAGGCCAAATATTTTTTCAGAGCTAGATGCAGAAAAAAATTATATTCAATTTGCAACCTGATGGAGGTCAGTATAGATGGACTAATAGAATGATGCTATGCCCAAAAGATTTTACTTCACTATGTGCAGTAAAAAAATTGGTATTCTATACACAGGTGGTATATCTTGCAACACAGATAGGCTACTCCACTGACTAACACACTCTGCAATAGGCCAAAAAGGATTAGCTTTGCTAAATTCACCCAAATGCTGTGAAAAAAACTTGCACAGCACTGGCACAGACCTGCCTGGCAAAAACTGATAGGAACTGATATAACCTAGTCCTGAAAAGGACTCCAATTACAATTAGTCTTTACTCCCACAACCTATCTATTTAAGAGCACAGACCTGCCTGATAAAAGTCGTAGGAAATGCTGTAACCTAGTCCTTAAAAGGACTGCAATCACAACTATTCCCTACTCCCAAGCTATCTGTAGATTTGTGCGAAAATTGGCTTGAAATTAACAAGGTATAGCGCACACAGCAACAGCGGTGCCGTCTAACACGCAGCTGCAGCAGTGAGAAAATGGTGGCAACGGGGAAAATGGCTTGGTCTTATAGGGCAAGGACATGTGACATACACTGCCAATGACACATGCCCTTGCTTGTGTGAAAAAAAGCACTTCACTCCGTGTATGCGCTGCTGATAGGCTGACAGATTGCACCTCCCCACTGTAAATGTGGGAAAGAGAAAAAAAAATGGAGATCTTCATTATTCCTGCAGAGATCCATCCCCTGCCCCTCCCCCCACCCCGCTGTACACTCAAACTGCGTATTAACATTAATTTTCATCATTACTGAGAAAAAATCCAGTTATGATTGGTGCATGAACAGTTATCGAACATAACCTCGAACAGCCGAATTTTTCTCAAATCGTTCGTGTTCGCCGAACGGCTCGAACACCGCCCAAAACAGCTCGAATTTGAGATTGGCGAACAGTTCGAGTAGAACAACGCTCATCTCTAGTTAGTATAGATGGACTAATAGAACAAGTTCCACACACTGCTACGAGCCTAAATATTTTTTCAGAGCTAGATGCAGATAAAAATTATATTGAATTTGCAACCTGGTGGAGGTTAGTATAGATGGACTAAGAGAACAAGTCCCACACACTGCTACAAGCCGAAATATTTCTTCAGAGTTAGATGCAGATAAAGATTATATTAAATTTGCAACCTGGTGGAGGTTAGTATAGATGGTCTAATAGAACAAGTCCCACACGCTGCTACAAGACGAAATATTTTTTCAGAGCTAGATGTAGAAAAAAATTATATTGAATTTGCAACCTGGCGGAGGTTAGTATAGATGGACTAATAGAACAAGTCCCACACACTGCTACAAGCCGAAATATTTTTCAGAGCTAGGTGTAGGAAAAAATTATATTGAATTTGCAACCTGGTGGAGGTTAGTATAGATGGACTAATAGAACAAGTCCCACACACTGCTACAAGACAAAATATTTTTTCAGAGCTAGATGCAGAAAAAAATTATATTGAATTTGCAACCTGGTGGAGGTTAGTATAGATTGACTAATAGAACAAGTCCAACACACTGCTACAAGCCGAAATATTTTTTCAGTGCTAGATGTGGAAAAAAATTATATTAAATTTGCAACTTGGTGGAGGTTAGTATAGATGGACTAATAGAACAAGTCCCACACACTGCTACAAGCCGAAATATTTTTTCAGAGCTAGATGCAGAAAAAAATTATATTGAATTTGCAACCTGGTGGAGGTTAGTATAGATGGACTAATAGAACAAGTCCTACACACTGCTACAAGCAAAAATATTTTTTCAGAGCTAGATGCAGAAAAAAATTATATTGAATTTGCAACCTGGTGGAGGTTAGTATAGATGGACTAATAGAACAAGTCCCACACACTGCTACAAGCTGAAATATTTTTTCAGAGCTAGATGCTGAAAAAAATTATATTGAATTTGCAATCTGGTGGAGGTTAGTATAGATGGACTAATAGAACAAGTCTCACACACTGCTACAAGCTGAAATATTTTTTCAGAGCTAGATGCAGAAAAAAATTATATTGAATTTGCAATCTGGTGGAGGTTAGTATAGATGGACTAATAGAACAAGTCCCACACACTGCTACAAGCCGAAAGATTTTTCAGAGCTAGATGCAGAAAAAAATATATTCAGTTTGCAACCTGATGGAGGTCAGTATAGATGGACTAATAGAGAAAGTCCCACACACTGCTAGAAGGCCAAATATTTTTTCAGAGCTAGATGCAGAAAAAAATTATATTCAGTTTGCAACCTGATGGAGGTCAGTATAGATGGACTAATACAACAAGTCCCACACACAGCTAGAAGCCCAATATTTTTTCAGAGCTAGATGCAGAAAAAAATTATATTCAATTTGCAACCTGATGGAGGTCAGTATAGATGGAGTAATAGAACAAGTCCCACACACAGCTAGAAGCCCAAATATTTTTTCAGAGCTAGATGCAGATAAAAATTATTTTTAATTTGCAACCTGATGGAGGTCAGTATAGATGGACTAATAGAGAAAGTCCCACACACTGCTAGAAGGCCAAATATTTTTTCAGAGCTAGATGCAGAAAAAAATTATATTCAGTTTGCAACCTGATGGAGGTCAGTATAGATTGGCTAATAGAGAATATACCACACACTGCTAGAAGGCCAAATATTTTTTCAGAGCTAGATGCAGAAAAAAATTATATTCAGTTTGCAACCTGATGGAGGTCAGTATAGATGGACTAATACAACAAGTCCCACACACAGCTAGAAGCCCAATATTTTTTCAGAGCTAGATGCAGAAAAAAATTATATTCAGTTTGCAACCTGATGGAGGTCAGTATAGATGGACTAATAGAGAAAGTCCCACACACTGCTAGAAGGTCAAATATTTTTTCAGAGCTAGATGCCGAAAAAAATTATATTCAGTTTGCAACCTGATGGAGGTCAGTATAGATGGACTAATAGAGAAAGT
The DNA here is from genome assembly GCF_046119375.1 of Phyllobates terribilis. NCBI lineage: Eukaryota > Metazoa > Chordata > Amphibia > Anura > Dendrobatidae > Phyllobates > Phyllobates terribilis. The sequence continues at coordinate 241,825,701 of NW_027362768.1, read as the reverse complement.
CCCACACACTGCTAGAAGGCTAAATATTTTTTCAGAGCTAGATGCAGAAAAAAATTATATTCAGTTTGCAACCTGATGGAGGTCAGTATAGATGGACTAATAGAGAAAGTCCCACACACTGCTAGAAGGCCGAATATTTTTTCAGAGCTAGATGCAGAAAAAAATTATATTCAGTTTGCAACCTGATGGAGGTCAGTATAGATGGACTAATACAACAAGTCCCACACACAGGTAGAAGCCCAATATTTTTTCAGAGCTAGATGCAGAAAAAAATTATATTCAATTTGCAACCTGATGGAGGTCAGTATAGATGGAGTAATAGAACAAGTCCCACACACAGCTAGAAGCCCAAATATTTTTTCAGAGCTAGATGCAGATAAAAATTATTTTTAATTTGCAACCTGATGGAGGTCAGTATAGATGGACTAATAGAGAAAGTCCCACACACTGCTAGAAGGCCAAATATTTTTTCAGAGCTAGATGCAGAAAAAAATTATATTCAGTTTGCAACCTGATGGAGGTCAGTATAGATTGGCTAATAGAGAAAGTCCCACACACTGCTAGAAGGCCAAATATTTTTTCAGAGCTAGATGCAGAAAAAAATTATATTCAGTTTGCAACCTGATGGAGGTCAGTAGAGATGGACTAACACAACAAGTCCCACACACAGCTAGAAGCCCAATATTTTTTCAGAGCTAGATGCAGAAAAAAATTATATTCAGTTTGCAACCTGATGGAGGTCAGTATAGATGGACTAATAGAGAAAGTCCCACACACTGCTAGAAGGTCAAATATTTTTTCAGAGCTAGATGTAGAAAAAAATTATATTCAGTTTGCAACCTGATGGAGGTCAGTATAGATGGACTAATACAACAAGTCCCACACACTGCTAGAAGCCCAATATTTTTTCAGAGGTAGATGCAGAAAAAAATATATTCAGTTTGCAACCTGATGGAGGTCAGTATAGATGGACTAATACAACAAGTCCCACACACAGCTAGAAGCCCAATATTTTTTCAGAGCTAGATGCAGAAAAAAATTATATTCAATTTGCAACCTGATGGAGGTCAGTATAGATGGAGTAATAGAACAAGTCCCACAAACAGCTAGAAGCCCAAATATTTTTTCAGAGCTAGATGCAGAAAAAAATTATTTTTAATTTGCAACCTGATGGAGGTCAGTATAGATGGACTAATAGAGGAAGTCCCACACACTGCTAGAAGGCCAAATATTTTTTCAGAGCTAGATGCAGAAAAAAATTATATTCAGTTTGCAACCTGATGGAGGTCAGTATAGATGGACTAATAGAGAAAGTCCCACACACTGCTAGAAGGTCAAATATTTTTTCAGAGCTAGATGCCGAAAAAAATTATATTCAGTTTGCAACCTGATGGAGGTCAGTATAGATGGACTAATAGAGAAAGTCCCACACACTGCTAGAAGGCCAAATATTTTTTCAGAGCTAGATGCAGAAAAAAATTATATTCAGTTTGCAACCTGATGGAGGTCAGTATAGATGGACTAATAGAGAAAGTCCCACACACTGCTAGAAGGCCGAATATTTTTTCAGAGCTAGATGCAGAAAAAAATTATATTCAGTTTGCAACCTGATGGAGGTCAGTATAGATGGACTAATACAACAAGTCCCACACACAGGTAGAAGCCCAATATTTTTTCAGAGCTAGATGCAGAAAAAAATTATATTCAATTTGCAACCTGATGGAGGTCAGTATAGATGGAGTAATAGAACAAGTCCCACACACAGCTAGAAGCCCAAATATTTTTTCAGAGCTAGATGCAGATAAAAATTATTTTTAATTTGCAACCTGATGGAGGTCAGTATAGATGGACTAATAGAGAAAGTCCCACACACTGCTAGAAGGCCAAATATTTTTTCAGAGCTAGATGCAGAAAAAAATTATATTCAGTTTGCAACCTGATGGAGGTCAGTATAGATTGGCTAATAGAGAAAGTCCCACACACTGCTAGAAGGCCAAATATTTTTTCAGAGCTAGATGCAGAAAAAAATTATATTCAGTTTGCAACCTGATGGAGGTCAGTAGAGATGGACTAATACAACAAGTCCCACACACAGCTAGAAGCCCAATATTTTTTCAGAGCTAGATGCAGAAAAAAATTATATTCAGTTTGCAACCTGATGGAGGTCAGTATAGATGGACTAATAGAGAAAGTCCCACACACTGCTAGAAGGTCAAATATTTTTTCAGAGCTAGATGTAGAAAAAAATTATATTCAGTTTGCAACCTGATGGAGGTCAGTATAGATGGACTAATACAACAAGTCCCACACACTGCTAGAAGCCCAATATTTTTTCAGAGGTAGATGCAGAAAAAAATATATTCAGTTTGCAACCTGATGGAGGTCAGTATAGATGGACTAATACAACAAGTCCCACACACAGCTAGAAGCCCAATATTTTTTCAGAGCTAGATGCAGAAAAAAATTATATTCAATTTGCAACCTGATGGAGGTCAGTATAGATGGAGTAATAGAACAAGTCCCACAAACAGCTAGAAGCCCAAATATTTTTTCAGAGCTAGATGCAGAAAAAAATTATTTTTAATTTGCAACCTGATGGAGGTCAGTATAGATGGACTAATAGAGGAAGTCCCACACACTGCTAGAAGGCCAAATATTTTTTCAGAGCTAGATGCAGAAAAAAATTATATTCAGTTTGCAACCTGATGGAGGTCAGTATAGATGGACTAATAGAGAAAGTCCCACACACTGCTAGAAGGTCAAATATTTTTTCAGAGCTAGATGCCGAAAAAAATTATATTCAGTTTGCAACCTGATGGAGGTCAGTATAGATGGACTAATAGAGAAAGTCCCACACACTGCTAGAAGGCCAAATATTTTTTCAGAGCTAGATGCAGAAAAAAATTATATTCAGTTTGCAACCTGATGGAGGTCAGTATAGATGGACTAATAGAGAAAGTCCCACACACTGCTAGAAGGCCGAATATTTTTTCAGAGCTAGATGCAGAAAAAAATTATATTCAGTTTGCAACCTGATGGAGGTCAGTATAGATGGACTAATACAACAAGTCCCACACACAGGTAGAAGCCCAATATTTTTTCAGAGCTAGATGCAGAAAAAAATTATATTCAATTTGCAACCTGATGGAGGTCAGTATAGATGGAGTAATAGAACAAGTCCCACACACAGCTAGAAGCCCAAATATTTTTTCAGAGCTAGATGCAGATAAAAATTATTTTTAATTTGCAACCTGATGGAGGTCAGTATAGATGGACTAATAGAGAAAGTCCCACACACTGCTAGAAGGCCAAATATTTTTTCAGAGCTAGATGCAGAAAAAAATTATATTCAGTTTGCAACCTGATGGAGGTCAGTATAGATTGGCTAATAGAGAAAGTCCCACACACTGCTAGAAGGCCAAATATTTTTTCAGAGCTAGATGCAGAAAAAAATTATATTCAGTTTGCAACCTGATGGAGGTCAGTATAGATGGACTAATACAACAAGTCCCACACACAGCTAGAAGCCCAATATTTTTTCAGAGCTAGATGCAGAAAAAAATTATATTCAGTTTGCAACCTGATGGAGGTCAGTATAGATGGACTAATAGAGAAAGTCCCACACACTGCTAGAAGGCCAAATATTTTTTCAGAGCTAGATGCAGAAAAAAATTATATTCAGTTTGCAACCTGATGGAGGTCAGTATAGATGGACTAATAGAGAAAGTCCCACACACTGTTAGAAGGCCAAATATTTTTTCAGCGCTAGATGCAGAAAAAAATTATATTCAGTTTGCAACCTGATGGAGGTCTGTATAGATGGATTAATAGAACAAGTCCCACACACAGCTAGAAGCCCAATATTTTTTCAGAGGTAGATGTAGAAAAAAATATATAGAGTTTGCAACCTGATGGAGGTCAGTATAGATGGACTAATACAACAAGTCCCACACACAGCTAGAAGCCCAATATTATTTCAGAGCTAGATGCAGAAAAAAATTATATTCAATTTGCAACCTGATGGAGGTCAGTATAGATGGAGTAATAGAACAAGTCCCACACACAGCTAGAAGCCCAAATATTTTTTCAGAGTTAGATGCAGAAAAAAATTATATTCAGTTTGCAACCTGATGGAGGTCTGTATAGATGGATTAATAGAACAAGTCCCATACACAGCTACAAGCCCAATATTTTTTCAGAGGTAGATGCAGAAAAAAATATATTCAGTTTGCAACCTGATGGAGGTCAGTATAGATAGACTAATAGAGAAAGTCCCACACACTGCTAGAAGGCCAAATATTTTTTCAGAGCTAGATGCAGAAAAAAATTATATTCAATTTGCAACCTGATGGAGGTCAGTATAGATGGACTAATAGAATGATGCTATGCCCAAAAGATTTTACTTCACTATGTGCAGTAAAAAAATTGGTATTCTATACACAGGTGGTATATCTTGCAACACAGATAGGCTACTCCACTGACTAACACACTCTGCAATAGGCCAAAAAGGATTAGCTTTGCTAGATTCACCCAAATGCTGTGAAAAAACTTGCACAGCACTGGCACAGACCTGCCTGGCAAAAACTGATAGGAACTGATATAACCTAGTCCTGAAAAGGACTCCAATTACAATTAGTCTTTACTCCCACAACCTATCTATTTAAGAGCACAGACCTGCCTGATAAAAGTCGTAGGAAATGCTGTAACCTAGTCCTTAAAAGGACTGCAATCACAACTATTCCCTACTCCCAAGCTATCTGTAGATTTGTGCGAAAATTGGCTTGAAATTAACAAGGTATAGCGCACACAGCAACAGCGGTGCCGTCTAACACGCAGCTGCAGCAGTGAGAAAATGGTGGCAACGGGGAAAATGGCTTGGTCTTATAGGGCAAGGACATGTGACATACACTGCCAATGACACATGCCCTTGCTTGTGTGAAAAAAAGCACTTCACTCCGTGTATGCGCTGCTGATAGGCTGACAGATTGCACCTCCCCACTGTAAATGCGGGAAAGAGAAAAAAAAATGGAGATCTTCATTATTCCTGCAGAGATCCATCCCCTGCCCCTCCCCCCACCCCGCTGTACACTCAAACTGCGTATTAACATTAATTTTCATCATTACTGAGAAAAAATCCAGTTATGATTGGTGCATGAACAGTTATCGAACATAACCTCGAACAGCCGAATTTTTCTCAAATCGTTCGTGTTCGCCGAACGGCTTGAACACCGCCCAAAACAGCTCGAATTTGAGATTGGCGAACAGTTCGAGTAGAACAACGCTCATCTCTAGTTAGTATAGATGGACTAATAGAACAAGTTCCACACACTGCTACGAGCCTAAATATTTTTTCAGAGCTAGATGCAGATAAAAATTATATTGAATTTGCAACCTGGTGGAGGTTAGTATAGATGGACTAAGAGAACAAGTCCCACACACTGCTACAAGCCGAAATATTTCTTCAGAGTTAGATGCAGATAAAGATTATATTAAATTTGCAACCTGGTGGAGGTTAGTATAGATGGTCTAATAGAACAAGTCCCACACGCTGCTACAAGACGAAATATTTTTTCAGAGCTAGATGTAGAAAAAAATTATATTGAATTTGCAACCTGGCGGAGGTTAGTATAGATGGACTAATAGAACAAGTCCCACACACTGCTACAAGCCGAAATATTTTTCAGAGCTAGGTGTAGGAAAAAATTATATTGAATTTGCAACCTGGTGGAGGTTAGTATAGATGGACTAATAGAACAAGTCCCACACACTGCTACAAGACAAAATATTTTTTCAGAGCTAGATGCAGAAAAAAATTATATTGAATTTGCAACCTGGTGGAGGTTAGTATAGATGGACTAATAGAACAAGTCCAACACACTGCTACAAGCCGAAATATTTTTTCAGTGCTAGATGTGGAAAAAAATTATATTAAATTTGCAACTTGGTGGAGGTTAGTATAGATGGACTAATAGAACAAGTCCCACACACTGCTACAAGCCGAAATATTTTTTCAGAGCTAGATGCAGAAAAAAATTATATTGAATTTGCAACCTGGTGGAGGTTAGTATAGATGGACTAATAGAACAAGTCCTACACACTGCTACAAGCAAAAATATTTTTTCAGAGCTAGATGCAGAAAAAAATTATATTGAATTTGCAACCTGGTGGAGGTTAGTATAGATGGACTAATAGAACAAGTCCCACACACTGCTACAAGCTGAAATATTTTTTCAGAGCTAGATGCTGAAAAAAATTATATTGAATTTGCAATCTGGTGGAGGTTAGTATAGATGGACTAATAGAACAAGTCTCACACACTGCTACAAGCTGAAATATTTTTTCAGAGCTAGATGCAGAAAAAAATTATATTGAATTTGCAATCTGGTGGAGGTTAGTATAGATGGACTAATAGAACAAGTCCCACACACTGCTACAAGCCGAAAGATTTTTCAGAGCTAGATGCAGAAAAAAAATTATATTGAATTTGCAACCTGGTGGAGGTTAGTATAGATGGACTAATAGAACAAGTCTCACACACTGCTACAAGCCGAAATATTTTTTCGGAGCTAGATGCAGAAAAAAATTATATTGAATTTGCAACCTGGTGGAGGTTAGTATAGATGGACAAAGAGAACAAGTCCCACACACTGATACAAGCCAAAATATTTTTTCAGAGCTAGATGCAGAAAAAAATTATATTAAATTTGCAACCTGGTGGAGGTTAGTATAGTTGGACTAATAGAACAAGTCCCACACACTGATACAAGCCAAAATATTTTTTCAGAGCTAGATGCAGAAAAAAATTATATTGAATTTGCAAGTTGGTGGAGATTAGAATAGATGGATTAATAGAACAAGTCCCACACACTGCTACAAGCCAAAATATTTTTTCAGAGCTAGATGCAGAAAAAAATTATATTGAATTTGCAACCTGGTGGAGGTTACTATAGATGGACTAATAGAAAAAGTCCCACAAACTGCTACAAGCCAAAATATTTTTTCAGAGCTAGATGCAGAAAAAAATTATATTGAACTTGCAACCTGGTGGAGGTTAGTATAGATGGACTAATAGAACAAGTCCCACACACTGCTACAAGCCGAAATATTTTTTCAGAGCTAGATGCAGAAAAAAAATATATTGAATTTGCAACCTGGTGGAGGTTAGTATAGATGGACTAATAGAACAAGTCCCAGACACTGCTACAAGCCAAAATATTTTTTCAGAGCTAGATGCAGAAAAAAATTATATTGATTTTGCAACCTGGTGGTGGTTAGTATAGATGGACTAATAGAACAAGTCCCACACACTGCTACAAGCCAAAATATTTTTTCAGAGCTAGATGTAGAAAAAAATTATGTTGAATTTGCAACCTGGTGGAAGTTAGTATAGATGGACTAATAGAACAAGTCCCACACACAGCTACATGCCAAAATATTTTTTCAGAGCTAGATGCAGAAAAAAATTATATTGAATTTGCAACCTGGTAGTGGTTAGTATAGATGGACTAATAGAGCAAGTCCCACACACTGCTAAAAGCTGAAATATTTTTTCAGAGCTAGATGCAGAAAAAAATTATATTGAATTTGAAACCTGGTGGAGGTTAGTATAGATGGACTAATAGAACAAGTTCCACACACTGCTACGAGCCGAAATATTTTTTCAGAGCTAGTTGCAGATAAAAATTATATTGAATTTGCAACCTGGTGGAGGTTAGTATAGATGGACTAATAGAACAAGTCCCACACACTGCTACAAGCCAAAATATTTCTTCAGAGCTAGATGCAGATAAAGATTATATTGAATTTGCAACCTGGTGGAGGTTAGTATAGATGGACTAATAGAACAAGTCCCACACACTGCTACAAGCCGAAATATTTTTTCAGAGCTAGATGTAGAAATTTTTTTTATTGAATTTGCAACCTGAAGGAGGTTAGTATAGATGGACTAATAGAAAAAGTCCCACAAACTGCTACAAGCCAAAATATTTTTTCAGATCTAGATGCAGAAAAAAATTATATTGAACTTGCAACCTGGTGGAGGTTAGTATAGATGGACTAATAGAACCAGTCCCACACACTGCTACAAGCCGAAATATTTTTTCAGAGCTAGATGCAGAAAAAAAATATATTGAATTTGCAACGTGGTGGAGGTTAGTATAGATGGACTAATAGAACAAGTCCCAGACACTGCTACAAGCCAAAATATTTTTTCAGAGCTAGATGCAGAAAAAAATTATATTGATTTTGCAACCTGGTGGTGGTTAGTATAGATGGACTAATAGAACAAGTCCCACACACTGCTACAAGCCAAAATATTTTTTCAGAGCTAGATGTAGAAAAAAATTATGTTGAATTTGCAACCTGGTGGAAGTTAGTATAGATGGACTAATAGAACAAGTCCCACACACAGCTACATGCCAAAATATTTTTTCAGAGCTAGATGCAGAAAAAAATTATATTGAATTTGCAACCTGGTAGTGGTTAGTATAGATGGACTAATAGAGCAAGTCCCACACACTGCTAAAAGCCGAAATATTTTTTCAGAGCTAGATGCAGAAAAAAATTATATTGAATTTGCAACCTGGTGGAGGTTAGTATAGATGGACTAATAGAACAAGTTCCACACACTGCTACGAGCCGAAATATTTTTTCAGAGCTAGTTGCAGATAAAAATTATATTGAATTTGCAACCTGGTGGAGGTTAGTATAGATGGACTAATAGAACAAGTCCCACACACTGCTACAAGCCAAAATATTTCTTCAGAGCTAGATGCAGATAAAGATTATATTGAATTTGCAACCTGGTGGAGGTTAGTATAGATGGACTAATAGAACAAGTCCCACACACTGCTACAAGCCGAAATATTTTTTCAGAGCTAGATGTAGAAATTTTTTTTATTGAATTTGCAACCTGAAGGAGGTTAGTATAGATGGACTAATAGAACAAGTCCCACACACTGCAATAAGCCGAAATATTTTTTCAGAGCTAGATGCAGAAAAAAATTATATTGAATTTGCAACCTGGTGGAGGTTACTATAGATGGACTAATAGAACAAGTCCCAAACACTGCTACAAGCCGAAATATTTTTTCAGAGCTAGATGCAGAAAAAAATTATATTGAATTTGCAACCTGGTGGAGGTTACTATAGATGGACTAATAGAACAAGTCCCACACACTGCTACAAGCCGAAATATTTTTTCAGAGCTACATGTAGAAAAAAATTATATTGAATTTGCAACCTGGTGGAGGCTAGTATAGATGGACTAATAGAACAAGTCCCACACACTGCTACAAGCTGAAATATTTTTTCAGAGCTAGATGCAGAAAAAAATTATATTGAATTTGCAATCTGGTGGAAGTTAGTATAGATGGACTAATAGAACAAGTCCCACACACTGCTACAAGTCAAAAGATTTTTTCAGAGCTAGATGCAGAAAAAAAAGTATATTGAATTTGCAACCTGGTGGAGCTTACTATAGATGGACTAATAGAACAAGTCTCACACACTGCTACAAGCTGAAATATTTTTTCAGAGCTAGATGCAGAAAAAAATGATATTGAATTTGCAACCTCGTGGATGTTAGTATAGATGGACTAATAGAACAAGTCCCACACACTGCTACATGCCGAAATATTTTTTCAGAGCTAGATGCAGAAAAAAATTATATTGAATTTGCAACCTGGTGGAGCTTACTATAGATGGACTAATAGAACAAGTCCCACAAACTGCTACAAGCCAAAATATTTTTTCAGAGCTAGATGCAGAAAAAAATTATATTGAATTATTGAATTTGCAACCTGGTGGAGGTTAGTATAGATGGACTAATATAACAAGTCCCACACACTGCTACAAGCCGAAATATTTTTTCAGAGCTAGATGCAGAAAAAAATTATATTGAATTTGCAACCTGGTGGTGGTTAGTATAGATGGACTAATAGAACAAGTCCCACACACTGCTACAAGCCAAAATATTTTTTCAGAGCTAGATGCAGATAAAAATTATATTGAATTTGCAGCCTGGTGGAGGTTAGTATAGATGGACTAATAGAACAAGTCCCACACACTGCTTCAAGGCGAAGCCGAAATATTTTTTCAGAGCTAGATGCAGATAAAAATTATATTGAATTTGCGACCTGGTGGAGGTTAGTATAGATCGACTAATAGAAGAAGTCCCACTCACTGCTACAAGCCGAAATATTCTTTCAGAGCTAGATGCAGAAAAAAACTTATATTGAATTTGCAACCTGGTGGAGGCTACTATAGATAGACTAATAGAACAAGACGCACACACTGCTTCAAGCCAAATTATTTTTTCAGAGCTTGATGCAGAAAAAAATTATATTGAATTTGCAACCTGTTGGAGATTAGTATAGATGGACTAATAGAACAAGTCCCAGACACTGCTACAAGCCAAAATATTTTTTCAGAGCTAGATGCAGAAAAAAATTATATTGATTTTGCAACCTGGTGGTGGTTAGTATAGATGGACTAATAGAACAAGTCCCACACACTGCTACAAGCCGAAATATTTTTTCAGAGCTAGATGTAGAAAAAAATTATGTTGAATTTGCAACCTGGTGGAGGTTAGTATAGATGGACTAATAGAACAAGTCCCACACACAGCTACATGCCAAAATATTTTTTCAGAGCTAGATGCAGAAAAAAATTATATTGAATTTGCAACCTGGTAGTGGTTAGTATAGATGGACTAATAGAGCAAGTCCCACACACTGCTACAAGCCGAAATATTTTTTCAGAGCTAGATGCAGAAAAAAATTATATTGAATTTGCAACCTGGTGGAGGTTAGTATAGATGGACTAATAGAACAAGTTCCACACACTGCTACGAGCCGAAATATTTTTTCAGAGCTAGATGCAGATAAAAATTATATTGAATTTGCAACCTGGTGGAGGTTAGTATAGATGGACTAATAGAACAAGTCCCACACACTGCTACAAGCCGAAATATTTCTTCAGAGCTAGATACAGATAAACATTATATTGAATTTGCAACCTGGTGGAGGTTAGTATAGATGGACTAATAGAACAAGTCCCACACACTGCTACAAGCTGAAATATTTTTTCAGAGCTAGATGTAGAAATTTTTTTTAATGAATTTGCAACCTGAAGGAGGTTAGTATAGATGGACTAATAGAACAAGTCCCACACACTGCAATAAGCCGAAATATTTTTTCAGAGCCAGATGCAGAAAAAAATTATATTGAATTTGCAACCTGGTGGAGGTTACTATAGATGGACTAATAGAACAAGTCCCAAACACTGCTACAAGCCGAAATATTTTTTCAGAGCTAGATGCAGAAAAAAATTATATTGAATTTGCAACCTGGTGGAGGTTACTCTAGATGGACTAATAGAACAAGTCCCACACACTGCTACAAGCCAAAATATTTTTTCAGAGCTACATGTGGAAAAAAATTATATTGAATTTTCAACCTGGTGGAGGCTAGTATAGATGGACTAATAGAACAAGTCCCACACACTGCTACAAGCTGAAATATTTTTTCAGAGCTAGATGCAGAAAAAAATTATATTGAATTTGCAATCTGGTGGAGGTTAGTATAGATGGAATAATAGAACAAGTCCCACACACTGCTACAAGTCAAAAGATTTTTTCAGAGCTAGATGCAGAAAAAAAAGTATATTGAATTTGCAACCTGGTGGAGCTTACAATAGATGGACTAATAGAACAAGTCTCACACACTGCTACAAGCTGAAATATTTTTTCAGAGCTAGATGCAGAAAAAAATTATATTGAATTTGCAACCTGGTGGATGTTAGTATAGATGGACTAATAGAACAAGTCCCACACATTGCTACATGCCGAAATATTTTTTCAGAGCTAGATGCAGAAAAAAATTATATTGAATTTGCAACCTTGTGGAGCTTACTATAGATGGACTAATAGAACAAGTCCCACAAACTGCTACAAGCCAAAATATTTTTTCAGAGCTAGATGCAGAAAAAAATTATATTGAATTATTGAATTTGCAACCTGGTGGAGGTTAGTATAGATGGACTAATAGAACAAGTCCCACACACTGCTACAAGCCGAAATATTTTTTCAGAGCTAGATGACGAAAAAAATTATATTGAATTTGTAACCTGGTGGTGGTTAGTATAGATGGACTAATAGAACAAGTCCCACACACTGCTACAAGCCAAAATATTTTTTCAGAGCTAGATGCAGATAAAAATTATATTGAATTTGCAGCCTGGTTGAGGTTAGTATAGATGGACTAATAGAACAAGTCCCACACACTGCTTCAAGGCGAAGCCGAAATATTTTTTCAGAGCTAGATGCAGATAAAAATTATATTGAATTTGCAACCTGGTGGAGATTAGTATAGATGGACTAATAGAACAAGTCCCACACACTGCTACAAGCCGAAATATTTTTTCAGAGCTAGATGTAGAAAAAAATTATGTTGAATTTGCAACCTGGTGGAGGTTAGTATAGATGGACTAATAGAACAAGTCCCACACACTGCTACAAGCCGAAATATTTCTTCAGAGCTAGATGCAGATAAACATTATATTGAATTTGCAACCTGGTGGAGGTTAGTATAGATGGACTAATAGAACAAGTCCCACACACTGCTACAAGCCGAAATATTTTTTCAGAGCTAGATGTAGAAATTTTTTTTAATGAATTTGCAACCTGAAGGAGGTTAGTATAGATGGACTAATAGAACAAGTCCCACACACTGCAATAAGCCGAAATATTTTTTCAGAGCCAGATGCAGAAAAAAATTATATTGAATTTGCAACCTGGTGGAGGTTACTATAGATGGACTAATAGAACAAGTCCCAAACACTGCTACAAGCCGAAATATTTTTTAAGAGCTAGATGCAGAAAAAAATTATATTGAATTTGCAACCTGGTGGAGGTTACTATAGATGGACTAATAGAACAAGTCCCACACACTGCTACAAGCCGAAATATTTTTTCAGAGCTACATGTAGAAAAAAATTATATTGAATTTGCAAACTGGTGGATTCTAGTATAGATGGACTAATAGAACAAGTCCCACACACTGCTAGAAGCTGAAATATTTTTTCAGAGCTAGATGCAGAAAAAAATTATATTGAATTTGCAATCTGGTGGAGGTTAGTATAGATGGACTAATAGAACAAGTCCCACACACTGCTACAAGCCAAAAGATTTTTTCAGAGCTAGATGCAGAAAAAAAAGTATATTGAATTTGCAACCTGGTGGAGCTTACTATAGATGGACTAATAGAACAAGTCTCACACACTGCTACAAGCTGAAATATTTTTTCAGAGCTAGATGCAGAAAAAAATGATATTGAATTTGCAACCTGGTGGATGTTAGTATAGATGGACTAATAGAACAAGTCCCACACACTGCTACATGCCAAAATATTTTTTCAGAGCTAGATGCAGAAAAAAATTATATTGAATTTGCAACCTGGTGGAGCTTACTATAGATGGACTAATAGAACAAGTCCCACAAACTGCTTCAAGCCAAAATATTTTTTCAGAGCTAGATGCAGAAAAAAATTATATTGAATTATTGAATTTGCAACCTGGTGGAGGTTAGTATAGATGGACTAATAGAACAAGTTCCACACACTGCTACGAGCCGAAATATTTTTTCAGAGCTAGTTGCAGATAAAAATTATATTGAATTTGCAACCTGGTGGAGGTTAGTATAGATGGACTAATAGAACAAGTCCCACACACTGCTACAAGCCAAAATATTTCTTCAGAGCTAGATGCAGATAAAGATTATATTGAATTTGCAACCTGGTGGAGGTTAGTATAGATGGACTAATAGAACAAGTCCCACACACTGCTCCAAGGCGAAGCCGAAATATTTTTTCAGAGCTAGATGCAGATAAAAATTATATTGAATTTGCAACCTGATGGAGGTTAGTATAGATTGACTAATAGAACAAGTCCCACACACTGCTACAAGCCAACATATTTTTTCAGAGCTAGATGCAGAAAAAAATTATATTGAATTTGCAACCTGGTGGAGGTTAGTATAGATGGACTAATGGAACAAGTCCCACACACTGCTACATGCCGAAATATTTTTTCAGAGCTAGATGCAGAAAAAAATTATATTGAATTGGCAACCTGGTGGAGGTTAGAATAGATTGACTAATAGAACAAGTCCCACACACTGCTACAAGCCGAAATATTTTTTCAGAGCTAGATGCAGAAAAAAATTATATTGAATTTGCAATTTGGTGGAGGTTAGTATAGATGGATTAATAGAACAAGTCCCACACACTGCTACAAGCCAAAATATTTTTTCAGAGCTAGATGCAGAAAAAAATTATATTGAATTTGCAACCTAGTGGAGGTTAGTATAGATGGACTAATAGAACAAGTCCCACACGCTGCTACAAGCTGAAATATTTTTTCAGAGCTAGATGTAGACAAAAATTATATTGAATTTGCAACCGGGTGGAGGTTAGTATAGATAGACAAATAGAACAAGTCCCACATTCTGCTACAAGCTGAAATATTTTTTCAGAGCTAGATGAAGAAAAAAATTATATTGAATTTGCAACCTGGTGGAGGTTACTAAAGATGGACTAATAGAACAAGACGTGCACACTGCTACAAGCCGAATTATTTTTTCAGAGCTAGATGCAGAAAAAAATTATATTGAATTTGCAATCTGGTGGAGATTAGTATAGATGGACTAATAGAACAAGTCCCACACACTGCTACAAGCCGAAAATTTTTTTCAGAGCTAGATGCAGAAAAAAATTATATTGAATTGGCAACTTGGTGGAGGTTAGTATAGATTGACTAATAGAACAAGTCCGACACACTGCTGCAAGGCGAAGCTGAAATATTTTTTCAGAGCTAGATGCAGATAAAAATTATATTGAATTTGCAACCTGGTGGAGGTTAGTATAGATGGACTAATAGAACAAGTCCCACACACTGCTACAAGGCAAAATATTTTTTCAGAGCTAGATGCAAAAAAAAATTATATTGAATTTGCAACCTGGTGGAGGTTAGCATAGATGGACTAATGGAACAAGTCCCACACACTGCTACAAGCCGAAATATTCTTTCAGAGCTAGATGCAGAAAAAAATTATATTGAATTTGCAACCTGGTGGAGGCTACTATAGATGGACTAATAGAACAAGATGCACACACTGCTAAAAGCCAAATTATTTTTTCAGAGCTTGATGCAGAAAAAAATTATATTTAATTTGCAACCTGGTGGAGATTAGTATAGATGGACTAATAGAACAAGTCCTACACACTGCCATTAGCCAAAATATTTTTTCAGAGATAGATGCAGAAAAAAATTATATTGAATTTGCAACCTGGTGGAGGTTAGTATAGATGGACTAATAGAACAAGTCCCACACACTGCTACAAGCTGAAATATTTCTTCAGAGCTAGATGCAGAAAAAAATTATATTGAATTTGCAACCTGGTGGAGGTTAGTATAGATGGACTAATAGAACAAGTCCCACACACTGCTACAAGCCGAAATATTTTTTCAGAGCTAGATGCAGAAAAAAATTATATTGAATTTGCAACCTGGTGGAGGTTAGTATAGATGGACTAATAGAACAAGTCCCACACACTGCTACAAGCCGAAATATTTTTTCAGGGCTAGATGCAGAAAAAATATATATTGAATTTGCAACCTGGTGGAGGTTAGTAAAGATGGACTAATAGAACAAGTCCCAAACACTGCTACAAGCCAAAATATTTTTTCAGAGCTAGATGCAGAAAAAAATTATATTGAATTTGCAACCTGGTGGAGGTTACTATAGATGGACTAATAGAACAAGTCCCACAAACTGCTACAAGCCAAAATATTTTTTCAGAGCTAGATGCAGAAAAAAATTATATTGAATTATTGAATTTGCAACCTGGTGGAGGTTAGTATGGATGGACTAATAGAACAAGTCCCACACACTGCTACAAGCCGAAATATTTTTTCAGAGCTAGATGCAGAAAAAAATTATATTTAATTTGCAACCTGGTGGTGGTTAGTATAGATGGACTAATAGAACAAGTCCCACACACAGCTACAAGCCGAAATATTTTTTCAGAGCTAGATGCGGATAAAAATTATATTGAATTTGCAGCCTGGTGGAGGTTAGTATAGATGGATTAATAGAACAAGTCCCACACACTGCTCCAAGGCGAAGCCGAAATATTTTTTCAGAGCTAGATGCAGATAAAAATTATATTGAATTTGCAACCTGGTGGAGGTTAGTATAGATGGACTAATAGAACAAGTCCCACACACTGCTACAAGCCAACATATTTTTTCAGAGCTAGATGCAGAAAAAAATTATATTGAATTTGCAACCTGGTGGAGGTTAGTATAGATGGACTAATGGAACAAGTCCCACACACTGCTACATGCCAAAATAGTTTTTGAGAGCTAGATGCAGAAAAAAATTATATTGAATTGGCAACCTGGTGGAGGTTAGAATAGATTGACTAATAGAACAAGTCCCACACACTGCTATAAGCCAAAATATTTTTTCAGAGCTAGATGCAGAAAAAAATTATATTGAATTTGCAACCTAGTGGAGGTTAGTATAGATGGACTAATAGAACAAGTCCCACACGCTGCTACAAGCTGAAATATTTTTTCAGAGCTAGATGTAGACAAAAATTATATTGAATTTGCAACCGGGTGGAGGTTAGTATAGATAGACAAATAGAACAAGTCCCACATTCTGCTACAAGCTGAAATATTTTTTCAGAGCTAGATGAAGAAAAAAATTATATTGAATTTGCAACCCGGTGGAGGTTACTAAAGATGGACTAATAGAACAAGACGCACACACTGCTACAAGCCGAATTATTTTTTCAGAGCTAGATGCAGAAAAAAATTATATTGAATTTGCAATCTGGTGGAGATTAGTATAGATGGACTAATAGAACAAGTCCCACACACTGCTACAAGCCGAAAAATTTTTTCAGAGCTAGATGCAGAAAAAAATTATATTGAATTGGCAACTTGGTGGAGGTTAGTATAGATTGACTAATAGAACAAGTCCCACACACTGCTACAAGGCGAAGCCGAAATATTTTTTCAGAGCTAGATGCAGATAAAAATTATATTGAATTTGCAACCTGGTGGAGGTAAGTATAGATGGACTAATAGAACAAATCCCACACACTGCTACAAGCCAAAATATTTTTTCAGAGCTAGATGCAAAAAAAAATTATATTGAATTTGCAACCTGGTGGAGGTTAGCATAGATGGACTAATGGAACAAGTCCCACACACTGCTACAAGCCGAAATATTCTTTCAGAGCTAGATGCAGAAAAAAATTATATTGAATTTGCAACCTGGTGGAGGCTACTATAGATGGACTAATAGAACAAGACGCACACACTGCTACAAGCCAAATTATTTTTTCAGAGCTTGATGCAGAAAAAAATTATATTGAATTTGCAACCTGGTGGAGATTAGTATAGATGGACTAATAGAACAAGTCCTACACACTGCCATTAGCCAAAATATTTTTTCAGAGATAGATGCAGAAAAAAATTATATTGAATTTGCAACCTGGTGGAGGTTAGTATAGATGGACTAATAGAACAAGTCCCACACACTGCTACAAGCTGAAATATTTTTTCAGAGCTAGATGCAGAAAAAAATTATATTGAATTTGCAACCTGGTGGAGGTTAGTATAGATGGACTAATAGAACAAGTCCCACACACTGCTACAAGCTGAAATATTTTTTCAGAGCTAGTTGCAGAAAAAAATTATATTGAATTGGGAACCTGGTGGAGGTTAGTATAGATGGACTAATAGAACAAGTCCCACACACTGCTACAAGCCAAAATATTTTTTCAGAGGTAGATGCAGAAAAAAATTATATTGAATTTGCAACTTGGTGGAGGTTAGTATAGATGGATTAATAGAACAAGTCCCACACACTGCTACAAGCTAAAATATTTTTTCAGAGCTAGATGCAGAAAAAAATTATACTGAATTTGCAACCTGGTGGAGGTTACTATAGATGGACTAATAGAAAAAGTCCCACAAACTGCTACAAGCCAAAATATTTTTTCAGAGCTAGATGCAGAAAAAAATTATATTGAATTATTGAAGTTGCAACCTGGTGGAGGTTAGTATAGATGGACTAATAGCACAAGTCCCAAACACTGCTACAAGCCGAAATATTTTTTCAGAGCTAGATGCAGAAAAAAATTATATTGAATTTGCAACCTGGTGGAGGTTACTATAGATGGACTAATAGAACAAGTCCCACAAACTGCTACAAGCCAAAATATTTTTTCAGAGCTAGATGCAGAAAAAAATTATATTGAATTATTGAATTTGCAACCTGGTGGAGGTTAGTATGGATGGACTAATAGAACAAGTCCCACACACTGCTACAAGCCGAAATATTTTTTCAGAGCTAGATGCAGAAAAAAATTATATTTAATTTGCAACCTGGTGGTGGTTAGTATAGATGGACTAATAGAACAAGTCCCACACACAGCTACAAGCCAAAATATTTTTTCAGAGCTAGATGCGGATAAAAATTATATTGAATTTGCAGCCTGGTGGAGGTTAGTATAGATGGACTAATAGAACAAGTCCCACACACTGCTCCAAGGCGAAGCCGAAATATTTTTTCAGAGCTAGATGCAGATAAAAATTATATTGAATTTGCAACCTGGTGGAGGTTAGTATAGATGGACTAATAGAACAAGTCCCACACACTGCTACAAGCCAACATATTTTTTCAGAGCTAGATGCAAAAAAAAATTATATTGAATTTGCAACCTGGTGGAGGTTAGTATAGATGGACTAATGGAACAAGTCCCACACACTGCTACATGCCGAAATATTTTTTGAGAGCTAGATGCAGAAAAAAATTATTTTGAATTTGCAACCTAGTGGAGGTTAGTATAGATGGACTAATAGAACAAGTCCCACACGCTGCTACAAGCTGAAATATTTTTTCAGAGCTAGATGTAGACAAAAATTATATTGAATTTGCAACCGGGTGGAGGTTAGTATAGATAGACAAATAGAACAAGTCCCACATTCTGCTACAAGCTGAAATATTTTTTCAGAGCTAGATGAAGAAAAAAATTATATTGAATTTGCAACCCGGTGGAGGTTACTAAAGATGGACTAATAGAACAAGACGCACACACTGCTACAAGCCGAATTATTTTTTCAGAGCTAGATGTAGAAAAAAATTATATTGAATTTGCAATCTGGTGGAGATTAGTATAGATGGACTAATAGAACAAGTCCCACACACTGCTACAAGCCGAAAATTTTTTTCAGAGCTAGATGCAGAAAAAAATTATATTGAATTGGCAACTTGGTGGAGGTTAGTATAGATTGACTAATAGAACAAGTCCCACACACTGCTACAAGGCGAAGCCGAAATATTTTTTCAGAGCTAGATGCAGATAAAAATTATATTGAATTTGCAACCTGGTGGAGGTTAGTATAGATGGACTAATAGAACAAGTCCCACACACTGCTACAAGCCAAAATATTTTTTCAGAGCTAGATGCAAAAAAAAATTATATTGAATTTGCAACCTGGTGGAGGTTAGCATAGATGGACTAATGGAACAAGTCCCACACACTGCTACAAGCCGAAATATTCTTTCAGAGCTAGATGCAGAAAAAAATTATATTGAATTTGCAACCTGGTGGAGGCTACTATAGATGGACTAATAGAACAAGACGCACACACTGCTACAAGCCAAATTATTTTTTCAGAGCTTGATGCAGAAAAAAATTATATTGAATTTGCAACCTGGTGGAGATTAGTATAGATGGACTAATAGAACAAGTCCTACACACTGCCATTAGCCAAAATATTTTTTCAGAGATAGATGCAGAAAAAAATTATATTGAATTTGCAACCTGGTGGAGGTTAGTATAGATGGACTAATAGAACAAGTCCCACACACTGCTACAAGCTGAAATATTTTTTCAGAGCTAGATGAAGAAAAAAATTATATTGAATTTGCAACCCGGTGGAGGTTACTAAAGATGGACTAATAGAACAAGACGCACACACTGCTACAAGCCGAATTATTTTTTCAGAGCTAGATGCAGAAAAAAATTATATTGAATTTGCAATCTGGTGGAGATTAGTATAGATGGACTAATAGAACAAGTCCCACACACTGCTACAAGCCGAAAATTTTTTTCAGAGCTAGATGCAGAAAAAAATTAAATTGAATTGGCAACTTGGTGGAGGTTAGTATAGATTGACTAATAGAACAAGTCCCACACACTGCTACAAGGCGAAGCCGAAATATTTTTTCAGAGCTAGATGCAGATAAAAATTATATTGAATTTGCAACCTGGTGGAGGTTAGTATAGATGGACTAATAGAACAAGTCCCACACACTGCTACAAGCCAAAATATTTTTTCAGAGCTAGATGCAAAAAAAAATTATATTGAATTTGCAACCTGGTAGAGGTTAGCATAGATGGACTAATGGAACAAGTCCCACACACTGCTACAAGCCGAAATATTCTTTCAGAGCTAGATGCAGAAAAAAATTATATTGAATTTGCAACCTGGTGGAGGCTACTATAGATGGACTAATAGAACAAGACGCACACACTGCTACAAGCCAAATTATTTTTTCAGAGCTTGATGCAGAAAAAAATTATATTGAATTTGCAACCTGGTGGAGATTAGTATAGATGGACTAATAGAACAAGTCCTACACACTGCCATTAGCCAAAATATTTTTTCAGAGATAGATGCAGAAAAAAATTATATTGAATTTGCAACCTGGTGGAGGTTAGTATAGATGGACTAATAGAACAAGTCCCACACACTGCTACAAGCTGAAATATTTTTTCAGAGCTAGATGCAGAAAAAAATTATATTGAATTTGCAACCTGGTGGAGGTTAGTATAGATGGACTAATAGAACAAGTCCCACACACTGCTACAAGCTGAAATATTTTTTCAGAGCTAGTTGCAGAAAAAAATTATATTGAATTGGGAACCTGGTGGAGGTTAGTATAGATGGACTAATAGAAGAAGTCCCACACACTGCTACAAGCCAAAATATTTTTTCAGAGGTAGATGCAGAAAAAAATTATATTGAATTTGCAACTTGGTGGAGGTTAGTATAGATGGATTAATAGAACAAGTCCCACACACTGCTACAAGCTAAAATATTTTTTCAGAGCTAGATGCAGAAAAAAATTATACTGAATTTGCAACCTGGTGGAGGTTACTATAGATGGACTAATAGAAAAAGTCCCACAAACTGCTACAAGCCAAAATATTTTTTCAGAGCTAGATGCAGAAAAAAATTATATTGAATTATTGAATTTGCAACCTGGTGGAGGTTAGTATAGATGGACTAATAGCACAAGTCCCAAACACTGCTACAAGCCGAAATATTTTTTCAGAGCTAGATGCAGAAAAAAATTATATTGAATTTGCAACCTGGTGGTGGTTAGTATAGATGGACTAATAGAACAAGTCCCACACACTGCTACAAGCCGAAATATATTTTCAGAGCTAGATGAAGAAAAAAATTATATTGAATTTGCAACCTGGTGGAGGTTAGTATAGACGGACTAATAGAACAAGTCCTACATACTGCTAGAAGCCGAAATATTTTTTCAGAGCTAGATGCAGAAAAAAATTATATTGAATTTGCAACCTGGTGGAGGTTAGTATAGATGGACTAATAGAACAAGTCCCACACACTGCTACAAGCCGAAATATTTTTTCAGAGCTAGATGCAGAAAAAAATTATATTGAATTTGCAACCTGGTGGAGGTTAGTATAGATGGACTAATAGAACAAGTCCCACACACTGCTACAAGCCGAAATATTTTTTCAGAGCTAGATGCAGAAAAAAATTATATTGAATTGGCAACTTGGTGGAGGTTAGTATAGATTGACTAATAGAACAAGTCCCACACACTGCTACAAGGCGAAGCCGAAATATTTTTTCAGAGCTAGATGCAGATGAAAATTATATTGAATTTGCAACCTGGTGGAGGTTAGTATAGATGGACTAATAGAACAAGTCCCACACACTGCTACAAGCCAAAATATTTTTTCAGAGCTAGATGCAAAAAAAAATTATATTGAATTTGCAACCTGGTGGAGGTTAGCATAGATGGACTAATGGAACAAGTCCCACACACTGCTACAAGCCGAAATATTCTTTCAGAGCTAGATGCAGAAAAAAATTATATTGAATTTGCAACCTGGTGGAGGCTACTATAGATGGACTAATAGAACAAGACGCACACACTGCTACAAGCCAAATTATTTTTTCAGAGCTTGATGCAGAAAAAAATTATATTGAATTTGCAACCTGGTGGAGGTTAGTATAGATGGACTAATAGAACAAGTCCTACACACTGCCATTAGCCAAAATATTTTTTCAGAGATAGATGCAGAAAAAAATTATATTGAATTTGCAACCTGGTGGAGGTTAGTATAGATGGACTAATAGAACAAGTCCCACACACTGCTACAAGCTGAAATATTTTTTCAGAGCTAGATGAAGAAAAAAATTATATTGAATTTGCAACCCGGTGGAGGTTACTAAAGATGGACTAATAGAACAAGACGCACACAATGCT
Organism: Phyllobates terribilis; assembly: GCF_046119375.1. NCBI lineage: Eukaryota > Metazoa > Chordata > Amphibia > Anura > Dendrobatidae > Phyllobates > Phyllobates terribilis. Next base: position 241,803,089 of record NW_027362768.1, on the reverse strand, counting down.
ACAAGCCGAATTATTTTTTCAGAGCTAGATGCAGAAAAAAATTATATTGAATTTGCAATCTGGTGGAGATTAGTATAGATGGACTAATAGAACAAGTCCCACACACTGCTACAAGCCTAAAATTTTTTTCAGAGCTAGATGCAGAAAAAAATTAAATTGAATTGGCAACTTGGTGGAGGTTAGTATAGATTGACTAATAGAACAAGTCCCACACACTGCTACAAGGCGAAGCCGAAATATTTTTTCAGAGCTAGATGCAGATAAAAATTATATTGAATTTGCAACCTGGTGGAGGTTAGTATAGATGGACTAATAGAACAAGTCCCACACACTGCTACAAGCCAAAATATTTTTTCAGAGCTAGATGCAAAAAAAAATTATATTGAATTTGCAACCTGGTGGAGGTTAGCATAGATGGACTAATGGAACAAGTCCCACACACTGCTACAAGCCTAAAATTTTTTTCAGAGCTAGATGCAGAAAAAAATTAAATTGAATTGGCAACTTGGTGGAGGTTAGTATAGATTGACTAATAGAACAAGTCCCACACACTGCTACAAGGCGAAGCCGAAATATTTTTTCAGAGCTAGATGCAGATAAAAATTATATTGAATTTTCAACCTGGTGGAGGTTAGTATAGATGGACTAATAGAACAAGTCCCACACACTGCTACAAGCCAAAATATTTTTTCAGAGCTAGATGCAAAAAAAAATTATATTGAATTTGCAACCTGGTGGAGGTTAGCATAGATGGACTAATGGAACAAGTCCCACACACTGCTACAAGCCGAAATATTCTTTCAGAGCTAGATGCAGAAAAAAATTATATTGAATTTGCAACCTGATGGAGGCTACTATAGATGGACTAATAGAACAAGACGCACACACTGCTACAAGCCAAATTATTTTTTCAGAGCTTGATGCAGAAAAAAATTATATTGAATTTGCAACCTGGTGGAGATTAGTATAGATGGACTAATAGAACAAGTCCTACACACTGCCATTAGCCAAAATATTTTTTCAGAGATAGATGCAGAAAAAAATTATATTGAATTTGCAACCTGGTGGAGGTTAGTATAGATGGACTAATAGAACAAGTCCCACACACTGCTACAAGCTGAAATATTTTTTCAGAGCTAGATGCAGAAAAAAATTATATTGAATTTGCAACCTGGTGGAGGTTAGTATAGATGGACTAATAGAACAAGTCCCACACACTGCTACAAGCTGAAATATTTTTTCAGAGCTAGTTGCAGAAAAAAATTATATTGAATTGGGAACCTGGTGGAGGTTAGTATAGATGGACTAATAGAACAAGTCCCACACACTGCTACAAGCCAAAATATTTTTTCAGAGGTAGATGCAGAAAAAAATTATATTGAATTTGCAACTTGGTGGAGGTTAGTATAGATGGATTAATAGAACAAGTCCCACACACTGCTACAAGCTAAAATATTTTTTCAGAGCTAGATGCAGAAAAAAATTATACTGAATTTGCAACCTGGTGGAGGTTACTATAGATGGACTAATAGAAAAAGTCCCACAAACTGCTACAAGCCAAAATATTTTTTCAGAGCTAGATGCAGAAAAAAATTATATTGAATTATTGAATTTGCAACCTGGTGGAGGTTAGTATAGATGGACTAATAGCACAAGTCCCAAACACTGCTACAAGCCGAAATATTTTTTCAGAGCTAGATGCAGAAAAAAATTATATTGAATTTGCAACCTGGTGATGGTTAGTATAGATGGACTAATAGAACAAGTCCCACACACTGCTACAAGCCGAAATATTTTTTCAGAGCTAGATGAAGAAAAAAATTATATTGAATTTGCAACCTGGTGGAGGTTAGTATAGACGGACTAATAGAACAAGTCCTACATACTGCTAGAAGCCGAAATATTTTTTCAGAGCTAGATGCAGAAAAAAATTATATTGAATTTGCAACCTGGTGGAGGTTAGTATAGATGGACTAATAGAACAAGTCCCACACACTGCTACAAGCCGAAATATTTTTTCAGAGCTAGATGCAGAAAAAAATTATATTGAATTTGCAACCTGGTGGAGGTTAGTATAGATGGACTAATAGAACAAGTCTCACACACTGCTACAAGCCGAAATATTTTTTCAGAGCTAGATGCAGAAAAAAATTATATTGAATTTGCAACCTGGTGGAGGTTAGTATAGATGGACTAATAGAACAAGTCCCACACACTGCTACAAGCCAAAATATTTTTTCAGTGCTAGATGCAGAAAAAATTTATATTGAATTTGCAACCTGGTGGACGTTAGTAAAGATGGACAAATAGAACAAGTCCCACACACTGCTACAAGCCGAAATATTTTTTCAGAGCTAGATGCAGAAAAAAATTATATTGAATTTGCAACCTGGCGGAGCTTACTATAGATGGACTAATAGAACAAGTCCCACACACTGCTAGAAGCTGAAATATTTTTTCAGAGCTGGATGCAGAAAAAAATTATATTGAATTTTCAACCTGGTGGAGGTTAGTATAGATGGACTAATAGAACAAGTCCCACACACTGCTACAAGCCAAAATATTTTTTCAAAGCTAGATGCAGAAAAAAATTATATTGAATTTGCAACCTGGTGGAGGTTACTATAGATGGACTAATAGAACAAGTCCCACAAACTGCTACAAGCCAAAATATTTTTTCAGAGCTAGATGCAGAAAAAAATTATATTGAATTATTGAATTTACAACCTGGTGGAGGTTAGTATGGATGGACTAATAGAACAAGTCCCACACACTGCTACAAGCCGAAATATTTTTTCAGAGCTAGATGCAGAAAAAAATTATATTGAATTTGCAACCTGGTGGTGGTTAGTATAGATGTACTAATAGAACAAGTCCCACACACTGCTACAAGCCGAAAAATTTTTTCAGAGCTAGATGCGGATAAAAATTATATTGAATTTGCAGCCTGGTGGAGGTTAGTATAGATGGACTAATAGAACAAGTCCCACACACTGCTCCAAGGCGAAGCCGAAATATTTTTTCAGAGCTAGATGCAGATAAAAATTATATTGAATTTGCAACCTGGTGAAGGTTAGTATAGATGGACTAATAGAACAAGTCCCACACACTGCTACAAGCCGAAATATTTTTTCAGAGCTGGATGCAGAAAAAAATTATATTGAATTTGCAACCTGCTGGAGGTTACTATAGATGGACTAATAGAAAAAGTCCCACAAACTGCTACAAGCCGAAATATTTTTTCAGAGCTAGATGCAGAAAAAAATTATATTGAATTTGCAACCTGGTGGAGGTTAGTATAGATGGACTAATAGAACAAGTCCCACACACTGCTACAAGCCGAAATATTTTTTCAGAGCTAGATGAAGAAAAAAATTATATTGAATTTGCAACCTGGTGGAGGTTAGTATAGACGGACTAATAGAACAAGTACCACACACTGCTAGAAGCCAAAATATTTTTTCAGAGCTAGATGCAGAAAAAAATTATATTGAATTTGCAACCTGGTGGAGGTTAGTATAGATGGACTAATAGAACAAGTCCCACACACTGCTACAAGCCAAAATATTTTTTCAGAGCTAGATGCAGAAAAAAATTATATTGAATTTGCAACATGGTGGAGGTTAGTATAGATGGACTAATAGAACAAGTCCCACACACTGCTACAAGCCGAAATATTTTTTCAGAGCTAGATGCAGAAAAAAATTATATTGAATTTGCAACCTGGTGGAGGTTAGTATAGATGGACTAATAGAACGAGTCCCACACACTGCTACAAGCCGAAATATTTTTTCAGTGCTAGATGCAGAAAAAATTTATATTAAATTTGCAACCTGGTGGAGGTTAGTAAAGATCGACTAATAGAACAAGTCCCACACACTGCTACAAGCCGAAATATTTTTTCAGAGCTAGATGCAGAAAAAAATTATATTGAATTTGCAACCTGGTGGAGGTTACTATAGATGGACTAATAGAACGAGTCCCACAAACTGCTACAAGCCAAAATATTTTTTCAGAGCTAGATGCAGAAAAAAATTATATTGAATTATTGAATTTGCAACCTGGTGGAGGTTAGTATAGATGGACTAATAGAACAAGTCCCACACACTGCTACAAGCCAAAATATTTTTTCAGAGCTAGATGCAGAAAAAAATTATATTGAATTTGCAACCTGGTGGTGGTTAGTATAGATGGACTAATAGAACAAGTCCCACACACTGCTACAAGCCGAAATATTTTTTCAGAGCTAGATGAAGAAAAAAATTATATTGAATTTGCAACCTGGTGGAGATTAGTATAGACGGACTAATAGAACAAGTCCTACATACTGCTAGAAGCCGAAATATTTTTTCAGAGCTAGATGCAGAAAAAAATTATATTGAATTTGCAACCTGGTGGAGGTTAGTATAGATGGACTAATAGAACAAGTCCCACACACTGCTACAAGCCGAAATATTTTTTCAGAGCTAGATGCAGAAAAAAATTATATTGAATTTGCAACCTGGTGGAGGTTAGGATAGATGGACTAATAGAACAAGTCTCACACACTGCTACAAGCCGAAATATTTTTTCAGAGCTAGATGCAGAAAAAAATTATATTGAATTTGCAACCTGGTGGAGGTTAGTATAGATGGACTAATAGAACAAGTCCCACACACTGCTACAAGCCGAAATATTTTTTCAGTGCTAGATGCAGAAAAAATTTATATTGAATTTGCAACCTGGTGGAGGTTAGTAAAGATGGACTAATAGAACAAGTCCCACACACTGCTACAAGCCGAAATATTTTTTCAGAGCTAGATGCAGAAAAAAATTATATTGAATTTGCAACCTGGCGGAGCTTACTATAGATGGACTAGTAGAACAAGTCCCACACACTGCTAGAAGCTGAAATATTTTTTCAGAGCTGGATGCAGAAAAAAATTATATTGAATTTTCAACCTGGTGGAGGTTAGTATAGATGGACTAATAGAACAAGACCCACACACTGCTACAAGCCAAAATATTTTTTCAAAGCTAGATGCAGAAAAAAATTATATTGAATTTGCAACCTGGTGGAGGTTACTATAGATGGACTAATAGAACAAGTCCCACAAACTGCTACAAGCCAAAATATTTCTTCAGAGCTAGATGCAGAAAAAAATTATATTGAATTATTGAATTTGCAACCTGGTGGAGGTTAGTATGGATGGACTAATAGAACAAGTCCCACACACTGCTACAAGCCGAAATATTTTTTCAGAGCTAGATGCAGAAAAAAATTATATTGAATTTGCAACCTGGTGGTGGTTAGTATAGATGTACTAATAGAACAAGTCCCACACACTGCTACAAGCCGAAATATTTTTTCAGAGCTGGATGCGGATAAAAATTATATTGAATTTGCAGCCTGGTGGAGGTTAGTATGGATGGACTAATAGAACAAGTCCCACACACTGCTCCAAGGCGAAGCCGAAATATTTTTTCAGAGCTAGATGCAGATAAAAATTATATTGAATTTGCAACCTGGTGGAGGTTAGTATAGATGGACTAATAGAACAATTCCCACACACTGCTACAAGCCGAAATATTTTTTCAGAGCTAGATGCAGAAAAAAATTATATTGAATTTGCAACCTGGTGGAGGTTAGTATAGATGGACGAATAGAACGAGTCCCACACACTGCTACAAGCCGAAATATTTTTTCACTGCTAGATGCAGAAAAAATTTATATTGAATTTGTAACCTGGTGGAGGTTAGTAAAGATGGACTAATAGAACAAGTCCCACACACTGCTACAAGCCGAAATATTTTTTCAGAGCTAGATGCAGAAAAAAATTATATTGAATTTGCAACCTGGTGGAGGTTACTATAGATGGACTAATAGAACGAGTCCCACAAACTGCTACAAGCCAAAATATTTTTTCAGAGCTAGATGCAGAAAAAAATTATATTGAATTATTGAATTTGCAACCTGGTGGAGGTTAGTATAGATGGACTAATAGAACAAGTCACACACACTGCTACAAGCCGAAATATTTTTTCAGAGCTAGATGCAGAAAAAAATTATATTGAATTTGCAACCTGGTGGTGGTTAGTATAGATGGACTAATAGAACAAGTCCCACACACTGCTACAAGCCGAAATATTTTTTCAGAGCTAGATGCAGAAAAAAATTATATTGAATTTGCAACCTGGTGGAGGTTAGTATAGATGGACTAATAGAACAAGTCCCACACACTGCTACAAGCCGAAATATTTTTTCAGAGCTAGATCAAGAAAAAAATTATATTGAATTTGCAACCTGGTGGAGGTTAGTATAGACGGACTAATAGAACAAGTCCTACATACTGCTAGAAGCCGAAATATTTTTTCAGAGCTAGATGCAGAAAAAAATTATATTGAATTTGCAACCTGGTGGAGGTTAGTATAGATGGACTAATAGAACAAGTCCCACACACTGCTACAAGCCGAAATATTTTTTCAGAGCTAGATGCAGAAAAAAATTATATTGAATTTGCAACCTGGTGGAGGTTAGTATAGATGGACTAATAGAACAAGTCCCACACACTGCTACAAGCCGAAATATTTTTTCAGAGCTAGATGCAGAAAAAAATTATATTGAATTTGCAACCTGGTAGAGGTTAGTATAGATGGACTAATAGAACAAGTCCCACACACTGCTACAAGCCAAAATATTTTTTCAAAGCTAGATGCAGAAAAAAATTATATTGAATTTGCAACCTGGTGGAGGTTACTATAGATGGACTAATAGAACAAGTCCCACAAACTGCTACAAGCCAAAATATTTTTTCCGAGCTAGATGCAGAAAAAAATTATATTGAATTATTGAATTTGCAACCTGGTGGAGGTTAGTATGGATGGACTAATAGAACAAGTCCCACACACTGCTACAAGCCGAAATATTTTTTCAGAGCTAGATGCAGAAAAAAATTATATTGAATTTGCAACCTGGTGGTGGTTAGTATAGATGGACTAATAGAACAAGTCCCACACACTGCTACAAGCCGAAATATTTTTTCAGAGCTAGATGCGGATAAAAATTATATTGAATTTGCAGCCTGGTGGAGGTTAGTATAGATGGACTAATAGAACAAGTCCCACACACTGCTCCAAGGCGAAGCCGAAATATTTTTTCAGAGCTAGATGCAGATAAAAATTATATTGAATTTGCAACCTGGTGGAGGTTAGTATAGATGGACTAATAGAACAAGTCCCACACACTGCTACAAGCCGAAATATTTTTTCAGAGCTAGATGCAGAAAAAAATTATATTGAATTTGCAACCTGGTGGAGGTTAGTATAGATGGACTAATAGAACGAGTCCCACACACTGCTACAAGCCGAAATATTTTTTCAGTGCTAGATGCAGAAAAAATTTATATTGAATTTGCAACCTGGTGGAGGTTAGTAAAGATGGACTAATAGAACAAGTCCCACACACTGCTACAAGCCGAAATATTTTTTCAGAGCTAGATGCAGAAAAAAATTATATTGAATTTGCAACCTGGTGGAGGTTACTATAGATGGACTAATAGAATGAGTCCCACAAACTGCTACAAGCCAAAATATTTTTTCAGAGCTAGATGCAGAAAAAAGTTATATTGAATTATTGAATTTGCAACCTGGTGGAGGTTAGTATAGATGGACTAATAGAACAAGTCCCACACACTGCTAAAAGCCGAAATATTTTTTCAGAGCTAGATGCAGAAAAAAATTATATTGAATTTGCAACCTGGTGGTGGTTAGTATAGATGGACTAATAGAACAAGTCCCACACACTGCTACAAGCCGAAATATTTTTTCAGAGCTAGATGAAGAAAAAAATTATACTGAATTTGCAACCTGGTGGAGGTTAGTATAGACGGACTAATAGAACAAGTCCTACATACTGCTAGAAGCCGAAATATTTTTTCAGAGCTAGATGCAGAAAAAAATTATATTGAATTTGCAACCTGGTGGAGGTTAGTATAGCTGGACTAATAGAACAAGTCCCACACACTGCTACAAGCCGAAATATTTTTTCAGAGCTAGATGCAGAAAAAAATTATATTGAATTTGCAACCTGGTGGAGGTTAGTATAGATGGACTAATAGAACAAGTCCCACACACTGCTACAAGCCGAAATATTTTTTCAGAGCTAGATGCAGAAAAAAATTATATTGAATTTGCAACCTGGTGGAGGTTAGTATAGATGGACTAATAGAACAAGTCCCACACACTGCTACAAGCCGAAATATTGTTTCAGTGCTAGATGCAGAAAAAATTTATATTGAATTTGCAACCTGGTGGAGGTTAGTAAAGATGGACTAATAGAACAAGTCCCACACACTGCTACAAGCCGAAATATTTTTTCAGAGCTAGATGCAGAAAAAAATTATATTGAATTTGCAACCTGGCGGAGCTTACTATAGATGGACTAGTAGAACAAGTCCCACACACTGCTACAAGCTGAAATATTTTTTCAGAGCTGGATGCAGAAAAAAATTATATTGAATTTGCAACCTGGTGGAGGTTACTATAGATGGACTAATAGAACGAGTCCCACAAACTGCTACAAGCCAAAATATTTTTTCAGAGCTAGATGCAGAAAAAAATTATATTGAATTATTGAATTTGCAACCTGGTGGAGGTTAGTATAGATGGACTAATAGAACAAGTCCCACACACTGCTACAAGCCAAAATATTTTTTCAGAGCTAGATGCAGAAAAAAATTATATTGAATTTGCAACCTGGTGGTGGTTAGTATAGATGGACTAATAGAACAAGTCCCACACACTGCTACAAGCCGAAATATTTTTTCAGAGCTAGATGAAGAAAAAAATTATATTGAATTTGCAACCTGGTGGAGATTAGTATAGACGGACTAATAGAACAAGTCCTACATACTGCTAGAAGCCGAAATATTTTTTCAGAGCTAGATGCAGAAAAAAATTATATTGAATTTGCAACCTGGTGGAGGTTAGTATAGATGGACTAATAGAACAAGTCCCACACACTGCTACAAGCCGAAATATTTTTTCAGAGCTAGATGCAGAAAAAAATTATATTGAATTTGCAACCTGGTGGAGGTTAGTATAGATGGACTAATAGAACAAGTCTCACACACTGCTACAAGCCGAAATATTTTTTCAGAGCTAGATGCAGAAAAAAATTATATTGAATTTGCAACCTGGTGGAGGTTATTATAGATGGACTAATAGAACAAGTCCCACACACTGCTACAAGCCGAAATATTTTTTCAGTGCTAGATGCAGAAAAAATTTATATTGAATTTGCAACCTGGTGGAGGTTAGTAAAGATGGACTAATAGAACAAGTCCCACACACTGCTAGAAGCCGAAATATTTTTTCAGAGCTAGATGCAGAAAAAAATTATATTGAATTTGCAACCTGGCGGAGCTTACTATAGATGGACTAGTAGAACAAGTCCCACACACTGCTAGAAGCTGAAATATTTTTTCAGAGCTGGATGCAGAAAAAAATTATATTGAATTTTCAACCTGGTGGAGGTTAGTATAGATGGACTAATAGAACAAGACCCACACACTGCTACAAGCCAAAATATTTTTTCAAAGCTAGATGCAGAAAAAAATTATATTGAATTTGCAACCTGGTGGAGGTTGCTATAGATGGACTAATAGAACAAGTCCCACAAACTGCTACAAGCCAAAATATTTCTTCAGAGCTAGATGCAGAAAAAAATTATATTGAATTATTGAATTTGCAACCTGGTGGAGGTTAGTATGGATGGACTAATAGAACAAGTCCCACACACTGCTACAAGCCGAAATATTTTTTCAGAGCTAGATGCAGAAAAAAATTATATTGAATTTGCAACCTGGTGGTGGTTAGTATAGATGTACTAATAGAACAAGTCCCACACACTGCTACAAGCCGAAATATTTTTTCAGAGCTGGATGCGGATAAAAATTATATTGAATTTGCAGCCTGGTGAAGGTTAGTATGGATGGACTAATAGAACAAGTCCCACACACTGCTCCAAGGCGAAGCCGAAATATTTTTTCAGAGCTAGATGCAGATAAAAATTATATTGAATTTGCAACCTGGTGGAGGTTAGTATAGATGGACTAATAGAACAATTCCCACACACTGCTACAAGCCGAAATATTTTTTCAGAGCTAGATGCAGAAAAAAATTATATTGAATTTGCAACCTGGTGGAGGTTAGTATAGATGGACGAATAGAACGAGTCCCACACACTGCTACAAGCCGAAATATTTTTTCACTGCTAGATGCAGAAAAAATTTATATTGAATTTGCAACCTGGTGGAGGTTAGTAAAGATGGACTAATAGAACAAGTCCCACACACTGCTACAAGCCGAAATATTTTTTCAGAGCTAGATGCAGAAAAAAATTATATTGAATTTGCAACCTGGTGGAGGTTACTATAGGTGGACTAATAGAACGAGTCCCACAAACTGCTACAAGCCAAAATATTTTTTCAGAGCTAGATGTAGAAAAAAATTATATTGAATTATTGAATTTGCAACCTGGTGGAGGTTATTATAGATGGACTAATAGAACAAGTCACACACACTGCTACAAGCCGAAATATTTTTTCAGAGCTAGATGCAGAAAAAAATTATATTGAATTTGCAACCTGGTGGTGGTTAGTATAGATGGACTAATAGAACAAGTCCCACACACTGCTACAAGCCGAAATATTTTTTCAGAGCTAGATGCAGAAAAAAATTATATTGAATTTGCAACCTGGTGGAGGTTAGTATAGATGGACTAATAGAACAAGTCCCACACACTGCTACAAGCCGAAATATTTTTTCAGAGCTAGATCAAGAAAAAAATTATATTGAATTTGCAACCTGGTGGAGGTTAGTATAGACGGACTAATAGAACAAGTCCTACATACTGCTAGAAGCCGAAATATTTTTTCAGAGCTAGATGCAGAAAAAAATTATATTGAATTTGCAACCTGGTGGAGGTTAGTATAGATGGACTAATAGAACAAGTCCCACACACTGCTACAAGCCGAAATATTTTTTCAGTGCTAGATGTAGAAAAAATTTATATTGAATTTGCAACCTGGTGGAGGTTAGTAAAGATGGACGAATAGAACAAGTCCCACACACTGCTACAAGCCGAAATATTTTTTCCGAGCTAGATGCAGAAAAAAATTATATTGAATTTGCAACCTGGCGGAGCTTACTATAGATGGACTAGTAGAACAAGTCCCACACACTGCTACAAGCTGAAATATTTTTTCAGAGCTGGATGCAGAAAAAAATTATATTGAATTTGCAACCTGGTGGAGGTTAGTATAGATGGACTAATAGAACAAGTCCCACACACTGCTACAAGCCAAAATATTTTTTCAAAGCTAGATGCAGAAAAAAATTATATTGAATTTGCAACTTGGTGGAGGTTACTATAGATGGACTAATAGAACAAGTCCCACAAACTGCTACAAGCCAAAATATTTTTTCAGAGCTAGATGCAGAAAAAAATTATATTGAATTATTGAATTTGCAACCTGGTGGAGGTTAGTATGGATGGACTAATAGAACAAGTCCCACACACTGCTACAAGCCGAAATATTTTTTCAGAGCTAGATGCAGAAAAAAATTATATTGAATTTGCAACCTGGTGGTGGTTAGTATAGATGGACTAATAGAACAAGTCCCACACACTGCTACAAGCCGAAATATTTTTTCAGAGCTAGATGCGGATAAAAATTATATTGAATTTGCAGCCTGGTGGAGGTTAGTATAGATGGACTAATAGAACAAGTCCCACACACTGCTCCAAGGCGAAGCCAAAATATTTTTTCAGAGCTAGATGCAGATAAAAATTATATTGAATTTGCAACCTGGTGGAGGTTAGTATAGATGGACTAATAGAACAAGTCCCACACACTGCTACAAGCCAACATATTTTTTCAGAGCTAGATGCAGGAAAAATTATATTGAATTTGCAACCTGGTGGAAGTTAGTATAGATGGACTAATGGAACAAGTCCCACACACTGCTACATGCCGAAATATTTTTTCAGAGCTAGATGCAGAAAAATTATATTGAATTGGCAACCTGGTGGAGGTTAGAATAGATTGACTAATAGAACAAGTCCCACACACTGCTACAAGCCAAAATATTTTTTCAGAGCTAGATGCAGAAAAAAATTATATTGAATTTGCAACCTAGTGAAGGTTAGTATAGATGGACTAATAGAACAAGTCCCACACGCTGCTACAAGCTGAAATATTTTTTCAGAGCTAGATGTAGACAAAAATTATATTGAATTTGCAACCGGGTGGAGGTTAGTATAGATAGACAAATAGAACAAGTCCCACATTCTGCTACAAGCTGAAATATTTTTTCAGAGCTAGATGAAGAAAAAAATTATATTGAATTTGCAACCTGGTGGAGGTTACTAAAGATGGACTAATAGAACAAGACGCACACACTGCTACAAGCCGAATTATTTTTTCAGAGCTAGATGGAGAAAAAAATTATATTGAATTTGCAATCTGGTGGAGATTAGTATAGATGGACTAATAGAACATGTCCCACACACTGCTACAAGCCGAAATTTTTTTTCAGAGCTAGATGCAGAAAAAAATTATATTGAATTGGCAACTTGGTGGAGGTTAGTTTAGATTGACTAATAGAACAAGTCCCACACACTGCTACAAGGCGAAGCCGAAATATTTTTTCAGAGCTAGATGCAGATAAAAATTATATTGAATTTGCAACCTGGTGGAGGTTAGTATAGATGGACTAATAGAACAAGTCCCACACACTGCTACAAGCCAAAATATTTTTTCAGAGCTAGATGCAAAAAAAAATTATATTGAATTTGCAACCTGGTGGAGGTTAGTATAGATGGACTAATGGAACAAGTCCCACACACTGCTACAAGCCAAATTATTTTTTCAGAGCTTGATGCAGAAAAAAATTATATTGAATTTGCAACCTGGTGGAGATTAGTATAGATGGACTAATAGAACAAGTCCTACACACTGCCATTAGCCAAAATATTTTTTCAGAGATAGATGCAGAAAAAAATTATATTGAATTTGCAACCTGGTGGAGGTTAGTATAGATGGACTAATAGAACAAGTCCCACACACTGCTACAAGCTGAAATATTTTTTCAGAGCTAGATGCAGAAAAAAATTATATTGAATTTGCAACCTGGTGGAGGTTAGTATAGATGGACTAATAGAACAAGTCCCACACACTGCTACAAGCTGAAATATTTTTTCAGAGCTAGTTGCAGAAAAAAATTATATTGAATTGGCAACCTGGTGGAGGTTAGTATAGATGGACTAATAGAACAAGTCCCACACACTGCTACAAGCCAAAATATTTTTTCAGAGGTAGATGCAGAAAAAAATTATATTGAATTTGCAACTTGGTGGAGGTTAGTATAGATGGATTAATAGAACAAGTCCCACACACTGCTACAAGCTAAAATATTTTTTCAGAGCTAGATGCAGAAAAAAATTATACTGAATTTGCAACCTGGTGGAGGTTACTATAGATGGACTAATAGAAAAAGTCCCACAAACTGCTACAAGCCAAAATATGTTTTCAGAGCTAGATGCAGAAAAAAATTATATTGAATTTGCAACCTGGTGGAGGTTAGTATAGATGGACTAATAGAACAAGTCCCACACACTGCTAGAAGCCAAAATATTTTTTCAGCGCTAGATGCAGAAAAAAATTATATTGAATTTGCAACCTGGTGGAGGTTAGTATAGATGGACTAATAGAACAAGTCCCACACACTGCTACAAGCCGAAATATTTTTTCAGAGCTAGATGCAGAAAAAAATTATATTGAATTTGCAACCTGGTGGAGGTTAGTATAGATGGACTAATAGAACAAGTCCCACACACTGCTACAAGCCGAAATATTTTTTCAGAGCTAGATGCAGAAAAATTATATTGAATTTGCAACCTGGTGGAGGTTAGTATAGATGGACTAATAGAACGAGTCCCACACACTGCTACAAGCCGAAATATTTTTTCAGTGCTAGATGCAGAAAAAATTTATATTGAATTTGCAACCTGGTGGAGGTTAGTAAAGATGGACTAATAGAACAAGTCCCACACACTGCTACAAGCCGAAATATTTTTTCAGAGCTAGATGCAGAAAAAAATTATATTGAATTTGCAACCTGGTGGAGGTTACTATAGATGGACTAATAGAATGAGTCCCACAAACTGCTACAAGCCAAAATATTTTTTCAGAGCTAGATGCAGAAAAAAGTTATATTGAATTATTGAATTTGCAACCTGGTGGAGGTTAGTATAGATGGACTAATAGAACAAGTCCCACACACTGCTAAAAGCCGAAATATTTTTTCAGAGCTAGATGCAGAAAAAAATTATATTGAATTTGCAACCTGGTGGTGGTTAGTATAGATGGACTAATAGAACAAGTCCCACACACTGCTACAAGCTGAAATATTTTTTCAGAGCTAGATGCAGAAAAAATTTATATTGAATTTGCAACCTGGTGGAGGTTAGTATAGATGGACTAATAGAACAAGTCCCACACACTGCTACAAGCCGAAATATTTTTTCAGAGCTAGATGCAGAAAAAAATTATATTGAATTTGCAACCTGGTGGAGGTTAGTATAGATGGACTAATAGAACAAGTCCCACACACTGCTACAAGCCGAAATATTTTTTCAGTGCTAGATGCAGAAAAAATTTATATTGAATTTGCAACCTGGTGGAGGTTAGTAAAGATGGACGAATAGAACAAGTCCCACACACTGCTACAAGCCGAAATATTTTTTCCGAGCTAGATGCAGAAAAAAATTATATTGAATTTGCAACCTGGCGGAGCTTACTATAGATGGACTAGTAGAACAAGTCCCACACACTGCTACAAGCTGAAATATTTTTTCAGAGCTGGATGCAGAAAAAAATTATATTGAATTTGCAACCTGGTGGAGGTTAGTATAGATGGACTAATAGAACAAGTCCCACACACTGCTACAAGCCAAAATATTTTTTCAAAGCTAGATGCAGAAAAAAATTATATTGAATTTGCAACTTGGTGGAGGTTACTATAGATGGACTAATAGAACAAGTCCCACAAACTGCTACAAGCCAAAATATTTTTTCAGAGCTAGATGCAGAAAAAAATTATATTGAATTATTGAATTTGCAACCTGGTGGAGGTTAGTATGGATGGACTAATAGAACAAGTCCCACACACTGCTACAAGCCGAAATATTTTTTCAGAGCTAGATGCAGAAAAAAATTATATTGAATTTGCAACCTGGTGGTGGTTAGTATAGATGGACTAATAGAACAAGTCCCACACACTGCTACAAGCCGAAATATTTTTTCAGAGCTAGATGCGGATAAAAATTATATTGAATTTGCAGCCTGGTGGAGGTTAGTATAGATGGACTAATAGAACAAGTCCCACACACTGCTCCAAGGCGAAGCCAAAATATTTTTTCAGAGCTAGATGCAGATAAAAATTATATTGAATTTGCAACCTGGTGGAGGTTAGTATAGATGGACTAATAGAACAAGTCCCACACACTGCTACAAGCCAACATATTTTTTCAGAGCTAGATGCAGAAAAAAATTATATTGAATTTGCAACCTGGTGGAAGTTAGTATAGATGGACTAATGGAACAAGTCCCACACACTGCTACATGCCGAAATATTTTTTCAGAGCTAGATGCAGAAAAATTATATTGAATTGGCAACCTGGTGGAGGTTAGAATAGATTGACTAATAGAACAAGTCCCACACACTGCTACAAGCCAAAATATTTTTTCAGAGCTAGATGCAGAAAAAAATTATATTGAATTTGCAACCTAGTGGAGGTTAGTATAGATGGACTAATAGAACAAGTCCCACACGCTGCTACAAGCTGAAATATTTTTTCAGAGCTAGATGTAGACAAAAATTATATTGAATTTGCAACCGGGTGGAGGTTAGTATAGATAGACAAATAGAACAAGTCCCACATTCTGCTACAAGCTGAAATATTTTTTCAGAGCTAGATGAAGAAAAAAATTATATTGAATTTGCAACCTGGTGGAGGTTACTAAAGATGGACTAATAAAACAAGACGCACACACTGCTACAAGCCGAATTATTTTTTCAGAGCTAGATGGAGAAAAAAATTATATTGAATTTGCAATCTGGTGGAGATTAGTATAGATGGACTAATAGAACATGTCCCACACACTGCTACAAGCCAAAATATTTTTTCAGAGATAGATGCAGAAAAAAATTATATTGAATTTGCAACCTGGTGGAGGTTAGTATAGATGGACTAATAGAACAAGTCCCACACACTGCTACAAGCTGAAATATTTTTTCAGAGCTAGATGCAGAAAAAAATTATATTGAATTTGCAACCTGGTGGAGGTTAGTATAGATGGACTAATAGAACAAGTCCCACACACTGCTACAAGCTGAAATATTTTTTCAGAGCTAGTTGCAGAAAAAAATTATATTGAATTGGCAACCTGGTGGAGGTTAGTATAGATGGACTAATAGAACAAGTCCCACACACTGCTACAAGCCAAAATATTTTTTCAGAGCTAGATGCAGAAAAAAATTATATTGAATTTGCAACTTGGTGGAGGTTAGTATAGATGGATTAATAGAACAAGTCCCACACACTGCTACAAGCTAAAATATTTTTTCAGAGCTAGATGCGGAAAAAAATTATACTGAATTTGCAACCTGGTGGAGGTTACTATAGATGGACTAATAGAAAAAGTCCCACAAACTGCTACAAGCCAAAATATGTTTTCAGAGCTAGATGCAGAAAAAAATTATATTGAATTTGCAACCTGGTGGAGGTTAGTATAGATGGACTAATAGAACAAGTCCCACACACTGCTAGAAGCCAAAATATTTTTTCAGCGCTAGATGCAGAAAAAAATTATATTGAATTTGCAACCTGGTGGAGGTTAGTATAGATGGACTAATAGAACAAGTCCCACACACTGCTACAAGCCGAAATATTTTTTCAGAGCTAGATGCAGAAAAAAATTATATTGAATTTGCAACCTGGTGGAGGTTAGTATAGATGGACTAATAGAACAAGTCCCACACACTGCTACAAGCCGAAATATTTTTTCAGAGCTAGATGCAGAAAAAAATTATATTGAATTTGCAACCTGGTGGAGGTTAGTATAGATGGACTAATAGAACGAGTCCCACACACTGCTACAAGCCGAAATATTTTTTCAGTGCTAGATGCAGAAAAAATTTATATTGAATTTGCAACCTGGTGGAGGTTAGTAAAGATGGACTAATAGAACAAGTCCCACACACTGCTACAAGCCGAAATATTTTTTCAGAGCTAGATGCAGAAAAAAATTATATTGAATTTGCAACCTGGTGGAGGTTACTATAGATGGACTAATAGAACGAGTCCCACAAACTGCTAGAAGCCAAAATATTTTTTCAGAGCTAGATGCAGAAAAAAATTATATTGAATTATTGAATTTGCAACATGGTGGAGGTTAGTATAGATGGATTAATAGAACAAGTCCCACACACTGCTACAAGCCGAAATATTTTTTCAGAGCTAGATGAAGAAAAAAATTATATTGAATTTGCAACCTGGTGGTGGTTAGTATAGATGGACTAATAGAACAAGTCCCACACACTGCTACAAGCCGAAATATTTTTTCAGAGCTAGATGAAGAAAAAAATGATATTGAATTTGCAACCTGGTGGAGGTTAGTATAGACGGACTAATAGAACAAGTCCTACATACTGCTAGAAGCCGAAATATTTTTTCAGAGCTAGATGCAGAAAAAAATTATATTGAATTTGCAACCTGGTGGAGGTTAGCATAGATGGACTAATAGAACAAGTCCCACACACTGCTACAAGCCGAAATATTTTTTCAGAGCTAGATGCAGAAAAAAATTATATTGAATTTGCAACCTGGTGGAGGTTAGTATAGATGGACTAATAGAACAAGTCTCACACACTGCTACAAGCCGAAATATTTTTTCAGAGCTAGATGCAGAAAAAAATTATTTTGAATTTGCAACCTGGTGGAGGTTAGTATAGATGGACTAATAGAACAAGTCCCACACACTGCTACAAGCCGAAATATTTTTTCAGTGCTAGATGCAGAAAAAATTTATATTGAATTTGCAACCTGGTGGAGGTTAGTAAAGATGGACTAATAGAACAAGTCCCACACACTGCTACAAGCCGAAATATTTTTTCAGAGCTAGATGCAGAAAAAAATTATATTGAATTTGCAACCTGGCGGAGCTTACTATAGATGGACTAGCAGAACAAGTCCCACACACTGCTAGAAGCTGAAATATTTTTTCAGAGCTGGATGCAGAAAAAAATTATATTGAATTTTCAACCTGGTGGAGGTTAGTATAGATGGACAAATAGAACAAGTCCCACACACTGCTACAAGCCAAAATATTTTTTCAAAGCTAGATGCAGAAAAAAATTATATTGAATTTGCAACCTGGTGGAGGTTACTATAGATGGACTAATAGAACAAGTCCCACAAACTGCTACAAGCCAAAATATTTTTTCAGAGCTAGATGCAGAAAAAAATTATATTGAATTATTGAATTTGCAACTTGGTGGAGGTTAGTATGGATGGACTAATAGAACAAGTCCCACACACTGCTACAAGCCGAAATATTTTTTCAGAGCTAGATGCAGAAAAAAATTATATTGAATTTGCAACCTGGTGGTG
The DNA here is from genome assembly GCF_046119375.1 of Phyllobates terribilis. Taxonomy (NCBI): domain Eukaryota; kingdom Metazoa; phylum Chordata; class Amphibia; order Anura; family Dendrobatidae; genus Phyllobates; species Phyllobates terribilis. Next base: position 241,784,374 of record NW_027362768.1, on the reverse strand, counting down.
GTTAGTATAGATGTACTAATAGAACAAGTCCCACACACTGCTACAAGCCGAAATATTTTTTCAGAGCTAGATGCGGATAAAAATTATATTGAATTTGCAGCCTGGTGGAGGTTAGTATAGATGGACTAATAGAACAAGTCCCACACACTGCTCCAAGGCGAAGCCGAAATATTTTTTCAGAGCTAGATGCAGATAAAAATTATATTGAATTTGCAACCTGGTGGAGGTTAGTATAGATGGACTAATAGAACAAGTCCCACACACTGCTACAAGCCGAAATATTTTTTCATAGCTAGATGCAGAAAAAAATTATATTGAATTTGCAACCTGGTGGAGGTTACTATAGATGGACTAATAGAAAAAGTCCCAAAAACTGCTACAAGCCAAAATATTTTTTCAGAGCTAGATGCAGAAAAAAATTATATTGAATTTGCAACCTGGTGGAGGTTAGTATAGATGGACTAATAGAACAAGTCCCACACACTGCTACAAGCCGAAATAATTTTTCAGAGCTAGATGAAGAAAAAAATTATATTGAATTTGCAACCTGGTGGAGGTTAGTATAGATGGACTAATAGAACAAGTACCACACACTGCTAGAAGCCAAAATATTTTTTCAGAGCTAGATGCAGAAAAAAATTATATTGAATTTGCAACCTGGTGGAGGTTAGTATAGATGGACTAATAGAACAAGTCCCACACACTGCTACAAGCCGAAATATTTTTTCAGAGCTAGATGAAGAAAAAAATGATATTGAATTTGCAACCTGGTGGAGGTTAGTATAGACGGACTAATAGAACAAGTCCTACATACTGCTAGAAGCCGAAATATTTTTTCAGAGCTAGATGCAGAAAAAAATTATATTGAATTTGCAACCTGGTGGAGGTTAGCATAGATGGACTAATAGAACAAGTCCCACACACTGCTACAAGCCGAAATATTTTTTCAAAGCTAGATGCAGAAAAAAATTATATTGAATTTGCAACCTGGTGGAGGTTAGTATAGATGGACTTATAGAACAAGTCCCACACACTGCTACAAGCTGAAATATTTTTTCAGAGCTAGTTGCAGAAAAAAATTATATTGAATTGGCAACCTGGTGGAGGTTAGTATAGATGGACTAATAGAACAAGTCCCACACACTGCTACAAGCCAAAATATTTTTTCAGAGCTAGATGCAGAAAAAAATTATATTGAATTTGCAACTTGGTGGAGGTTAGTATAGATGGATTAATAGAACAAGTCCCACACACTGCTACAAGCTAAAATATTTTTTCAGAGCTAGATGCAGAAAAAAATTATACTGAATTTGCAACCTGGTGGAGGTTACTATAGATGGACTAATAGAAAAAGTCCCACAAACTGCTACAAGCCAAAATATGTTTTCAGAGCTAGATGCAGAAAAAAATTATATTGAATTTGCAACCTGGTGGAGGTTAGTATAGATGGACTAATAGAACAAGTCCCACACACTGCTAGAAGCCAAAATATTTTTTCAGCGCTAGATGCAGAAAAAAATTATATTGAATTTGCAACCTGGTGGAGGTTAGTATAGATGGACTAATAGAACAAGTCCCACACACTGCTACAAGCCGAAATATTTTTTCAGAGCTAGATGCAGAAAAAAATTATATTGAATTTGCAACCTGGTGGAGGTTAGTATAGATGGACTAATAGAACAAGTCCCACACACTGCTACAAGCCGAAATATTTTTTCAGAGCTAGATGCAGAAAAAAATTATATTGAATTTGCAACCTGGTGGAGGTTAGTATAGATGGACTAATAGAACGAGTCCCACACACTGCTACAAGCCGAAATATTTTTTCAGTGATAGATGCAGAAAAAATTTATATTGAATTTGCAACCTGGTGGAGCTTAGTAAAGATGGACTAATAGAACAAGTCCCACACACTGCTACAAGCCGAAATATTTTTTCAGAGCTAGATGCAGAAAAAAATTATATTGAATTTGCAACCTGGTGGAGGTTACTATAGATGGACTAATAGAACGAGTCCCACAAACTGCTAGAAGCCAAAATATTTTTTCAGAGCTAGATGCAGAAAAAAATTATATTGAATTATTGAATTTGCAACATGGTGGAGGTTAGTATAGATGGATTAATAGAACAAGTCCCACACACTGCTACAAGCCGAAATATTTTTTCAGAGCTAGATGAAGAAAAAAATTATATTGAATTTGCAACCTGGTGGTGGTTAGTATAGATGGACTAATAGAACAAGTCCCACACACTGCTACAAGCCGAAATATTTTTTCAGAGCTAGATGAAGAAAAAAATGATATTGAATTTGCAACCTGGTGGAGGTTAGTATAGACGGACTAATAGAACAAGTCCTACATACTGCTAGAAGCCGAAATATTTTTTCAGAGCTAGATGCAGAAAAAAATTATATTGAATTTGCAACCTGGTGGAGGTTAGCATAGATGGACTAATAGAACAAGTCCCACACACTGCTACAAGCCGAAATATTTTTTCAGAGCTAGATGCAGAAAAAAATTATATTGAATTTGCAACCTGGTGGAGGTTAGTATAGATGGACTAATAGAACAAGTCTCACACACTGCTACAAGCCGAAATATTTTTTCAGAGCTAGATGCAGAAAAAAATTATTTTGAATTTGCAACCTGGTGGAGGTTAGTATAGATGGACTAATAGAACAAGTCCCACACACTGCTACAAGCCGAAATATTTTTTCAGTGCTAGATGCAGAAAAAATTTATATTGAATTTGCATCCTGGTGGAGGTTAGTAAAGATGGACTAATAGAACAAGTCCCACACACTGCTACAAGCCGAAATATTTTTTCAGAGCTAGATGCAGAAAAAAATTATATTGAATTTGCAACCTGGCGGAGCTTACTATAGATGGACTAGCAGAACAAGTCCCACACACTGCTAGAAGCTGAAATATTTTTTCAGAGCTGGATGCAGAAAAAAATTATATTGAATATTCAACCTGGTGGAGGTTAGTATAGATGGACAAATAGAACAAGTCCCACACACTGCTACAAGCCAAAATATTTTTTCAAAGCTAGATGCAGAAAAAAATTATATTGAATTTGCAACCTGGTGGAGGTTACTATAGATGGACTAATAGAACAAGTCCCACAAACTGCTACAAGCCAAAATATTTTTTCAGAGCTAGATGCAGAAAAAAATTATATTGAATTATTGAATTTGCAACTTGGTGGAGGTTAGTATGGATGGACTAATAGAACAAGTCCCACACACTGCTACAAGCCGAAATATTTTTTCAGAGCTAGATGCAGAAAAAAATTATATTGAATTTGCAACCTGGTGGTGGTTAGTATAGATGGACTAATAGAACAAGTCCCACACACTGCTCCAAGGCGAAGCCGAAATATTTTTTCAGAGCTAGATGCAGATAAAAATTATATTGAATTTGCAACCTGGTGGAGGTTAGTATAGATGGACTAATAGAACAAGTCCCACACACTGCTACAAGCCGAAATATTTTTTCATAGCTAGATGCAGAAAAAAATTATATTGAATTTGCAACCTGGTGGAGGTTACTATTGATGGACTAATAGAAAAAGTCCCACAAACTGCTACAAGCCAAAATATTTTTTCAGAGCTAGATGCAGAAAAAAATTATATTGAATTTGCAACCTGGTGGAGGTTAGTATAGATGGACTAATAGAACAAGTCCCACACACTGCTACAAGCCGAAATAATTTTTCAGAGCTAGATGAAGAAAAAAATTATATTGAATTTGCAACCTGGTGGAGGTTAGTATAGATGGACTAATAGAACAAGTACCACACACTGCTAGAAGCCAAAATATTTTTTCAGAGCTAGATGCAGAAAAAAATTATATTGAATTTGCAACCTGGTGGAGGTTAGTATAGATGGACTAATAGAACAAGTCCCACACACTGCTACAAGCCGAAATATTTTTTCAGAGCTAGATGAAGAAAAAAATGATATTGAATTTGCAACCTGGTGGAGGTTAGTATAGACGGACTAATAGAACAAGTCCTACATACTGCTAGAAGCCGAAATATTTTTTCAGAGCTAGATGCAGAAAAAAATTATATTGAATTTGCAACCTGGTGGAGGTTAGCATAGATGGACTAATAGAACAAGTCCCACACACTGCTACAAGCCGAAATATTTTTTCAGAGCTAGATGCAGAAAAAAATTATATTGAATTTGCAACCTGGTGGAGGTTAGTATAGATGGACTAATAGAACAAGTCTCACACACTGCTACAAGCCGAAATATTTTTTCAGAGCTAGATGCAGAAAAAAATTATATTGAATTTGCAACCTGGTGGAGGTTAGTATAGATGGACTAATAGAACAAGTCCCACACACTGCTACAAGCCGAAATATTTTTTCAGTGCTAGATGCAGAAAAAATTTATATTGAATTTGCAACCTGGTGGAGGTTAGTAAAGATGGACTAATAGAACAAGTCCCACACACTGCTACAAGCCGAAATTATTTTTCAGAGCTAGATGCAGAAAAAAATTATATTGAATTTGCAACCTGGCGGAGCTTACTATAGATGGACTAGTAGAACAAGTCCCACACACTGCTAGAAGCTGAAATATTTTTTCAGAGCTGGATGCAGAAAAAAATTATATTGAATTTTCAACCTGGTGGAGGTTAGTATAGATGGACTAATAGAACAAGTCCCACACACTGCTACAAGCCAAAATATTTTTTCAAAGCTAGATGCAGAAAAAAATTATATTGAATTTGCAACCTGGTGGAGGTTACTATAGATGGACTAATAGAACAAGTCCCACAAACTGCTACAAGCCAAAATATTTTTTCAGAGCCAGATGCAGAAAAAAATTATATTGAATTATTGAATTTGCAACTTGGTGGAGGTTAGTATGGATGGACTAATAGAACAAGTCCCACACACTGCTACAAGCCGAAATATTTTTTCAGAGCTAGATGCAGAAAAAAATTATAATGAATTTGCAACCTGGTGGTGGTTAGTATAGATGTACTAATAGAACAAGTCCCACACACTGCTACAAGCCGAAATATTTTTTCAGAGCTAGATGCGGATAAAAATTATATTGAATTTGCAGCCTGGTGGAGGTTAGTATAGATGGACTAATAGAACAAGTCCCACACACTGCTCCAAGGCGAAGCCGAAATATTTTTTCAGAGCTAGATGCAGATAAAAATTATATTGAATTTGCAAACTGGTGGAGGTTAGTATAGATGGACTAATAGAACAAGTCCCACACACTGCTACAAGCCGAAATATTTTTTCAGAGCTAGATGCAGAAAAAAATTATATTGAATTTGCAACCTGGTGGAGGTTACTATAGATGGACTAATAGAAAAAGTCCCACAAACTGCTACAAGCCAAAATGTTTTTTCAGAGCTAGATGCAGAAAAAAATTATATTGAATTTGCAACCTGGTGGAGGTTAGTATAGATGGACTAATAGAACAAGTCCCACACACTGCTACAAGCCGAAATAATTTTTCAGAGCTAGATGAAGAAAAAAATTATATTGAATTTGCAACCTGGTGGAGGTTAGTATAGACGGACTAATAGAACAAGTACCACACACTGCTAGAAGCCAAAATATTTTTTCAGAGCTAGATGCAGAAAAAAATTATATTGAATTTGCAACCTGGTGGAGGTTAGTATAGATGGACTAATAGAACAAGTCCCACACACTGCTACAAGCCGAAATATTTTTTCAGAGCTAGATGCAGGAAAAAATTATATTGAATTTGCAACCTGGTGGAGGTTAGTATAGATGGACTAATAGAACAAGTCCCACACACTGCTACAAGCCGAAATATTTTTTCAGAGCTAGATGCAGAAAAAAATTATATTGAATTTGCAACCTGGTGGAGGTTAGTATAGATGGACTAATAGAACGAGTCCCACACACTGCTACAAGCCGAAATATTTTTTCAGTGCTAGATGCAGAAAAAATTTATATTGAATTTGCAACCTGGTGGAGGTTAGTAAAGATCGACTAATAGAACAAGTCCCACACACTGCTACAAGCCGAAATATTTTTTCAGAGCTAGATGCAGAAAAAAATTATATTGAATTTGCAACCTGGTGGAGGTTACTATAGATGGACTAATAGAACGAGTCCCACAAACTGCTACAAGCCAAAATATTTTTTCAGAGCTAGATGCAGAAAAAAATTATATTGAATTATTGAATTTGCAACCTGGTGGAGGTTAGTATGGATGGACTAATAGAACAAGTCCCACACACTGCTACAAGCCGAAATATTTTTTCAGAGCTAGATGCAGAAAAAAATTATATTGAATTTGCAACCTGGTGGTGGTTAGTATAGATGTACTAATAGAACAAGTCCCACACACTGCTACAAGCCGAAATATTTTTTCAGAGCTAGATGCGGATAAAAATTATATTGAATTTGCAGCCTGGTGGAGGTTAGTATAGATGGACTAATAGAACAAGTCCCACACACTGCTCCAAGGCGAAGCCGAAATATTTTTTCAGAGCTAGATGCAGAAAAAAATTATATTGAATTTGCAACCTGGTGGAGGTTAGTATAGATGGACTAGTAGAACAAGTCCCACACACTGCTACAAGCCGAAATATTTTTTCAGAGCTAGATGCAGAAAAAAATTATATTGAATTTGCAACCTGGTGGAGGTTACTATAGATGGACTAATAGAAAAAGTCCCACAAACTGCTACAAGCCAAAATATTTTTTCAGAGCTAGATGCAGAAAAAAATTATATTGAATTTGCAACCTGGTGGAGGTTAGTATAGATGGACTAATAGAACAAGTCCCACACACTGCTACAAGCCGAAATATTTTTTCAGAGCTAGATGAAGAAAAAAATTATATTGAATTTGCAACCTGGTGGAGGTTAGTATAGACGGACTAATAGAACAAGTACCACACACTGCTAGAAGCCAAAATATTTTTTCAGAGCCAGATGCAGAAAAAAATTATATTGAATTTGCAACCTGGTGGAGGTTAGTATAGATGGACTAATAGAACAAGTCCCACACACTGCTACAAGCCGAAATATTTTTTCAGAGCTAGATGCAGAAAAAAATTATATTGAATTTGCAACCTGGTGGAGGTTAGTATAGATGGACTAATAGAACAAGTCCCACACACTGCTACAAGCCGAAATATTTTTTCAGAGCTAGATGCAGAAAAAAATTATATTGAATTTGCAACCTGGTGGAGGTTAGTATAGATGGACTAATAGAACGAGTCCCACACACTGCTACAAGCCGAAATATTTTTTCAGTGTTAGATGAAGAAAAAATTTATATTGAATTTGCAACCTGGTGGAGGTTAGTAAAGATCGACTAATAGAACAAGTCCCACACACTGCTACAAGCCGAAATATTTTTTCAGAGCTAGATGCAGAAAAAAATTATATTGAATTTGCAACCTGGTGGAGGTTACTATAGATGGACTAATAGAACGAGTCCCACAAACTGCTACAAGCCAAAATATTTTTTCAGAGCTAGATGCAGAAAAAAATTATATTGAATTATTGAATTTGCAACCTGGTGGAGGTTAGTATAGATGGACTAATAGAACAAGTCCCACACACTGCTACAAGACGAAATATTTTTTCAGAGCTAGATGCAGAAAAAAATTATATTGAATTTGCAACCTGGTGGTGGTTAGTATAGATGGACTAGTAGAACAAGTCCCACACACTGCTGCAAGCCGAAATATTTTTTCAGAGCTAGATGAAGAAAAAAATTATATTGAATTTGCAACCTTGTGGAGGTTAGTATAGACGGACTAATAATACAAGTCCTACATACTGCTAGAAGCCGAAATATTTTTTCAGAGCTAGATGCAGAAAAAAATTATATTGAATTTGCAACCTGGTGGAGGTTAGTATAGATGGACTAATAGAACAAGTCCCACACACTGCTACAAGCCGAAATATTTTTTCAGAGCTAGATGCAGAAAAAAATTATATTGAATTTGCAACCTGGTGGAGGTTAGTATAGATGGACTAATAGAACAAGTCTCACACACTGCTACAAGCCGAAATATTTTTTCAGAGCTAGATGCAGAAAAAAATTATATTGAATTTGCAACCTGGTGGAGGTTAGTATAGATGGACTAATAGAACAAGTCCCACACACTGCTACAAGCCGAAATATTTTTTCAGTGCTAGATGCAGAAAAAATTTATATTGAATTTGCAACCTGGTGGAGGTTAGTAAAGATGGACTAATAGAACAAGTCCCACACACTGCTACAAGCCGAAATATTTTTTCAGCGCTAGATGCAGAAAAAAATTATATTGAATTTGCAACCTGGCGGAGCTTACTATAGATGGACTAGTAGAACAAGTCCCACACACTGCTAGAAGCTGAAATATTTTTTCAGAGCTGGATGCAGAAAAAAATTATATTGAATTTTCAACCTGGTGGAGGTTAGTATAGATGGACTAATAGAACAAGTCCCACACACTGCTACAAGCCAAAATATTTTTTCAAAGCTAGATGCAGAAAAAAATTATATTGAATTTGCAACCTGGTGGAGGTTACTATAGATGGACTAATAGAACAAGTCCCACAAACTGCTACAAGCCAAAATATTTTTTCAGAGCTAGATGCAGAAAAAAATTATATTGAATTATTGAATTTGCAACCTGGTGGAGGTTAGTATGGATGGACTAATAGAACAAGTCCCACACACTGCTACAAGCCAAAATATTTTTTCAGAGCTAGATGCAGAAAAAAATTATATTGAATTTGCAACCTGGTGGTGGTTAGTATAGATGTACTAATAGAACAAGTCCCACACACTGCGACAAGCCGAAATATTTTTTCAGAGCTGGATGCGGATAAAAATGATATTGAATTTGCAGCCTGGTGGAGGTTAGTATGGATGGACTAATAGAACAAGTCCCACACACTGCTCCAAGGCGAAGCCGAAATATTTTTTCAGTGCTAGATGCAGATAAAAATTATATTGAATTTGCAACCTGGTGGAGGTTAGTATAGATGGACTAATAGAACAAGTACCACACACTGCTAGAAGCCAAAATATTTTTTCAGAGCTAGATGCAGAAAAAAATTATATTGAATTTGCAACCTGGTGGAGGTTAGTATAGATGGACTAATAGAACAAGTCCCACACACTGCTACAAGCCGAAATATTTTTTCAGAGCTAGATGCAGAAATTTTTTTTATTGAATTTGCAACCTGGTGGAGGTTAGTATAGATGGACTAATAGAACGAGTCCCACACACTGCTACAAGCCGAAATATTTTTTCAGTGCTAGATGCAGAAAAAATTTATATTGAATTTGCAACCTGGTGGAGGTTAGTAAAGATCGACTAATAGAACAAGTCCCACACACTGCTACAAGCCGAAATATTTTTTCAGAGCTAGATGCAGAAAAAAATTATATTGAATTTGCAACCTGGTGGAGGTTACTATAGATGGACTAATAGAACGAGTCCCACAAACTGCTACAAGCCAAAATATTTTTTCAGAGCTAGATGCAGAAAAAAATTATATTGAATTATTGAATTTGCAACCTGGTGGAGGTTAGTATAGATGGACTAATAGAACAAGTCCCACACACTGCTACAAGACGAAATATTTTTTCAGAGCTAGATGCAGAAAAAAATTATATTGAATTTGCAACCTGGTGGTGGTTAGTATAGATGGACTAGTAGAACAAGTCCCACACACTGCTGCAAGCCGAAATATTTTTTCAGAGCTAGATGAAGAAAAAAATTATATTGAATTTGCAACCTTGTGGAGGTTAGTATAGACGGACTAATAATACAAGTCCTACATACTGCTAGAAGCCGAAATATTTTTTCAGAGCTAGATGCAGAAAAAAATTATATTGAATTTGCAACCTGGTGGAGGTTAGTATAGATGGACTAATAGAACAAGTCCCACACACTGCTACAAGCCGAAATATTTTTTCAGAGCTAGATGCAGAAAAAAATTATATTGAATTTGCAACCTGGTGGAGGTTAGTATAGATGGACTAATAGAACAAGTCTCACACACTGCTACAAGCCGAAATATTTTTTCAGAGCTAGATGCAGAAAAAAATTATATTGAATTTGCAACCTGGTGGAGGTTAGTATAGATGGACTAATAGAACAAGTCCCACACACTGCTACAAGCCGAAATATTTTTTCAGTGCTAGATGCAGAAAAAATTTATATTGAATTTGCAACCTGGTGGAGGTTAGTAAAGATGGACTAATAGAACAAGTCCCACACACTGCTACAAGCCGAAATATTTTTTCAGAGCTAGATGCAGAAAAAAATTATATTGAATTTGCAACCTGGCGGAGCTTACTATAGATGGACTAGTAGAACAAGTCCCACACACTGCTAGAAGCTGAAATATTTTTTCAGAGCTGGATGCAGAAAAAAATTATATTGAATTTTCAACCTGGTGGAGGTTAGTATAGATGGACTAATAGAACAAGTCCCACACACTGCTACAAGCCAAAATATTTTTTCAAAGCTAGATGCAGAAAAAAATTATATTGAATTTGCAACCTGGTGGAGGTTACTATAGATGGACTAATAGAACAAGTCCCACAAACTGCTACAAGCCAAAATATTTTTTCAGAGCTAGATGCAGAAAAAAATTATATTGAATTATTGAATTTGCAACCTGGTGGAGGTTAGTATGGATGGACTAATAGAACAAGTCCCACACACTGCTACAAGCCAAAATATTTTTTCAGAGCTAGATGCAGAAAAAAATTATATTGAATTTGCAACCTGGTGGTGGTTAGTATAGATGTACTAATAGAACAAGTCCCACACACTGCGACAAGCCGAAATATTTTTTCAGAGCTGGATGCGGATAAAAATGATATTGAATTTGCAGCCTGGTGGAGGTTAGTATGGATGGACTAATAGAACAAGTCCCACACACTGCTCCAAGGCGAAGCCGAAATATTTTTTCAGTGCTAGATGCAGATAAAAATTATATTGAATTTGCAACCTGGTGGAGGTTAGTATAGATGGACTAATAGAACAAGTACCACACACTGCTAGAAACCAAAATATTTTTTCAGAGCTAGATGCAGAAAAAAATTATATTGAATTTGCAACCTGGTGGAGGTTAGTATAGATGGACTAATAGAACAAGTCCCACACACTGCTACAAGCCGAAATATTTTTTCAGAGCTAGATGCAGAAATTTTTTTTATTGAATTTGCAACCTGGTGGAGGTTAGTATAGATGGACTAATAGAACGAGTCCCACACACTGCTACAAGCCGAAATATTTTTTCAGTGCTAGATGCAGAAAAAATTTATATTGAATTTGCAACCTGGTGGAGGTTAGTAAAGATCGACTAATAGAACAAGTCCCACACACTGCTACAAGCCGAAATATTTTTTCAGAGCTAGATCCAGAAAAAAATTATATCGAATTTGCAACCTGGTGGAGGTTACTATAGATGGACTAATAGAACGAGTCCCACAAACTGCTACAAGCCAAAATATTTTTTCAGAGCTAGATGCAGAAAAAAATTATATTGAATTATTGAATTTGCAACCTGGTGGAGGTTAGTATAGATGGACTAATAGAACAAGTCCCACACACTGCTACAAGACGAAATATTTTTTCAGAGCTAGATGCAGAAAAAAATTATATTGAATTTGCAACCTGGTGGTGGTTAGTATAGATGGACTAATAGAACAAGTCCCACACACTGCTACAAGCCGAAATATTTTTTCAGAGCTAGATGAAGAAAAAAATTATATTGAATTTGCAACCTGGTGGAGGTTAGTATAGACGGACTAATAGTACAAGTCCTACATACTGCTAGAAGCCGAAATATTTTTTCAGAGCTAGATGCAGAAAAAAATTATATTGAATTTGCAACCTGGTGGAGGTTAGTATAGATGGACTAGTAGAACAAGTCCCACACACTGCTACAAGCCGAATTATTTTTTCAGAGCTAGATGCAGAAAAAAATTATATTGAATTTGCAACCTGGTGGAGGTTAGTATAGATGGACTAATAGAACAAGTCTCACACACTGCTACAAGCCGAAATATTTTTTCAGAGCTAGATGCAGAAAAAAATTATATTGAATTTGCAACCTGGTGGAGGTTAGTATAGATGGACTAATAGAACAAGTCCCACACACTGCTACAAGCCGAAATATTTTTTCAGTGCTAGATGCAGAAAAAATTTATATTGAATTTGCAACCTGGTGGAGGTTAGTAAAGATGGACTAATAGAACAAGTCCCACACACTGCTACAAGCCAAAATATTTTTTCAGAGCTAGATGCAGAAAAAAATTATATTGAATTTGCAACCTGGCGGAGCTTACTATAGATGGACTAGTAGAACAAGTCCCACACACTGCTAGAAGCTGAAATATTTTTTCAGAGCTGGATGCAGAAAAAAATTATATTGAATTTTCAACCTGGTGGAGGTTAGTATAGATGGACTAATAGAACAAGTCCCACACACTGCTACAAGCCGAAATATTTTTTCAGTGCTAGATGCAGAAAAAATTTATATTGAATTTGCAACCTGGTGGAGGTTAGTAAAGATGGACTAATAGAACAAGTCCCACACACTGCTACAAGCCAAAATATTTTTTCAGAGCTAGATGCAGAAAAAAATTATATTGAATTTGCAACCTGGCGGAGCTTACTATAGATGGACTAGTAGAACAAGTCCCACACACTGCTAGAAGCTGAAATATTTTTTCAGAGCTGGATGCAGAAAAAAATTATATTGAATTTTCAACCTGGTGGAGGTTAGTATAGATGGACTAATAGAACAAGTCCCACACACTGCTACAAGCCAAAATATTTTTTCAAAGCTAGATGCAGAAAAAAATTATATTGAATTTGCAACCTGGTGGAGGTTACTATAGATGGACTAATAGAACAAGTCCCACAAACTGCTACAAGCCAAAATATTTTTTCAGAGCTAGATGCAGAAAAAAATTATATTGAATTATTGAATTTGCAACCTGGTGGAGGTTAGTATGGATGGACTAATAGAACAAGTGCCACACACTGCTACAAGCCGAAATATTTTTTCAGAGCTAGATGCAGAAAAAAATTATATTGAATTTGCAACCTGGTGGTGGTTAGTATAGATGTACTAATAGAACAAGTCCCACACACTGCTACAAGCCGAAATATTTTTTCAGAGCTGGATGCGGATAAAAATGATATTGAATTTGCAGCCTGGTGGAGGTTAGTATGGATGGACTAATAGAACAAGTCCCACACACTGCTCCAAGGCGAAGCCGAAATATTTTTTCAGAGCTAGATGCAGATAAAAATTATATTGAATTTGCAACCTGGTGGAGGTTAGTATAGATGGACTAATAGAACAAGTCCCACACACTGCTACAAGCCAAAATATTTTTTCAAAGCTAGATGCAGAAAAAAATTATATTGAATTTGCAACCTGGTGGAGGTTACTATAGATGGACTAATAGAACAAGTCCCACAAACTGCTACAAGCCAAAATATTTTTTCAGAGCTAGATGCAGAAAAAAATTATATTGAATTATTGAATTTGCAACCTGGTGGAGGTTAGTATGGATGGACTAATAGAACAAGTCCCACACACTGCTACAAGCCAAAATATTTTTTCAGAGCTAGATGCAGAAAAAAATTATATTGAATTTGCAACCTGGTGGTGGTTAGTATAGATGTACTAATAGAACAAGTCCCACACAGTGCGACAAGCCGAAATATTTTTTCAGAGCTGGATGCGGATAAAAATGATATTGAATTTGCAGCCTGGTGGAGGTTAGTATGGATGGACTAATAGAACAAGTCCCACACACTGCTCCAAGGCGAAGCCGAAATATTTTTTCAGTGCTAGATGCAGATAAAAATTATATTGAATTTGCAACCTGGTGGAGGTTAGTATAGATGGACTAATAGAACAAGTACCACACACTGCTAGAAGCCAAAATATTTTTTCAGAGCTAGATGCAGAAAAAAATTATATTGAATTTGCAACCTGGTGGAGGTTAGTATAGATGGACTAATAGAACAAGTCCCACACACTGCTACAAGCCGAAATATTTTTTCAGAGCTAGATGCAGAAATTTTTTTTATTGAATTTGCAACCTGGTGGAGGTTAGTATAGATGGACTAATAGAACGAGTCCCACACACTGCTACAAGCCGAAATATTTTTTCAGTGCTAGATGCAGAAAAAATTTATATTGAATTTGCAACCTGGTGGAGATTAGTAAAGATCGACTAATAGAACAAGTCCCACACACTGCTACAAGCCGAAATATTTTTTCAGAGCTAGATCCAGAAAAAAATTATATTGAATTTGCAACCTGGTGGAGGTTACTATAGATGGACTAATAGAACGAGTCCCACAAACTGCTACAAGCCAAAATATTTTTTCAGAGCTAGATGCAGAAAAAAATTATATTGAATTATTGAATTTGCAACCTGGTGGAGGTTAGTATAGATGGACTAATAGAACAAGTCCCACACACTGCTACAAGACGAAATATTTTTTCAGAGCTAGATGCAGAAAAAAATTATATTGAATTTGCAACCTGGTGGTGGTTAGTATAGATGGACTAATAGAACAAGTCCCACACACTGCTACAAGCCGAAATATTTTTTCAGAGCTAGATGAAGAAAAAAATTATATTGAATTTGCAACCTGGTGGAGGTTAGTATAGACGGACTAATAGTACAAGTCCTACATACTGCTAGAAGCCGAAATATTTTTTCAGAGCTAGATGCAGAAAAAAATTATATTGAATTTGCAACCTGGTGGAGGTTAGTATAGATGGACTAATAGAACAAGTCCCACACACTGCTACAAGCCGAAATATTTTTTCAGAGCTAGATGCAGAAAAAAATTATATTGAATTTGCAACCTGGTGGAGGTTAGTATAGATGGACTAATAGAACAAGTCTCACACACTGCTACAAGCCGAAATATTTTTTCAGAGCTAGATGCAGAAAAAAATTATATTGAATTTGCAACCTGGTGGAGGTTAGTATAGATGGACTAATAGAACAAGTCCCACACACTGCTACAAGCCGAAATATTTTTTCAGTGCTAGATGCAGAAAAAATTTATATTGAATTTGCAACCTGGTGGAGGTTAGTAAAGATGGACTAATAGAACAAGTCCCACACACTGCTACAAGCCAAAATATTTTTTCAGAGCTAGATGCAGAAAAAAATTATATTGAATTTGCAACCTGGCGGAGCTTACTATAGATGGACTAGTAGAACAAGTCCCACACACTGCTAGAAGCTGAAATATTTTTCAGAGCTGGATGCAGAAAAAAATTATATTGAATTTTCAACCTGGTGGAGGTTAGTATAGATGGACTAATAGAAGAAGTCCCACACACTGCTACAAGCCGAAATATTTTTTCAGTGCTAGATGCAGAAAAAATTTATATTGAATTTGCAACCTGGTGGAGGTTAGTAAAGATGGACTAATGGACTAATAGAACAAGTCCCACACACTGCTACAAGCCAAAATATTTTTTCAGAGCTAGATGCAGAAAAAAATTATATTGAATTTGCAACCTGGCGGAGCTTACTATAGATGGACTAGTAGAACAAGTCCCACACACTGCTAGAAGCTGAAATATTTTTTCAGAGCTGGATGCAGAAAAAAATTATATTGAATTTTCAACCTGGTGGAGGTTAGTATAGATGGACTAATAGAACAAGTCCCACACACTGCTACAAGCCAAAATATTTTTTCAAAGCTAGATGCAGAAAAAAATTATATTGAATTTGCAACCTGGTGGAGGTTACTATAGATGGACTAATAGAACAAGTCCCACAAACTGCTACAAGCCAAAATATTTTTTCAGAGCTAGATGCAGAAAAAAATTATATTGAATTATTGAATTTGCAACCTGGTGGAGGTTAGTATGGATGGACTAATAGAACAAGTGCCACACACTGCTACAAGCCGAAATATTTTTTCAGAGCTAGATGCAGAAAAAAATTATATTGAATTTGCAACCTGGTGGTGGTTAGTATAGATGTACTAATAGAACAAGTCCCACACACTGCTACAAGCCGAAATATTTTTTCAGAGCTGGATGCGGATAAAAATGATATTGAATTTGCAGCCTGGTGGAGGTTAGTATGGATGGACTAATAGAACAAGTCCCACACACTGCTCCAAGGCGAAGCCGAAATATTTTTTCAGAGCTAGATGCAGATAAAAATTATATTGAATTTGCAACCTGGTGGAGGTTAGTATAGATGGACTAATAGAACAAGTCCCACACACTGCTACAAGCCGAAATATTTTTTCAGAGCTAGATGCAGAAAAAAATTATATTGAATTTGCAACCTGGTGGAGGTTAGTATAGATGGACTAATAGAACGAGTCCCACACACTGCTACAAGCCGAAATATTTTTTCAGTGCTAGATGCAGAAAAAATTTATATTGAATTTGCAACCTCGTGGAGGTTAGTAAAGATGGACTAATAGAACAAGTCCCACACACTGCTACAAGCCGAAATATTTTTTCAGAGCTAGATGCAGAAAAAAATTATATTGAATTTGCAACCTGGTGGAGGTTACTATAGATGGACTAATAGAACGAGTCCCACAAACTGCTACAAGCCAAAATATTTTTTCAGAGCTAGATGCAGAAAAAAATTATATTGAATTATTGAATTTGCAACCTGGTGGAGGTTAGTATAGATGGACTAATAGAACAAGTCACACACACTGCTACAAGCCAAAATATTTTTTCAGAGCTAGATGCAGAAAAAAATTATATTGAATTTGCAACCTGGTGGTGGTTAGTATAGATGGACTAATAGAACAAGTCCCACACACTGCTACAAGCCGAAATATTTTTTCAGAGCTAGATGCAGAAAAAAATTATATTGAATTTGCAACCTGGTGGAGGTTAGTATAGATGGACTAATAGAACAAGTCCCACACACTGCTACAAGCCGAAATATTTTTTCAGAGCTAGATGCAGAAAAAAATTATATTGAATTTGCAACCTGGTGGAGGTTAGTATAGATGGACTAATAGAACAAGTCCCACACACTGCTACAAGCCGAAATATTTTTTCAGAGCTAGATGCAGAAAAAAATTATATTGAATTTGCAACCTGGTGGAGGTTAGTATAGATGGACTAATAGAACAAGTCCCACACACTGCTACAAGCCAAAATATTTTTTCAAAGCTAGATGCAGAAAAAAATTATATTGAATTTGCAACCTGGTGGAGGTTACTATAGATGGACTAATAGAACAAGTCCCACAAACTGCTACAAGCCAAAATATTTTTTCAGAGCTAGATGCAGAAAAAAATTATATTGAATTATTGAATTTGCAACCTGGTGGAGGTTAGTATGGATGGACTAATAGAACAAGTCCCACACACTGCTACAAGCCGAAATATTTTTTCAGAGCTAGATGCAGAAAAAAATTATATTGAATTTGCAACCTGGTGGTGGTTAGTATAGATGGACTAATAGAACAAGTCCCACACACTGCTACAAGCCGAAATATTTTTTCAGAGCTAGATGCGGATAAAAATTATATTGAATTTGCAGCCTGGTGGAGGTTAGTATAGATGGACTAATAGAACAAGTCCCACACACTGCTCCAAGGCGAAGCCGAAATATTTTTTCAGAGCTAGATGCAGATAAAAATTATATTGAATTTGCAACCTGGTGGAGGTTAGTATAGATGGACTAATAGAACAAGTCCCACACACTGCTACAAGCCGAAATATTGTTTCAGAGCTAGATGCAGAAAAAAATTATATTGAATTTGCAACCTGGTGGAGGTTAGTATAGATGGACTAATAGAACGAGTCCCACACACTGCTACAAGCCGAAATATTTTTTCAGTGCTAGATGCAGAAAAAATTTATATTGAATTTGCAACCTGGTGGAGGTTAGTAAAGATGGACTAATAGAACAAGTCCCACACACTGCTACAAGCCGAAATATTTTTTCAGAGCTAGATGCAGAAAAAAATTATATTGAATTTGCAACCTGGTGGAGGTTACTATAGATGGACTAATAGAACGAGTCCCACAAACTGCTACAAGCCAAAATATTTTTTCAGAGCTAGATGCAGAAAAAAGTTATATTGAATTATTGAATTTGCAACCTGGTGGAGGTTAGCATAGACGGACTAATAGAACAAGTCCTACATACTGCTAGAAGCCGAAATACTTTTTCAGAGCTAGATGCAGAAAAAAATTATATTGAATTTGCAACCTGGTGGAGGTTAGTATAGCTGGACTAATAGAACAAGTCCCACACACTGCTACAAGCCGAAATATTTTTTCAGAGCTAGATGCAGAAAAAAATTATATTGAATTTGCAACCTGGTGGAGGTTAGTATAGATGGACTAATAGAACAAGTCCCACACACTGCTACAAACCGAAATATTTTTTCAGAGCTAGATGCAGAAAAAAATTATATTGAATTTGCAACCTGGTGGAGGTTAGTATAGATGAACTAATAGAACAAGTCCCACACACTGCTACAAGCCGAAATATTGTTTCAGTGCTAGATGCAGAAAAAATTTATATTGAATTTGCAACCTGGTGGAGGTTAGTAAAGATGGACTAATAGAACAAGTCCCACACACTGCTACAAGCCGAAATATTTTTTCAGAGCTAGATGCAGAAAAAAATTATATTGAATTTGCAACCTGGTGGAGGTTACTATAGATGGACTAATAGAACAAGTCCCACAAACTTCTAAAAGCCAAAATATTTTTTCAAAGCTAGATGCAGAAAAAAATTATATTGAATTTGCAACCTGGTGGAGGTTACTATAGATGGACTAATAGAACAAGTCCCACAAACTTCTACAAGACAAAATATTTTTTCAGAGCTAGATGCAGAAAAAAATTATATTGAATTATTGAATTTGCAACCTGGTGGAGGTTAGTATGGATGGACTAATAGAACAAGTCCCACACACTGCTACAAGCCGAAATATTTTTTCAGAGCTAGATGCAGAAAAAAATTATATTGAATTTGCAACCTGGTGGTGGTTAGTATAGATGGACAAATAGAACAAGTCCCACACACTGCTACAAGCCGAAATATTTTTTCAGAGCTAGATGCGGATAAAAATTATATTGAATTTGCAGCCTGGTGGAGGTTAGTATAGATGGACTAATAGAACAAGTCCCACACACTGCTCCAAGGCGAAGCCGAAATATTTTTTCAGAGCTAGATGCAGATAAAAATTATATTGAATTTGCAACCTGGTGGAGGTTAGTATAGATGGACTAATAGAACAAGTCCCACACACTGCTACAAGCCAAAATATTTTTTCAGAGCTAGATGCAGAAAAAAATTATATTGAATTTGCAACCTGGTGGAGGTTAGTATAGATGGACTAATGGAACAAGTCCCACACACTGCTAGATGCCGAAATATTTTTTCAGAGCTAGATGCAGAAAAAAATTATATTGAATTGGCAACCTGGTGGAGGTTAGAATAGATTGACTAATAGAACAAGTCCCACACACTGCTACAAGCCGAAATATTTTTTCAGAGCTAGACGCAGAAAAAAATTATATTGAATTTGCAACTTGGTGGAGGTTAGTATAGATGGATTAATAGAACAAGTCCCACACACTGCTACAAGCCAAAATATTTTTTCAGAGCTAGATGCAGAAAAAAATTATATTCAATTTGCAACCTAGTGGAGGTTAGTATAGATGGAATAATAGAACAAGTCCCACACGCTGCTACAAGCTGAAATATTTTTTCAGAGCTAGATGTAGACAAAAATTATATTGAATTTGCAACCGGGTGGAGGTTAGTATAGATAGACAAATAGAACAAGTCCCACATTCTGCTACAAGCTGAAATATTTTTTCAGAGCTAGATGAAGAAAAAAAATATATTGAATTTGCAACCTGGTGGAGGTTACTATAGATGGACTAATAGAACAAGACGCACACACTGCTACAAGCCGAATTATTTTTTCAGAGCTAGATGCAGAAAAAAATTATATTAAATTTGCAATCTGGTGGAGATTAGTATAGATGGACTAATAGAACAAGTCCCACACACTGCTACAAGCCGAAATATTTTTTCAGAGCTAGATGCAGATAAAAATTATATTGAATTTGCAACCTGGTGGAGGTTAGTATAGATGGACTAATAGAACAAGTCCCACACACTGCTACAAGCCAAAATATTTTTTCAGAGCTAGATGCAAAAAAAAATTATATTGAATTTGCAACCTGGTGGAGGTTAGCATAGATGGACTAATGGAACAAGTCCCACACACTGCTACAAGCCGAAATATTCTTTCAGAGCTAGATGCAGAAAAAAATTATATTGAATTTGCAACCTGGTGGAGGCTACTATAGATGGACTAATAGAACAAGACGCACACACTGCTACAAGCCAAATTATTTTTTCAGAGCTTGATGCAGAAAAAAATTATATTGAATTTGCAACCTGGTGGAGATTAGTATAGATGGACTAATAGAACAAGTCCTACACACTGCTATTAGCCAAAATATTTTTTCAGAGATAGATGCAGAAAAAAATTATATTGAATTTGCAACCTGGTGGAGGTTAGTATAGATGGACTAATAGAACAAGTCCCACACACTGCTACAAGCTGAAATATTTTTTCAGAGCTAGATGCAGAAAAAAATTATATTGAATTTGCAACCTGGTGGAGGTTAGTATAGATGGACTAATAGAACAAGTCCCACACACTGCTACAAGCTGAAATATTTTTTCAGAGCTAGTTGCAGAAAAAAATTAAATTGAATTGGCAACCTGGTGGAGGTTAGTATAGATGGACTAATAGAACAAGTCCCACACACTGCTACAAGCCAAAATATTTTTTCAGAGCTAGATGCAGAAAAAAATTATATTGAATTTGCAACTTGGTGGAGGTTAGTAGAGATGGATTAATAGAACAAGTCCCACACACTGCTACAAACTAAAATATTTTTTCAGAGCTAGATGCAGAAAAAAATTATACTGACTTTGCAACCTGGTGGAGGTTACTATAGATGGACTAATAGAAAAAGTCCCACAAACTGCTACAAGCCAAAATATTTTTTCAGAGCTAGATGCAGAAAAAAATTATAATGAATTATTGAATTTGCAACCTGGTGGAGGTTAGTATAGATGGACTAATAGAACAAGTCCCACACACTGCTACAAGCCGAAATATTTTTTCAGAGCTAGATGCAGAAAAAAATTATATTGAATTTGCAACCTGGTGGTGGTTAGTATAGATGGACTAATAGAACAAGTCCCACACACTGCTACAAGCCGAAAAATTTTTTCAGAGCTAGATGCAGATAAAAATTATATTGAATTTGCAGCCTGGTGGAGGTTACTATAGATGGACTAATAGAACAAGTCCCAAACACTGCTATAAGGCGAAGCTGAAATATTTTTTCAGAGCTAGATGGAGATAAAAATTATATTGAATTTGCAACCTGGTGGAGGTTAGTATAGATGGACTAATAGAACAAGTCCCACACCCTGCTACAAGGAAAAATATTTTTTCAGAGCTAGATGAAGAAAAAAATTATATTGAATTGGCAACCTGGTGAAGGTTAGTATAGATGGACTAATAGAACAAGTCCCAAACACTGCTACATGCCGAAATATTTTTTCAGAGCTAGATGCAGAAAAAAATTATATTGAATTTGAAACTTGGTGGAGGTTAGTATAGATGGATTAATAGAACAAGTCCCACACACTGCTACAAGCCAAAATAATTTTTCAGAGCTAGATGCAGAAAAAAATTATACTGAATTTGCAACCTGGTGGAGGTTACTATAGATGGACTAATAGAAAAAGTCCCACAAACTGCTACAAGCCAAAATATTTTTTCAGTGCTAGATGCAGAAAAAAATTATATTGAATTTGCAACCTGGTGGAGGTTAGTATAGATGTAATAATAGAACAAGTCCCACACACTGCTACAAGCCAAAATATTTTTTCAGAGCTAGATGCAGAAAAAAATTATATTGAATTTGCAACCTGGTGGAGGTTAGTATAGATGGACTAATAGAACAAGTCCCACACACTGCTACAAGCCGAAATATTTTTTCAGAGCTAGATGCAGAAAAAAATTATATTGAATTTGCAACCTGGTGGAGGTTAGTATAGATGGACTAATAGAACAAGTCCCACACACTGCTACCAGCTGAAATATTTTTTCAGAGCTAGATGAAGAAAAAAATTATATTGAATTTGCAACCTGGTGGAGGTTAGTATAGACGGACTAATAGAACAAGTCCTACATACTGCTGGAAGCCGAAATATTTTTTCAGAGCTAGATGCAGAAAAAAATTATATTGAATTTGCAACCTGGTGGAGGTTAGTATAGATGGACTAATAGAACAAGTCCCACACACTGCTACAAGCCGAAATATTTTTTCAGAGCTAGATGCAGAAAAAAATTATATTGAATTTGCAACCTGGTGGAGGTTAGTATAGATGGACTAATAGAACAAGTCCCACACACTGCTACAAGCCAAAATATTTTTTCAGAGCTAGATGCAGAAAAAAATTATATTGAATTTGCAACCTGGTGGAGGTTAGTATAGATGGACTAATAGAACAAGTCCCACACACTGCTACAAGCCGAAATATTTTTTCAGAGCTAGATGCAGAAAAAAATTATATTGAATTTGCAACCTGGTGGAGGTTAGTATAGATGGACTAATAGAACAAGTCCCACACACTGCTACAAGCCGAAATATTTTTTCAGTGCTAGATGCAGAAAAAATTTATATTGAATTTGCAACCTGGTGGAGGTTAGTAAAGATGGACTAATAGAACAAGTCCCCCACACTGCTACAAGCCGAAATATTTTTTCAGAGCTAGATGCAGAAAAAAATTATATTGAATTTGCAACCTGGTGGAGGTTACTATAGATGGACTAATAGAACGAGTCCCACAAAATGCTACAAGCCAAAATATTTTTTTCAGAGCTAGATGAAGAAAAAAATTATATTGAATTATTGAATTTGCAACCTGGTGGAGGTTAGTATAGATGGACTAATAGAACAAATCCCACACACTGCTACAAGCCGAAATATTTTTTCAGAGCTAGATGCAGAAAAAAATTATATTGAATTTGCAACCTGGTGGTGGTTAGTATAGATGGACTAATAGAACAAGTCCCACACACTGCTACAAGCCGAAATATTTTTTCAGAGCTAGATGCAGATAAAAATTATATTGAATTTGCAGCCTGGTGGAGGTTACTATAGATGGACTAATAGAACAAGTCCCACACACTGCTACAAGGCGAAGCTGAAATATTTTTTCAGAGCTAGATGCAGATAAAAATTATATTGAATTTGCAACCTTGTGGAGGTTAGTATAGATGGACTAATAGAACAAGTCCCACACACTGCTACAAGGAAAAATATTTTTTCAGAGCTAGATGCAGAAAAAAATTATATTGAATTGGCAACCTGGTGGAGGTTAGTATAGATGGACTAATAGAACAAGTCCCACACACTGCTACATGCCGAAATATTTTTTCAGAGCTAGATGCAGAAAAAAATTATATTGAATTTGCAGCCCTCTGGAGGTTACTATAGATGGACTAATAGAACAAGTCCCACACACTGCTACAAGGCGAAGCTGAAATATTTTTTCAGAGCTAGATGCAGATAAAAATTATATTGAATTTGCAACCTGGTGGAGGTTAGTATAGATGGACTAATAGAACAAGTCCCACACACTGCTACAAGGAAAAATATTTTTTCAGAGCTAGATGCAGAAAAAAATTATATTGAATTGGCAACCTGGTGGAGGTTAGTATAGATGGACTAATAGAACAAGTCCAACACACTGCTACATGCCGAAATATTTTTTCAGAGCTAGATGCAGAAAAAAATTATATTGAATTTGCAACTTGGTGGAGGTTAGTATAGATGGATTAATAGAACAAGTCCCACACACTGCTACAAGCCAAAATAATTTTTCAGAGCTAGATGCAGAAAAAAATTATACTGAATTTGCAACCTGGTGGAGGTTACTATAGATGGACTAATAGAAAAAGTCCCACAAACTGCTACAAGCCAAAATATTTTTTCAGTGCTAGATGCAGAAAAAAATTATATTGAATTTGCAACCTGGTGGAGGTTAGTATAGATGGAATAATAGAACAAGTCCCACACACTGCTACAAGCTGAAATATTTTTTCAGAGCTAGATGCAGAAAAAAATTATATTGAATTGGCAACCTGGTGGAGGTTAGTATAGATGGACTAATAGAACAAGTCCCACACACTGCTACAAGCCGAAATATTTTTTCAGAGCTAGATGCAGAAAAAAATTATATTGAATTTGCAACCTGGTGGAGGTTAGTATAGATGGACTAATAGAACAAGTCCCACACTGCTAAAAGCCGAAATATTTTTTCAGAGCTAGATGCAGAAAAAAATTATATTGAATTTGCAACTTGGTGGCGGTTAGTATAGATGGATTAATAGAACAAGTCCCACACATTTTACAAGCCAAAATATTTTTTCAGAGCTAGATGCAGAAAAAAATTATACTGAATTTGCAACCTGGTGGAGGTTACTATAGATGGACTAATAGAAAAAGTCCCACAAACTGCTACAAGCCAAAATATTTTTTCAGAGCTAGATGCAGAAAAAAATTATATTGAATTTGCAAACTGGTGGAGGTTAGTATAGATGGACTAATAGAACAAGTCCCACACACTGCTACAAGCCAAAATATTTTTTCAAAGCTAGATGCAGAAAAAAATTATATTGAATTTGCAACCTGGTGGAGGTTACTATAGATGGACTAATAGAAAAAGTCCCAAAAACTGCTACAAGCCAAAATATTTTTTCAGAGCTAGATGCAGAAAAAAATTATATTGAATTATTGAATTTGCAACCTGGTGGAGGTTAGTATGGATGGACTAATAGAACAAGTCCCACACACTGCTACAAGCCGAAATATTTTTTCAGCGCTAGATGCATAAAAAAATTATATTGAATTTGCAACCTGGTGGTGGTTTGTATAAATGGACTAATAGAACAAGTACCACACACTGCTACAAGCCGAAATATTTTTTCAGAGCTAGATGCAGAAAAAAATTATATTGAATTTGCAGCCTGGTGGAGGTTAGTATAGATGGACTAATAGAACAAGTCCCACACACTGCTACATGCCGAAATATTTTTTCAGAGCTAGATGCATAAAAAAATTATATTGAAATTGCAACCTGGTGAAGATTAGTATAGATGGACTAATAGAACAAGTCCCACACACTGCTATTAGCCAAAATATTTTTTCAGAGCTAGATGCAGAAAAAAATTATATTGAATTATTGAATTTGCAACCTGGTGGAGGTTAGTATGGATGGACTAATAGAACAAGTCCCACACACTGCTACAAGCCGAAATATTTTTTCAGCGCTAGATGCATAAAAAAATTATATTGAATTTGCAACCTGGTGGTGGTTTGTATAAATGGACTAATAGAACAAGTCCCACACACTGCTACAAGCCGAAATATATTTTCAGAGCTAGATGCAGAAAAAAATTATATTGAATTTGCAACCTGGTGGAGGTTACTATAGAAGGACTAATAGAAGAAGACGCAGACAGTGCTACAAGCCAAATTAGTTTTTCAGAGCTAGATGCAGAAAAAAATTATATTGAAATTGCAACCTGGTGAAGATTAGTATAGATGGACTAATAGAACAAGTCCCACACACTGCTATTAGCCAAAATATTTTTTCAGAGATGGATGCAGAAAAAAATTATATTGAATTTGCAACCTGGTGGAGGTTAGTATAGATGGATCAATAGAACAAGTCCCACACACTGCTGTTAGCCAAAATATTTTTTCAGAGATGGATGCAGAAAAAAATTATATTGAATTTGCAACCTGGTGGAGGTTAGTATAGATGGACTAATTGAACAAGTCCCACACACTGCTACAAGCCGAAATATTTTTTCAGAGCTAGATGCAGAAAAAAATTATATTGAATTTGCAACCTGGTGGAAGTTAGTATAGATGGACTAATAGAACAAGTCCCACACACTGCTACAAGCCGAAATATTTTTTTAGAGCTAGATGCAGATAAAAATTATATTGAATTTGCAGCCTGGTGGAGGTTACTATAGATGGACTAATAGAACAAGTCACACACACTGCTACAAGGCGAAGCTGAAATATTTTTTCAGAGCTAGAGGCAGATAAAAATTATATTGAATTTGCAACCTGGTGGAGGTTAGTATAGATGGACTAATAGAACAAGTCCCACACACTGCTACAAGGAAAAATATTTTTTCAGAGCTAGATGCAGAAAAAAATTATATTGAATTGGCAACCTGGTGGAGGTTACTATAGATGGACTAATAGAACAAGTCCCACACACTGCTTCATGCCGAAATATTTTTTCAGAGCTAGATGCAGAAAAAAATTATATTGAATTTGCAACTTGGTGGAGGTTAGTATTTATGGATTAATAGAACAAGTGCCACACACTGCTACAAGCCGAAATAATTTTTCAGAGCTAGATGCAGAAAAAAATTATAATGAATTTGCAACCTGGTGGAGGTTACTATAGATGGACTAATAGAAAAAGTCCCACAAACTGCTACAAGCCAAAATATTTTTTCACTGCTAGAAGCAGAAAAAAATTATATTGAATTGGCAACCTGGTGGAGGTTAGTATAGATGGAATAATAGAACAAGTCCCACACACTGCTAGAAGCCGAAATATTCTTTCAGAGCTAGATGCTGAAAAAAATTATATTGAAATTGCAACCGGGTGGAGGTTAGTATAGATGGACTAATAGAACAAGTCCCACACACTGCTACAAGCCGAAATATTTTTTCAGAGCTAGATGCAGAAAAAAATTATATTGAATTTGCAACCTGGTGGTGGTTAGTATAGATGGACTAATAGAACAAGTCCCACACACTGCTACAAGCCGAAATATTTTTTCAGAGCTAGATGCAGAAAAAAATTATATTGAATTTGCAGCCTGGTGGAGGTTAGTATAGATGGACTAATAGAACAAGTCCCACACACTGCTACAAGGCGAAGCCGAAATATTTTTTCAGAGCTAGATGCAGATAAAAATTATATTGAATTTGCAACCTGGTGGAGGTTAGTAAAGATGGACTAATAGAACAAGTACCACACACTGCTACAAGCCAAAATATTTTTTCAGAGCTAGATGTAGAAAAAATTTATATTGAATTTGCAACCTGGTGGAGGTTAGTATAGATGGACTAATGGAACAAGTCCCACACACTGCTACATGCCGAAATATTTTTTCAGAGCTAGATGAATAAAAAAATTATCTTGAATTTGCAACCTGGTGGAGGTTACTATAGAAGGACTAATAGAAGAAGACGCACACAGTGCTACAAGCCAAATTATTTTTTCAGAGCTAGATGCAGAAAAAAATTATATTGAAATTGCAAGCTGGTGGAGATTAGTATAGATGGACTAATAGAACAAGTCCCACACACTGCTATTTGCCAAAATATTTTTTCAGAGATGGATGCAGAAAAAAATTATATTGAATTTGCAACCTGGTGGAGGTTAGTATAGATGGATTAATAGAACAAGTCCCACACACTGCTGTTAGCCAAAATATTTTTTCAGAGATGGATGCAGAAAAAAATTATATTGAATTTGCAACCTGGTGGAGGTTAGTATAGATGGACTAGTAGAACAAGTCCCACACTCTGCTACAAGCCGAAATATTTTTTCAGAGCTAGATGCAGAAAAAAATTGTATTGAATTTGCAACCTGGTGGAGGTTAGTATAGATGGACTAATAGAACAAGTCCCACACACTGCTACAAGCCAAAATATTTTTTCAGAGCTAGATGCAGATAAAAATTATATTGTATTTGCAGCCTGGTGGAGGTTACTATAGATGGACTAATAGAACAAGTCCAACACACTGCTACAAGGCGAAGCTGAAATATTTTTTCAGAGCTAGATGCAGATAAAAATTATATTGAATTTGCAACCTGGTGGAGGTTAGTATAGATGGACTAATAGAACAAGTCCCACACACTGCTACAAGGAAAAATATTTTTTCAGAGCTAGATGCAGAAAAAAATTATATTGAATTGGCAACCTGGTGGAGGTTAGTATAGATGGACTAATAGAACAAGTCCCACACACTGCTACATGCTGAAATATTTTTTCAGAGCTAGATGCAGAAAAAAATTATATTGAATTTGCAACTTGGTGGAGGTTAGTATAGATGGATTAATAGAACAAGTCCCACACACTGCTACAAGCCGAAATAATTTTTCAGAGCTAGATGCAGAAAAAAATTATACTGAATTTGCAACCTGGTGGAGGTTACTATAGATGGACTAATAGAAAAAGTCCAACAAACTGCTACAAGCCAAAATATTTTTTCAGTGCTAGATGCAGAAAAAAATTATATTGAATTTGCAACCTGGTGGAGGTTAGTATAGATGGAAAAATAGAGCAAGTCCCACACACTGCTACAAGCCGAAATATTTTTTCAGAGATAGATGCAGAAAAAAATTATATTAAATTTGAAATTTGGTGTAGGTTAGTATAGATGGACTAATAGAACAAGTCCCACACACTGCTACAAGCCGAAATATTTTTTCAGAGCTAGATGCAGAAAAAAATTATATTGAATTGGCAACCTGGTGGAGGTTAGTATAGATGGACTAATAGAACAAGTCCCACACACTGCTTCAAGCCAAAATATTTTTTCAGAGCTGGATGCAGAAAAAAATTATATTGAATTTGCAACTTGGTGGAGGTTAGTATAGATGGATTAATAGAACAAGTCCCACACATTTTACAAGCCAAAATATTTTTTCAGAGCTAGATGCAGAAAAAAATTATACTGAATTTGCAACCTGGTGGAGGTTACTATAGATGGACTAATAGAAAAAGTCCCACAAACTGCTACAAGCCGAAATATTTTTTCAGAGCTAGATGCAGAAAAAAATTATATTGAACTTGCAACCTGGTGGAGGTTAGTATAGATGGACTAATAGAACAAGTCCCACACACTGCTACAAGCCGAAATATTTTTTCAGAGCTAGATGCAGAAAAAAATTATATTGAATTTGCAACCTGGTGGAGGTTAGTATAGATGGACTAATAGAATAAGTCCCACACACTGCTACAAGCCGAAATATTTTTTCAGAGCTAGATGAAGAAAAAAATTATATTGAATTTGCAACCTGGTGGAGGTTAGTATAGACGGACTAATAGAACAAGTCCTACATACTGCTAGAAGCCGAAATATTTTTTCAGAGCTAGATGCAGAAAAAAATTATATTGAATTTGCAACCTGGTGGAGGTTAGTATAGATGGAATAATAGAAAAAGTCCCACACACTGCTACAAGCTGATATATTTTTTCAGAGCTAGATGCAGAAAAAAATTATATTGAATTTGCAACCTGGTGGAGGTTAGTATAGATGGACTAATAGAACAAGTCCCACACACTGCTACAAGCCGAAATATTTTTTCAGAGCTAGATGCAGAAAAAAATTATATTGAATTTGCAACCTGGTGGAGGTTAGTATAGATGGACTAATAGAACACGTCCCACACACTGCTACAAGCCGAAATATTTTTTCAGTGCTAGATGCAGAAAAAATTTATATTGAATTTGCAACCTGGTGGAGGTTAGTAAAGATGGACTAATAGAACAAGTCCCACACACTGCTACAAGCCGAAATATTTTTTCAGAGCTAGATGCAGAAAAAAATTATATTGAATTTGCAACCTGGTGGAGCTTACTATAGATGGACTAGTAGAACAAGTCCCACACACTGCTACAAGCTGAAATATTTTTTCAGAGCTAGATGCAGAAAAAAATTATATTGAATTTGCAACCTGGTGGAGGTTAGTATAGATGGACTAATAGAACAAGTCCCACACACTGCTACAAGCCAAAATATTTATTCAAAGCTAGATGAAGAAAAAAATTATATTGAATTTGCAACCTGGTGGAGGTTACTATAGATGGACTAATAGAACAAGTCCCACAAACTGCTACAAGCCAAAATATTTTTTCAGAGCTAGATGCAGAAAAAAATTATATTGAATTATTGAATTTGCAACCTGGTGGAGGTTAGTATGGATGGACTAATAGAACAAGTTCCACACACTGCTACAAGCTGAAATATTTTTTCAGAGCTAGATGCAGAAAAAAATTATATTGAATTTGCAACCTGGTGGTGGTTAGTATAGATGGACTAATAGAACAAGTCCCACACAGTGCTACAAGCCGAAATATTTTTTCAGAGCTGGATGCAGATAAAAATTATATTGAATTTGCAGCCTGGTGGAGGTTAGTATAGATGGACTAATAGAACAAGTCCCACACACTGCTACAAGGCGAAGCCGAAATATTTTTTCAGAGCTAGATGCAGATAAAAATTATATTGAATTTGCAACCTGGTGGAGGTTAGTATAGATGGACTAATAGAACAAGTCCCACACACTGCTACAAGCCAAAATATTTTTTCAGAGCTAGATGCAGAAAAAAATTATATTGAATTTGCAACCTAGTGGAGGTTAGTATAGATGGACAAATGGAACAAGTCCCAAACACTGCTACATGCCGAAATATTTTTTCAGAGCTAGATGCATAAAAAAATTATATTGAATTTGCAACCTGGTGGAGGTTACTATAGATGGACTAATAGAAGAAGACGCACACAGTGCTACAAGCCAAATTATTTTTTCAGAGCTAGATGCAGAAAAAAATTATATTGAAATTGCAACCTGGTGGAGATTAGTATAGATGGACTAATAGAACAAGTCCCACACACTGCTATTAGCCAAAATATTTTTTCAGAGATGGATGCAGAAAAAAATTATATTGAGTTTGCAACCTGGTGGAGGTTAGTATAGATGGATTAATAGAACAAGTCCCACACACTGCTATTGGCCAAAATATTTTTTCAAAGATGGATGCAGAAAAAAATTATATTGAACTTGCAACCTGGTGGAGGTTAGTATAGATGGACTAATAGAACAAGTCCCACACACTGCTACAAGCCGAAATATTTTTTCAGAGCTAGATGCAGAAAAAAATTATATTGAATTGGCAACCTGGTGGAGGTTAGTATAGATGGACTAATAGAACAAGTCCCACATACTGCTACAAGCCGAAATATTTTTTCAGAGCTAGATGCAGAAAAAAATTATATTGAATTGGCAACCTGGTGGAGGTTAGAATAGATTGACTAATAGAACAAGTCCCACACACTGCTACAAGCCGAAATATTTTTTCAGAGCTAGATGCAGAAAAAAATTATATTGAATTGGCAACCTGGTGGAGGTTAGAATAGATTGACTAATAGAACAAGTCCCACACACTGCTACAAGCCAAAATATTTTTTCAGAGCTAGATGCAGAAAAAAATTATATTGAATTTGCAACTTGGTGGAGGTTAGTATAGATGGATTAATAGAACATGTCCCACACACTGCTACAAGCCAAAATATTTTTTCAGAGATAGATGCAGAAAAAAATTATACTGAATTTGCAACCTGGTCGAGGTTACTATAGATGGACTAATAGAAAAAGTCCCACAAACTGCTACAAGCCAAAATATTTTATCAGTGCTAGATGCAGAAAAAAATTATATTGAATTGGCAACCTGGTGGAGGTTAGTATAGATGGAATAATAGAACAAGTCCCACACACTGCTACAAGCCAAAATATTTTTTCAGAGCTAGATGCAGAAAAAAATTATATTGAATTTGCAACCTGGTGGAGGTTAGTACAGATGGACTAATAGAACAAGTCCCACACAATGCTACAAGCCGAAATATTTTTTCAGAGCTAGATGCAGAAAAAAATTATATTGAATTGGCAACCTGGTGGAGGTTAGCATAGATGGACTAATAGAACAAGTCCCACACACTGCTACAAGCTGAAATATTTTTTCAGTGCTAGATGCAGAAAAAAATTATATTGAATTTGCAACTTGGTGGAGGTTAGTATAGATGGATTAATAGAACAAGTCCCACATATTTTACAAGCCAAAATATTTTTTCAGAGCTAGATGCAGAAAAAAATTATACTGAATTTGCAACCTGGTGGAGGTTACTATAGATGGACTAATAGAAAAAGTCCCACAAACTGCTACAAGCCAAAATATTTTTTCTGAGCCAGATGCAGAAAAAAATTATATTGAATTTGCAACCTGGTGGAGGTTAGTATAGATGGACTAATAGAACAAGTCCCACACACTGCTACAAGCCGAAATATTTTTTCAGAGCTAGATGCAGAAAAAAATTATATTGAATTTGCAACCTGGTGGAGGTTAGTATAGATGGACTAATAGAACAAGTCCCACACACTGCTACAAGCCGTAATATTTTTTCAGAGCTAGATGAAGAAAAAAATTATATTGAATTTGCAACCTGGTGGAGGTTAGTATAGACGGACTAATAGAACAAGTCCTACATACTGCTAGAAGCCAAAATATTTTTTCAGAGCTAGATGCAGAAAAAAATTATATTGAATTTGCAACCTGGTGGAGGTTAGTATAGATGGACTAATAGAACAAGTCCCCCACACTGCTACAAGCCGAAATATTTTTTCAGAGCTAGATGCAGAAAAAAATTATATTGAATTTGCAACCTGGTGGAGGTTAGTATAGATGGATTAATAGAACAAGTCCCACACACTGCTACAAGCCGAAATATTTTTTCAGAGCTAGATGCAGAAAAAAATTATATTGAATTTGCAACCTGGTGGAGGTTAGTATAGATGGACTAATAGAACAAGTCCCACACACTGCTACAAGCCGAAATATTTTTTCAGTGCTAGATGCAGAAAAAATTTATATTGAATTTGCAACCTGGTGGAGGTTTGTAAAGATGGACTAATAGAACAAGTCTCACACACTGCTACAAGCCGAAATATTTTTTCAGAGCTAGATGCAGAAAAAAATTATATTGAAATTGCAACCTGGTGGAGCTTACTATAGATGGACTAGTAGAACAAGTCCCACACACTGCTACAAGCTGAAATATTTTTTCAGAGCTAGATGCAGAAAAAAATTATATTTAATTTGCAACCTGGTGGAGGTTCGTATAGATGGACTAATAGAACAAGTCCCACACACTGCTACAAGCCAAAATATTTTTTCAAAGCTAGATGCAGAAAAAAATTATATTGAATTTGCAACCTGGTGGAGGTTACTATAGATGGACTAATAGAACAAGTCCCACAAACTGCTACAAGCCAAAATATTTTTTCAGAGCTAGATGCAGAAAAAAATTATATTGAATTATTGAATTTGCAACCTGGTGGAGGTTAGTATGGATGGACTAATAGAACAAGTCCCACACACTGCTACAAGCCGAAATATTTTTTCAGAGCTAGATGCAGAAAAAAATTATATTGAATTTGCAATCTGGTGGTGGTTAGTATAGATGGACTAATAGAACAAGTCCCACACACTGCTACAAGCCAAAATATTTTTTCAAAGCTAGATGCAGAAAAAAATTATATTGAATTTGCAACCTGGTGGAGGTTAGTATAGATGGACTAATAGAACAAGTCCCACACACTGCTACAAGCCAAAATATTTTTTCAAAGCTAGATGCAGAAAAAAATTATATTGAATTTGCAACCTGGTGGAGGTTACTATAGATGGACTAATAGAACAAGTCCCACAAACTGCTACAAGCCAAAATATTTTTTCAGAGCTAGATGCAGAAAAAAATTATATTGAATTATTGAATTTGCAACCTGATGGAGGTTAGTATGGATGGACTAATAGAACAAGTCCCACACACTGCTACAAGCCGAAATATTTTTTCAGAGCTAGATGCAGATAAAAATTATATTGAATTTGCAGCCTGGTGGAGGTTAGTATAGATGGACTAATAGAACAAGTCCCACACACTGCTACAAGGCGAAGCCGAAATATTTTTTCAGAGCTAGATGCAGATAAAAATTATATTGAATTTGCAACCTGGTGGAGGTTAGTATAGATGGACTAATAGAACAAGTCCCACACACTGCTACAAGCCAAAATATTTTTTCAGAGCTAGATGCAGAAATTTTTTTTATTGAATTTGCAACCTGGTGGAGGTTAGTATAGATGGACTAATGGAACAAGTCCCACGCACTGCTACATGCCGATATATTTTTTCAGAGCTAGATGCATAAAAAAATTATATTGAATTTGCATCCTGGTGGAGGTTACTATAGATGGACTAATAGAAGAAGACGCACACAGTGCTACAAGCCAAATTATTTTTTCAGAGCTAGATGCAACAAAAAATTATATTGAAATTGCAAACTGGTGGAGATTAGTATAGATGGACTAATAGAACAAGTACTACACACTGCTATTAGCCAAAATATTTTTTCAGAGATGGATGCAGAAAAAAATTATATTGAATTTGCAACCTGGTGGAGGTTAGTATAGATGGATTAATAGAACAAGTCCCACACACTGCTATTAGCCAAAATAATTTTTCAGAGATGGATGCAGAAAAAAATTATATTGAATTTGCAAGCTGGTGGAGGTTAGTATAGATGGACTAATAGAACAAGTCCCACACACTGCTACAAGCCAAAATACTTTTTCAGAGCTAGATGCAGAAAAAAATTATATTGAATTTGCAACCTGGTGGAGGTTAGTATAGATGGACTAATAGAACAAGTCCCACACACTGCTACAAGCCGAAATATTTTTTCAGAGCTAGATTCAGAAAAAAATTATATTGAATTGGCAACTTGGTGGAGGTTAGTATAGATGGATTAATAGAACAAGTCCCACACACTGCTACAAGCCAAAATATTTTTTCAGAGCTAGATGCAGAAAAAAATTATACTGAATTTGCAACCTGGTGGAGGTTACTATAGATGGACTAATAGAAAAAGTCCCACAAACTGTTACAAGCCAAAATATTTTTTCAGAGCTAGATGCAGAAAAAAATTACATTGAATTTGCAACCTAGTGGAGGTTAGTATAGATGGACTAATAGAACAAGTCCCACACGCTGCTACAAGCCGAAATATTTTTTCAGAGCTAGATGCAGAAAAAAATTATATTGAATTTGCAACCGGGTGGAGGTTAGTATAGATAGACAAATAGAACAAGTCCCACATTCTGCTACAAGCTGAAATATTTTTTCCGAGCTAGATGAAATAAAAAATTATATTGAATTTGCAACCTGGTGGAGGTTACTATATATGGACTAATAGAACAAGACGCACACACTGCTACAAGCCGAATTATTTTTTCAGAGCTAGATGCAGAAAAAATTATATTGAATTTGCAATCTGGTGGAGATTAGTATAGATGGACTAATAGAAAAAGTCCCACACACTGCTACAAGCCGAAATATTTTTTCAGAGCTAGATGCAGAAAAAAATTATATTGAATTGGCAACCTGGTGGAGGTTAGAATAGATTGACTAATAGAACAAGTCCCACACACTGCTACAAGCCGAAATATTTTTTTAGAGCTAGATGCAGAAAAAAATTATATTGAATTTGCAACTTGGTGGAGGTTAGTATAGATGGATTAATAGAACAAGTCCCACACACTGCTACAAGCCAAAATATTTTTTCAGAGCTAGATGCAGAAAAAAATTATACTGAATTTGCAACCTGGTGGAGGTTACTATAGATGGACTAATAGAAAAAGTCCCACAAACTGTTACAAGCCAAAATATTTTTTCAGAGCTAGATGCAGAAAAAAATTACATTGAATTTGCAACCTATTGGAGGTTAGTATAGATGGACTAATAGAACAAGTCCCACACGCTGCTACAAGCGGAAATATTTTTTCAGAGCTAGATGCAGAAAAAAATTATATTGAATTTGCAACCGGGTGGAGGTTAGTATAGATAGACAAATAGAACAAGTCCCACATTCTGCTACAAGCTGAAATATTTTTTCAGAGCTAGATGAAGAAAAAAATTATATTGAATTTGCAACCTGGTGGAGGTTACTATAGATGGACTAATAGAACAAGACGCACACACTGCTACAAGCCGAATTATTTTTTCAGAGCTAGATGCAGAAAAAATTATATTGAATTTGCAATCTGGTGGAGATTAGTATAGATGGACTAATAGAAAAAGTCCCACACACTGCTACAAGCCGAAATATTTTTTCAGAGCTAGATGCAGAAAAAAATTACATTGAATTGGCAACCTGGTGGAGGTTAGAATAGATTGACTAATAGAACAAGTCCCACACACTGCTACAAGCCGAAATATTTTTTCAGAGCTAGATGCAGAAAAAAATTATATTGAATTTGCAACTTGGTGGAGGTTAGTATAGATGGACTAATGGAAGAAGTCCCACACACTGCTACAAGGCGAAATATTTTTTCAGAGCTAGATGCAGAAAAAAATTATATTGAATTTGCAACCTGGTGGAGGTTACTATAGATGGACTAATAGAAGAAGATGCACACACTGCTACAAGCCAAATTGTTTTTTCAGAGCTAGATGCAGAAAAAAATTATATTGAAATTGCAACCTGGTGGAGATTATTATAGATGGACTAATAGAACAAGTCCCACACACTGCTATTAGCCAAAATATTTTTTCAGAGATAGATGCAGAAAAAAATTATATTGAATTTGCAACCTGGTGGAGGTTAGTATAGATGGACTAATAGAACAAGTCCCACACTGCTACAAGCCGAAATATTTTTTCACAGCTAGATGCAGAAAAAAATTATATCGAATTGGCAACCTGGTGGAGGTTAGAATAGATGGACTAATAGAACAAGTCCCACATACTGCTACAAGCTGAAATATTTTTTCAGAGCTAGATGCAGAAAAAAATTATATTGAATTTGCAACTTGGTGGAGGTTAGTGTAGATGGATTAATAGAACCAGTCCCACACACTGCTACAAGCCGAAATATTTTTTCAGAGCTAGATGTAGAAAAAAATTATACTGAATTTGCAACCTGTTGGAGGTTACTATAGATGGACTAATAGAACAAGTCCCACAAACTGCTACAAGCCAAAATATTTTTTCAGAGCTAGATGCAGAAAAAAATTATATTGAATTATTGAATTTGCAACCTGGTGGAGGTTAGTATGGATGGACTAATAGAACAAGTCCCACACACTGCTACAAGCTGAAATATTTTTTCAGAGCTAGATGCAGAAAAAAATTATATTGAATTTGCAATCTGGTGGTGGTTAGTATAGATGGACTAATAGAACAAGTCCCACACACTGCTACAAGCCAAAATATTTTTTCAAAGCTAGATGCAGAAAAAAATTATATTGAATTTGCAACCTGGTGGAGGTTAGTATAGATGGACTAATAGAACAAGTCCCACACACTGCTACAAGCCAAAATATTTTTTCAAAGCTAGATGCAGAAAAAAATTATATTGAATTTGCAACCTGGTGGAGGTTACTATAGATGGACTAATAGAACAAGTCCCACAAACTGCTACAAGCCAAAATATTTTTTCAGAGCTAGATGCAGAAAAAAATTATATTGAATTATTGAATTTGCAACCTGGTGGAGGTTAGTATGGATGGACTAATAGAACAAGTCCCACACACTGCTACAAGCCGAAATATTTTTTCAGAGCTAGATGCAGATAAAAATTATATTGAATTTGCAGCCTGGTGGAGGTTAGTATAGATGGACTAATAGAACAAGTCCCACACACTGCTACAAGGCGAAGCCGAAATATTTTTTCAGAGCTAGATGCAGATAAAAATTATATTGAATTTGCAACCTGGTGGAGGTTAGTATAGATGGACTAATAGAACAAGTCCCACACACTGCTACAAGCCAAAATATTTTTTCAGAGCTAGATGCAGAAATTTTTTTTATTGAATTTGCAACCTGGTGGAGGTTAGTATAGATGGACTAATGGAACAAGTCCCACGCACTGCTACATGCCGATATATTTTTTCAGAGCTAGATGCATAAAAAAATTATATTGAATTTGCATCCTGGTGGAGGTTACTATAGATGGACTAATAGAAGAAGACGCACACAGTGCTACAAGCCAAATTATTTTTTCAGAGCTAGATGCAACAAAAAATTATATTGAAATTGCAAACTGGTGGAGATTAGTATAGATGGACTAATAGAACAAGTACTACACACTGCTATTAGCCAAAATATTTTTTCAGAGATGGATGCAGAAAAAAATTATATTGAATTTGCAACCTGGTGGAGGTTAGTATAGATGGATTAATAGAACAAGTCCCACACACTGCTATTAGCCAAAATAATTTTTCAGAGATGGATGCAGAAAAAAATTATATTGAATTTGCAAGCTGGTGGAGGTTAGTATAGATGGACTAATAGAACAAGTCCCACACACTGCTACAAGCCAAAATACTTTTTCAGAGCTAGATGCAGAAAAAAATTATATTGAATTTGCAACCTGGTGGAGGTTAGTATAGATGGACTAATAGAACAAGTCCCACACACTGCTACAAGCCGAAATATTTTTTCAGAGCTAGATTCAGAAAAAAATTATATTGAATTGGCAACTTGGTGGAGGTTAGTATAGATGGATTAATAGAACAAGTCCCACACACTGCTACAAGCCAAAATATTTTTTCAGAGCTAGATGCAGAAAAAAATTATACTGAATTTGCAACCTGGTGGAGGTTACTATAGATGGACTAATAGAAAAAGTCCCACAAACTGTTACAAGCCAAAATATTTTTTCAGAGCTAGATGCAGAAAAAAATTACATTGAATTTGCAACCTAGTGGAGGTTAGTATAGATGGACTAATAGAACAAGTCCCACACGCTGCTACAAGCCGAAATATTTTTTCAGAGCTAGATGCAGAAAAAAATTATATTGAATTTGCAACCGGGTGGAGGTTAGTATAGATAGACAAATAGAACAAGTCCCACATTCTGCTACAAGCTGAAATATTTTTTCCGAGCTAGATGAAATAAAAAATTATATTGAATTTGCAACCTGGTGGAGGTTACTATATATGGACTAATAGAACAAGACGCACACACTGCTACAAGCCGAATTATTTTTTCAGAGCTAGATGCAGAAAAAATTATATTGAATTTGCAATCTGGTGGAGATTAGTATAGATGGACTAATAGAAAAAGTCCCACACACTGCTACAAGCCGAAATATTTTTTCAGAGCTAGATGCAGAAAAAAATTATATTGAATTGGCAACCTGGTGGAGGTTAGAATAGATTGACTAATAGAACAAGTCCCACACACTGCTACAAGCCGAAATATTTTTTTAGAGCTAGATGCAGAAAAAAATTATATTGAATTTGCAACTTGGTGGAGGTTAGTATAGATGGATTAATAGAACAAGTCCCACACACTGCTACAAGCCAAAATATTTTTTCAGAGCTAGATGCAGAAAAAAATTATACTGAATTTGCAACCTGGTGGAGGTTACTATAGATGGACTAATAGAAACAGTCCCACAAACTGTTACAAGCCAAAATATTTTTTCAGAGCTAGATGCAGAAAAAAATTACATTGAATTTGCAACCTATTGGAGGTTAGTATAGATGGACTAATAGAACAAGTCCCACACGCTGCTACAAGCGGAAATATTTTTTCAGAGCTAGATGCAGAAAAAAATTATATTGAATTTGCAACCGGGTGGAGGTTAGTATAGATAGACAAATAGAACAAGTCCCACATTCTGCTACAAGCTGAAATATTTTTTCAGAGCTAGATGAAGAAAAAAATTATATTGAATTTGCAACCTGGTGGAGGTTACTATAGATGGACTAATAGAACAAGACGCACACACTGCTACAAGCCGAATTATTTTTTCAGAGCTAGATGCAGAAAAAATTATATTGAATTTGCAATCTGGTGGAGATTAGTATAGATGGACTAATAGAAAAAGTCCCACACACTGCTACAAGCCGAAATATTTTTTCAGAGCTAGATGCAGAAAAAAATTACATTGAATTGGCAACCTGGTGGAGGTTAGAATAGATTGACTAATAGAACAAGTCCCACACACTGCTACAAGCCGAAATATTTTTTCAGAGCTAGATGCAGAAAAAAATTATATTGAATTTGCAACTTGGTGGAGGTTAGTATAGATGGACTAATGGAAGAAGTCCCACACACTGCTACAAGGCGAAATATTTTTTCAGAGCTAGATGCAGAAAAAAATTATATTGAATTTGCAACCTGGTGGAGGTTACTATAGATGGACTAATAGAAGAAGATGCACACACTGCTACAAGCCAAATTGTTTTTTCAGAGCTAGATGCAGAAAAAAATTATATTGAAATTGCAACCTGGTGGAGATTAGTATAGATGGACTAATAGAACAAGTCCCACACACTGCTATTAGCCAAAATATTTTTTCAGAGATAGATGCAGAAAAAAATTATATTGAATTTGCAACCTGGTGGAGGTTAGTATAGATGGACTAATAGAACAAGTCCCACACTGCTACAAGCCGAAATATTTTTTCACAGCTAGATGCAGAAAAAAATTATATCGAATTGGCAACCTGGTGGAGGTTAGAATAGATGGACTAAGAGAACAAGTCCCACATACTGCTACAAGCTGAAATATTTTTTCAGAGCTAGATGCAGAAAAAAATTATATTGAATTTGCAACTTGGTGGAGGTTAGTGTAGATGGATTAATAGAACCAGTCCCACACACTGCTACAAGCCGAAATATTTTTTCAGCGCTAGATGTAGAAAAAAATTATACTGAATTTGCAACCTGTTGGAGGTTACTATAGATGGACTAATAGAACAAGTCCCACACACTGCTACAAGCCGAAATATTTTTTCAGAGCTAGATGCGGAAAAAAATTATATTGAATTTGCAACCTGGGGAGGTTAGTATAGATGGACTAATAGAACAAGTCCCACACACGGCTACAAGTCGAAATATTTTTTCAGTGCTAGATGCAGAAAAAAATGATATTGAATTTGCAACCTGGTGGAGGTTAGTATAGATGGACTAATAGAACAAGTCCCACACACTGCTACAAGTCAAAATATTTTTTCAAAGCTAGATGCAGAAAAAAATTATATTGAATTTGCAACCTGGTGGAGGTTAGTATAGATGGACTAATAAAACAAGTCCCACACACTGCTACAAGCCGAAATATTTTTTCAGAGCTATATGCAGAAAAAAATTATACTGAATTTGCAACCTGGTGGAGGTTACTATAGATGGACTAATAGAAAAAGTCCCACAAACTGCTACAAGCCAAAATATTTTTTCAGAGCTAGATGCAGAAAAAAATTATATTGAATTTGCAACCTGGTGGAGGTTAGTATAGAGGGACTAATAGAACAAGTCCCACACACTGCTACAAGCCGAAATATTTTTTCAGAGCTAGATGTAGAAAAAAATTATATTGAATTTGCAACCTGGTGGTGGTTAGTATAGATGGACTAGTAGAACATGTTCCACACACTACTACAAGCCGAAATATTTTTTCAGAGCTAGATGCAGAAAATAACTATATTGAATTTGCAACCTGGTGGAGGTTAGTATAGATGGACAAATAGAACAAGTCCCACACACTGCTACAAGCCAAAATATTTTTTCAGAGTTTGATGCAGATAAAAATTATATTGTATTTGCAACCTGGTGCAGGTTAATATAGATGGACTAATAGAACAAGTCCCACACACTGCTACAAGCCAAAATATTTTTTCAGAGCTAGATGCAGAAAAAAATTATATTGAATTTGCAACCTGGGGAGGTTAGTATAGATGGACTAATAGAACAAGTCCCACACACTGCTACAAGCTGAAATATTTTTTCAGAGCTAGATGAAGTAAAAAATTATATTGAATTTGCAACCTGGTGGAGGTTAGTATAGATGGACTAATAGAACAAGTCCCACACACTGCTACAAGCCAAAATATTTTTTCAGAGCTAGATGCAGAAAAAAATTATATTGAATTTGCAACCTGTGGTTAGTATAGATGGACTAATAGAACAAGTC
This sequence comes from Phyllobates terribilis, assembly GCF_046119375.1. Taxonomy (NCBI): domain Eukaryota; kingdom Metazoa; phylum Chordata; class Amphibia; order Anura; family Dendrobatidae; genus Phyllobates; species Phyllobates terribilis. Next base: position 241,742,447 of record NW_027362768.1, on the reverse strand, counting down.
CCACACACTGCTACAAGCGAAAATATTTTTTCAAAGCTAGATGCAGAAAAAATTTATATTGAATTTGCAACCTGGTGGAGGTTAGTATAGATGGACTAATAGAACAAGTCCCTCACACTGCTAGAAGCCAAAATATTTTTTCAGAGCTAGATGCAGAAAAAAATTATATTGAATTTGCAACCTGGTGGAGGTTAGTATAGATGGACTAGTAGAACAAGTCCCACACACTGCTACAAGCCGAAATATTTTTTCAGAGCTAGATGCAGAAAAAAATGATATTGAATTTGCAACCTGGTGGAGGTTAGTATAGATGGACTAATAGAACAAGTCACACACACTGCTACAAGCCGAAATATTTTTTCAGAGCTAGATGCAGAAAAAAATTATATTGAATTTGCAACCTGGTGGAGGTTAGTGTAGATGGACTAATAGAAGAAGTCCCACACACTGCTACAAGCCAAAATATTTTTTCAGTGCTAGATGCAGAAAAAAATTATATTGAATTTGCAACCTGGTGGAGGTTAGTATAGATGGACTAATAGAACAAGTCCCACACACTGCTACAAGCGAAAATATTTTTTCAAAGCTAGATGCAGAAAAAAATTATATTGAATTTGCAACCTGGTGGAGGTTACTATAGATGGACTAATAGAACTAGTCCCACAAACTGCTACAAGCCTAAATATTTTTTCAGAGGTAGATGCAGAAAAAAATTATATTGAATTTGCAACCTGGTGGTGGTTAGTATAGTTGGACTAATAGAACAAGTCCCACACACTGCTACAAACCGAAATATTTTTCAGAGCTAGATGCAGAAAAAAATTATATTGAATTTGCAACCTGGTGGAGGTTAGTATACATGGACTAAGAGAACAATTCCCACACACTGCTACAAGCCAAAATATTTTTTCAGTGCTAGATGCACAAAAAATTTATGCTGAATTTGCAATCTGGTGGAGGTTAGTAAAGATGGACTAATAGAACAAGTCCCACACACTGCTACAAGCTGAAATATTTTTTCAGTGCTAGATGCAGAAAAAAATTATATTGAATTTGCAACCTGGTGGAGGTTAGTATAGATGGACTAATAGAACAAGTCCCACACACTGCTACAAGCCGAAATATTTTTTCAGAGCTAGATGCTGAAAAAAATTATATTGAATTTGCAGCTTGGTGGAGGTTATAATAGATGGATTAATAGTACAAGTCTCACACACTGCTACAATCTGAAATATTTTTTCAGAGCTAGATGCGGAAAAAAATTATATTGAAATTGCAACCTGGTGGAGCTTACTATAGATGGACTAGTAGAACAAGTCCCACACACTGCTACAAGCTGAAATATTTTTTCAGAGCTAGATGCAGAAAAAAATTATATTTAATTTGCAACCTGGTGGAGGTTCGTATAGATGGACTAATAGAACAAGTCCCACACACTGCTACAAGCCAAAATATTTTTTCAAAGCTAGATGCAGAAAAAAATTATATTGAATTTGCAACCTGGTGGAGGTTACTATAGATGGACTAATAGAACAAGTCCCACAAACTGCTACAAGCCAAAATATTTTTTCAGAGCTAGATGCAGAAAAAAATTATATTGAATTATTGAATTTGCAACCTGGTGGAGGTTAGTATGGATGAACTAATAGAACAAGTCCCACACACTGCTACAAGCCGAAATATTTTTTCAGAGCTAGATGCAGAAAAAAATTATATTGAATTTGCAATCTGGTGGTGGTTAGTATAGATGGACTAATAGAACAAGTCCCACACACTGCTACAAGCCAAAATATTTTTTCAAAGCTAGATGCAGAAAAAAATTATATTGAATTTGCAACCTGGTGGAGGTTAGTATAGATGGACTAATAGAACAAGTCCCACACACTGCTACAAGCCAAAATATTTTTTCAAAGCTAGATGCAGAAAAAAATTATATTGAATTTGCAACCTGGTGGAGGTTACTATAGATGGACTAATAGAACAAGTCCCACAAACTGCTACAAGCCAAAATATTTTTTCAGAGCTAGATGCAGAAAAAAATTATATTGAATTATTGAATTTGCAACCTGGTGGAGGTTAGTATGGATGGACTAATAGAACAAGTCCCACACACTGCTACAAGCCGAAATATTTTTTCAGAGCTAGATGCAGATAAAAATTATATTGAATTTGCAGCCTGGTGGAGGTTAGTATAGATGGACTAATAGAACAAGTCCCACACACTGCTACAAGGCGAAGCCGAAATATTTTTTCAGAGCTAGATGCAGATAAAAATTATATTGAATTTGCAACCTGGTGGAGGTTAGTATAGATGGACTAATAGAACAAGTCCCACACACGGCTACAAGCCAAAATATTTTTTCAGAGCTAGATGCAGAAATTTTTTTTATTGAATTTGCAACCTGGTGGAGGTTAGTATAGATGGACTAATGGAACAAGTCCCACGCACTGCTACATGCCGATATATTTTTTCAGAGCTAGATGCATAAAAAAATTATATTGAATTTGCATCCTGGTGGAGGTTACTATAGATGGACTAATAGAAGAAGACGCACACAGTGCTACAAGCCAAATTATTTTTTCAGAGCTAGATGCAACAAAAAATTATATTGAAATTGCAAACTGGTGGAGATTAGTATAGATGGACTAATAGAACAAGTACTACACACTGCTATTAGCCAAAATATTTTTTCAGAGATGGATGCAGAAAAAAATTATATTGAATTTGCAACCTGGTGGAGGTTAGTATAGATGGATTAATAGAACAAGTCCCACACACTGCTATTAGCCAAAATAATTTTTCAGAGATGGATGCAGAAAAAAATTATATTGAATTTGCAAGCTGGTGGAGGTTAGTATAGATGGACTAATAGAACAAGTCCCACACACTGCTACAAGCCAAAATACTTTTTCAGAGCTAGATGCAGAAAAAAATTATATTGAATTTGCAACCTGGTGGAGGTTAGTATAGATGGACTAATAGAACAAGTCCCACACACTGCTACAAGCCGAAATATTTTTTCAGAGCTAGATTCAGAAAAAAATTATATTGAATTGGCAACTTGGTGGAGGTTAATATAGATGGATTAATAGAACAAGTCCCACACACTGCTACAAGCCAAAATATTTTTTCAGAGCTAGATGCAGAAAAAAATTATACTGAATTTGCAACCTGGTGGAGGTTACTATAGATGGACTAATAGAAAAAGTCCCACAAACTGTTACAAGCCAAAATATTTTTTCAGAGCTAGATGCAGAAAAAAATTACATTGAATTTGCAACCTAGTGGAGGTTAGTATAGATGGACTAATAGAACAAGTCCCACACGCTGCTACAAGCCGAAATATTTTTTCAGAGCTAGATGCAGAAAAAAATTATATTGAATTTGCAACCGGGTGGAGGTTAGTATAGATAGACAAATAGAACAAGTCCCACATTCTGCTACAAGCTGAAATATTTTTTCAGAGCTAGATGAAATAAAAAATTATATTGAATTTGCAACCTGGTGGAGGTTACTATATATGGACTAATAGAACAAGACGCACACACTGCTACAAGCCGAATTATTTTTTCAGAGCTAGATGCAGAAAAAATTATATTGAATTTGCAATCTGGTGGAGATTAGTATAGATGGACTAATAGAAAAAGTCCCACACACTGCTACAAGCCGAAATATTTTTTCAGAGCTAGATGCAGAAAAAAATTATATTGAATTGGCAACCTGGTGGAGGTTAGAAAAGATTGACTAATAGAACAAGTCCCACACACTGCTACAAGCCGAAATATTTTTTTAGAGCTAGATGCAGAAAAAAATTATATTGAATTTGCAACTTGGTGGAGGTTAGTATAGATGGATTAATAGAACAAGTCCCACACACTGCTACAAGCCAAAATATTTTTTCAGAGCTAGATGCAGAAAAAAATTATACTGAATTTGCAACCTGGTGGAGGTTACTATAGATGGACTAATAGAAAAAGTCCCACAAACTGTTACAAGCCAAAATATTTTTTCAGAGCTAGATGCAGAAAAAAATTACATTGAATTTGCAACCTATTGGAGGTTAGTATAGATGGACTAATAGAACAAGTCCCACACGCTGCTACAAGCGGAAATATTTTTTCAGAGCTAGATGCAGAAAAAAATTATATTGAATTTGCAACCGGGTGGAGGTTAGTATAGATAGACAAATAGAACAAGTCCCACATTCTGCTACAAGCTGAAATATTTTTTCAGAGCTAGATGAAGAAAAAAATTATATTGAATTTGCAACCTGGTGGAGGTTACTATAGATGGACTAATAGAACAAGACGCACACACTGCTACAAGCCGAATTATTTTTTCAGAGCTAGATGCAGAAAAAATTATATTGAATTTGCAATCTGGTGGAGATTAGTATAGATGGACTAATAGAAAAAGTCCCACACACTGCTACAAGCCGAAATATTTTTTCAGAGCTAGATGCAGAAAAAAATTACATTGAATTGGCAACCTGGGGGAGGTTAGAATAGATTGACTAATAGAACAAGTCCCACACACTGCTACAAGCCGAAATATTTTTTCAGAGCTAGATGCAGAAAAAAATTATATTGAATTTGCAACTTGGTGGAGGTTAGTATAGATGGACTAATGGAAGAAGTCCCACACACTGCTACAAGGCGAAATATTTTTTCAGAGCTAGATGCAGAAAAAAATTATATTGAATTTGCAACCTGGTGGAGGTTACTATAGATGGACTAATAGAAGAAGATGCACACACTGCTACAAGCCAAATTATTTTTTCAGAGCTAGATGCAGAAAAAAATTATATTGAAATTGCAACCTGGTGGAGATTAGTATAGATGGACTAATAGAACAAGTCCCACACACTGCTATTAGCCAAAATATTTTTTCAGAGATAGATGCAGAAAAAAATTATATTGAATTTGCAACCTGGTGGAGGTTAGTATAGATGGACTAATAGAACAAGTCCCACACTGCTACAAGCCGAAATATTTTTTCACAGCTAGATGCAGAAAAAAATTATATCGAATTGGCAACCTGGTGGAGGTTAGAATAGATGGACTAATAGAACAAGTCCCACATACTGCTACAAGCTGAAATATTTTTTCAGAGCTAGATGCAGAAAAAAATTATATTGAATTTGCAACTTGGTGGAGGTTAGTGTATATGGATTAATAGAACCAGTCCCACACACTGCTACAAGCCGAAATATTTTTTCAGAGCTAGATGTAGAAAAAAATTATACTGAATTTGCAACCTGTTGGAGGTTACTATAGATGGACTAATAGAAGAAGTCCCACACACTGCTACAAGTCAAAATATTTTTTCAAAGCTAGATGCAGAAAAAAATTATATTGAATTTGCAACCTGGTGGAGGTTAGTATAGATGGACTAATAAAACAAGTCCCACACACTGCTACAAGCCGAAATATTTTTTCAGAGCTATATGCAGAAAAAAATTATACTGAATTTGCAACCTGGTGGAGGTTACTATAGATGGACTAATAGAAAAAGTCCCACAAACTGCTACAAGCCAAAATATTTTTTCAGAGCTAGATGCAGAAAAAAATTATATTGAATTTGCAACCTGGTGGAGGTTAGTATAGAGGGACTAATAGAACAAGTCCCACACACTGCTACAAGCCGAAATATTTTTTCAGAGCTAGATGTAGAAAAAAATTATATTGAATTTGCAACCTGGTGGTGGTTAGTATAGATGGACTAGTAGAACATGTTCCACACACTACTACAAGCCGAAATATTTTTTCAGAGCTAGATGCAGAAAATAACTATATTGAATTTGCAACCTGGTGGAGGTTAGTATAGATGGACAAATAGAACAAGTCCCACACACTGCTACAAGCCAAAATATTTTTTCAGAGTTTGATGCAGATAAAAATTATATTGTATTTGCAACCTGGTGGAGGTTAGTATAGATGGACTAATAGAACAAGTCCCACACACTGCTACAAGCCAAAATATTTTTTCAGAGCTAGATGCAGAAAAAAATTATATTGAATTTGCAACCTGGGGAGGTTAGTATAGATGGACTAATAGAACAAGTCCCACACACTGCTACAAGCTGAAATATTTTTTCAGAGCTAGATGAAGTAAAAAATTATATTGAATTTGCAACCTGGTGGAGGTTAGTATAGATGGACTAATAGAACAAGTCCCACACACTGCTACAAGCCAAAATATTTTTTCAGAGATAGATGCAGAAAAAAATTATATTGAATTTGCAACCTGGTGGTTAGTATAGATGGACTAATAGAACAAGTCCCACACACTGCTACAAGCGAAAATATTTTTTCAAAGCTAGATGCAGAAAAAATTTATATTGAATTTGCAACCTGGTGGAGGTTAGTATAGATGGACTAATAGAACAAGTCCCTCACACTGCTAGAAGCCAAAATATTTTTTCAGAGCTAGATGCAGAAAAAAATTATATTGAATTTGCAACCTGGTGGAGGTTAGTATAGATGGACTAGTAGAACAAGTCCCACACACTGCTACAAGCCGAAATATTTTTTCAGAGCTAGATGCAAAAAAAAATGATATTGAATTTGCAACCTGGTGGAGGTTAGTATAGATGGACTAATAGAACAAGTCCCACACACTGCTACAAGCCGAAATATTTTTTCAGAGCTAGATGCAGAAAAAAATTATATTGAATTTGCAACCTGGAGGAGGTTAGTGTAGATGGACTAATAGAAGAAGTCCCACACACTGCTACAAGCCAAAATATTTTTTCAGTGCTAGATGCAGAAAAAAATTATATTGAATTTGCAACCTGGTGGAGGTTAGTATAGATGGACTAATAGAACAAGTCCCACACACTGCTACAAGCGAAAATATTTTTTCAAAGCTAGATGCAGAAAAAAATTATATTGAATTTGCAACCTGGTGGAGGTTACTATAGATGGACTAATAGAACTAGTCCCACAACTGCTACAAGCCTAAATATTTTTTCAGAGGTAGATGCAGAAAAAATTATATTGAATTTGCAACCTGGTGGTGGTTAGTATAGTTGGACTAATAGAACAAGTCCCACACACTGCTACAAACCGAAATATTTTTCAGAGCTAGATGCAGAAAAAAATTATATTGAATTTGCAACCTGGTGGAGGTTAGTATACATGGACTAAGAGAACAATTCCCACACACTGCTACAAGCCAAAATATTTTTTCAGTGCTAGATGCACAAAAAATTTATGCTGAATTTGCAATCTGGTGGAGGTTAGTAAAGATGGACTAATAGAACAAGTCCCACACACTGCTACAAGCTGAAATATTTTTTCAGTGCTAGATGCAGAAAAAAATTATATTGAATTTGCAACCTGGTGGAGGTTAGTATAGATGGACTAATAGAACAAGTCCCACACACTGCTACAAACCGAAATATTTTTTCAGAGCTAGATGCTGAAAAAAATTATATTGAATTTGCAGCTTGGTGGAGGTTATAATAGATGGATTAATAGTACAAGTCTCACACACTGCTACAATCTGAAATATTTTTTCAGAGCTAGATGGAGAAAAAAATTGTACTGAATTTGCAACCTGGTGGAGGTTACTATAGATGGACTAATAGAAAAAGTCCCACAAACTTCTACAAGCCAAAATATTTTTTCAGAGGTAGATGCAGAAAAAAATTATATTGAATTTGCAACCTGGTGGAGGTTAGTATAGATGGACTAATAGAACAAGTCCCACACACTGCTACAAGCCGAAATATTTTTTCAGAGCTAGATGCAGAAAAAAATTATATTGAATTTGCAACCTGGTGGAGATTACTATAGATGGACTAATAGAACAAGATGCACACACTGCTACAAGCCAAATTATTTTTTCAGAGCTAGATGCAGAAAAAAATTATATTGAATTTGCAACCTGGTGGAGATTACTATAGATGGACTAATAGAACAAGTCCCACACACTGCTATTAGCCAAAATATATTTTCAGAGATAGATGCAGAAAAAAATTATATTGAATTTGCAACCTGGTGGAGGTTAGTATAGATGGACTAATAGAAAAAGTCCCACACACTGCTACAAGCCAAAATATTTTTTCAGAGCTAGATGCAGAAAAAAATTATATGGAATTTGCAACCTGGGGGAGGTTAGTATAGATGGACTAATAGAACAAGTCCCACACACTGCTACAAGCCGAATATTTTTTCAGAGCTAGATGCAGAAAAAAATTATATTGAATTTGCAACCTGGTGGAGGTTAGTTTACATGGACTAATAGAACAAGTCCCACACACTGCTACAAGCCGAAATATTTTTTCAGAGCTAGATGCAGAAAAAAATTATATTGAATTTGCAACCTGGTGGAGATTACTATAGATGGACTAATAGAACAAGATGCACACACTGCTACAAGCCAAATTATTTTTTCAGAGCTAGATGCAGAAAAAAATTATATTGAATTTGCAACCTGGTGGAGATTACTATAGATGGACTAATAGAACAAGTCCCACACACTGCTATTAGCCAAAATATATTTTCCGAGATAGATGCAGAAAAAAAATTATATTGAATTTGCAACCTATTGGAGGTTAGTATAGATGGACTAATAGAACAAGCCCCACACACTGCTACAAGCCAAAATATTTTTTCAGAGCTAGATGCAGAAAAAAATTATATGGAATTTGCAACCTGGGGGAGGTTAGTATAGATGGACTAATAGAGCAAGTCCCACACACTGCTACAAGCCGAATATTTTTTCAGAGCTAGATGCAGAAAAAAATTATATTGAATTTGCAACCTGGTGGAGGTTAGTATAGATGGACTAATAGAACAAGTCCCACACACTGCTACAAGCCGAAATATTTTTTCAGAGCTAGATGTAGAAAAAAATTATATTGAATTTGCAACCTCGTGGAGATTACTATAGATGGACTAATAGAACAAGATGCACACACTGCTACAAGCCAAATTATTTTTACAGAGCTAGATGCAGAAAAAAATTATATTGAATTTGCAACCTGGTGGAGATTAGTATAGATGGACTAATAGAACAAGTGCCACACACTGCTATTAGCCAAAATATATTTTCAGAGATAGATGCAGAAAAAAATTATATTGAATTTGCAACCTGGGGGAGGTTAGTATAGATGGACTAATAGAACAAGTCCCACACACTGCTACAAGCCGAATATTTTTTCAGAGCTAGATGCAGAAAATAATTATATTGAATTTGCAACCTGGTGGAGGTTAGTATAGATGGACTAATAGAACAAGTCCCACACACTGCTACAAGCCGAAGTATTTTTTCAGAGTTAGATGCAGAATTTTTTTTTATTGAATTTGCAACATGGTGGAGGTTAGTATAGATGGACTAATAGAACAAGTCCCACACACTGCTACAAGCCGAAATATTTTTTCAGAGCTAGATGCAGAAAAAAATTATACTGAATTTGCAACCTGGTGGAGGTTACGATAGATGGACTAATAGAAAAAGTCCCACAAACTGCTACAAGCCAAAATATTTATTCAGAGCTACATGCAGAAAAAAATTATATTTTATTTGCAACCTGGTGGAGGTTAGTATAGATGGACTAATAGAACAAGTCCCACACACTGCTACAAGCCGAAATATTTCTTCAGAGCTAGATGCAGATAAAAATTATATTGAATTTGCAACCTGGTGGAGGGTAGTATAGATGGACTAATAGAACAAGTCCCACACACTGCTACGAGCCAAAATATTTTTTCAGAGCTAGATGCAGATAAAAATTATATTGAATTTGCAACCTGGTGGAGGTTAGTATAGATGGACTAATAGAACAACTTCCACACTGCTACAAGCCAAAATATTTTTTCAGAGCTAGATGCAGATAAAAATTATATTGAATTTGCAACCTGGTGGAGGTTAGTATAGATGGACTAATAGAACAAGTCCCACACACTGCTACAAGCTGAAATATTTTTTCAGAGCTAGATGTAGAATTTTTTTTTTTTAATTTGCAACCTTTTGGAGGTTAGCATTGATGGACTAATAGAACAAGTCCCACACACTGCTACAAGCTGAAATATTTTTTCAGAGCTAGATGCAGATAAAAATTTTATTGAATTTGCAACCTGGTGGAGTTTAGTATAGATGGACTAATAGAACAAGTCCCACACACTGCTACAAGCCGAAATATTTTCTCAGAGCTAGATGCAGACAAAAATTATATTGAATTTGCAACCTGGTGGAGGTTAGTATAGATGGAATAATAGAACAAGTCCCACACACTGCTACAAGCCAAAATATTTTTTTCAGAGATAGATGCAGAAAAAAATTATATTGAATTTGCATCCTGGTGGAGGTTAGTATAGAAGGACTAATAGAACAAGTCCCACACACTGCTAGAAGCCGAAATATTTCTTCAGAGCTAGCTGTAAAAAAAAATTATATTGAATTTGCAACCTGGTGGAGGTTAGTATAGATGGACTAATAGAACAAGTCCCACACACTGCTACAAGCCGAAATATTTTTTCAGAGCTAGATGCAGAAAAAAATTATATTGAATTTGCAACCTGGTGGAGGTTAGTATAGATGGACTAATAGAACAAGTCCCACACACTGCTACAAGCCGAAATATTTTTTCAGTGTTAGATGCAGAAAAAAATTATATTGAATTTGCAACCTGGTGGAGGTTCGTATAGTTAGACTAATAGAACAAGTCCTACACACTGCTACAAGCCGAAATATTTTTTCAGAGCTAGATGCAGAAAAAAATTATATTGAATTTGCAACCTGGTGGAGGTTAGTATAGATGGACTAATAGAACAAGTCCCACACACTGCTACAAGCCGAAATATTTTTTCAGAGCTAGAGGCAGAAAAAAATTATATTGAATTTGCAAGTTGGTGGAGACTAGTATAGATGGATTAATAGAACAAGTCCCACACACTGCTACAAGCCAAAATATTTTTTCAGAGCTAGATGCAGAAAAAAATTATATTGAATTTGCAACCTGGTGGAGGTTACTATAAATGGACTAATAGAAGAAGTCCCACAAGCTGCTACCAGCAAAAATATTTTTTCAGAGCTAGATGCAGAAAAAAATTATATTGAACTTGCAACCTGGTGGAGGTTAGTATAGATGGACTAATAGAACAAGTCCCACAAACTGCTACAAGCCAAAATATTTTTTCAGAGCTAGATGTAGAAAAAAATTATATTGAATTTGCAACCTGGTGGTGGTTAGTATAGATGGACTAATAGAACAAGTCCCACACACTGCTACAAGCCGAAATAGTTTTTCAGAGCTAGATACAGAAAAAAATTATATTGAATTTGCTACCTGGTGGAGGTTAGTATAGATGGACTAATAGAACAAGTCCCACACACTGCTACAAGCCGAAATATTTCTTCAGTGTTAGATGCAGATAAAGATTATATTGAATTTGCAACCTGGGGGAGGTTAGTATAGATGGACTAATAGAACAAGTCCCACACACTGCTACAAGACGAAATATTTTTTCAGAGCTAGATGCAGAAAAAAATTATATTGAATTTGCAACCTGGTGGAGGTTACGATAGATGGACTAATAGAAAAAGTCCCACAAACTGCTACAAGCCAAAATATTTTTTCAAAGCTAGATGCAGAAAAAAATTATATTGAATTTGCAACCTGATGGAGGTTAGTATAGATGTACTAATAGAACAAGTCTCACACACTGCTACAAGATGAAATATTTTTTTCAGAGCTACATGCAGAAAAAAATTATATTTTATTTGCAACCTGGTGGAGGTTAGTATAGATGGACTAATAGAACAAGTCCCACACACTGCTACAAGCCGAAATATTTTTTCAGAGCTAGATGCAGAAAAAAATTTGATTGAATTTGCAACCTGCTGGAGGGTAGTATAGATGGACTAATAGAACAAGTCCCACACACTGCTAAGAGCCAAAATATTTTTTCAGAGCTAGATGCAGATAAAAATTTTATTGACTTTGCAACCTGGTGGAGGTTAGTATAGACGGACTAATAGAACAAGTCCCACACACTGCTACAAGCCGAAATATTTCTTCAGAGCTAGATGCAGATAAAAATTATATTGAATTTGCAACCTGGTGCAGGTTAGTATAGATGGACTAATAGAACAAGTCCCACACACTGCTACAAGCCGATATATTTTCTCAGAGCTAGATACAGAAAAAAATTATATTGAATTTGCAGCCTGGTGGAGGTTAGTATAGATGGACTAATAGAACAAGTCCCACACACTGCTACAAGCCGAAATATTTTTTCAGAGCTAGATGCAGAAAAAAATTATATTGAATTTGCAACCTGATGGAGGTTACTATAGATGGACTAATAGAAAAAGTCCCACAAACTGCTGCAAGCCAAAATATTTTTTCAGAGCTAGTTGCAGAAAAAAACTATATTGAATTTGCAACCTGGTGGAGGTTAGTATAGATGGACTAATAGAACAAGTCCCAGACATTGCTAGAAGCCGAAATATTTTTTCAGAGCAAGATGCAGAAAAAAAATTATATTGAATTTGCTACCTGGTGGTGATTAGTATAGATGGACTAATAGAACAAGTCCCACACACTGCTACAAGCCGAAATATTTTTTCAAAGCTAGATGCAGAAAAAAATTATATTGTATTTGCAACCTGGTGGAGGTTAGTATAGATGGACTAATAGAACAAGTCCCACACACTGCTACAAGCCGAAATATTTTTTCAGAGCTAGATGCAGAAAAAAATTATATTGTATTTGCAACCTGGTGGAGGTTAGTATAGATGTACTAAGAGAACAAGTGGCACACACTGCTACAAGCCGAAATATTTTTTCAGAGTTAGATGCAGAAAAAAATTATATTGAATTTGCATCCTGGTGGAGGTTAGTATAGATGGACTAATAGAACAAGTCCCACACACTGCTACAAGCTGAAAGATTTTTTCAGAGCTAGATGCAGAAAAAAATGATGTTGAATTTGCAACCTGGTGGAGGTTACTATAAATGGAATAATAGAACAAGTCCCACACACTGCTACAAGCCGAAATATTTTTTCAGAGTTAGATGCAGAAAAAAATTATACTGAATTGCAACCTGGTGGAGGTTAGTATAGATGGACTAATAGAACAAATTCCACACACTGCTACAAACCAAAATATTTTTTCAGTGCTAGATGCAGAAAAAAATTATATTGAATTGGCAACCTGGTGGAGGTTAGTATAGATGGACTAATAGAACAAGTCCCACACACTGCTACAAGCCAAAATATTTTTCAGAGCTAGATGTAGGAAAAAATTATATTGAATTTGCAACCTGGTGGAGGTTAGTATATATGGACTAATAGAACAAGTCCCACACACTGCTACTAGATGAAATATTTTTTCAGAGCTAGATGCAGAAAAAAATTATATTGAATTTGCAACCTGGTGGATGTTAGTATAGATGGAGTAATAGAACAAGTCCAACACACTGCTACAAGCCGAAATATTTTTTCAGAGCTAGATGTAGAAAAAAATTATATTAAATTTGCAACCTGGTGGAGGTTAGTATAGATGGACTAATAGAACAAGTACCAGACACTGCTACAAGCCGAAATATTTTTTCAGAGCTAGATGCAGAAAAAAATTATATTGAATTTGCAACCTGGTGGTGGTTAGTATAGATGGACTAATAGAACAAGTCCCACACACAGCCACATGCCAAAATATTTTTTCAGAGCTAGATGCAGAAAAAAATTATATTGAATTTGCAACCTGGTAGTGGTTAGTATAGATGGACTAATAGAGCAAGTCCCACACACTGCTAGAAGCCGAAATATTTTTCAGAGCTAGATGTAGGAAAAGATTATATTGAATTTGCAACCTGGTGGAGGTTACTATAGATGGAATAATAGAACAAGTCCCACACACTGCTACAAGCCGAAATATTTTTTCAGAGTTAGATGCAGAAAAATATTATACTGAATTGCAACCTGGTGGAGGTTAGTATAGATGGACTAATAGAACAAATTCCACACACTGCTACAAGCCAAAATATTTTTTCAGTGCTAGATGCAGAAAAAAATTATATTGAATTGGCAACCTGGTGGAGGTTAGTATAGATGGACTAATAGAACAAGTCCCACACACTGCTACAAGCCAAAATATTTTTCAGAGCTAGATGTAGGAAAAGATTATATTGAATTTGCAACCTGGTGGAGGTTAGTATATATGGACTAATAGAACAAGTCCCACACACTGCTACAAGATGAAATATTTTTTCAGAGCTAGATGCAGAAAAAAATTATATTGAATTTGCAACCTGGTGGAGGTTAGTATAGATGGACTAATAGAACAAGTCCAACACACTGCTACAAGCCGAAATATTTTTTCAGAGCTAGATGCAGAAATAAATTATATTAAATTTGCAACCTGGTGGAGGTTAGTATAGATGGACTAATAAAACAAGTCCCACACACAGCTACATGCCAAAATATTTTTTCAGAGCTAGATGCAGAAAAAATTATATTGAATTTGCAACCTGGTGGAGGTTAGTATATATAGACTAATAGAACAAGTCCCACACACTGCTACAAGATGAAATATTTTTTCAGAGTTAGATGCAGAAAAAAATTATATTGAATTTGCAACCTGGTGGAGGTTATTATAGATGGAATAATAGAACAAGTCCCACACATTGCTACAAGCCGAAATATTTTTTCAGAGTTAGACGCAGAAAAAAATTATACTGATTTGCAACCTGGTGGAGGTTAGTATAGATGGACTAATAGAACAAATTCCACACACTGCTACAAGCCAAAATATTTTTTCAGTGCTAGATGCAGAAAAAAATTATATTGTATTTGCAACCTGGTGGAGGTTAGTATAGATGGACTAAGAGAACAAGTCCCACACACTGCTACAAGCCGAAATATTTTTTCAGAGTTAGATGCAGAAAAAAATTATATTGATTTTGCAACCTGGTGGAGGTTAGTATAGATGGACTAATAGAACAAGTCCCACACACTGCTACAAGCTGAAAGATTTTTTCAGAGCTAGATGCAGAAAAAAATTATATTGAATTTGCAACCTGGTGGAGGTTACTATAGATGGAATAATAGAACAAGTCCCACACACTGCTACAAGCCGAAATATTTTTTCAGAGTTAGATGCAGAAAAAAATTATACTGAATTGCAACCTGGTGGAGGTTAGTATAGATGGACTAATAGAACAAATTCCACACACTGCTACAAGCCAAAATATTTTTTCAGTGCTAGATGCAGAAAAAAATTATATTGAATTGGCAACCTGGTGGAGGTTAGTATAGATGACTAATAGAACAAGTCCCACACACTGCTACAAGCCAAAATATTTTTCAGAGCTAGATGTAGGAAAAAATTATATTGAATTTGCAACCTAGTGGAGGTTAGTACATATGGACTAATAGAACAAGTCCCACACACTGCTACTAGATGAAATATTTTTTCAGAGCTAGATGCAGAAAAAAATTATATTGAATTTGCAACCTGGTGGAGGTTAGTATAGATGGACTAATAGAACGAGTCCAACACACTGCTACAAGCCGAAATATTTTTTCAGAGCTAGATGCAGAAAAAAATTATATTAAATTTGCAACCTGGTGGAGGTTAGTATAGATGGACTAATAGAACAAGTCCCAGACACTGCTACAAGCCGAAATATTTTTTCAGAGCTAGATGCAGAAAAAAATTATATTGAATTTGCAAACTGGTGGTGGTTAGTATAGAAGGACTAATAGAACAAGTCCCACACACTGCTACAAGCCGAAATATTTTTTCAGAGCTAGATGTAGAAAAAATTTATATTGAAT
Organism: Phyllobates terribilis; assembly: GCF_046119375.1. Classification (NCBI taxonomy): domain Eukaryota; kingdom Metazoa; phylum Chordata; class Amphibia; order Anura; family Dendrobatidae; genus Phyllobates; species Phyllobates terribilis. The sequence goes on along the minus strand of NW_027362768.1, from coordinate 241,726,655 downwards.
TTGCAACCTGGTGGAGGTTAGTATAGATGGACTAATAGAACAAGTCCCACACACAGCTACATGCCAAAATATTTTTTCAGAGCTAGATGCAGAAAAAAATTATATTGAATTTGCAACCTGGTAGTGGTTAGTATAGATGGACTAATAGAGCAAGTCCCACACACTGCTACAAGCCGAAATATTTTTTCAGAGCTAGATGCAGAAAATAATTATATTGAATTTGCAACCTGGTGGAGGTTACTATAGATGGAATAATAGAACAAGTCCCATACACTGCTACAAGCCGAAATATTTTTTCAGAGTTAGATGCAGAAAAAAATTATACTGAATTGCAACCTGGTGGAGGTTAGTATAGATGGACTAATAGAACAAATTCCAAACACTGCTACAAGCCAAAATATTTTTTCAGTGTTAGATGCAGAAATTTTTTTTATTGAATTGGCAACCTGGTGGAGGTTAGTATAGATGGACTAATAGAACAAGTCCCACATACTGCTACAAGCCAAAATATTTTTCAGAGCTAGATGTAGGAAAAGATTATTTTGAATTTGCAACCTGGTGGAGGTTAGTATATATGGACTAATAAAATAAGTCCCACACACTGCTACAAGCCGAAATATTTTTTCAGAGCTAGATGCAGAAAAAAATTATAATAAATTTGCAACCTGGTGGAGGTTAGTATAGATGGACTAATAGAACAAGTCCCACACACAGCTACATGCCAAAATATTTTTTCAAAGCTAGATGCAGAAAAAATTATATTGAATTTGCAACCTGGTGGAGGTTAGTATATATAGACTAATAGAACAAGTCCCACACACTGCTACAAGATGAAATATTTTTTCAGAGCTAGATGCAGAAAAAAATTATATTGAATTTGCAACCTGGTGGAGGTTAGTATAGATGGACTAATAGAACAAGTCCAACACACTGCTAAAAGCCGAAATATTTTTTCAGAGCTAGATGCAGAAAAAAATTATAATAAATTTGCAACCTGGTGGAGGTTAGTATAGATGGACTAATAGAACAAGTCCCACACACAGCTACATGCCAAAATATTTTTTCAAAGCTAGATGCAGAAAAAATTATATTGAATTTGCAACCTGGTGGAGGTTAGTATATATGGACTAATAGAACAAGTCCCACACACTGCTACAAGATGAAATATTTTTTCAGAGCTAGATGCAGAAAAAAATTATATTGAATTTGCAACCTGGTGGAGGTTAGTATAGATGGACTAATAGAACAAGTCCAACAGAATGCTACAAGCCGAAATATTTTTTCAGAGCTAGATGCAGAAAAAAATTATATTAAATTTGCAACCTGGTGGAGGTTAGTATAGATGGACTAATAGAACAAGTCCCACACACAGCTACATGCCAAAATATTTTTTCAGAGCTAGATGTAGAAAAAATTTATATTGAATTTGCAACCTGGTGGAGGTTAGTATAGATGGACTAATAGAACAAGTCCCACACACAGCTACATGCCAAAATATTTTTTCAGAGCTAGATGCAGAAAAAAATTATATTGAATTTGCAACCTGGTAGTGGTTAGTATAGATGGACTAATAGAGCAAGTCCCACACACTGCTACAAGCCGAAATATTTTTTCAGAGCTAGATGCAGAAAAAAATTATATTGAATTTGCAACCTGGTGGAGGTTACTATAGATGGAATAATAGAATAAGTCCCACACACTGCTACAAGCTGAAATATTTTTTCAGAGTTAGATGCAGAAAAAAATTATACTGATTTGCAACCTGGTGGAGGTTAGTATAGATGGACTAATAGAAAAAATTCCACACACTGCTACAAGCCAAAATATTTTTTCAGTGCTAGATGCAGAAAAAAATTATATTGAATTGGCAACCTGGTGGAGGTTAGTACAGATGGACTAATAGAACAAGTCCCACACACTGCTACAAGCCAAAATATTTTTCAGAGCTAGATGTAGGAAAAAATTATATTGAATTTGCAACCTGGTGGAGGTTAGTATATATGGACTAATAGAACAAGTCCCACACACTGCTACAAGATGAAATATTTTATCAGAGCTAGATGCAGAAAAAAATTATATTGAATTTGCAACCTGGTGGAGGTTAGTATAGATGGACTAATAGAACAATCCCACACACTGCTACAAGCCGAAATATTTTTTCAGAGCTAGATGCAGAAAAAAAATATATTGAATTTGCAACCTGGTGGAGGTTAGTATAGATGGACTAATAGAACAAGTCCCACACACTGCTACAAGCCGAAATATTTTTTCAGAGCTAGATGCAGAAAAAAATTATATTGAATTTGCAACCTGGTGGTGGTTAGTATAGATGGACTAATAGAACAAGTCCCACACACTGCTACATGCCGAAATATTTTTTCAGAGCTAGATGTAGAAAAAATTTATATTGAATTTGCAACCTGGTGGAGGTTAGTATAGATGGACTAATAGAACAACTCCCACACACAGCTACATGCCAAAATATTTTTTCAGAGCTAGATGCAGAAAAAAATTATATTGAATTTGCAACCTGGTAGTGGTTAGTATAGATGGACTAATAGAGCAAGTCCCACACACTGCTACAAGCCGAAATATTTTTTCAGAGCTAGATGCAGAAAAAAATTATATTGAATTTGCAACCTGGTGGAGGTTAGTATAGATGGACTAATAGAACAAGTTCCACATACTGCTATGAGCCGAAATATTTTTTCAGAGCTAGATGCAGATAAAAATTATATAGAATTTGCAACCTGGTGGAGGTTAGTATAGATGGACTAACAGAAAAAGTCCCACACACTGCTACAAGCCGAAATATTGCTTCAGAGCTAGATGCAGATAAAGATTATATTGAATTTGCAACCTGGTGGAGGTTAGTATAGATGGACTAATAGAACAAGTCCCACACACTGCTACAAGCCAAAATATTTTTTCAGAGCTAGATGTAGAAAAATGTTTTATTTAATTTGCAACCTGACGGAGGTTAGTACAGATGGACTAATAGAACAAGTCCCACACACTGCTACAAGCCGAAATATTTTTTCAGAGCTAGATGCAGAAAAAAATTATATTGAATTTGCAACCTGGTGGAGGTTAGTATAGATGGACTAACAGAACAAGTCCCAAACACTGCTACAAGCCGAAATATTATTTTAGAGCTAGATGCAGAAAAAAATTATATTGAATTTGCAACCTGATGGAGGTTACTATAGATGGACTGATAGAACAAGTCCCACACATTGCTACAATCCGAAATATTTTTTCAGAGCTAGATGCAGAAAAAAATTATATTGAATTTGCAACCTGGTGGAGGTTAGTATAGATGGACTAATAGAACAAGTCCCACACACTGCTACAAGCTGAAATAGTTTTTCAGAGCAAGATGCAGAAAAAAATTATATTGAATTTGCAATCTGGTGGAGGTTAGTATAGATGGACTAATAGAACAAGTCCCACACACTGCTACAAGCCGAAAGATTTTTTCAGAGCTAGATGCAGAAAAAAAATTATATTGAATTTGCAACCTGGTGGAGGTTAGTATAGATGGACTAATAGAACAAGTCCCACACACTGCTACAAGCCAAAATATTTTTTCGGAGCTAGATGCAGAAAAAAATTATATTGAATTTGCAACCTGGTGGAGGTTAGTATAGATGGACTAATAGAACAAGTCCCACACAGTGCTATAAGCCAAAATATTTTTTCAGAGCTAGATGCAGAAAAAAAATATATTGAATTTGCAACCTGGTGGAAGTTAGTATAGTTGGACTTATAGAACAAATCCCACACACTGATACAAGCCAAAATACTTTTTCAGAGCTAGATGCAGAAAAAAATTATATTGAATTTGCAACTTGGTGGACATTAGAATAGATGGATTAATAGAACAAGTCCCACACATTGCTACAAGCCGAAATATTTTTTCAGAGCTAGATGCAGAAAAAAAATATATTGAATTTGCAAATGGTGGAGGTTAGTATAGATGGACTAATAGAACAAGTCCCAGACACTGCTACAAGCCGAAATATTTTTTCAGAGCTAGATGCAGAAAAAAATTATATTGAATTTGCAACCTGGTGGTGGTTAGTATAGATGGACTAATAGAACAAGTCCCACACACTGCCACAAGCCGAAATATTTTTTCAGAGCTAGATGTAGAAAAAAATTATATTGAATTTGCAACCTGGTGGAGGTTAGTATAGATGGACTAATAGAACAAGTCCCACACACTGCCACAAGCCGAAATATTTTTTCAGAGCTAGATGCAGAAAAAATTATATTGAATTTGCAACTTGGTGGAGATAAGAATAGATGGATTAATAGAACAAGTCCCACACACTGCTACAAGCCAAAATATTTTTTCAGAGCTAGATGCAGAAAAAAATTATATTGAATTTGCAACCTGGTGGAGGTTGCTATAGATAGACTAATAGAAAAAATCCCACAAACTGCTACAAGCCAAAATATTTTTTCAGAGCTAGATGCATAAAAAAATTATATTGAATTTGCAACCTGGTGAAGGTTAGTATAGATCGACTAATAGAACAAGTCCCACACAATGCTACAAGCCAAATAATTTTTTCAGAGCTAGATGCAGAAAAAAAATATATTGAATTTGTAACCTGGTGGAGGTTAGTATAGTTGGACTAATAAAATAAGTCCCACACACTGATACAAGCCAAAATATTTTTTCAGAGCTAGATGCAGAAAAAAATTATATTGAATTTGCAACTTGGTGGAGATTAGAATAGATGGATTAATAGAACAATCCCACACACTGCTACAAGTCGAAATATTTTTTCAGAGCTAGATGCAGAAAAAAATTATATTGAATTTGCAACCTGGTGGAGGTTAGTATAGATGGACTAATAGAACAAGTTCCACACACTGCTACGAGCCGAAATATTTTTTCAGAGCTAGATGCAGATAAAAATTATATTGAATTTGCAACCTGGTGGAGGTTAGTATAGATGGACTAATAGAACAAGTCCCACACACTGCTACAAGCCGAAATATTTCTTCAGAGCTAGATGCAGATAAAGATTATATTGAGTTTGCAACCTGGTGGAGGTTAGTATAGATGGACTAATAGAACAAGTCCCACACACTGCTACAAGCCGAAATATTTTTTCAGAGCTAGATGTAGAAATTTTTTTTATTTAATTTGCAACCTGACGGAGGTTAGTATGGATGGACTAATAGAACAAGTCCCACACACTGCAATAAGCCGAAATATTTTTTCAGAGCTAGATGCAGAAAAAAATTATATTGAATTTGCAACCTGGTGGAGGTTACTATAGATGGACTAATAGAACAAGTCCCAAACACTGCTACAAGCCGAAATATTTTTTCAGAGCTAGATGCAGAAAAAAATTATATTGAATTTGCAACCTGGTGGAGTTTACTATAGATGGACTAATAGAACAAGTCCCACACACTGCTACAAGCCGAAATATTTTTTCAGAGCAAGATGTAGAAAAAAATTATATTGAATTTGCAACCTGGTGGAGGCTAGTATAGATGGAATAATAGAACAAGTCCCACACACTGCTACAAGCTGAAATATTTCTTCAGAGCTACATGCAGAAAAAAATTATATTGAATTTGCAATCTGGTGGATGTTAGTATAGATGGACTAATAGAACAAGTCCCACACACTGCTACAAGCCGAAAGATTTTTTCAGAGCTAGATGCAGAAAAAAAAGTATATTGAATTTGCAACCTGGTGGAGGTTAGTATAGATGGACTAATAGAACAAGTCCCACACAATGCTACAAGCCGATATATTTTTTCAGTGCTAGATGCAGAAAAAATTTATATTGAATTTGCAACCTGGCGGAGGTTAGTATAGATGGACTAATAGAACAAGTCCCACACACTGCTACTAGCCTAAATATTTTTTCAGAGCTAGATGCAGAAAAAAATTTATTGAACTTGCAACCTGGTGGAGCTTACTATAGATGGACTAATAGAACAAGTCCCACACACTGCTACAAGCTGAAATATTTTTTCAGAGCTAGGTGCAGAAAAAAATTATATTGAATTTGCAACCTGGTGGAGGTTAGTATATATGGACTAATAGAACAAGTCCCACACACTGCTACTCGCCGAAATATTTTTTCAGAGCTAGATGCAGAAAAAAATTATACTGAATTTGCAACCTGGTGGAGCTTACTATAGATGGACTAATAGAACAAGTCCCACACACTGCTACAAGCTGAAATATTTTTTCAGAGCTAGATGCAGAAAAAAATTATATTGAATTTGCAACCTGGTGGAGGTTAGTATAGATGGACTAATAGAACAAGTCCCACACACTGCTACAAGCCGAAATATTTTTTCAGAGCTACATGCAGAAAAAAAATATATTGAATTTGCAACCTGGTGGAGGTTAGTATAGATGGACTAATAAAAGAAGTCCCAGACACTGCTACAAGCCGAAATATTTTTTCAGAGCTAGATGCAGTAAAAAATTATATTGAATTTGCAACCTGGTGGTGGTTAGTATAGATGGACTAATAGAACAAGTCCCAAACACTGCTTCAAGCCAAAATATTTTTTCAGAGCTATATGTAGAAAAAAATTATATTGAATTTGCAACCTGGTGGAGGTTAGTATAGATGGATTAATAGAACAAGTTCCACACACAGCTACATGCCAAAATATTTTTTCAGAGCTAGATGCAGAAAAAAATTATATTGAATTTGCAACCTGGTGGAGGTTAGTATAGATGGACTAATAGAACAAGTTCCACACACTGCTAAGAGCCGAAATATTTTTTCAGAGCTAGATGCAGATAAAAATTATATTGAATTTGCAACCTGGTGGAGGTTAGTATAGATGGACTAATAGAACAAGTCCCACACACTGCTACAAGCCGAAATATTTTTTCAGAGCTAGATGCAGATAAAGATTATATTGAATTTGCAACCTGGTGGAGGTTAGTATAGATGGACTAATAGAACAAGTCCCACACACTGCTACAAGCCGAAATATTTTTTCAGAGCTAGATGTAGAAATTTTTTTTATTGAATTTGCAACCTGACGGAGGTTAGTATAGATGGACTAATAGAACAAGTCCCACACACTGCAATAAGCCGAAATATTTTTATAGAGCTAGATGCAGAAAAAAATTATATTGAATTTGCAATCTGGTGGAGGTTAGTATAGATGGACTAATAGAACAAGTCCCACACACTGCTGCAAGCCGAAATATTTTTTCGGAGCTAGATGCAGAAAAAAATTATATTGAATTTGCAACCTGGTGGAGGTTATTACAGATGGACTAATAGAACAAGTCCCACACACTGCTACAAGCCAAAATATTTTTTCAGAGCTAGATGCAGAAAAAAAATATATTGAATTTGCAACCTGGTGGAGGTTAGTATAGTTGGACTAATAGAACAAGTCCTACACACTGATACAAGCCAAAATATTTTTTCAGAGCTAGATGCAGAAAAAAATTATATTGAATTTGCAACTTGGTGGAGATTAGAATAGATGGATTAATAGAACAATCCCACACACTGCTACAAGCCGAAATATTTTTTCAGAGCTAGATGCAGAAAAAAATTATATTGAATTTGCAACCTGGTGGAGGTTAGTATAGATGGACTAATAGAACAAGTTCCACACACTGCTACGAGCCGAAATATTTTTTCAGAGCTAGATGCAGATAAAAATTATATTGAATTTGCAACCTGGTGGAGGTTAGTATAGATGGACTAATAGAACAAGTCCCACACACTGCTACAAGCCGAAATATTTCTTCAGAGCTAGATGCAGATAAAGATTATATTGAATTTGCAACCTGGTGGAGGTTAGTATAGATGGACTAATAGAACAAGTCCCACACACTGCTACAAGCCAAAATATTTTTTCAGAGCCAGATGTAGAAATTTTTTTTATTGAATTTGCAACCTGACGGAGGTTAGTATAGATGGACTAATAGAACAAGTCCCACACACTGCAATAAGCCGAAATATTTTTTCAGAGCTAGATGCAGATAAAAATTATATTGAATTTGCAACCTGGTGGAGGTTAGTATAGATGGACTAATAGAACAAGTCCCACACACTGCTACAAGCCAAAATATTTTTTCAGAGCTAGATGCAAAAAAAAATTATATTGAATTTGCAACCTGGTGGAGGTTAGCATAGATGGACTAATGGAACAAGTCCCACACACTGCTACAAGCCGAAATATTCTTTCAGAGCTAGATGCAGAAAAAAAATATATTGAATTTGCAACCTGGTGGAGGCTACTAAAGATGGACTAATAGAACAAGACGCACACACTGCTACAAGCCAAATTATTTTTTCAGAGCTTGATGCAGAAAAAAATTATATTGAATTTGCAACCTGGTGGAGATTAGTATAGATGGACTAATAGAACAAGTCCCACACACTGATACAAGCCACAATATTTTTTCAAAGCTAAATGCAGAAAAAAATTATATTGAATTTGCAACCTGGTGGAGGTTACTATAGATGGACTAATAGAACAAGTCCCACAAACTGCTACAAGCCAAAATATTTTTTCAGAGCTAGATGCAGAAAAAAATTATACTGAATTATTGAATTTGCAACCTGGTGGAGGTTAGTATAGATGGACTAATAGAAAAAGTCCCACACACTGCTAGAAACCAAAATATTTTTTCAGAGCTAGATGCAGAAAAAAATTATATTGAATTTGCAACCTGGTGGTGGTTAGTATAGATGGACTAATAGAACAAGTCCCACACACTGCTACAAGCCAAAATATTTTTTCAGAGCTAGATGCAGATAAAAATTATATGAATTTGCAGCCTGGTGGAGGTTAGCATAGATGGACTAATAGAACAAGTCCGACACACTGCTACAAGGCGAAGCCGAAATATTTTTTCAGAGCTAGATGCAGATAAAAATTATATTGAATTTGCAACCTGGTGGAGGTTAGTATAGATGGACTAATAGAACAAGTCCCACACACTGCTACAAGCCAAAATATTTTTTCAGAGCTAGTGGCAGAAAAAAATTATACTGAATTTGCAACCTGGTGGAGGTTACTATAGATGGACTAATAGAAAAAGTCCCACAAACTGCTACAAGCAAAAATATTTTTTCAGTGCTAGATGCAGAAAAAATTATATTGAATTTGCAACCTGGTGGAGGTTAGTATAGATGGACCAATAGAACAAGTCCCACACACTGCTACAAGCCGAAATATTTTTTCAGAGCTAGATGCAGAAATAAATTATATTGAATTTGCAACCTGGTGGAGGTTAGTATAGATGGACTAATAGAACAAGTCCCACACACTGCTACAAGCCGAAATATTTTTTCAGAGCTAGATGCAGAAAAAAATTATATTGAATTTGCAACCTGGTGGTGGTTAGTATAGATGGACTAATAGAACAAGTCCCACACACTGCTACAAGCCAAAATATTTTTTCAGAGCTAGATGCAGATAAAAATTATATGAATTTGCAGCCTGGTGGAGGTTAGCATAGATGGACTAATAGAACAAGTCCGACACACTGCTACAAGGCGAAGCCGAAATATTTTTTCAGAGCTAGATGCAGATAAAAATTATATTGAATTTGCAACCTGGTGGAGGTTAGTATAGATGGACTAATAGAACAAGTCCCACACACTGCTACAAGCCAAAATATTTTTTCAGAGCTAGTGGCAGAAAAAAATTATACTGAATTTGCAACCTGGTGGAGGTTACTATAGATGGACTAATAGAAAAAGTCCCACAAACTGCTACAAGCAAAAATATTTTTTCAGTGCTAGATGCAGAAAAAATTATATTGAATTTGCAACCTGGTGGAGGTTAGTATAGATGGACCAATAGAACAAGTCCCACACACTGCTACAAGCCGAAATATTTTTTCAGAGCTAGATGCAGAAATAAATTATATTGAATTTGCAACCTGGTGGAGGTTAGTATAGATGGACTAATAGAACAAGTCCCACACACTGCTACAAGCCGAAATATTTTTTCAGAGCTAGATGCAGAAAAAAATTATATTGAATTTGCAACCTGGTGGAGCTTACTATAGATGGACTAATAGAACAAGTCCCACACACTGCTACAAGCTGAAATATTTTTTCAGAGCTAGATGCAGAAAAAAATTATATTGAATTTGCAACCTGGTGGAGGTTAGTATAGATGGACTAATAGAACAAGTCCCACACACTGCTACTAGCCAAAATATTTTTTCAGAGCTAGATGCAGAAAAAAATTATATTGAATTTGCAACCTGGTGGAGCTTACTATAGATGGACTAATAGAACAAGTCCCACACACTGCTACAAGCTGAAATATTTTTTCAGAGCTAGATGCAGAAAAAAATTATATTGAATTTGCAACCTGGTGGAGGTTAGTATAGATGGACAAATAGAACAAGTCCCACACACTGCTACAAGCCAAAATATTTTTTCAAAGCTAGATGCAGAAAAAAATTATATTGAATTTGCAACCTGGTGGAGCTTACTATAGATGGACTAATAGAACATGTCCCACACACTGCTACAAGCTGAAATATTTTTTCAGAGCTAGATGCAGAAAAAAATCATATTGAATTTGCAACCTGGTGGAGGTTAGTATAGATGGACTAATAGAACAAGTCCCACACACTGCTACAAGCCAAAATATTTTTTCAGAGCTAGATGCAGAAAAAAATTATATTGAATTATTGAATTTGCAACCTGGTGCAGGTTAGTATAGATGGACTAATAGAACAAGTCCCACACACTGCTAAAAGCCAAAATATTTTTTCAGAGCTAGATGCATAAAAAAATTATATTGAATTTGCAACCTGGTGGTGGTTAGTATAGATGGACTAATAGAACAAGTCCGACACACTGCTACAAGGCGAAGCCGAAATATTTTTTCAGAGCTAGATGCAGATAAAAATTATATTGAATTTGCAACCTGGTGGAGGTTAGTATAGATGGACTAATAGAACAAGTCCTACACACTGCTACAAGCCAAAATATTTTTTCAGAGCTAGATGCAAAAAAAAATTATATTGAATTTGCAACCTGGTGGAGGTTAGCATAGATGGACTAATGGAACAAGTCCCACACACTGCTACAAGCCGAAATATTCTTTCAGAGCTAGATGCAGAAAAAAAATATATTGAATTTGCAACCTGGTGGAGGCTACTATAGATGGACTAATAGAACAAGACGCACAAACTGCTACAAGCCAAATTATTTTTTCAGAGCTTGATGCAGAAAAAAATTATATTTAATTTGCAACCTGGTGGAGGCTACTAAAGATGGACTAATAGAACAAGACGCACACACTGCTACAAGCCGAAATATTTTTTCAGAGATAGATGCAGAAAAAAATTATATTGAATTTGCAACCTGGTGGAGGTTTGTATAGATGGACTAAGAGAACAAGTCCCACACACTGCTACAAGCTGAAATATTTTTTCAGAGCTAGATGCAGAAAAAAATTATATTGAATTGGCAACCAGGTGGAGGTTAGTATAGATGGACTAATAGAACAAGTCCCACACACTGCTACAAGCCGAAATATTTTTTCAGAGCTAGATGCAGAAAAAATTATATTGAATTTGCAACTTGGTGGAGGTTAGTATAGATGGATTAATAGAAGAAGTCCCACACACTGCTACAAGCTAAAATATTTTTTCAGAGCTAGATGCAGAAAAAAATTATACTGAATTTGCAACCTGGTGGAGGTTACTATAGATGGACTAATAGAAAAAGTCCCACAAACTGCCACAAGCCAAAATATTTTTTCAGAGCTAGATGCAGAAAAAAATTATATTGAATTTGCAACCTGGTGGAGGTTAGTATAGACGGACTAATAGAACAAGTACCACACACTGCTAGAAGCCGAAATATTTTTTCAGAGCTAGATGCAGAAAAAATTTATATTGAATTTGCAACCTGGTGGAGGTTAGTAAAGATGGACTAATAGAACAAGTCCCACACACTGCTACAAGCCGAAATATTTTTTCACAGCTAGATGCAGAAAAAAATTATATTGAATTTGCAACTTGGTGGAGGTTAGTATAGATGGATTAATAGAACAAGTCCCACACATTTTACAAGCCAAATTATTTTTTCAGAGCTAGATGCAGAAAAAAATTATACTGAATTTGCAAACTGGTGGAGGTTAGTAAAGATGGACTAATAGAACAAGTCCCACACACTGCTACAAGCCAAAATATTTTTTCAGAGCTAGATGCAGAAAAAAATTATATTGAATTTGCAACCTGGCAGAGCTTACTATAGATGGACTAGTAGACCAAGTCCCACACACTGCTACCAGCTGAAATATTTTTTCAGAGCTAGATGCAGAAAAAAATTATATTGAATTTGCAACCTGGTGGAGGTTAGTATAGATGGACTAATAGAACAAGTCCCACACACTGCTACAAGCCAAAATATTTTTTCAAAGCTAGATGCCGAAAAAAATTATATTGAATTTGCAACCTGGTGGAGGTTACTATAGATGGACTAATAGAACAAGTCCCACAAACTGCTACAAGCCAAAATATTTTTTCAGAGCTAGATGCAGAAAAAAATTATATTGAAGAATTGAATTTGCAACCTGGTGGAGGTTAGTATGGATGGACTAATAGAACAAGTCCCACACACTGCTACAAGCCGAAATATTTTTTCAGAGCTAGATGCAGAAAAAATTATATTGAATTTGCAACCTGGTGTTGGTTAGTATAGATGGACTAATAGAACAAGTCCCACACACTGCTACAAGCCGAAATATTTTTTCAGAGCTAGATGCAGATGAAAATTATATTGAATTTGCAGCCTGGTGGAGGTTAGTATAGATGGACTAATAGAACAAGTCCCACACACTGCTACAAGGCGAAGCCGAAATATTTTTTCAGAGCTAGATGCAGATAAAAATTATATTGAATTTGCAACCTTGTGGGGTTTAGTATAGATGGACTAATAGAACAAGTCCCACACACTGCTACAAGCCAAAATATTTTTTCAGAGCTAGATGCAGAAAAAAATTATATTGCATTTGTAACCTGGTGGAGGTTAGCATAGATGGACTAATGGAACAAATCCCACACACTGCTACATGCCGAAATATTTTTTCAGAGCTAGATGCAGAAAAAAATTATATTGAATTTGCAACCTGGTGGAGGTTACTATAGATGGACTAATAGAACAAGACGCACACACTGCTACAAGCCAAATTATTTTTTCAGAGCTAGATGCAGAAAAAAATTATATTGAAATTGCAACCTTGTGGAGATTAGTATAGATGGACTAATAGAAATAGTCCCACACACAGCTATTAGCCAAAATATTTTTTCAGAGATGGATGCAGAAAAAAATTATATTGAATTGGCAACCTGGTGGAGGTTAGAATAGATTGACTAATAGAACAATTCCCACACACTGCTACAAGCCGAAATATTTTTTCAGAGCTAGATGCAGAAAAAAATTATATTGAATTTGCAACTTGGTGGAGGTTAGTATAGATGGATTAATAGAACAAGTCCCACACACTGCTACAAGCAAAAATATTTTTTCAGAGCTAGATGCAGAAAAAAATTATACTGAATTTGCAACCTGGTGGAGGTTACTATAGATGGACTAATAGAAAAAGTCCCACAAACTGTTACAAGCCAAAATATTTTTTCAGAGCTAGATGCAGAAAAAAATTATATTGAATTTGCAACCTAGTGGAGGTTAGTATAGATGGACTAATAGAACAAGTCCCACATGCTGCTACAAGCCGAAATATTTTTTCAGAGCTAGATGCAGAAAAAAATTATATTGAATTTGCAACCGGGTCACAGTTAGTATAGATAGACAAATAGTACAAGTCCCACATTCTGCTACAAGCTGAAATATTTTTTCAGAGCTAGATGAAGAAAAAAATTATATTGAATTTGCAACCTGGTGGAGGTTACTATAGATGGACTAATAGAACAAGACGCACACACTGCTACAAGCGGAATTATTTTTTCAGAGCTAGATGCAGAAAAAAATTATATTGAATTTGCAATCTGGTGGAGATTATTATAGATGGACTAATAGAACAAGTCCCACACACTGCTACAAGCCGAAATATTTTTTCAGAGCTAGATGCAGAAAAAAATTATATTGAATTGGCAACCTGGTGGAGGTTAGTATAGATTGACTAATAGAACAAGTCCCACACACTGCTACAAGGCGAAGCCGAAATATTTTTTCAGAGCTAGATGCAGATAAAAATTATATTGAATTTGCAACCTGGTGGAGGTTAGTATAGATGGACTAATAGAACAAGTCCCACACACTGCTACAAGCCAAAATATTTTTTCAGAGCTATATGCAGAAAAAAATTATATTGAATTGGCAACCTGGTGGAGGTTAGTATAGATTGACTAATAGAACAAGTCCCACACACTGCTACAAGGCGAAGCCGAAATATTTTTTCAGAGCTAGATGCAGATAAAAATTATATTGAATTTGCAACCTGGTGGAGGTTAGTATAGATGGACTAATAGAACAAGTCCCACACACTGCTACAAGCCAAAATATTTTTTCAGAGCTAGATGCAAAAAAAAATTATATTGAATTTGCAACCTGGTGGAGGTTAGCATAGATGGACTAATGGAACAAGTCCCACACAATGCTACAAGCCGAAATATTCTTTCAGAGCTAGATGCAGAAAAAAATTATATTGAATTTGCAACCTGGTGGAGGCTACTATATATGGACTAATAGAACAAGACGCACACACTGCTACAAGCCAAATTATTTTTTCAGAGCTTGATGCAGAAAAAAATTATATTGAATATGCAACCAGGTGGAGATTAGTATAGATGGACTAATAGAACAAGTCCTACACACTGTTATTAGCCAAAATATTTTTTCAGAGATAGATGCAGAAAAAAATTATATTGAATTTGCAACCTGGTGGAGGTTAGTATAGATGGACTAATAGAACAAGTCCCACACACTGCTACAAGCCGAAATATTTTTTCAGAGCTAGATGCAGAAAAAAAAAATATTGAATTTGCAACCTGGTGGAGGTTAGTATAGATGGACTAATAGAACAAGTCCCACACACTGCTACAAGCCGAAATATTTTTTCAGAGCTAGATGCAGAAATAAATTATATTGAATTGGCAACCTGGTGGAGGTTAGTATAGATGGACTAATAGAACAAGTCCCACACACTGCTACAAGCCGAAATATTTTTTCAGAGCTAGATGCAGAAAAAAATTATATTGAATTTGCAACTTGGTGGAGGTTAGTATAGATGGATTAATAGAACAAGTCCCACACATTTTACAAGCCAAAATATTTTTTCAGAGCTAGATGCAGAAAAAAATTATACTGAATTTGCAACCTGGTGGAGGTTACTATAGATGGACTAATAGAAAAAGTCCCACAAACTGCTACAAGCCATTTTTTTTTTCAGAGCTAGATGCAGAAAAAAATCATATTGAATTTGCAACCTGGTGGAGGTTAGTATAGATGGACTAATAGAACAAGTCCCACACACTGCTACAAGCCGAAATATTTTTTCAGAGCTAGATGCAGAAAAAAATTATATTGAATTGGCATCCTGGTGGAGGTTAGTATAGATGGACTAATAGAACAAGTCCCACACACTGCTACAAGCCGAAATATTTTTTCAGAGCTAGATGCAGAAAAAATTATATTGAATTTGCAACTTGGTGGAGGTTAGTATAGATGGATTAATAGAAGAAGTCCCACACACTGCTACAAGCTAAAATATTTTTTCAGAGCTAGATGCAGAAAAAAATTATACTGAATTTGCAACCTGGTGGAGGTTACTATAGATGGACTAATAGAAAAAGTCCCACAAACTGCCACAAGCCAAAATATTTTTTCAGAGCTAGATGCAGAAAAAAATTATATTGAATTTGCAACCTGGTGGAGGTTAGTATAGACGGACTAATAGAACAAGTACCACACACTGCTAGAAGCCGAAATATTTTTTCAGAGCTAGATGCAGAAAAAATTTATATTGAATTTGCAACCTGGTGGAGGTTAGTAAAGATGGACTAATAGAACAAGTCCCACACACTGCTACAAGCCGAAATATTTTTTCAGAGCTAGATGCAGAAAAAAATTATATTGAATTTGCAACTTGGTGGAGGTTAGTATAGATGGATTAATAGAACAAGTCCCACACATTTTACAAGCCAAAATATTTTTTCAGAGCTAGATGCAGAAAAAAATTATACTGAATTTGCAACCTGGTGGAGGTTAGTAAAGATGGACTAATAGAACAAGTCCCACACACTGCTACAAGCCAAAATATTTTTTCAGAGCTAGATGCAGAAAAAAATTATATTGAATTTGCAACCTGGCAGAGCTTACTATAGATGGACTAGTAGACCAAGTCCCACACACTGCTACCAGCTGAAATATTTTTTCAGAGCTAGATGCAGAAAAAAATTATATTGAATTTGCAACCTGGTGGAGGTTAGTATAGATGGACTAATAGAACAAGTCCCACACACTGCTACAAGCCAAAATATTTTTTCAAAGCTAGATGCCGAAAAAAATTATATTGAATTTGCAACCTGGTGGAGGTTACTATAGATGGACTAATAGAACAAGTCCCACAAACTGCTACAAGCCAAAATATTTTTTCAGAGCTAGATGCAGAAAAAAATTATATTGAAGAATTGAATTTGCAACCTGGTGGAGGTTAGTATGGATGGACTAATAGAACAAGTCCCACACACTGCTACAAGCCGAAATATTTTTTCAGAGCTAGATGCAGAAAAAATTATATTGAATTTTCAACCTGGTGTTGGTTAGTATAGATGGACTAATAGAACAAGTCCCACACACTGCTACAAGCCGAAATATTTTTTCAGAGCTAGATGCAGATGAAAATTATATTGAATTTGCAGCCTGGTGGAGGTTAGTATAGATGGACTAATAGAACAAGTCCCACACACTGCTACAAGGCGAAGCCGAAATATTTTTTCAGAGCTAGATGCAGATAAAAATTATATTGAATTTGCAACCTTGTGGGGTTTAGTATAGATGGACTAATAGAACAAGTCCCACACACTGCTACAAGCCAAAATATTTTTTCAGAGCTAGATGCAGAAAAAAATTATATTGCATTTATAACCTGGTGGAGGTTAGCATAGATGGACTAATGGAACAAATCCCACACACTGCTACATGCCGAAATATTTTTTCAGAGCTAGATGCAGAAAAAAATTATATTGAATTTGCAACCTGGTGGAGGTTACTATAGATGGACTAATAGAACAAGACGCACACACTGCTACAAGCCAAATTATTTTTTCAGAGCTAGATGCAGAAAAAAATTATATTGAAATTGCAACCTGGTGGAGATTAGTATAGATGGACTAATAGAAATAGTCCCACACACAGCTATTAGCCAAAATATTTTTTCAGAGATGGATGCAGAAAAAAATTATATTGAATTGGCAACCTGGTGGAGGTTAGAATAGATTGACTAATAGAACAATTCCCACACACTGCTACAAGCCGAAATATTTTTTCAGAGCTAGATGCAGAAAAAAATTATATTGAATTTGCAACTTGGTGGAGGTTAGTATAGATGGATTAATAGAACAAGTCCCACACACTGCTACAAGCAAAAATATTTTTTCAGAGCTAGATGCAGAAAAAAATTATACTGAATTTGCAACCTGGTGGAGGTTACTATAGATGGACTAATAGAAAAAGTCCCACAAACTGTTACAAGCCAAAATATTTTTTCAGAGCTAGATGCAGAAAAAAATTATATTGAATTTGCAACCTAGTGGAGGTTAGTATAGATGGACTAATAGAACAAGTCCCACATGCTGCTACAAGCCGAAATATTTTTTCAGAGCTAGATGCAGAAAAAAATTATATTGAATTTGCAACCGGGTCACAGTTAGTATAGATAGACAAATAGAACAAGTCCCACATTCTGCTACAAGCTGAAATATTTTTTCAGAGCTAGATGAAGAAAAAAATTATATTGAATTTGCAACCTGGTGGAGGTTACTATAGATGGACTAATAGAACAAGACGCACACACTGCTACAAGCGGAATTATTTTTTCAGAGCTAGATGCAGAAAAAAATTATATTGAATTTGCAATCTGGTGGAGATTATTATAGATGGACTAATAGAACAAGTCCCACACACTGCTACAAGCCGAAATATTTTTTCAGAGCTAGATGCAGAAAAAAATTATATTGAATTGGCAACCTGGTGGAGGTTAGTATAGATTGACTAATAGAACAAGTCCCACACACTGCTACAAGGCGAAGCCGAAATATTTTTTCAGAGCTAGATGCAGATAAAAATTATATTGAATTTGCAACCTGGTGGAGGTTAGCATAGATGGACTAATAGAACAAGTCCCACACACTGCTACAAGCCAAAATATTTTTTCAGAGCTATATGCAGAAAAAAATTATATTGAATTGGCAACCTGGTGGAGGTTAGTATAGATTGAATAATAGAACAAGTCCCACACACTGCTACAAGGCGAAGCCGAAATATTTTTTCAGAGCTAGATGCAGATAAAAATTATATTGAATTTGCAACCTGGTGGAGGTTAGTATAGATGGACTAATAGAACAAGTCCCACACACTGCTACAAGCCAAAATATTTTTTCAGAGCTAGATGCAAAAAAAAATTATATTGAATTTGCAACCTGGTGGAGGTTAGCATAGATGGACTAATGGAACAAGTCCCACACAATGCTACAAGCCGAAATATTCTTTCAGAGCTAGATGCAGAAAAAAATTATATTGAATTTGCAACCTGGTGGAGGCTACTATATATGGACTAATAGAACAAGACGCACACACTGCTACAAGCCAAATTATTTTTTCAGAGCTTGATGCAGAAAAAAATTATATTGAATATGCAACCAGGTGGAGATTAGTATAGATGGACTAATAGAACAAGTCCTACACACTGTTATTAGCCAAAATATTTTTTCAGAGATAGATGCAGAAAAAAATTATATTGAATTTGCAACCTGGTGGAGGTTAGTATAGATGGACTAATAGAACAAGTCCCACACACTGCTACAAGCCGAAATATTTTTTCAGAGCTAGATGCAGAAAAAAAAAATATTGAATTTGCAACCTGGTGGAGGTTAGTATAGATGGACTAATAGAACAAGTCCCACACACTGCTACAAGCCGAAATATTTTTTCAGAGCTAAATGCAGAAAAAAATTATATTGAATTGGCAACCTGGTGGAGGTTAGTATAGATGGACTAATAGAACAAGTCCCACACACTGCTACAAGCCGAAATATTTTTTCAGAGCTAGATGCAGAAAAAAATTATATTGAATTTGCAACTTGGTGGAGGTTAGTATAGATGGATTAATAGAACAAGTCCCATACATTTTACAAGCCAAAATATTTTTTCAGAGCTAGATGCAGAAAAAAATTATACTGAATTTGCAACATGGTGGAGGTTACTATAGATGGACTAATAGAAAAAGTCCCACAACTGCTACAAGCCATTTTTTTTTTCAGAGCTAGATGCAGAAAAAAATCATATTGAATTTGCAACCTGGTGGAGGTTAGTATAGATGGACTAATAGAACAAGTCCCACACACTGCTACAAGCCGAAATATTTTTTCAGAGCTAGATGCAGAAAAAAATTATATTGAATTGGCATCCTGGTGGAGGTTAGTATAGATGGACTAATAGAACAAGTCCCACACACTGCTACAAGCCGAAATATTTTTTCAGAGCTAGATGCAGAAAAAATTATATTGAATTTGCAACCTGGTGGAGGTTAGTATAGATGGACTAATAGAACAAGTCCCACAGACTGCTACAAGCTGAAATATTTTTTCAGAGCTAGATGAAGAAAAAAATTATATTGAATTTGCAACCTGGTGGAGGTTAGTATAGACGGACTAATAGAACAAGTCTTACATACTGCTAAAAGCCGAAATATTTTTTCAGAGCTAGATGCAGAAAAAAATTATATTGAATTTGCAACCTGGTGGAGGTTAGTATAGATGGAATAATAGAACAAGTCCCACACACTGCTACAAGCCGAAATATTTTTTCAGAGCTAGATGCAGAAAAAAATTATATTGAATTTGCAACTTGGTGGAGGTTAGTATAGATGGATTAATAGAACAAGTCCCACACATTTTACAAGCCAAAATATTTTTTCAGAGCTAGATGCAGAAAAAAATTATACTGAATTTGCAACCTGGTGGAGGTTACTATAGATGGACTAATAGAAAAAGTCCCACAAACTGCTACAAGCCATTTTTTTTTTCAGAGGTAGATGCAGAAAAAAATTATATTGAATTTGCAACCTGGTGGAGGTTATTATAGATGGACTAATAGAACAAGTCCCACACACTGCTACAAGCCGAAATATTTTTTCAGAACTAGATGCAGAAAAAAATTATATTGAATTTGCAACCTGGTGGAGGTTAGTATAGATGGACTAATAGAACAAGTCCCACAGACTGCTACAAGCCGAAATATTTTTTCAGAGCTAGATGCAGAAAAAAATTATATTGAATTTGCAACCTGGTGGAGGTTAGTATAGATGGACTAATAGAACAAGTCCCACACACTGCTACAAGCCGAATTATTTTTTCAGAGCTAGATGCAGAAAAAAATTATATTGAATTTGCAACCTGGTGGAGGTTAGTATAGATGGACTAATAGAACAAGTCCGACACATTGCTACAAGCCGAAATATTTTTTCAGAGCTAGATGCAGAAAAAAATTATATTGAATTTGCAATCTGGTGGAGGTTAGTATAGATGGACTAATAGAACAAGTCCCACACACTGATACAAGCCGAAATATTTTTTCAGTGCTAGATGCAGAAAAAATTTATATTGAATTTGCAACCTGGTGGAGGTTAGTAAAGATGGACTAATAGAACAAGTCCCACACACTGCTACAAGCTGAAAGAGTTTTTCAGAGCTAGATGCAGAAAAAAATTATATTGAATTTGCAACCTGGTGGAGCTTACTATAGATGGATTAGTAGAACAAGTCCCACACACTGCTACAAGCTGAAATATTTTTTCAGAGCTAGATGCAGAAAAAAATTATATTGAATTTGCAACCTGGTGGAGGTTAGTATAGATGGACTAATAGAACAAGTCCCACACACTGCTACAAGCCAAAATATTTTTTCAAAGCTAGATGCAGAAAAAAATTATACTGAATGTGCAACCTGGTGGAGTTTACTATAGATGGACTAATAGAACAAGTCCCACAAACTGCTACAAGCCAAAATATTTTTTCAGAGCTAGATGCAGAAAAAAATGATATTGAATTATTGAATTTGCAACCTGGTGGAGGTTAGTATGGATGGACTAATAGAACAAGTCCCACACACTGCCACAAGCCGAAATATTTTTTCAGAGCTAGATGCAGAAAAAAATTATATTGAATTTGCAACCTGGTGGTGGTTAGTATAGATGGTCTAATAGAACAAGTCCCACACACTGCTACAAGCCGAAATATTTTTTCAGAGCTAGATGCAGATAAAAATTATATTGAATTTGCAGCCTGGTGGAGGTTAGTATAGATGGACTAATAGAACAAGTCCCACACACTGCTACAAGGCGAAGCCGAAATATTTTTTCAGAGCTAGATGCAGAAAAAAATTATATTGAATTTGCAACCTGGTGGTGGTTAGTATAGATGGTCTAATAGAACAAGTCCCACACACTGCTACAAGCCGAAATATTTTTTCAGAGCTAGATGCAGAAAAAAATTATATTGAAATTGCAACTTGGTGGAGGTTAGTATAGATGGATTAATAGAACAAGTCCCACACATTTTACAAGCCAAAATATTTTTTCAGAGCTAGATGCAGAAAAAAATTATACTGAATTTGCAACCTGGTGGAGGTTACTATATATGGACTAATAGAAAAAGTCCCACAAACTGCTACAAGCCATTTTTTTTTTCAGAGGTAGATGCAGAAAAAAATTATATTGAATTTGCAACCTGGTGGAGGTTATTATAGATGGACTAATAGAACAAGTCCCACACACTGCTACAAGCCGAAATATTTTTTCAGAACTAGATGCAGAAAAAAATTATATTGAATTTGCAACCTGGTGGAGGTTAGTATAGATGGACTAATAGAACAAGTCCCACAGACTGCTACAAGCCGAAATATTTTTTCAGAGCTAGATGCAGAAAAAAATTATATTGAATTTGCAACCTGGTGGAGGTTAGTATAGATGGACTAATAGAACAAGTCCCACACACTGCTACAAGCCGAATTATTTTTTCAGAGCTAGATGCAGAAAAAAATTATATTGAATTTGCAACCTGGTGGAGGTTAGTATAGATGGACTAATAGAACAAGTCCGACACATTGCTACAAGCCGAAATATTTTTTCAGAGCTAGATGCAGAAAAAAATTATATTGAATTTGCAATCTGGTGGAGGTTAGTATAGATGGACTAATAGAACAAGTCCCACACACTGATACAAGCCGAAATATTTTTTCAGTGCTAGATGCAGAAAAAATTTATATTGAATTTGCAACCTGGTGGAGGTTAGTAAAGATGGACTAATAGAACAAGTCCCACACACTGCTACAAGCTGAAAGAGTTTTTCAGAGCTAGATGCAGAAAAAAATTATATTGAATTTGCAACCTGGTGGAGCTTACTATAGATGGATTAGTAGAACAAGTCCCACACACTGCTACAAGCTGAAATATTTTTTCAGAGCTAGATGCAGAAAAAAATTATATTGAATTTGCAACCTGGTGGAGGTTAGTATAGATGGACTAATAGAACAAGTCCCACACACTGCTACAAGCCAAAATATTTTTTCAAAGCTAGATGCAGAAAAAAATTATACTGAATGTGCAACCTGGTGGAGTTTACTATAGATGGACTAATAGAACAAGTCCCACAAACTGCTACAAGCCAAAATATTTTTTCAGAGCTAGATGCAGAAAAAAATGATATTGAATTATTGAATTTGCAACCTGGTGGAGGTTAGTATGGATGGACTAATAGAACAAGTCCCACACACTGCCACAAGCCGAAATATTTTTTCAGAGCTAGATGCAGAAAAAAAATTATATTGAATTTGCAACCTGGTGGTGGTTAGTATAGATGGTCTAATAGAACAAGTCCCACACACTGCTACAAGCCGAAATATTTTTTCAGAGCTAGATGCAGAAAAAAATTATATTGAAATTGCAACTTGGTGGAGGTTAGTATAGATGGATTAATAGAACAAGTCCCACACATTTTACAAGCCAAAATATTTTTTCAGAGCTAGATGCAGAAAAAAATTATACTGAATTTGCAACCTGGTGGAGGTTACTATATATGGATTAATAGAAAAAGTCCCACAAACTGCTACAAGCCATTTTTTTTTTCAGAGCTAGATGCAGAAAAAAATTATATTGAATTTGCAACCTGGTGGAGGTTATTATAGATGGACTAATAGAACAAGTCCCACACACTGCTACAAGCCGAAATATTTTTTCAGAACTAGATGCAGAAAAAAATTATATTGAATTTGCAACCTGGTGGAGGTTAGTATAGATGGACTAATAGAACAAGTCCCACAGACTGCTACAAGCCGAAATATTTTTTCAGAGCTAGATGCAGAAAAAAATTATATTGAATTTGCAACCTGGTGGAGGTTAGTATAGATGGACTAATAGAACCAGTCCCACACACTGCTACAAGCCGAATTATTTTTTCAGAGCTAGATGCAGAAAAAAATTATATTGAATTTGCAACCTGGTGGAGGTTAGTATAGATGGACTAATAGAACAAGTCCGACACATTGCTACAAGCCGAAATATTTTTTCAGAGCTAGATGCAGAAAAAAATTATATTGAATTTGCAATCTGGTGGAGGTTAGTATAGATGGACTAATAGAACAAGTCCCACACACTGATACAAGCCGAAATATTTTTTCAGTGCTAGATGCAGAAAAAATTTATATTGAATTTGCAACCTGGTGGAGGTTAGTAAAGATGGACTAATAGAACAAGTCCCACACACTGCTACAAGCCGAAATAGTTTTTCAGAGCTAGATGCAGAAAAAAATTATATTGAATTTGCAACCTGGTGGAGCTTACTATAGATGGATTAGTAGAACAAGTCCCACACACTGCTACAAGCTGAAATATTTTTTCAGAGCTAGATGCAGAAAAAAATTATATTGAATTTGCAACCTGGTGGAGGTTAGTATAGATGGACTAATAGAACAAGTCCCACACACTGCTACAAGCCAAAATATTTTTTCAAAGCTAGATGCAGAAAAAAATTATACTGAATTTGCAACCTGGTGGAGTTTACTATAGATGGACTAATAGAACAAGTCCCACAAACTGCTACAAACCAAAATATTTTTTCAGAGCTAGATGCAGAAAAAAATGATATTGAATTATTGAATTTGCAACCTGGTGGAGGTTAGTATGGATGGACTAATAGAACAAGTCCCACACACTGCTACAAGCCGAAATATTTTTTCAGAGCTAGATGCAGAAACAAATTATATTGAATTTGCAACCTGGTGGTGGTTAGTATAGATGGTCTAATAGAACAAGTCCCACACACTGCTACAAGCCGAAATATTTTTTCAGAGCTAGATGCAGATAAAAATTATATTGAATTTGCAGCCTGGTGGAGGTTAGTATAGATGGACTAATAGAACAAGTCCCACACACTGCTACAAGGCGAAGCCGAAATATTTTTTCAGAGCTAGATGCAGATAAAAATTATATTGAATTTGCAACCTGGTGGAGGTTAGTATAGATGGACTAATAGAACAAGTCCCACACACTGCTACAAGCCAAAATATTTTTTCAGAGCTAGATGTAGAAAAAAATTATATTGAATTTGCAACCTGGTGGAGGTTAGTATAGATGGACTAATGTAACAAGTCCCACACACTGCTACATGCCGAAATATTTTTTCAGAGCTAGATGCAGAAAAAAATTATATTGAATTTGCAACCTGGTGGAGGTTACTATAGATGGACTAATAGAAGAAGACGCACACACTGCTACAAGCCAAATTATTTTTTCAGAGCTAGATGCAGAAAAAAGTTATATTGAAATTGCAACCTGGTGGAGATTAGTATAGATGGACTAATAGAACAAGTCCCACACACTGCTATTAGCCAAAATATTTTTTCAGAGATGGATGTAGAAAAAAATTATATTAAATTTGCAACCTGGTGGAGGTTAGTATAGATGGACTAATAGAACAAGTCCCACACACTGCTATTAGCCAAAATATTTTTTCAGAGATGGATGCAGAAAAAAATTATATTGAATTTGCAACCTGGTGGAGGTTAGTATAGATGGACTAATAGAACCAGTCCCACACACTGCTACAAGGCGAAGCCAAAATATTTTTTCAGAGCTAGATGCAGATAAAAATTATATTGAATTTGCAACCTGGTGGAGGTTAGTATAGATAGACTAATAGAAAAAGTCCGACACACTGCTACAAGGCGAAGCCGAAATATTTTTTCAGAGCTAGATGCAGATAAAAATTATATTGAATTTGCAACCTGGTGGAGGTTAGTATAGATGGACTAATAGAACACATCCCACACACTGCTACAAGCCGAAATATTTTTTCAGAGCTAGATGCAGATAAAAATTATATTGAATTTGCAACCTGTTGGAGGTTAGTATAGATGGACTAATAGAACAAGTCCCACACACTGCTACAAGCCGAAATATTTTTTCAGAGCTAGATGCAGATAAAAATTATATTGAATTTGCAACCTGGTGGAGGTTAGTATAGATGGACTAATAGAACAAGTCCCACACACTGCTACATGCCGAAATATTTTTTCAGAGCTAGATGCAGAAAAAAATTATATTGAATTTGCAACCTGGTGGAGGTTAGTATAGATGGACTAATAGAACAAGTCCCACACACTGCTACAAGCCGAAATATTTTTCATAGCTAGACATAGAAAAAAATTATATTGAATTTGCAACCTGGTGGAGGTTAGTATAGATGGACTAATAGAAAAAGTCCCACACACTGCTACTAGCCGAAGTATTTTTTCTGAGCTAGATGAAGAACAAAATTATATTGAATTTGCAACCTGGTGGAGGTTAGTATAGACGGACTAATAGAACAAGTTCTACATACTGCTAGAAGCCGAAATATTTTTTCAGAGCTAGATGCAGAAAAAAATTATATTGAATTTGCAACCTGGTGGAGGTTAGTATAGATGGACTAATAGAACAAGTCCCACACACTGCTACAAGCCAAATTATTTTTTCAGAGCTAGATGCAGAAAAAAATTATATTGAATTTGCAACCTGGTGGAGGTTAGTACAGATGGACTAATAGAACAAGTCCGACACATTGCTACAAGCCGAAATATTTTTTCAGAGCTAGATGCAGAAAAAAATTATATTGAATTTGCAATCTTGTGGAGGTTAGTATAGATGGACTAATAGAACAAGTCCCACACACTGATACAAGCCGAAATATTTTTTCAGTGCTAGATGCAGAAAAAATTATATTGAATTTGCAACCTGGTGGAGCTTACTATAAATGGATTAGTAGAACAAGTCCCACACACTGCTACAAGCTGAAATATTTTTTCAGAGCTAGATGCAGAAAAAAATTATATTGAATTTGCAACCTGGTGGAGGTTAGTATAGATGGACTAATAGAACAAGTCCCACACACTGCTACAAGCCAAAATATTTTTTCAAAGCTAGATGCAGAAAAAAATTATATTGAATTTGCAACCTGGTGGAGTTTACTATAGATGGACTAATAGAACAAGTCCCACAAACTGCTACAAGCCAAAATATTTTTTCAGAGCTAGATGCAGAAAAAAATGATATTGAATTATTGAATTTGCAACCTGGTGGAGGTTAGTATGGATGGACTAATAGAACAAGTCCCACAGACTGCTACAAGCCGAAATATTTTTTCAGAGCTAGATGCAGAAAAAAATTATATTGAATTTGCAACCTGGTGGTGGTTAGTATAGATGGTCTAATAGAACAAGTCCCACACACTGCTACAAGCCGAAATATTTTTTCAGAGCTAGATGCAGATAAAAATTATATTGAATTTGCAGCCTGGTGGAGGTTAGTATAGATGGACTAATAGAACAAGTCCCACACACTGCTACAAGGCGAAGCCGAAATATTTTTTCAGAGCTAGATGCAGATAAAAATTATATTGAATTTGCAACCTGGTGGAGGTTAGTATAGATGGACTAATGTAACAAGTCCCACACACTGCTACATGCCGAAATATTTTTTCAGAGCTAGATGCAGAAAAAAATTATATTGAATTTGCAACCTGGTGGAGGTTACTATAGATGGACTAATAGAAGAAGACACACACACTGCTACAAGCCAAATTATTTTTTCAGAGCTAGATGCAGAAAAAAATTATATTGAAATTGCAACCTGGTGGAGATTAGTATAGATGGACTAATAGAACAAGTCCCACACACTGCTATTAGCCAAAATATTTTTTCAGAGATGGATGTAGAAAAAAATTATATTAAATTTGCAACCTGGTGGAGGTTAGTATAGATGGACTAATAGAACAAGTCCCACACACTGCTACATGCCGAAATATTTTTTCAGAGCTAGATGCAGAAAAAAATTATATTGAATTTGAAACCTGGTGGAGGTTAGTATAGATGGACTAATAGAACAAGTCCCACACACTACTACAAGCCGAAATATTTTTCATAGCTAGACATAGAAAAAAATTATATTGAATTTGCAACCTGGTGGAGGTTAGTATAGATGGACTAATAGAACAAGTCCCACACACTGCTACTGGCCGAAGTATTTTTTCTGAGCTAGATGTAGAAAAAAATTATATTGAATTTGCAACCTGGTGGAGGTTAGTATAGATGGACTAATAGAACAAGTCCCACAGACTGCTACAAGCCGAAATATTTTTTCAGAGCTAGATGAAGAACAAAATTATATTGAATTTGCAACCTGGTGGAGGTTAGTATAGACGGACTAATCGAACAAGTCCTACATACTGCTAGAAGCCGAAATATTTTTTCAGAGCTAGATGCAGAAAAAAATTATATTGAATTTGCAACCTGGTGGAGGTTAGTATAGATGGACTAATAGAACAAGTCCCACACACTGCTACAAGCCGAATTATTTTTTCAGAGCTAGATGCAGAAAAAAATTATATTGAATTTGCAACCTGGTGGAGGTTAGTATAGATGGACTAATAGAACAAGTCCGACACATTGCTACAAGCCGAAATATTTTTTCAGAGCTAGATGCAGAAAAAAATTATATTGAATTTGCAATCTGGTGGAGGTTAGTATAGATGGACTAATAGAACAAGTCCCACACACTGATACAAGCCGAAATATTTTTTCAGTGCTAGATGCAGAAAAAATTATATTGAATTTGCAACCTGGTGGAGCTTACTATAGATGGATTAGTAGAACAAGTCCCACACACTGCTACAAGCTGAAATATTTTTTCAGAGCTACATGCAGAAAAAAATTATATTGAATTTGCAACCTGGTGGAGGTTAGTATAGATGGACTAATAGAACAAGTCCCACACACTGCTACAAGCCAAAATATTTTTTCAAAGCTAGATGCAGAAAAAAATTATATTGAATTTGCAACCTGGTGGAGTTTACTATAGATGGACTAATAGAACAAGTCCCACAAACTGCTACAAGCCAAAATATTTTTTCAGAGCTAGATGCAGAAAAAAATGATATTGAATTATTGAATTTGCAACCTGGTGGAGGTTAGTATGGATGGACTAATAGAACAAGTCCCACACACTGCTACAAGCCGAAATATTTTTTCAGAGCTAGATGCAGAAAAAAATTATATTGAATTTGCAACCTGGTGGTGGTTAGTATAGATGGTCTAATAGAACAAGTCCCACACACTGCTACAAGCCGAAATATTTTTTCAGAGCTAGATGCAGATAAAAATTATATTGAATTTGCAGCCTGGTGGAGGTTAGTATAGATGGACTAATAGAACAAGTCCCACACACTGCTACAAGGCGAAGCCGAAATATTTTTTCAGAGCTAGATGCAGATAAAAATTATATTGAATTTGCAACCTGGTGGAGGTTAGTATAGATGGACTAATAGAACAAGTCCCACACACTGCTACAAGCCAAAATATTTTTTCAGAGCTAGATGTAGAAAAAAATTATATTGAATTTGCAACCTGGTGGAGGTTAGTATAGATGGACTAATGTAACAAGTCCCACACACTGCTACATGCCGAAATATTTTTTCAGAGCTAGATGCAGAAAAAAATTATATTGAATTTGCAACCTGGTGGAGGTTACTATAGATGGACTAATAGAAGAAGACGCACACACTGCTACAAGAAAATTATTTTTTCAGAGCTAGATGCAGAAAAAAATTATATTGAAATTGCAACCTGGTGGAGATTAGTATAGATGGACTAATAGAACAAGTCCCACACACTGCTATTAGCCAAAATATTTTTTCAGAGATGGATGTAGAAAAAAATTATACTAAATTTGCAACCTGGTGGAGGTTAGTATAGATGGACTAATAGAACAAGTCCCACACACTGCTATTAGCCAAAATATTTTTTCAGAGATGGATGCAGAAAAAAATTATATTGAATTTGCAACCTGGTGGAGGTTAGTATAGATGGACTAATAGAACCAGTCCCACACACTGCTACAAGGCGAAGCCAAAATATTTTTTCAGAGCTAGATGCAGATAAAAATTATATTGAATTTGCAATCTGGTGGAGGTTAGTATAGATGGACTAATAGAAAAAGTCCCACACACTGCTACAAGGCGAAGCCGAAATATTTTTTCAGAGCTAGATGCAGATAAAAATTATATTGAATTTGCAACCTGGTGGAGGTTAGTATAGATGGACTAATAGAACACATCCCACACACTGCTACAAGCCGAAATATTTTTTCAGAGCTAGATGCAGATAAAAATTATATTGAATTTGCAACCTGTTGGAGGTTAGTATAGATGGACTAATAGAACAAGTCCCACACACTGGTACAAGCCGAAATATTTTTTCAGAGCTAGATGCAGATAAAAATTATATTGAATTTGCAACCTGGTGGAGGTTAGTATAGATGGACTAATAGAACAAGTCCCACACACTGCTACAAGCCGAAATATTTTTTCAGAGCTAGATGCAGAAAAAAATTATATTGAATTTGCAACCTGGTGGAGGTTAGTATAGAGGGACTAATAGAACAAGTCCCACAAACTGCTACAAGCCGAAATATTTTTCATAGCTAGATGTAGAAAAAAATGATATTGATTTTGCAACCTGGTGGAGGTTAGAATAGATGGACTAATAGAACAAGTCCCACACACTGCTACTAGCCGAAGTATTTTTTCTGAGCTAGATGTAGAAAAAAATTATATTGAATTTGCAACCTGGTGGAGGTTAGTATAGATGGACTAATAGAAGAAGTCCCACACACTGCTACAAGCTGAAATATTTTTTCAGAGCTAGATGCAGAAAAAAATTATATTGAATTTGCAACCTTGTGGAGGTTAGTATAGATGGATTAATAGAACAAGTCCCACACACTGCTACAAGCCGAAATATTTTTTCAGAGCTAGATGCAGATAAAAATTATAATGAATTTGCTCCCTGGTGGAGGTTAGTATAGATGGACTAATAGAACAAGTCCCACACACTGCTACAAGGCGAAGCCGAAATATTTTTTCAGAGCTAGATGCAGATAAAAATTATATTGAATTTGCAACCTGGTGGAGGTTAGTATAGATGGACTAACAGACAAAGTCCCGCACACTGCTACAAGGCAAAATATTTTTTCAGCACCAGATGCAGAAAAAAATTATATTGAATTTGCAACCTGGTGGAGGCTAGTATAGATGGACTAATAGAACAAGTCCCACACACTGCTACAAGGCGAAATATTTTTTCAGAGCTAGATGCAGAAAAAAATTATATTGAATTTGCAACCTGGTGGAGATTACTATAGATGGACTAATAGATCAAGATGCACACACTGCTACAAGCCAAATTATTTTTCCAGAGCTAGATGCTGAAAAAAATTATATTGAATTTGCAACCTGGTGGAGATTAGTATAGATGGACTAATAGAACAAGCCCCACACACTGCTATTAGCCAAAATATATTTTCAGAGATAGATGCAGAAAATAATTGTATTGAATTTGCAACCTGGTGGAGGTTAGTATAGATGGACTAATAGAACAAGTCCCACACACTGCTAGAAGCCGAAATATTTTTTCAGAGCTAGATGCAGAAAAAAATTATATTGAATTTGCAACCTGGGGAGGTTAGTATAGATGGACTAATAGAACAAGTCCCACACACTGCTACAAGCCGAAATATTTTTTCAGAGTTAGATGCAGAAAAAAATTATATTGAATTTGCAACCTGGTGGAGGTTAGTATAGATGGACTAATAGAACAAGTCCCACACACTGCTACAAGCCGAAATATTTTTTCAGAGCTAGATGCAGAAAAAAATTATATTGAATTTGCAACGTGGTGGAGGTTAGTATAGATGGACTAATAGAACAAGTCCCACATACTGCTACAAGCCAAAAAAAATTTTCAGAGCTAGATGCAGAAAAAAATTATATTGTATTTGCAACCTGGTGGAGGTTAGTATAGATGGAATAATAGAACAAGTCCCACACACTGCTACAAGCCAAAATATTTTTTCAGAGCTAGATGCAGAAAAAAATTATATTGAATTTGCAACCTGGGGAGGTTAGTATAGATGGACTAATAGAACAAGTCCCACACACTGCTACAAGCTGAAATGTTTTTTCAGAGCTAGATGCAGAAAAAAATTATATTGAATTTGCAACCTGGTAGAGTTTAGTATAGATGGACTAATAGAACACATCCCACACACTGCTACAAGCCGAAATATTTTTTCAGAGCTAGATGCAGATAAAAATTATATTGAATTTGCAACCTGTTGGAGGTTAGTATAGATGGACTAATAGAACAAGTCCCACACACTGGTACAAGCCGAAATATTTTTTCAGAGCTAGATGCAGATAAAAATTATATTGAATTTGCAACCTGGTGGAGGTTAGTATAGATGGACTAATAGAACAAGTCCCACACACTGCTACAAGCCGAAATATTTTTTCAGAGCTAGATGCAGAAAAAAATTATATTGAATTTGCAACCTGGTGGAGGTTAGTATAGATGGACTAATAGAACAAGTCCCACACACTGCTACAAGCCGAAATATTTTTCATAGCTAGACGTAGAAAAAAATTATATTGAATTTGCAACCTGGTGGAGGTTAGTATAGATGGACTAATAGAACAAGTCCCACACACTGCTACTAGCTGAAGTATTTTTTCTGAGCTAGATGTAGAAAAAAATTATATTGAATTTGCAACCTGGTTGAGGTTAGTATAGATGGACTAATAGAAGAAGTCCCACACACTGCTACAAGCTGAAATAATTTTTCAGAGCTAGATGCAGAAAAAAATTATATTGAATTTGCAACCTGGTGGAGGTTAGTATAGATGGATTAATAGAACAAGTCCCACACACTGCTACAAGCCGAAATATTTTTTCAGAGCTAGATGCAGATAAAAATTATATTGAATTTGCAACCTGGTGGAGGTTAGTATAGATGGACTAATAGACAAAGTCCCACAC
The DNA here is from genome assembly GCF_046119375.1 of Phyllobates terribilis. NCBI lineage: Eukaryota > Metazoa > Chordata > Amphibia > Anura > Dendrobatidae > Phyllobates > Phyllobates terribilis. The sequence continues at coordinate 241,694,013 of NW_027362768.1, read as the reverse complement.
ACTGCTACAAGGCAAAATATTTTTTCAGCACCAGATGCAGAAAAAAATTATATTGAATTTGCAACCTGGTGGAGGTTAGTATAGATGGACTAATAGAACAAGTCCCACACACTGCTACAAGGCGAATCCGAAATATTTTTTCAGAGCTAGATGCAGATAAAAATTATATTGAATTTGCAACCTGGTGGAGGTTAGTATAGATGGACTAATAGAACAAGTCCCACACACTGCTACAAGCCAAAATATTTTTTCAGAGATAGATGCAGAAAAAAATTATATTGAATTTGCAACCTGGTGGAGGTTAGTATAGATGGACTAATGGAACAAGTCCCACACACTGCTACAAGCCGAAATATTTTTTCAGAGCTAGATGCAGAAAAAAATTATATTGAATTTGCAACCTGGTGGAGGTTACTATAGATGGACTATTAGAACAAGACGCACACACTGCTACAAGCCAAATTATTATTTCAGAGCTAGATGCAGAAAAAAATTATATTGAAATTGCAACCTGGTGGAGATTAGTATAGATGGACTAATAGAACAAGTCCCACACACTGCTATTAGCCAAAATATTTTTTCAGAGATAGATGCAGAAAAAAATGATATTGAATTTGCAACCTGGTGGAGGTTAGTATAGATGGACTAATAGAACAAGTCCCACACACTGCTACAAGCCGAAATAGTTTTTCAGATCTAGATGCAGAAAAAAATTATATTGAATTTGCAACCTGGTGGAGGTTAGTATAGATGGACTAATAGAACAAGTCCCACACTGCTACAAGTCGAAATATTTTTTCACAGCTAGATGCAGAAAAAAATTATATCGAATTGGCAACTTGGTGGAGGTTAGAATAGATCGACTAATAGAAGAAGTCCCACATACTGCTACAAGCCGAAATATTTTTTCAGAGCTAGATGCAGAAAAAAATTATATTGAATTTGCAACTTGGTGGAGGTTAGTGTAGATGGATTAATAGAACAAGTCCCACACACTGCTACAAGCCAAAATATTTTTTCAGAGCTAGATGCAGAAAAAAATTATACTGAATTTGCAACCTGGTGGAGGTTACTATAGATGGACTGATAGAACAAGTCCCACACACTGCTACAAGCCGAAATATTTTTTCAGAGCTAGATGCGGAAAAAATTACATTGAATTTGCAACCTGGTGGAGGTTAGTATAGATGGACTAATAGAACAAGTCCCACACACTGCTACAAGCCAAAATATTTTTTCAGTGCTAGATGCAGAAAAAAATGATATTGAATTTGCAACCTGGTGGAGGTTAGTATAGATGGACTAATAGAACAAGTCCCACACACTGCTACAAGGCAAAATATTTTTTCAGCACCAGATGCAGAAAAAAATTATATTGAATTTGCAACCTGGTGGAGGTTAGTATAGATGGACTAATAGAACAAGTCCCACACACTGCTACAAGGCGAAGCCAAAATATTTTTTCAGAGATATATGCAGAAAAAAATTATATTGAATTTGCAAACTGGTGGAGGTTAGTATAGATGGACTAATGGAACAAGTCCCACACACTGCTATTAGTCAAAATATTTTTTCAAAGATAGATGCAGAAAAAAATGATATTGAATTTGCAACCTGGTGGAGGTTAGTATAGATGGACTAATAGAACAAGTCCCACACACTGCTACAAGCCGAAATAGTTTTTCAGAGCTAGATGCAGATAAAAATTATATTGAATTTGCAGCCTGGTGGAGGATAGTATAGATGGACTAATAGAACAAGTCCCACACACTGCTACAAGCCAAAATATTTTTTCAGAGATAGATGCAGAAAAAAATTATATTGAATTTGCAACCTGGTGGAGGTTGGTATAGATGGACTAATGTAACAAGTCCCACACACTGCTACAAGCCGAAATATTTTTTCAGAGCTAGATGAAGAAAAAAATTATATTGAATTTGCAACCTGGTGGAGGTTAGTATAGACGGACTAATAGAACAAGTCCTACATACTGGTAGAAGCCGAAATATTTTTTCAGAGCTAGATGCAGAAAAAAATTATATTGAAGTTGCATCCTGGTGGAGGTTAGTATAGATGGACTAATAGACCAAGTCCCACACACTGCTACAAGCCGAATTATTTTTTCAGAGCTAGATGCAGAAAAAAATTATATTGAATTTGCAACCTGGTGGAGGTTAGTATAGATGGACTAATTGAACAAGTCCGACACATTGCTACAAGCCGAAATATTTTTTCAGAGCTAGATGCAGAAAAAAATTATATTGAATTTGCAACCTGGTGGAGGTTAGTATAGATGGACTAATAGAACAAGTCTCACACACTGATACAAGCCGAAATATTTTTTCAGTGCTAGATGCAGAAAAAATTTATATTGAATTTGCAACCTGGTGGAGGTTAGTAAAGATGGACTAATAGAACAAGTCCCACACACTGCTACAAGCCGAAATAGTTTTTCAGAGCTAGATGCAGAAAAAAATTATATTGAATTTGCAACCTGGTGGAGCTTACTATAGATGGATTAGTAGAACAAGTCCCACACACTGCTACAAGCTGAAATATTTTTTCAGAGCTAGATGCAGAAAAAAATTATATTGAATTTGCAACCTGGTGGAGGTTAGTATAGATGGACTAATAGAACAAGTCCCACACACTGCTACAAGCCAAAATATTTTTTCAAAGCTAGATGCAGAAAAAAATTATATTGAATTTGCAACCTTGTGGAGGTTACTATAGATGGACTAATAGAACAAGTCCCACAAACTGCTACAAGCCAAAATATTTTTTCAGAGCTAGATGCAGAAAAAAATAATATTGAATTATTGAATTTGCAACCTGGTGGAGGTTAGTATGGATGGACTAATAGAACAAGTCCCACACACTGCTACAAGCCGAAATATTTTTTCAGAGCTAGATGCAGAAAAAAATTATATTGAATTTGCAACCTGGTGGTGGTTAGTATAGATGGTCTAATAGAACAAGTCCCACACACTGCTACAAGCCGAAATATTTTTTCAGAGCTAGATGCAGATAAAAATTATATTGAATTTGCAGCCTGGTGGAGGTTAGTATAGATGGACTAATAGAACAAGTCCCACACACTGCTACAAGACGAAGCCGAAATATTTTTTCAGAGCTAGATGCAGATAAAAATTATATTGAATTTGCAACCTGGTGGAGGTTAGTATAGATGGACTAATAGAACAAGTCCCACACACTGCTACAAGCCAAAATATTTTTTCAGAGCTAGATGTAGAAAAAAATTATATTGAATTTGCAACCTGGTGGAGGTTAGTATAGATGGACTAATGTAACAAGTCCCACACACTGCTACATGCCGAAATAAGTTTCAGAGCTAGATGCAGAAAAAAATTATATTGAATTTGCAACCTGGTGGAGGTTACTATAGATGGACTAATAGAAGAAGACGCACACACTGCTACAAGCCAAATTATTTTTTCAGAGCTAGATGCAGAAAAAAATTATATTGAAATTGCAACCTGGTGGAGATTAGTATAGATGGACTGATAGAACAAGTCCCACACACTGCTATTAGCCAAAATAATTTTTCAGAGATGGATGTAGAAAAAAATTGTATTAAATTTGCAACCTGGTGGAGGTTAATATAGATGGACTAATAGAACAAGTCCCACAAACTGCTACAAGCCAAAATATTTTTTCAGAGCTAGATTCAGAAAAAAATAATATTGAATTATTGAATTTGCAACCTGGTGGAGGTTAGTATGGATGGACTAATAGAACAAGTCCCACACACTGCTACAAGCCGAAATATTTTTTCAGAGCTAGATGCAGAAAAAAATTATATTGAATTTGCAACCTGGTGGTGGTTAGTATAGATGGTCTAATAGAACAAGTCCCACACACTGCTACAAGCCGAAATATTTTTTCAGAGCTAGATGCAGATAAAAATTATATTGAATTTGCAGCCTGGTGGAGGTTAGTATAGATGGACTAATAGAACAAGTCCCACACTCTGCTACAAGGCGAAGCCGAAATATTTTTTCAGAGCTAGATGCAGATAAAAATTATATTGAATTTGCAACCTGGTGGAGGTTAGTATAGATGGACTAATAGAACAAGTCCCACACACTGCTACAAGCCAAAATATTTTTTCAGAGCTAGATGTAGAAAAAAATTATATTGAATTTGCAACCTGGTGGAGGTTAGTATAGATGGACTAATGTAAGAAGTCCCACACACTGCTACATGCCGAAATAATTTTCAGAGCTAGATGCAGAAAAAAATTATATTGAATTTGCAACCTGGTGGAGGTTACTATAGATGGACTAATAGAAGAAGACGCACACACTGCTACAAGCCAAATTATTTTTTCAGAGCTAGATGCAGAAAAAAATTATATTGAAATTGCAACCTGGTGGAGATTAGTATAGATGGACTGATAGAACAAGTCCCACACACTGCTATTAGTCAAAATAATTTTTCAGAGATGGATGTAGAAAAAAATTGTATTAAATTTGCAACCTGGTGGAGGTTAGTATAGATGGACTAATAGAACAAGTCCCACACATTGCTATTAGCCAAAATATTTTTTCAGAGATGGATGCAGAAAAAAATTATATTGAATTTGCAACCTGGTGGAGGTTAGTATAGATGGACTAATAGAACAAGTGCCACACACTGCTACAAGGCGAAGCCAAAATATTTTTTCAGCGCTAGATGCAGATAAAAATTATATTGAATTTGCAACCTGTTGGAGCTTAGTATAAATGGACTAATAGAACAAGTCCCACACACTGCTACAAGCCGAAATATTTTTTCAGAGCTAGATGCAGATAAAAATTATATTGAATTTGCAACCTGGTGGAGGTTAGTATAGATGGACTAATAGAACAAGTCCCACACACTGCTACAAGCCGAAATATTTTTTCAGAGCTAGATGCAGAAAAAAATTATATTGAATTTGCAACCTGGTGGAGGTTAGTATAGATGGACTAATAGAACAAGTCCCACACACTGCTACAAGCCGAAATATTTTTCATAGCCAAACGTAGAAAAAAATTATACTGAATTTGCAACCTGGTGGAGGTTAGTATAGATGGACTAATAGAACAAGTCCCACACACTGCTACTAGCCGAAGTATTTTTTCTGAGCTAGATGTAGAAAAAAATTATATTGAATTTGCAACCTGGTGGAGGTTAGTATAGATGGACTAATAGAAGAAGTCCCACACACTGATACAAGCTGAAATATTTTTTCAGAGCTAGATGCAGAAAAAAATTATATTGAATTTGCAACCTGGTGGAGGTTAGTATAGATGGATTAATAGAACAAGTCCCACACACTGCTACAAGCCGACATATTTTTTCAGAGCTAGATGCAGATAAAAATTATATTGAATTTGCTACCTGGTGGAGGTTAGTATAGATGGACTAATAGAACAAGTCCCAGACACTGCTACAAGGCGAAGCCGAAATATTTTTTCAGAGCTCGATGCAGATAAAAATTATATTGAATTTGCAACCTGGTGGAGGTTAATATAGATGGACTAATAGACAAAGTCCCGCACACTGCTACAAGGCAAAATATGTTTTCAGCACCAGATGCAGAAAAAAATTATATTGAATTTGCAACCTGGTGGAGGTTAGTATAGATGGACTAATAGAACAAGTCATACACACTGCTACAAGGCGAAATATTTTTTCAGAGCTAGATGCAGAAAAAAATTATATTGAATTTGCAACCTGGTGGAGATTACTATAGATGGACTAATAGATCAAGATGCACACACTGCTACAAGCCAAATTATTTTTCAGAGCTAGATGCTGAAAAAAATTATATTGAATTTGCAAAATGGTGGAGATTAGTATAGATGGACTAATAGAACAAGTCCCACAAACTGCTACAAGCCAAAATATTTTTTCAGAGCTAGATGCAGAAAAAAATAATATTGAATTATTGAATTTGCAACCTGGTGGAGGTTAGTATGGATGGACTAATAGAACAAGTCCCACACACTGCTACAAGCCGAAATATTTTTTCAGAGCTAGATGCAGAAAAAAATTATATTGAATTTGCAACCTGGTGGTGGTTAGTATAGATGGTCTAATAGAACAAGTCCCACACACTGCTACAAGCCGAAATATTTTTTCAGAGCTAGATGCAGATAAAAATTATATTGAATTTGCAGCCTGGTGGAGGTTAGTATAGATGGACTAATAGAACAAGTCCCACACACTGCTACAAGACGAAGCCGAAATATTTTTTCAGAGCTAGATGCAGATAAAAATTATATTGAATTTGCAACCTGGTGGAGGTTAGTATAGATGGACTAATAGAACAAGTCCCACACACTGCTACAAGCCAAAATATTTTTTCAGAGCTAGATGTAGAAAAAAATTATATTGAATTTGCAACCTGGTGGAGGTTAGTATAGATGGACTAATGTAACAAGTCCCACACACTGCTACATACCGAAATAAGTTTCAGAGCTAGATGCAGAAAAAAATTATATTGAATTTGCAACCTGGTGGAGGTTACTATAGATGGACTAATAGAAGAAGACGCACACACTGCTACAAGCCAAATTATTTTTTCAGAGCTAGATGCAGAAAAAAATTATATTGAAATTGCAACCTGGTGGAGATTAGTATAGATGGACTGATAGAACAAGTCCCACACACTGCTATTAGCCAAAATAATTTTTCAGAGATGGATGTAGAAAAAAATTGTATTAAATTTGCAACCTGGTGGAGGTTACTATAGATGGACTAATAGAACAAGTCCCACAAACTGCTACAAGCCAAAATATTTTTTCAGAGCTAGATTCAGAAAAAAATAATATTGAATTATTGAATTTGCAACCTGGTGGAGGTTAGTATGGATGGACTAATAGAACAAGTCCCACACACTGCTACAAGCCGAAATATTTTTTCAGAGCTAGATGCAGAAAAAAATTATATTGAATTTGCAACCTGGTGGTGGTTAGTATAGATGGTCTAATAGAACAAGTCCCACACACTGCTACAAGCCGAAATATTTTTTCAGAGCTAGATGCAGATAAAAATTATATTGAATTTGCAGCCTGGTGGAGGTTAGTATAGATGGACTAATAGAACAAGTCCCACACTCTGCTACAAGGCGAAGCCGAAATATTTTTTCAGAGCTAGATGCAGATAAAAATTATATTGAATTTGCAACCTGGTGGAGGTTAGTATAGATGGACTAATAGAACAAGTCCCACACACTGCTACAAGCCAAAATATTTTTTCAGAGATAGATGTAGAAAAAAATTATATTGAATTTGCAACCTGGTGGAGGTTAGTATAGATGGACTAATGTAAGAAGTCCCACACACTGCTACATGCCGAAATAATTTTCAGAGCTAGATGCAGAAAAAAATTATATTGAATTTGCAACCTGGTGGAGGTTACTATAGATGGACTAATAGAAGAAGACGCACACACTGCTACAAGCCAAATTATTTTTTCAGAGCTAGATGCAGAAAAAAATTATATTGAAATTGCAACCTGGTGGAGATTAGTATAGATGGACTGATAGAACAAGTCCCACACACTGCTATTAGTCAAAATAATTTTTCAGAGATGGATGTAGAAAAAAATTGTATTAAATTTGCAACCTGGTGGAGGTTAGTATAGATGGACTAATAGAACAAGTCCCACACATTGCTATTAGCCAAAATATTTTTTCAGAGATGGATGCAGAAAAAAATTATATTGAATTTGCAACCTGGTGGAGGTTAGTATAGATGGACTAATAGAACAAGTGCCACACACTGCTACAAGGCGAAGCCAAAATATTTTTTCAGCGCTAGATGCAGATAAAAATTATATTGAATTTGCAACCTGTTGGAGCTTAGTATAGATGGACTAATAGAACAAGTCCCACACACTGCTACAAGCCGAAATATTTTTTCAGAGCTAGATGCAGATAAAAATTATATTGAATTTGCAACCTGGTGGAGGTTAGTATAGATGGACTAATAGAACAAGTCCCACACACTGCTACAAGCCGAAATATTTTTTCAGAGCTAGATGCAGAAAAAAATTATATTGAATTTGCAACCTGGTGGAGGTTAGTATAGATGGACTAATAGAACAAGTCCCACACACTGCTACAAGCCGAAATATTTTTCATAGCCAAACGTAGAAAAAAATTATACTGAATTTGCAACCTGGTGGAGGTTAGTATAGATGGACTAATAGAACAAGTCCCACACACTGCTACTAGCCGAAGTATTTTTTCTGAGCTAGATGTAGAAAAAAATTATATTGAATTTGCAACCTGGTGGAGGTTAGTATAGATGGACTAATAGAAGAAGTCCCACACACTGATACAAGCTGAAATATTTTTTCAGAGCTAGATGCAGAAAAAAATTATATTGAATTTGCAACCTGGTGGAGGTTAGTATAGATGGATTAATAGAACAAGTCCCACACACTGCTACAAGCCGACATATTTTTTCAGAGCTAGATGCAGATAAAAATTATATTGAATTTGCTACCTGGTGGAGGTTAGTATAGATGGACTAATAGAACAAGTCCCAGACACTGCTACAAGGCGAAGCCGAAATATTTTTTCAGAGCTCGATGCAGATAAAAATTATATTGAATTTGCAACCTGGTGGAGGTTAATATAGATGGACTAATAGACAAAGTCCCGCACACTGCTACAAGGCAAAATATGTTTTCAGCACCAGATGCAGAAAAAAATTATATTGAATTTGCAACCTGGTGGAGGTTAGTATAGATGGACTAATAGAACAAGTCATACACACTGCTACAAGGCGAAATATTTTTTCAGAGCTAGATGCAGAAAAAAATTATATTGAATTTGCAACCTGGTGGAGATTACTATAGATGGACTAATAGATCAAGATGCACACACTGCTACAAGCCAAATTATTTTTCAGAGCTAGATGCTGAAAAAAATTATATTGAATTTGCAAAATGGTGGAGATTAGTATAGATGGACTAATAGAACAAGTCCCACACACTGCTATTAGCCAAAATATATTTTCAGAGATAGATGCAGAAAAAAATTGTATTGAATTTGCAACCTGGTGGAGGTTAGTATAGATGGACTAATAGAACAAGTCCCACACACTGCTACAAGCCGAAATATTTTTTCAGAGCTAGATGCAGAAAAAAAATACATTGAATTTGCAACCTGGTGGAGGTTAGTATAGATGGACTAATAGAACAAGTCCCACACACTGCTACAAGCCGAAATATTTTTTCAGAGCTAGATGCAGAAAAAAATTATATTGAATTTGCAACCTGGTGGAGGTTAGTATAGATGGACTAATAGAACAAGTCCCACACACTGCTACAAGCCGAAATATTTTTTCAGAGCTAGATGCAGAAAAAAATTATATTGAATTTGCAACGTGGTGGAGGTTAGTATAGATGGACTAATAGAACAAGTCCCACATACTGCTACAAGCCGAAAAAATTTTTCAGAGCTAGATGCAGAAAAAAATTATATTGTATTTGCAACCTGGTGGAGGTTAGTATAGATGGACTAATAGAACAAGTCCCACACACTGCTACAAGCCAAAATATTTTTTCAGAGCTAGATGCAGAAAAAAATTATATTGAATTTGCAACCTGGGGAGGTTAGTATAGATGGACTAATAGAACAAGTCCCACACACTGCTACAAGCTGAAATATTTTTTCAGAGCTAGATGCAGAAAAAAATTATATTGAATTTGCAACCTGGTAGAGGTTAGTATAGATGGACTAATAGAACACATCCCACACACTGCTACAAGCCAAAATATTTTTTCAGAGCTAGATGCAGATAAAAATTATATTGAATTTGCAACCTGTTGGAGGTTAGTATAGATGGACTAATAGAACAAGTCCCACACACTGCTACAAGCCGAAATATTTTTTCAGAGCTAGATGCAGATAAAAATTATATTGAATTTGCAACCTGGTGGAGGTTAGTATAGATGGACTAATAGAACAAGTCCCACACACTGCTACAAGCCGAAATATTTTTTCAGAGCTAGATGCAGAAAAAAATTATATTGAATTTGCAACCTGGTGGAGATTACTATAGATGGACTAATAGATCAAGATGCACACACTGCTACAAGCCAAATTATTTTTTCAGAGCTAGATGCTGAAAAAAATTATATTGAATTTGCAACCTGGTGGAGATTAGTATAGATGGACTAATAGAAAAAGTCCCACACACTGCTATTAGCCAAAATATATTTTCAGAGATAGATGCAGAAAAAAATTGTATTGAATTTGCAACCTGGTGGAGGTTAGTATAGATGGACTAATAGAACAAGTCCCACACACTGCTACAAGCCGAAATATTTTTTCAGAGTTAGATGCAGAAAAAAATTATATTGAATTTGCAACCTGGTGGAGGTTAGTTTAGATGGACTAATAGAACAAGTCCCACACACTGCTACAAGCCAAAATATTTTTTCAGAGCTAGATGCAGAAAAAAATTATATTGAATTTGCAACCTGGGGAGGTTGGTATAGATGGACTAATAGAACAAGTCCCACACACTGCTACAAGCTGAAATATTTTTTCAGAGCTAGATGCAGAAAAAAATTATATTGAATTTGCAGCCTGGTAGAGGTTAGTATAGATGGACTAATAGAACACATCCCACACACTGCTACAAGCCGAAATATTTTTTCAGAGCTAGATGCAGATAAAAATTATATTGAATTTGCAACCTGTTGGAGGTTAGTATAGATGGACTAAGAGAACAAGTCCCACACACTGCTACAAGCCGAAATATTTTTTCAGAGCTAGATGCAGATAAAAATTATATTGAATTTTCAACCTGGTGGAGGTTAGTATAGATGGACTAATAGAACAAGTCCCACACACTGCTACAAGCCGAAATATTTTTTCAGAGCTTGATGCAGAAAAAAATTATATTGAATTTTCAACCTGGTGGAGATTACTATAGATGGACTAATAGATCAAGATGCACACACTGCTACAAGCCAAATTATTTTTTCAGAGCTAGATGCTGAAAAAAAGTATATTGAATTTGCAACCTGGTGGACATTAGTATAGATGGACTAATAGAACAAGTCCCACACACTGCTATTAGCCAAAATATATTTTCAGAGATAGATGCAGAAAAAAATTGTATTGAATTTGCAACCTGGTGGAGGTTAGTATAGATGGACTAATAGAACAAGTCCCACACACTGCTACAAGCCGAAATATTTTTTCAGAGCTAGATGCAGAAAAAAATTATATTGAATTTGCAACCTGGTGGAGGTTAGTATAGATGGACTAATAGAATAAGTCCCACACACTGCTACAAGCCGAATATTTTTTCAGAGCTAGATGCAGAAAAAAATTATATTGAATTTACAACCTGGTGGAGGTTAGTATAGATGGACTAATAGAACAGGTCCCACACTGCTACAAGCTGAAATATTTTTTCAGCGCTAGATGTAGAAAAAAATTATATTGAATTTGCAACCTGGTGGAGGTTAGTATAAATGGACTAATAGAACAAGTCCCACACACTGCTACAAGCCGAAATATTTTTTCAGAGCTAGATGCAGAAAAAAATTATATTGAATTTGCAACCTGGTGGAGGTTAGTATAGATGGACTAATAGAACAAGTCCCACACACTGCTACAAGCCGAAATATTTTTCATAGCTAGACGTAGAAAAAAATTATATTGAATATGCAACCTGGTGGAGGTTAGTATAGATGGCCTAATAGAACAAGTCCCACACACTGCTACTAGCCGAAGTATTTTTTCTGAGCTAGATGTAGAAAAAAATTATATTGAATTTGCAACCTGGTGGAGGTTAGTATAGATGGACTAATAGAAGAAGTCCCACACACTGCTACAAGCTGAAATATTTTTTCAGAGCTAGATGCAGAAAAAAATTATATTGAATTTGCAACCTGGTGGAGGTTAGTATAGATGGATTAATAGAACAAGTCCCACACACTGCTACAAACCGAAATATTTTTTCAGAGCTAGATGCAGATAAAAATTATATTGAATTTGCTACCTGGTGGAGGTTAGTATAGATGGACTAATAGAAAAAGTCCCACACACTGCTACAAGGCGAAGCCGAAATATTTTTTCAGAGCTAGATGCAGATAAAAATTATATTGAATTTGCAACCTGGTGGAAGTTAGTGTAGATGGACTAATAGACAAAGTCCCGCACACTGCTACAAATCAAAATATTTTTTCAGCACCAGATGTAGAAAAAAATTATATTGAATTTGCAACCTGGTGGAGGTTAGTATAGATGGACTAATAGAACAAGTCCCACACACTGCTACAAGGCGAAATATTTTTTCAGAGGTAGATGCAGAAAAAAATTATATTGAATTTGCAACCTGGTGGAGATTACTATAGATGGACTAATAGATCAAGATGCACACACTGCTACAAGCCAAATTATTTTTTCAGAGCTAGATGCTGAAAAAAATTATATTGAATTTGCAACCTGGTGGAGATTATTATAGATGGACTAATAGAACAAGTCCCACACACTGCTATTAGCCAAAATATATTTTCAGAGATAGATGCAGAAAAAAATTGTATTGAATTTGCAACCTGGTGGAGGTTAGTATAGATGGACTAATAGAACAAGTCCCACACACTGCTACAAGCCGAAATATTTTTTCAGAGCTAGATGCAGAAAAAAATTATATTGAATTTGCAACCTGGTGGAGGTTAGAATAGGTGGACTAATAGAACAAGTCCCACACACTGCTACAAGCCGAATATTTTTTCAGAGCTAGATGCAGAAAAAAATTATATTGAATTTGCAACCTGGTGGAGGTTAGTATAGATGGACTAATAGAACAAGTCCCACACACTGCTACAAGCCGAAATATTTTTTCAGAGTTAGATGCAGAAAAAAATTATATTGAATTTGCAACCTGGGGGAGGTTAGTATAGATGGACTAATAGAACAAGTCCCACACACTGCTACAAGCCGAAATATTTTTTCAGAGCTAGATGAAGAAAAAAATTATATTGAATTGGCAACCTGGTGGAGGTTAGTATAGATGGACTAATAGAACAAGTCCCACACACTGCTACAAGCAAAATATTTTTTCAGAGCTAGATGCAGAAAAAAATTATATTGAATTTACAACCTGGTGGAGGTTAGTATAGATGGACTAATAGAACAGGTCCCACACACTGCTACAAGCTGAAATATTTTTTCAGTGCTAGATGCAGAAAAAAATTATATTGAATTTGCAACCTGGTGGAGGTTAGTATAGATGGACTAATAGAACAAGTCCCACACACTGCTACAAGCCGAAATATTTTTTCAGAGCTAGATGCAGAAAAAAATTATATTGAATTTGCAACCTGGTGGAGGTTAGTATAGATGGACTAATAGAACAAGTCCCACATACTTCTACAAGCTGAAAAAATTTTTCAGAGCTAGATGCAGAAAAAAATTATATTGTATTTGCAACCTGGTGGAGGTTAGTATAGATGGACTAATAGAACAAGTCCCACACACTGCTACAAGCCAAAATATTTTTTCAGAGCTAGATGCAGAAAAAAATTATATTGAATTTGCAACCTGGGGAGGTTAGTATAGATGGACTAATAGAAAAAGTCCCACACACTGCTACAAGCTGAAATATTTTTTCAGAGCTAGATGCAGAAAAAAATTATATTGAATTTGCAACCTGGTAGACGTTAGTATGGATGGACTAATAGAACACATCCCACACACTGCTGCAAGCCGAAATATTTTTTCAGAGCTAGATGCAGATAAAAATTATATTGAATTTGCAACCTGTTGGAGGTTAGTATAGATGGACTAATAGAACAAGTCCCACACACTGCTACAAGCCGAAATATTTTTTCAGAGCTAGATGCAGATAAAAATTATATTGAATTTGCAACCTGGTGGAGGTTAGTATAGATGGACTAATAGAACAAGTCCCACACACTGCTACAAGCCGAAATATTTTTTCAGAGCTTGATGCAGAAAAAAATTATATTGAATTTTCAACCTGGTGGAGATTACTATAGATGGACTAATAGATCAAGATGCACACACTGCTACAAGCCAAATTATTTTTTCAGAGCTAGATGCTGAAAAAAAGTATATTGAATTTGCAACCTGGTGGAGATTAGTATAGATGGACTAATAGAACAAGTCCCACACACTGCTATTAGCCAAAATATATTTTCAGAGATAGATGCAGAAAAAAATTGTATTGAATTTGCAACCTGGTGGAGGTTAGTATAGATGGACTAATAGAACAAGTCCCACACACTGCTACAAGCCGAAATATTTTTTCAGAGCTAGATGCAGAAAAAAATTATATTGAATTTGCAACCTGGTGGAGGTTAGTATAGATGGACTAATAGAATAAGTCCCACACACTGCTACAAGCCGAATATTTTTTCAGAGCTAGATGCAGAAAAAAATTATATTGAATTTACAACCTGGTGGAGGTTAGTATAGATGGACTAATAGAACAGGTCCCACACTGCTACAAGCTGAAATATTTTTTCAGCGCTAGATGCAGAAAAAAATTATATTGAATTTGCAACCTGGTGGAGGTTAGTATAAATGGACTAATAGAACAAGTCCCACACACTGCTACAAGCCGAAATATTTTTTCAGAGCTAGATGCAGAAAAAAATTATATTGAATTTGCAACCTGGTGGAGGTTAGTATAGATGGACTAATAGAACAAGTCCCACACACTGCTACAAGCCGAAATATTTTTCATAGCTAGACGTAGAAAAAAATTATATTGAATATGCAACCTGGTGGAGGTTAGTATAGATGGCCTAATAGAACAAGTCCCACACACTGCTACTAGCCGAAGTATTTTTTCTGAGCTAGATGTAGAAAAAAATTATATTGAATTTGCAACCTGGTGGAGGTTAGTATAGATGGACTAATAGAAGAAGTCCCACACACTGCTACAAGCTGAAATATTTTTTCAGAGCTAGATGCAGAAAAAAATTATATTGAATTTGCAACCTGGTGGAGGTTAGTATAGATGGATTAATAGAACAAGTCCCACACACTGCTACAAACCGAAATATTTTTTCAGAGCTAGATGCAGATAAAAATTATATTGAATTTGCTACCTGGTGGAGGTTAGTATAGATGGACTAATAGAAAAGTCCCACACACTGCTACAAGGCGAAGCCGAAATATTTTTTCAGAGCTAGATGCAGATAAAAATTATATTGAATTTGCAACCTGGTGGAAGTTAGTGTAGATGGACTAATAGACAAAGTCCCGCACACTGCTACAAATCAAAATATTTTTTCAGCACCAGATGTAGAAAAAAATTATATTGAATTTGCAACCTGGTGGAGGTTAGTATAGATGGACTAATAGAACAAGTCCCACACACTGCTACAAGGCGAAATATTTTTTCAGAGCTAGATGCAGAAAAAAATTATATTGAATTTGCAACCTGGTGGAGATTACTATAGATGGACTAATAGATCAAGATGCACACACTGCTACAAGCCAAATTATTTTTTCAGAGCTAGATGCTGAAAAAAATTATATTGAATTTGCAACCTGGTGGAGATTATTATAGATGGACTAATAGAACAAGTCCCACACACTGCTATTAGCCAAAATATATTTTCAGAGATAGATGCAGAAAAAAATTGTATTGAATTTGCAACCTGGTGGAGGTTAGTATAGATGGACTAATAGAACAAGTCCCACACACTGCTACAAGCCGAAATATTTTTTCAGAGCTAGATGCAGAAAAAAATTATATTGAATTTGCAACCTGGTGGAGGTTAGAATAGGTGGACTAATAGAACAAGTCCCACACACTGCTACAAGCCGAATATTTTTTCAGAGCTAGATGCAGAAAAAAATTATATTGAATTTGCAACCTGGTGGAGGTTAGTATAGATGGACTAATAGAACAAGTCCCACACACTGCTACAAGCCGAAATATTTTTTCAGAGTTAGATGCAGAAAAAAATTATATTGAATTTGCAACCTGGGGGAGGTTAGTATAGATGGACTAATAGAACAAGTCCCACACACTGCTACAAGCCGAAATATTTTTTCAGAGCTAGATGAAGAAAAAAATTATATTGAATTGGCAACCTGGTGGAGGTTAGTATAGATGGACTAATAGAACAAGTCCCACACACTGCTACAAGCAAAATATTTTTTCAGAGCTAGATGCAGAAAAAAATTATATTGAATTTACAACCTGGTGGAGGTTAGTATAGATGGACTAATAGAACAGGTCCCACACACTGCTACAAGCTGAAATATTTTTTCAGTGCTAGATGCAGAAAAAAATTATATTGAATTTGCAACCTGGTGGAGGTTAGTATAGATGGACTAATAGAACAAGTCCCACACACTGCTACAAGCCGAAATATTTTTTCAGAGCTAGATGCAGAAAAAAATTATATTGAATTTGCAACCTGGTGGAGGTTAGTATAGATGGACTAATAGAACAAGTCCCACATACTTCTACAAGCTGAAAAAATTTTTCAGAGCTAGATGCAGAAAAAAATTATATTGTATTTGCAACCTGGTGGAGGTTAGTATAGATGGACTAATAGAACAAGTCCCACACACTGCTACAAGCCAAAATATTTTTTCAGAGCTAGATGCAGAAAAAAATTATATTGAATTTGCAACCTGGGGAGGTTAGTATAGATGGACTAATAGAAAAAGTCCCACACACTGCTACAAGCTGAAATATTTTTTCAGAGCTAGATGCAGAAAAAAATTATATTGAATTTGCAACCTGGTAGACGTTAGTATGGATGGACTAATAGAACACATCCCACACACTGCTGCAAGCCGAAATATTTTTTCAGAGCTAGATGCAGATAAAAATTATATTGAATTTGCAACCTGTTGGAGGTTAGTATAGATGGACTAATAGAACAAGTCCCACACACTGCTACAAGCCGAAATATTTTTTCAGAGCTAGATGCAGATAAAAATTATATTGAATTTGCAACCTGGTGGAGGTTAGTATAGATGGACTAATAGAACAAGTCCCACACACTGCTACAAGCTGAAATATTTTTTCAGAGCTAGATGCAGAAAAAAATTATATTGAATTTGCAGCCTGGTGTAGATTACTATAGATGGACTAATAGATCAAGATGCACACACTGCTACAAGCCAAATTATTTTTTCAGAGCTAGATGCTGAAAAAAATTATATTGAATTTGCAACCTGGTGGAGATTAGTATAGATGGACTAATAGAACAAGTCCCACACACTGCTATTAGCCAAAATATATTTTCAGAGATAGATGCAGAAAAAAATTGTATTGAATTTGCAACCTGGTGGAGGTTAGTATAGATGGACTAATAGAACAAGTCCCACACAATGCTACAAGCCGAAATATTTTTTCAGAGCTCGATGCAGAAAAAAATTATATTGAATTTGCAACCTGGGGGAGGTTAGTATAGATGGACTAATAGAACAAGTCCCACACACTGCTACAAGCCGAATATTTTTTCAGAGCTAGATGCAGAAAAAATTATATTGAATTTGCAACCTGGTGGAGGTTAGTATAGATGGACTAATAGAACAAGTCCCACACACTGCTACAAGCCGAAATATTTTTTCAGAGTTAGATGCAGAAAAAAATTATATTGAATGTGCAACCTGGTGGAGGTTAGTATAGATGGACTAATAGAACAAATCCCACACACTGGTACAAGCCGAAATATTTTTTCAGAGCTAGATGCAGAAAAAAATTATATTGAATTGGCAACCTGGTGGAGGTTAGTATAGATGGACTAATAGAACAAGTCCCACACACTGCTACAAGCCAAAATATTTTTTCAGAGCTAGATGCAGAAAAAAATTATATTGAATTTGCAACCTGGGGAGGTTAGTATAGATGGACTAATAGAACAAGTCCCACACACTGCTACAAGGTGAAATATTTTTTCAGAGCTAGATGCAGAAAAAAATTATATTGAATTTGCAACCTGGTAGAGGTTAGTATGGATGGACTAATAGAACACATCCCACACACTGCTGCAAGCCGAAATATTTTTTCAGAGCTAGATGCAGATAAAAATTATATTGAATTTGCAACCTGTTGGAGGTTAGTATAGATGGACTAATAGAACAAGTCCCACACACTGCTACAAGCCGAAATATTTTTTCAGAGCTAGATGCAGATAAAAATTATATTGAATTTGCAACCTGGTGGAGGTTAGTATAGATGGACTAATAGAACAAGTCCCACACACTGCTACAAGCTGAAATATTTTTTCAGAGCTAGATGCAGAAAAAAATTATATTGAATTTGCAACCTGGTGTAGATTACTATAGATGGACTAATAGATCAAGATGCACACACTGCTACAAGCCAAATTATTTTTTCAGAGCTAGATGCTGAAAAAAATTATATTGAATTTGCAACCTGGTGGAGATTAGTATAGATGGATTAATAGAACAAGTCCCACACACTGCTATTAGCCAAAATATATTTTCAGAGATAGATGCAGAAAAAAATTATATTGAATTTGCAACCTGGTGGAGATTAGTATAGATGGACTAATAGAACAAGTCCCACACACTGCTACAAGCCGAAATATTTTTTCAGAGTTAGATGCAGAAAAAAATTATATTGAATTTGCAACCTGGTGGAGGTTAGTATAGATGGACTAATAGAACAAGTCCCACACACTGCTACAAGCCGAAATATTTTTTAGAGCTAGATGCAGAAAAAAATTATATTGAATTGGCAACCTGTGGAGGTTAGTATAGATGGACTAATAGAACAAGTCCCACACACTGCTACAAGCCAAAATATTTTTTCAGAGCTAGATGCAGAAAAAAATTATATTGAATTTACAACCTGGTGGAGGTTAGTATAGATGGACAAATAGAACAGGTCCCACACACTGCTACAAGCTGAAATATTTTTTCAGTGTTAGATGCAGAAAAAAATTATATTGAATTTGCAACCTGGTGGAGGTTAGTATAGATGGACTAATAGAACAAGTCCCACATACTGCTACAAGCCGAAAAATTTTTTCAGAGCTAGATGCAGAAAAAACTTATATTGTATTTGCAACCTGATGGAGGTTAGTATAGATGGACTAATAGAACAAGTCCCACACTCTGCTACAAGCCAAAATATTTTTTCAGAGCTAGATGCAGAAAAAAATTATATTGAAATTGCAACCTGGGGAGGTTAGTATAGATGGACTAATAGAACAAGTCCCACATACTGCTACAAGCCGAAAAAAATTTTCAGAGCTAGATGCAGAAAAAAATTATATTGTATTTGCAACCTGGTGGAGGTTAGTATAGATGGACTAATAGAACAAGTCCCACACACTGCTACAAGCCAAAATATTTTTTCAGAGCTAGATGCAGAAAAAAATTATATTGAGTTTGCAACCTGGGGAGGTTAGTATAGATGGACTAATAGAACAAGTACCACACACTGCTACAAGCTGAAATATTTTTTCAGAGCTAGATGCAGATAAAAATTATATTGAATTTGCAACCTGGTAGAGGTTAGTATAGATGGACTAATAGAACACATCCCACACACTGCTACAAGCCGAAATATTTTTTCAGAGCTAGATGCAGATAAAAATTATATTGAATTTGCAACCTGTTGGAGGTTAGTATAGATGGACTAATAGAACAAGTCCCACACACTGCTACAAGCCGAAATATTTTTTCAGAGCTAGATGCAGATAAAAATTATACTGAATTTGCAACCTGGTGGAGGTTAGTATAGATGGACTAATGGAACAAGTCCCACACACTGCTACAAGACGAAATATTTTTTCAGAGCTAGATGCAGAAAAAAATTATATTGAATTTGCAACCTGGTGGAGGTTACTATAGATGGACTAATAGAACAAGACGCACACACTGCTACAAGCCAAATTATTTTTTCAGAGCTAGATGCAGAAAAAAATTATATTGAAATTGCAACCTGGTGGAGATTAGTATAGATGGACTAATAGAACAAGTCCCACACACTGCTATTAGCCAAAATATTTTTTCAGAGATAGATGCAGAAAAAAATGATATTGAATTTGCAACCTGGTGGAAGTTAGTATAGATGGACTAATAGAACAAGTCCCACACACTGCTACAAGCCAAAATAGTTTTTTAGAGCTAGATGCAGAAAAAAATTATATTGAATTTGCAACCTGGTGGAGGTTAGTATAGATGGACTAATAGAACAAGTCCCACACTGCTAAAAGTCGAAATATTTTTTCAGAGCTAGATGCAGAAAAAAATTATATTGAATTTGCAACCTGTTGGAGGTTAGTATAGATGGAATAATAGAACAAGTCCCACACACTGCTACAAGCCGAAATATTTTTTCAGAGCTAGATGCAGATAAAAATTATATTGAATTTGCAACCTGGTGGAGGTTAGTATAGATGGACTAATAGAACAAGTCCCACACACTGCTACAAGCCAAAATATTTTTTCAGAGCTAGATGCAGAAAAAAATTATATTGAATTTGCAACCTGGTGGAGGTTAGTATAGATGGACTAATAGAACAAGTCCCACACACTGCTAGAAGCCAAAATATTTTTTCAGTGCTAGATGCAGAAAAAAATTATATATAATTTGCCACCTGGTGGAGGTTAGTATAGATGGACTAATAGAACAAGTCCCACACACTGCTACAAGCCGAAATATTTTTTCAGAGCTAGATGCAGAAAAAAATTATATTGAATTTGCAACCTGGTGGAGCTTAGTATAGATGGACTAATAGAACAAGTCCCACACACTGCTACAAGCCGAAATATTTTTTCAGAGCTAGATGCATAAAAAAATTATATTGAATTTGCAACCTGGTGGAGGTTAGTATAGATGGACTAATAGAACAAGTCCCACACACTGCTACAAGCCGAAATATTTTTTCACTGCTAGATGTAGAAAAAAATTATATTGAATTTGCAACCTGGTGGAGGTTAGTATAAATGGACTAATAGAACAAGTCCCACACACTGCTACAAGCGAAAATATTTTTTCAAAGATAGATGCAGCAAAAATTTATATTGAATTTGCAACCTGGTGGAGGTTAGTATAGATGGACTAATAGAACAAGTCCCACACACTGCTAGAAGCAAAAATATTTTTTCAGAGCTAGATGCAGAAAAAAATTATATTGAATTTGCAACCTGGTGGAGGTTAGTATAGATGGACTAATAGAACAAGTCCCACACACTGCTACAAGCCGAAATATTTTTTCAGAGCTAGATGCAGAAAAAAATTATATTGAATTTGCAACCTGGTGGAGGTTAGTATAGATGGACTAATAGAACAAGTCCCACACACTGCTACAAGCCGAAATATTTTTTCAGAGCTAGATGCAGAAAAAAATTATATTGAATTTGCAACCTGGTGGAGGTTAGTATAGATGGACTAATAGAACAAGTCCCACACACTGCTACAAGCTGAAATATTTTTTCAGTGCTAGATGCAGAAAAAAATTATATTGAATTTGCAACCTGGTGGAGGTTAGTATAGATGGACTAATAGAACAAGTCCCACACACTGCTACAAGCGAAAATATTTTTTCAAAGCTAGATTTAGAAAAAAATTATATTGAATTTGCAAACTGGTGGAGGTTAGTATAGATGGACTAATAGAACAAGTCCCACACACTGCTACAAGCCAAAATATGTTTTCAGTGCTAGATGCAGAAAAAATTTATATTGAATTTGCAACCTGGTGGAGCTTAGTATAGATGGACTAATAGAACAAGTCCCAGACACTGCTACAAGCCAAAATATTTTTTCAGAGCTAGATGCAGAAAAAAATTATATTGAATTTGCAACCTGGTGGAGCTTAGTATAGATGGACTAATAGAACAAGTCCCACACACTGCTACAAGCCGAAATATTTTTTCAGAGCTAGATGCATAAAAAAATTATATTGAATTTGCAACCTGGTGGAGGTTAGTATAGATGGACTAATAGAACAAGTCCCACACACTGCTACAAGCCGAAATATTTTTTCACTGCTAGATGTAGAAAAAAATTATATTGAATTTGCAACCTGGTGGAGTTTAGTATAAATGGACTAATAGAACAAGTCCCACACACTGCTACAAGCGAAAATATTTTTTCAAAGATAGATGCAGCAAAAATTTATATTGAATTTGCAACCTGGTGGAGGTTAGTATAGATGGACTAATAGAACAAGTCCCACACACTGCTAGAAGCAAAAATATTTTTTCAGAGCTAGATGCAGAAAAAAATTATATTGAATTTGCAACCTGGTGGAGGTTAGTATAGATGGACTAATAGAACAAGTCCCACACACTGCTACAAGCCGAAATATTTTTTCAGAGCTAGATGCAGAAAAAAATTATATTGAATTTGCAACCTGGTGGAGGTTAGTATAGATGGACTAATAGAACAAGTCCCACACACTGCTACAAGCCGAAATATTTTTTCAGAGCTAGATGCAGAAAAAAATTATATTGAATTTGCAACCTGGTGGAGGTTAGTATAGATGGACTAATAGAACAAGTCCCACACACTGCTACAAGCTGAAATATTTTTTCAGTGCTAGATGCAGAAAAAAATTATATTGAATTTGCAACCTGGTGGAGGTTAGTATAGATGGACTAATAGAACAAGTCCCACACACTGCTACAAGCGAAAATATTTTTTCAAAGCTAGATTTAGAAAAAAATTATATTGAATTTGCAAACTGGTGGAGGTTAGTATAGATGGACTAATAGAACAAGTCCCACACACTGCTACAAGCCAAAATATGTTTTCAGTGCTAGATGCAGAAAAAATTATATTGAATTTGCAACCTGGTGGAGCTTAGTATAGATGGACTAATAGAACAAGTCCCAGACACTGCTACAAGCCAAAATATTTTTTCAGAGCTAGATGCAGAAAAAAATTATATTGAATTTGCAACCTGGTGGAGGTTAGTATAGATGGACTAATAGATCAAGTCCCACACACTGCTACAAGCCGAAATATTTTTTCAGTGCTAGATGTAGAAAAAAATTATATTGAATTTGCAACCTGGTGGAGGTTAGTATAAATGGACTAATAGAACAAGTCCCACACACTGCTACAAGCGAAAATATTTTTTCAAAGCTAGATGCAGAAAAAATTTATATTGAATTTGCAACCTGGTGGAGGTTAGTAAAGATGGACTAATAGAACAAGTCCCACACACTGCTAGAAGCCAAAATATTTTTTCAGAGCTAGATGCAAAAAAAAATTATATTGAATTTGCAACCTGGTGGAGGTTAGTATAGATGGACTAATAGAACAAGTCCCACACACTGCTACAAGCGAAAATATTTTTTCAAAGCTAGATTTAGAAAAAAATTATATTGAATTTGCAAACTGGTGGAGGTTAGTATAGATGGACTAATAGAACAAGTCCCACACGCTGCTACAAGCCAAAATATTTTTTCAGTGCTAGATGCAGAAAAAATTTATATTGAATTTGCAACCTGGTGGAGCTTAGTATAGATGGACTAATAGAACAAGTCCCAGACACTGCTACAAGCCAAAATATTTTTTCAGAGCTAGATGCAGAAAAAAATTATATTGAATTTGCAACCTGGTGGAGGTTAGTATAGATGGACTAATAGAGCAAGTCCCACACACTGCTACAAGCCGAAATATTTTTTCAGTGCTAGATGTAGAAAAAAATTATATTGAATTTGCAACCTGGTGGAGGTTAGTATAAATGGACTAATAGAACAAGTCCCACACACTGCTACAAGCGAAAATATTTTTTCAAAGCTAGATGCAGAAAAAATTTATATTGAATTTGCAACCTGGTGGAGGTTAGTAAAGATGGACTAATAGAACAAGTCCCACACACTGCTAGAAGCCAAAATATTTTTTCAGAGCTAGATGCAAAAAAAAATTATATTGAATTTGCAACCTGGTGGAGGTTAGTATAGATGGACTAATAGAACAAGTCCCACACACTGCTACAAGCCAAAATATTTTTTCAGAGCTAGATGCAGAAAAAAATGATATTGAATTTGCAACCTGGTGGAGGTTAGTATAGATGGACTAATAGAACAAGTCCCACACACTGCTACAAGCTGAATTATTTTTTCAGAGCTAGATGCAGAAATTTTTTTTATTGAATTTGCAACCTGGTGGAGGTTAGTATAGATGGACTAATAGAACAAGTCCCACACACTGCTACAAGCCGAAATACTTTTTCAGAGCTAGATGCAGAAAAAAATTATATTGAATTTGCAACCTGGTGGAGGTTAGTATAGATGGACTAATTGAACAAGTCCCACACACTGCTACAAGCCGAAATATTTTTTCAGAGCTAAATGTAGAAAAAAATTATATTGAATTTACAACCTGGTGGAGGTTAGTATAGATGGACTAATAGAGCAAGTCCCACACACTGCTACAAGCCGAAATATTTTTTCAGTGCTAGATGTAGAAAAAAATTATATTGAATTTGCAACCTGGTGGAGGTTAGTATAAATGGACTAATAGAACAAGTCCCACACACTGCTACAAGCGAAAATATTTTTTCAAAGCTAGATGCAGAAAAAATTTATGTTGAATTTGCAACCTGGTGGAGGTTAGTATAGATGGACTAATAGAACAAGTCCCACACACTGCTACAAGCCGAAATACTTTTTCAGAGCTAGATGCAGAAAAAAATTATATTGAATTTGCAACCTGGTGGAGGTTAGTATAGATGGACTAATAGAACAAGTCCCACACACGGCTACAAGCCGAAATATTTTTTCAGAGCTAGATGCAGAAAAAAATTATATTGAATTTGCAACCTGGTGGAGGTTACTATAGATGGACTAATAGAACAAGTCCCACACACTGCTACAAGCCGAAATATTTTTTCAGAGCTAGATGCAGAAAAAAATTATATTGAATTTGCAACCTGGTGGAGGTTAGTATAGATGTACTAATAGAACAAGTCCAACACACTGCTAGAAGCCAAAATATTTTTTCAGTGCTATATGCAGAAAAAATTATATTGAATTTGCAACCTGGTGGATGTTAGTATAGATGGACTAATAGAACAAGTCCCACACACTGCTACAAGCCGAAATATTTTTTCAGCGCTAGATGCAGAAAAAAATTATATTGAATTTGCAACCTGGTGGAGGTTAGTATAGATGGACTAATAGAACAAGTCCCACACACTGCTAAAAGCCGAAATATTTTTTCAGAGCTAGATGCAGAAAAAAATTATATTGAATTTGCAACCTGGTGGAGGTTAGTATAGATGGACTAATAGAACAAGTCCCACACACTGCTACAAGCCGAAATATTTTTTCAGTGCTAGATGTAGAAAAAAATTATATTGAATTTGCAACCTGGTGGAGGTTAGTATAAATGGACTAATAGAACAAGTCCCACACACTGCTACAAGCGAAAATATTTTTTCAAAGCTAGATGCAGAAAAAAATTATATTGAATTTGCAGCCTGGTGGAGGTTAGTATAGATGGACTAATAGAACAAGTCCCACACACTGCTAGAAGCCAAAATATTTTTTCAGAGCTAGATGCAAAAAAAATTATATTGAATTTGCAACCTGGTGGAGGTTAGTATAGATGGACTAATAGAACAAGTCCCACACACTGCTACCAGCCAAAATATTTTTTCAGAGCTAGATGCAGAAAAAAATGATATTGAATTTGCAACCTGGTGGAGGTTAGTATACATGGACTAATAGAACAAGTCCCACACACTGCTACAAGCTGAAATATTTTTTCAGAGCTAGATGCAGAAATTTTTTTTATTGAATTTGCAACCTGGTGGAGGTTAGTATAGATGGACTAATAGAACAAGTCCCACACACTGCTACAAGCCGAAATACTTTTTCAGAGCTAGATGCAGAAAAAAATTATATTGAATTTGCAACCTGGTGGAGGTTAGTATAGATGGACTAATTGAACAAGTCCCACACACTGCTACAAGCCGAAATATTTTTTCAGAGCTAAATGTAGAAAAAAATTATATTGAATTTGCAACCTGGTGGAAGTTAGTATAGATGGACTAATAGAACAAGTCCCACACAGGGCTACAAGCCGAAATATTTTTTCAGAGCTAAATGCAGAAAAAAATTATATTTAATTTGCAACCTGGTGGAGGTTACTATAGATGGACTAATAGAACAAGTCCAACACACTGCTACAAGCCGAAATATTTTTTCAGAGCTAGATGCAGAAAAAAATTATATTGAATTTGCAACCTGGTGGAGGTTAGTATAGATGTACTAATAGAACAAGTCCAACACACTGCTAGAAGCCAAAATATTTTTTCAGTGCTATATGCAGAAAAAAATTATATTGAATTTGCAACCTGGTGGAGGTTAGTATAGATGGACTAATAGAACAAGTCCCACACACTGCTACAAGCCGAAATATTTTTTCAGTGCTAGATGTAGAAAAAAATTATATTGAATTTGCAACCTGGTGGAGGTTAGTATAAATGGACTAATAGAACAAGTCCCACACACTGCTACAAGCGAAAATATTTTTTCAAAGCTAGATGCAGAAAAAATTTATATTGAATTTGCAACCTTGTGGAGGTTAGTATAGATGGACTAATAGAACAAGTCCCACACACTGCTAGAAGCCAAAATATTTTTTCAGAGCTAGATGCAAAAAAAAATTATATTGAATTTGCAACCTGGTGGAGGTTAGTATAGATGGACTAATAGAACAAGTCCCACACACTGCTACAAGCCAAAATATTTTTTCAGAGCTAGATGCAGAAAAAAATGATATTGAATTTGCAACCTGGTGGAGGTTAGTATAGATGGACTAATAGAACAAGTCCCACACACTGCTACAAGCTGAAATATTTTTTCAGAGCTAGATGCAGAAATTTTTTTTATTGAATTTGCAACCTGGTGGAGGTTAGTATAGATGGACTAATAGAACAAGTCCCACACACTGCTACAAGCCGAAATATTTTTTCAGAGCTAGATGCAGAAAAAAATTATATTGAATTTGCAACCTGGTGGAGGTTAGTATAGATGGACTAATAGAACAAGTCCCACACACTGCTACAAGCGAAAATATTGTTTCAAAGCTAGATGCAGAAAAAAATTATATTGAATTTGCAACCTGGTGGAGGTTACTATAGATGGACTAATAGAACTAGCCCCACAAACTGCTACAAGCCGAAATATTTTTTCAGAGCTAGATGCAGAAAAAAATTATATTGAATTTGCAACCTGGTGGAGGTTAGTATAGATGGACTAATAGAACAAGTCCCACACACTGCTACAAGCCGAAATATTTTTTCAGAGCTAGATGCAGAAAAAAATTATATTGAATTTGCAACCTGGTGGAGGTTAGTATAGATGGACTAATAGAACAAGTCCCACACACTGCTACAAGCCGAAATATTTTTTCAGAGCTAGATGCAGAAAAAAATTATATTGAATTTGCAACCTGGTGGAGGTTAGTATAGATGTACTAATTGAACAAGTCCCACACACTGCTACAAGCCGAAATATTTTTTCAGAGCTAGATGCAGAAAAAAATTATATTGAATTTGCAACCTGGTGGAGGTTAGTATAGATGGACTAATAGAACAAGTCCCACACACTGCTACAAGCGAAAATATTTTTTCAAAGCTAGATGCAGAAAAAAATTATATTGAATTTGCAACCTGGTGGAGGTTACTATAGATGGACTAATAGAACTAGCCCCACAAACTGCTACAAGCCGAAATATTTTTTCAGAGCTAGATGCAGAAAAAAATGATATTGAATTTGCAACCTGGTGGTGGTTAGTATAGATGGACTAATAGAACAAGTCCCACACACTGCTACAAGCCGAAATATTTTTTCAGAGCTAGATGCAGAAAAAAATTATATTGAATTTGCAACCTGGTGGAGGTTAGTATAGATGGACTAATAGAACAAGTCCCACACACTGCTACAAGCCGAAATATTTTTTCAGTGCTAGATGCAGAAAAAATTATATTGAATTTGCAACCTGGTGGAGGTTAGTAAAGATGGACTAATAGACCAAGTCCCACACACTGCTACAAGCTGAAATATTTTTTCAGTGCTAGGTGCAGAAAAAAATTATATTGAAATTGCAACCTGTTGGAGGTTAGTATAGATGGACTAATAGAACAAGTACCACACACTGCTACAAGCCGAAATATTTTTTCAGAGCTAGATGCAGAAAAAAATTATATTGAATTTGCAACCTGGTGGAGGTTAGTATAGATGGACTAATAGAACAAGTCCCACACACTGCTAGAAGCCGAAATATTTTTTCAGAGCTAGATGCAGAAAAAAATTATATTGTATTTGCAACCTGGTGGAGATTACTATAGATGGACTTATAGAACAAGATGCACACACTGCTACAAGCCAAATTATTTTTTCAGAGCTAGATGCAGAAAAAAATTATATTGAATTTGCAACCTTGTGGAGATTAGTATAGATGGACTAATAGAACAAGTCCCACACACTGCTATTAGCCAAAATATATTTTCAGAGATAGATGCAGAAAAAAATTATATTGAATTTGCAACCTGGTGGAAGTTAGTATAGATGGACTAATAGAACAAGTCCCACACACTGCTACAAGCCGAAATATTTTTTCAGAGCTAGATACAGAAAAAAATTATGTTGAATTTGCAACCTGGGGGAGGTTAGTATAGATGGACTAATAGAACAAGTCCCACACACTGCTTCAAGCCGAATATTTTTTCAGAGCTAGATGCAGAAAAAAATTATATTGAATTTGCAACCTGGTGGAGGTTAGTATAGATGGACTAATAGAACAAGTCCCACACACTGCTACAAGCCGAAATATTTTTTCAGAGCTAGATGCAGAAAAAAAATATATTGAATTTGCAACCTGGTGGAGATTACTATAGATGGACTAATAGAACAAGATGCACACACTGCTACAAGCCAAATTATTTTTTCAGAGCTAGATGCAGAAAAAAATTATATTGAATTTTCAACCTGGTGGAGATTAGTATAGATGGACTAATAGAACAAGTGCCACACACTGCTATTAGCCAAAATATATTTTCAGAGATAGATGCAGAAAAAAATTATATTGAATTTGTAACCTGGTGGAGGTTAGTATAGATGGACTAATAGAACAAGTCCCACACACTGCTACAAGCCAAAATATTTTTTCAGTGCTAGATGCAGAAAAAAATTATATTGAATTTGCAACCTGGTGGAGGTTACTATAGATGGACTAATAGAGCAAGTCCCACACACTGCTACAAGCCGAAATATTTTTTCAGAGCTAGATGCAGAAAAAAATTATATTGAATTTGCAACCTGGTGGAGGTTAGTATAGATGGACTAATAGAACAAGTCCCACACACTGCTACAAGCGAAAATATTTTTTCAAAGCTAGATGTAGAAAAAAATTATATTGAATTTGCAACCTGGTGCAGGTTACTATAGATGGACTAATAGAACTAGCCCCACAAAATGCTACAAGCCGAAATATTTTTTCAGAGCTAGATGCAGGAAAAAATTATATTGAATTTGCAACCTGGTCGTGGTTAGTATAGATGGACTAACAGAGCAAGTCCCACACACTGCTACAAGCCGAAATATTTTTTCAGTGCTAGATGTAGAAAAAAATTATATTGAATTTGCAACCTGGTATAGGTTAGTATAAATGGACTAATAGAACAAGTCCCACACACTGCTACAAGCGAAAATATTTTTTCAAAGCTAGATGCAGAATAAATTTATATTGAATTTGCAACCTGGTGGAGGTTAGTATAGATGGACTAATAGAACAAGTCCCACACACTGCTACGAGCCGATATATTTTTTCAGAGCTAGATGCAGATAAAAATTATATTGAATTTGCAATCTGGTGGAGGTTAGTATAGATGGACCAATAGAACAAGTCCCACACACTGCTACAAGCCAAAATACTTCTTCAGAGCTAGATGCAGATAAAAATTATATTGAATTTGCAACCTGGGGGAGGTTAGTATAGATGGACTAATAGAACAAGTCCCACACACTGCTACAAGCCGAAATATTTTTTCAGAGCTAGATGTAGAAAAAAATTATATTGAATTTGCAACCTGGTAGAGGTTAGTATAGATGGACTAATAGAACAAGTCCCACACCCTGCTACAAGCCGAAATATTTTTTCAGAGCTAGATGCAGAAAAAAATTATATTGAATTTGCAACGTGGTGGAGGTTAGTATAGATGGACTAATAGAACAAGTCCCACACACTTCTACAAGCCGAAATATTTTTCAGAGCTAGATGTAGAAAAAAATTATATTGAATTTGCAACCTGGTGGAGGTTAGTATAGATGGAATAATAGAACAAGTCCCACACACTGCTACAAGACGAAATATTTTTTCAGAGCTAGATGTAGAAAAAAATTATATTGAATTTGCAACCTGGTGGAGGTTAGTATAGATGGACTAATAGAACAAGTCATACACACTGCTACAAGCCAAAATATTTTTTCAGAGCTAGATGCAGAAAAAAATTATATTGAATTTGCAACTTGGTGGAGGTTAGTATAGATGGATTAATAGAACAAGTCCCACACACTGCTACAAGCCAAAATATTTTTTCAGGGCTAGATGAAGAAAAAAATTATATTGAATTTGCAACCTGGTGGAGGTTACTATAGATGGAGTAATAGAAAAAGTCCCACAAACTGCTACAAGCCAAAATATTTTTTCAGAGCTAGATGCAGAAAAAAATTATATTGAATTTGCAACCTGGTGGAGGTTAGTATAGACGGAATAATAGAACAAGTCCCACACACTGCTACAAGCCGAAATATTTTTTCAGAGCTAGATGGAGAAAAAAATTATATTGAATTTGCAACCTGGTGGAGGTTAGTATAGATGGACTAATAGAACGAGTCCCACGCACTGCTACAAGCCGAAATATTTTTTCAGAGCTAGATGCAGAATTTTTTTTATTGTATTTGAAACCTGGTGGAGGTTAGTATAGATTGACTAATAGAACAAGTCCCACACACTGCTACAAGCCAAAATATTTTTTCAGAGCTAGATGCAGAAAAAAATTATATTGAATTTGCAACCTGGTGGAGGTTAGTATAGATGGACTAATAGAACAAGTCCCACACACTGCTACAAGCCGAAATATTTTTTCAGAGCTAGATGCAGAAAAAAATTATATTGAATTTGCAACCTGGTGGAGGTTAGTATAGATGGACTAATAGAAAAAGTCCCACACACTGCTACGAGCCAAAATATTTTTTCAGAGCTAGATGCAGATAAAAACTATTTTGAATTTGCAACCTGGTGGAGGTTTGTATAGATGGACTAATAGAACAAGTCCCACACACTGCTACAAGCCGAAATATTTCTTCAGAGCTAGAGGCAGATAAAAATTATATTGAATTTGCAACCTGGTGGAGGTTAGTATAGATGGACTAATAGAACAAGTCCCACACACTGCTACAAGCCGAAATATTTTTTCAGAGCTAGATGGAGAAAAAAATTATATTGAATTTGCAACCTGGTGGAGGTTAGTATAGATGGACTAATAGAACGAGTCCCATGCACTGCTACAAGCCGAAATATTTTTTCAGAGCTAGATGCAGAATTTTTTTTATTGTATTTGAAACCTGGTGGAGGTTAGTATAGATTGACTAATAGAACAAGTCCCACACACTGCTACAAGCCAAAATATTTTTTCAGAGCTAGATGCAGAAAAAAATTATATTGAATTTGCAACCTGGTGGAGGTTAGTATAGATGGACTAATAGAACAAGTCCCACACACTGCTACAAGCCGAAATATTTTTTCAGAGCTAGATGCAGAAAAAAATTATATTGAATTTGCAACCTGGTGGAGGTTAGTATAGATGGACTAATAGAAAAAGTCCCACACACTGCTACGAGCCAAAATATTTTTTCAGAGCTAGATGCAGATAAAAACTATTTTGAATTTGCAACCTGGTGGAGGTTTGTATAGATGGACTAATAGAACAAGTCCCACACACTGCTACAAGCCGAAATATTTCTTCAGAGCTAGAGGCAGATAAAAATTATATTGAATTTGCAACCTGGTGGAGGTTAGTATAGATGGACTAATGGAACAAGTCCCACACACTGCTACAAGCCGAAATATTTTTTCAGAGCTAGATGTAGAAAAAAATTATATTGAATTTGCAACCTGGTAGAGGTTAGTATAGATGGACTAATAGAACAAGTCCCACACCCTGCTACAAGCCGAAATATTTTTTCAGAGCTAGATGCAGAAAAAAATTATATTGAATTTGCAACGTGGTGGAGGTTAGTATAGATGGACTAATAGAACAAGTCCCACACACTTCTACAAGCCGAAATATTTTTCAGAGCTAGATGTAGAAAAAAATTATTTTGAATTTGCAACCTGGTGGAGGTTAGTATAGATGGAATAATAGAACAAGTCCCACACACTGCTACAAGACGAAATATTTTTTCAGAGCTAGATGTAGAAAAAAATTATATTGAATTTGCAACCTGGTGGAGGTTAGTATAGATGGACTAATAGAACAAGTCATACACACTGCTACAAGCCAAAATATTTTTTCAGAGCTAGATGCAGAAAAAAATTATATTGAATTTGCAACTTGGTGGAGGTTAGTATAGATGGATTAATAGAACAAGTCCCACACACTGCTACAAGCCAAAATATTTTTTCAGGGCTAGATGAAGAAAAAAATTATATTGAATTTGCAACCTGGTGGAGGTTACTATAGATGGAGTAATAGAAAAAGTCCCACAAACTGCTACAAGCCAAAATATTTTTTCAGAGCTAGATGCAGAAAAAAATTATATTGAATTTGCAACCTGGTGGAGGTTAGTATAGACGGAATAATAGAACAAGTCCCACACACTGCTACAAGCCGAAATATTTTTTCAGAGCTAGATGGAGAAAAAAATTATATTGAATTTGCAACCTGGTGGAGGTTAGTATAGATGGACTAATAGAACGAGTCCCACGCACTGCTACAAGCCGAAATATTTTTTCAGAGCTAGATGCAGAATTTTTTTTATTGTATTTGAAACCTGGTGGAGGTTAGTATAGATTGACTAATAGAACAAGTCCCACACACTGCTACAAGCCAAAATATTTTTTCAGAGCTAGATGCAGAAAAAAATTATATTGAATTTGCAACCTGGTGGAGGTTAGTATAGATGGACTAATAGAACAAGTCCCACACACTGCTACAAGCCGAAATATTTTTTCAGAGCTAGATGCAGAAAAAAATTATATTGAATTTGCAACCTGGTGGAGGTTAGTATAGATGGACTAATAGAAAAAGTCCCACACACTGCTACGAGCCAAAATATTTTTTCAGAGCTAGATGCAGATAAAAACTATTTTGAATTTGCAACCTGGTGGAGGTTTGTATAGATGGACTAATAGAACAAGTCCCACACACTGCTACAAGCCGAAATATTTCTTCAGAGCTAGAGGCAGATAAAAATTATATTGAATTTGCAACCTGGTGGAGTTTAGTATAGATGGACTAATGGAACAAGTCCCACACACTGCTACAAGCTGAAATATTTTTTCAGAGCTAGATGTAGAAAAAAATCATATAGAATTTGCAACCTGGTGGAGGTTAGTATAGATGGACTAATTGAGCAAGTCCCACACACTGCTACAAGCCTAAATATTTTTTCATAGCTAGATGTAGAAAAAAATTATATTGAATTTGTAACCTGGTGGAGGTTAGTATAGATGGACTAATAGAGCAAGTCCCACACACTGCTACAAGCCGAAATATTTTTTCAGAGCTAGATGCAGAAAAAAAGTATATTGAATTTGCAACCTGGTGGAGGTTACTATAGATGGACTAATAGAACAAGTCCCACACACTGCTACAAGCCGAAACATTTTTTCAGAGCTAGATGCAGAAAAACATTATATTGAATTTGCAACCTTGTGGAGGTTAGTATAGATGGACTAATAGAACAAGTCCCACACACTGCTAGAAGCCAAAATATTTTTTCAGAGCTAGATGTAGAAAAAAATTATATTGAATTTGCAACCTGGTGGAGGTTAGTATAGATGGACTAATAGAAAAAGTCCCACACACTGCTACGAGCCAAAATATTTTTTCAGAGCTAGATGCAGATAAAAATTATATTGAATTTGCACCCTGGTGGAGGTTAGTGTTAGAACCTTGCTGTTAGTTTTTTTTTCCTTTGCTGGTCACATGACCTTGTTGGCCTTTTTAATCCTGCTCCGCCCTTCTGGCTTTGCTGGACTTCATTGTATATCTACTTTCTAGCTAGCCTGTGCTCTGTATCTAACTCTGTTAGTTTGCTTGGTCTACGGACCTCTATGTTCTATCTATTTTGTTTGTTCGTCTGTCTGCTACTATTTCTGTTAGGAGGTGTCCCATATTCCTCCCAGTCCTTAGTACTTGTAGGGATTCCCTCCCCACATCTATAGGTCTCCGTACAGACTAGATTAGGACTTTAGCAGGTCTGATCGCAGGATCAGGTTCCCTGTTACATCGTAGGGATTCAGCTGAGTCCTATAGTAGGGACAGATCTCCTCTCTTTCCTTAGCTTTGGTAGCAGAACATAACAGTAAGTCCAGCCAGCAAATTCTCTAAGGAAAGATTTTTCTGTTCCATCATGGTATCGGTTCAGGATTTGGCTCATCGCCTGCAGGGACTCTCTCTGGAGGTGGCCGAGCTCCGTCAGCACGTGAGTAACTGTCCTGGAGCACATTTCTTGGAGCCTAAGGTATGTTTGCCGGATTTATTTTTTGGTGAACACCGAGAATTTTTTTCATTTAAAAATGCTTGCTTATTGTATTTTCGTTTGAGACCTAAGTCCTCTGGGGATGAATCCCAGCGCGTAGGGTTCATAATGTCACTTTTGCGCAAAGAGCCTCAGGAGTGGGCCTTTTCTTTGCAACCTAGTGATTCATGCTTCAGATCAGTGGATAGTTTTTTTTCTGCTTTGGGACTATTATATGATGATCCTGACCGTGTCGCATCAGCTGAGACTGAGTTGAGACGTTTAAAACAAGGATCAGGTAATGTGGAAAAATATTGTACACCTTTTCGTCGTTGGTCCACTCAAACAGGGTGGAACGATTCTGCTCTGAAAAGTCTATTTCTTGCTGGGCTCAGTGAAAGGGTTAAAGACCTGCTAATTGCTTATCCTACACCTGAGGATTTGCAACAGGCTATGCAATTAGCTATACGGGTGGATAGAAGACTGCGTGCTAGGGTTAATGAGAGCAAATCCTCTGCTATGTCAGTTTCTGGTTATGATAATGTGTGTACTAACAGTGGTGAACCGATGGAGATTGGATCGGTGGCACCTCGCTCTCAAGAAAAAGACCGTCGTTTTTCGGAAGGCTTGTGTTTCTATTGCGGAAAATCTGGTCATTTGATTAAAGGCTGTGAGCTTCGTATGAAGAAAGAAAAAAAAATGGTCAGTCACGCCCGTATTGCCTGTTTAAATTCCAAGGGTATATTTTTAGCTGCTTCCACGATTGCTCAGTAAAAATTAATGGAATTTCGGGTGTTTGTTGATTGCGGGTCTACACTGAATGTAATTGATGGGGGATTCGTGGAAAAACTCAATTTAAAACCTGAACCTTTATCATCCCCCATTGCTGTGGTTTCTGTGGATGGTTCCCCTTTGAAGAATATTACTCTCAAGGTCAGTGAATTTCCTCTCACTATTAATGGTGTTCACCATGAGAAATTGGATTTGGTAGTGTTGAATAACTTGCCTTCTCCAGTAATATTGGGTTTGCCCTGGTTAAAATTTCACAATCCTGTACTGGATTGGTCTACCAGTGAAATTAAATCCTGGAGCCATAAATGTTATGACAAGTGTTGTAACGGGCGTATTGCAGCTTTGGATAGGGGAGAATTGCCTGTTCCTATTCAGGATTTTTGGAGAGTTTTTTCTGAGAAAGAATCGCAGGTTTTGCCTCCCCATAGAGACTATGATTGTTCTATTGAATTTGTCCCTGGAGCGACTCTTCCTAAGAGTCGTTTATTTAACCTTACTATTCCTGAGAGGAAGGCTTTGGAGGAATACATACAGACAAGCTTGGCCGCCGGTCACATTAGGCCCTCTAAGTCTCCTGTGGCGGTTGGATTTTTTTTTGTAAAAAAAAAGGACGGCGGTTTACGTCCTTGTCTGGATTTTCGTGAGATTAACAAAATTACGGTACGCAATCCTTACCCACTGCCATTGATTCCTGATCTGTTTAACCAGTTATTGGGGGCCAAGTGGTTCTCTAAAATTGACCTTAAGGGGGCATACAATCTGTTGCGCATGAAGGAGGGTGATGAATGGAAGACTGCTTTTAACACTCCTGTGGGTCATTTTGAGAATCTGGTTATGCCTTTTGGTCTTACTAATGCTCCTGCATTTTTTCAGAATCTGATTAATGACATCCTTAGACCTTTGATCGGTAAAAATGTGGTTGTGTATTTGGATGACATTTTGATTTATTCGCCAGATCTGGAGTCTCATTGGCGGAGCGTGCGTGAGGTATTACAGTTATTAATGGACAATTCGCTTTTTGCTAAGCTGGAGAAATGTGAGTTCGCTGTACAGAGAATTAGTTTTTTGGGCTACATTATCTCCAGCAAAGGTTTTGAGATGGATCCGGTTAAGGTTCAGGCTGTGCAGGAATGGCCTAGGCCTATTGGTTTGAAATCGATACAGAGGTTTTTGGGTTTCGCC
This sequence comes from Phyllobates terribilis, assembly GCF_046119375.1. Lineage (NCBI taxonomy): Eukaryota > Metazoa > Chordata > Amphibia > Anura > Dendrobatidae > Phyllobates > Phyllobates terribilis. The sequence continues at coordinate 241,657,335 of NW_027362768.1, read as the reverse complement.
AATTACTATAGAAAATTCATAAAAATTTTTTCGAGTATTGTCAAACCTCTGACTGATCTCACCAGGAAAGGTGCTGATGCGGTTCAGTGGTCTTCTGAGGCCATTGAAGCTTTTGTGTATCTCAAAGAGAGGTTCACCTCTGCTCCCATCCTTATGCAGCCTGATGTTACTAGGCCGTTTTTGGTTGAGGTTGATGCTTCCTCTGTGGGGGTTGGCGCAGTATTGTCTCAGGATAACGGGGATGGATTACATCCCTGTGCCTTTTTTTCAAAAAAATTTTCGGAGACTGAATTGAATTACGATATTGGTAATCGGGAATTATTGGCTATTAAACTCGCATTTGAACACTGGCGCCACTTCTTGGAAGGTGCGGAATTTCCCGTTCAGGTTCTTACGGATCATAAAAATCTGATATATCTTGATGCTGCCAAACGCCTGAATGCCCGTCAGGCTAGGTGGGCACTGTTTTTCTCGCGGTTTAATTTCTCCGTTACTTACATCCCTGGTACTAAGAATGTTAAGGCGCATGCCTTGTCTCGCAGTTTTTCTCCCATAGTCAGTGCTGAGAAAGAGGAAAACATTTTACAAGAAGGTGTTGTGATAGCTGCTTTAGACTCCGTTTTGGAAGATGAGATTCTTAAAGCTCAGGAGAATGCCCCATCTAACACTCCTCATGGGAGGTTGTTTGTGCCTGGGACCTTTAGGAGAGATTTGTTTGTTGAGTGTCACGAATCTCGGTTGGCAGGTCATCCCGGAATCTCTGAGACCAAGAGACTGGTGGGTCGCAGTTTTTGGTGGCCTGGATGGCAGAAGGAAGTCATTAAGTGGGTGCGCCAATGTACTATATGTGCTAGATCTAAGTCCTCACATACTCCTGCTGCGGGGTTGCTTTGTCCTTTGGAGGTCCCCAGTGCTCCTTGGACACATTTGGCTATGGACTTTATAACTGACCTTCCCCCCTCTGAGGGTTTTACTGTCATCTGGGTGGTCGTGGACCGTTTTAGCAAGATGTGTCACTTGGTTCCCTTCGTCAAACTGCCCTGCGCTAAAACTCTCGCTAAGGCCTTTGTCAAGGAAATTGTCAGACTTCATGGCGTTCCTACTGACATTGTTTCTGATAGGGGTCCTCAGTTCGTGGCTCGTTTTTGGCGTGCCTTTTGTGACAGGTTGGGAATTCATTTGTCGTTTTCGTCCGGATATCATCCTGAATCTAATGGCCAGACAGAAAGGAAAAACCAGGATGTTGAGCAGTTCTTGCGTTGTTTTGTGGCAGACAATCAAGAGGGGTGGTCTGAGTTTCTGCCAGTTGCCGAATTTGCTCTGAACAATCATACATCTTCTTCTGCTGGTTGTTCGCCTTTTTTTTGTTGTTCTGGGAGACATCCGTCGTTTGGGTCGTTCTCCAAGTTGGGATCTGCCGTGCCTGAGGAGGAGAATTTTTCCGGTGATTTGGAAAGAGTTTGGACGGATGTGCGTGGTAATCTTCAGGAGGCCAACAGAAAATCTAAAGACTACTTTGATAGGAAGCGACAGGAGGTTTTGTTCGCTGTTGGTGACATGGTTTGGTTGTCCTCTAGGAATCTGCGGTTGAGGATTCCTTCTAAGAAATTGGGTCCCAAGTTTGTAGGGCCCTTTAAGGTGCTTCAGGTTGTCAACCAATCTGCTGTTAGGTTGGAGGCTCCTACCTCCTGGAGAATTAATCCGGTCTTTCATGTCTCTCTGTTAAAAAAAGCTGTTGTGTCGGATGGTGACGCCTCTGCCTCTGTTCCTCCGGTGGTGGAGGACGGGGAATATGAAATTTCTCGCATCCTTGACTCTAGACGGTATAGAGGTAGTTTGCAGTATCTTGTGGCCTGGAAAGGTTTCGGACCCGAGGATAACTCTTGGGTGAGGTCAGATGATGTTTCCGCGTCCAGACTTATCAGAGCGTTTCACAGGAGATTTCCTGATAAGCCTGGTCCTGGGGGATCCGCAGGATCCTCTTAGTAGGGGGGGTACTGTTAGAACCTTGCTGTTAGGTTTTTTTTCCTTTGCTGGTCACATGACCTTGTTGGCCTATTTAATCCTGCTCCGCCCTTCTGGCTTTGCTGGACTTCATTGTATATCTACTTTCTAGCTAGCCTGTGCTCTGTATCTAACTCTGTTAGTTTGTTTGGTCTACGGACCTCTATGTTCTATCTATTTTGTTTGTTCGTCTGTCTGCTACTATTTCTGTTAGGAGGTGTCCCATATTCCTCCCAGTCCTTAGTACTTGTAGGGATTCCCTCCCCACATCTATAGGTCTCCGTACAGACTAGATTAGGACTTTAGCAGGTCTGATCGCAGGATCAGGTTCCCTGTTACATCGTAGGGATTCAGCTGAGTCCTATAGTAGGGACAGATCTCCTCTCTTTCCTTAGCTTTGGTAGCAGAACATAACAGTTAGTATAGATGGACTAATAGAACAAGTCCCACACACTGCTACAAGCTGAAATATTTTTTCAGAGCTAGATGTAGAAAAAAATTATATTGAATTTGCAACTTGGTGGAGGTTAGTATAGATGGATTAATAGAACAAGTCCCACACACTGCTACAAGCCAAAATATTTTTTCAGAGATTGAGGAAGAAAAAAATTATATTGAATTTGCAACCTGGTGGAGGTTAGTATAGATGGACTAATAGAACAAGTCCCACACACTGCTACAAGCCGAAATATTTTTTCAGAGCTAGATGCAGAAAAAAATTATATTGAATTTGCAACCTGGTGGAGGTTAGCATAGATGGACTAATAGAAAAAGTCCCACACACTGCTACGAGCCAAAATATTTTTTCAGAGCTAGATGCAGATAAAAAGTATTTTGAATTTGCAACCTGGTGGAGGTTTGTATAGATGGACTAATAGAACAAGTCCCACACACTGCTACAAACCGAAATATTTCTTCAGAGCTAGATGCAGATAAAAATTATATTGAATTTGCAACCTGGTGGAGGTTAGTATAGATGGACTAATAGAACAAGTCCCACACACTGCTACAAGCCGAAATATTTTTTCAGAGCTAGATGCAGAAAAAAATAATATTGAATTTGCAACCTGGTGGAGGTTAGTATAGATGGACTAATAGAACAAGTCCCACACACTGCTAGAAGCAAAAATATTTTTTCAGAGCTAGATGCAGAAAAAAATTATATTGAATTTGCAACCTGGTGGAGGTTAGTATAGATGGACTAATAGAACAAGTCCCACACACTGCTACAAGCCGAAATATTTTTTCAGAGCTAGATGCAGAATTTTTTTTATTGTATTTGAAACCTGGTGGAGGTTAGTATAGATTGACTAATAGAACAAGTCCCACACACTGCTACAAGCCGAAATATTTCTTCAGAGCTAGATGCAGATAAAAATTATATTGAATTTGCAACCTGGTGGAGGTTAGTATAGATGGACTAATAGAACAAGTCCCACACACTGCTACAAGCGGAAATATTTTTTCAGAGATAGATGTAGAAAAAAATCATATAGAATTTGCAACCTGGTGGAGGTTAGTATAGATGGACTAATTGAACAAGTCGCACACACTGCTACAAGCCGAAATATTTTTTCATAGCTAGATGTAGAAAAAAATTATATTGAATTTGCAACCTGGTGGAGGTTAGTATAGATGGACTAATAGAACAAGTCCCACACACTGCTACAAGCCGAAATATTTTTTCAGAGCTAGATGTAGAAAAAAATTATATTGAATTTGCAACCTGGTGGAGGTTACTATAGATGGACTAATAGAACAAGTCCCACACACTGCTACAAGCCGAAATATTTTTTCAGAGCTAGATGCAGAAAAAAATTATATTGAATTTGCAACCTGGTGGAGGTTAGTATAGATGGACTAATAGAACAAGTCCGACACACTGCTAGAAGCCAAAATATTTTTTCAGAGCTAGATGCAGAAAAAAATTATATTGAATTTGCAACCTGGTGGAGGTTAGTATAGATGGACTAATAGAACAAGTCCCACACACTGCTACAAGCCGAAATATTTTTTCAGAGCTAGATGCAGAAAAAAATTATATTGAATTTGCAACCTGGTGGAGGTTAGTATAGATGGACTAATAGAACAATTCCCACGCACTGCTACAAGCCAAAATATTTTTTCAGAGCTAGATGTAGAAAAAAATTATATTGAATTTGCAACCTGGTGGAGGTTAGTATAGATGGACTAATAGAACAAGTCCCACACACTGCTACAAGCCGAAATATTTTTTCAGTGCTAGATGCAGAAAAAAATTATATTGAATTTGCAACCTGGTGGAGGTTAGTATAGATGGACTAATAGAACAAGTCCCACACACTGCTACAAGCGAAAATATTTTTTCAAAGCTAGATGCAGAAAAAAATTATATTGAATTTGCATCCTGGTGGAGGTTACTATAGATGGACTAATAGAACTAGTCCCACAAACTGCTACAAGATAAAATATTTTTTCAGAGCTAGATGCAGAAAAAAATTATATTGAATTTGCAACCTGGTGGAGGTTATTATGGATGGACTAATAGAACAAGTCCCACAAACTGCTACAAGCCGAAATATTTTTACAAAGCTAGATGCAGAAAAAAATTATATTGAATTTGCAACCTCGTGGTGGTTAGTATAGATGGACTAATAGAACAAGTCACACACACTGCTACAAGCCGAAATATTTTTTCAGAGCTAGATGCAGAAAAAAATTATCTTGAATTTGCAACCTGGTGGAGGTTAGTATAGATGGACTAATAGAACAAGTCCCACACACTGCTACAAGCCGAAATATTTTTTCAGAGCTAGATGCAGAAAAAAACTATATTGAATTTGCAACCTGGTGGAGGTTAGTATAGATGGACTAATAGAACAAGTCCCACACACTGCTACAAGCCGAAATATTTTTTCAGAGCTAGATGCAGAAAAAAATTATATTGAATTTGCAACCTGGTGGAGGTTAGTATAGATGGACTAATAGAACAAGTCCCACACACTGCTACAAGCCAAAATATTTTTTCAGAGCTAGATGGAGAAAAAAATTATATTGAATTTGCAACCTAGTGGTGGTTAGTATAGATGCACTAATAGAACAAGTCCCACACACTGCTACAAGACGAAATATTTTTTCAGAGCTAGATGCAGAAAAAAATTATATTGAATTTGCAACCTGGTGGAGGTTAGTATAGATGGACTAATAGAACAAGTCCCACACACTGCTACAAGCCGAAATATTTTTTCAGAGCTAGATGCAGAAAAAAATTATATTGAATTTGCAACCTGGTGGAGGTTAGTATAGATGGACTAATAGAACAAGTCCCACACACTGCTACAAGCCGAAATATTTTTTCAGAGCTAGATGCAGAAAAAATTTATATTGAATTTGCAACCTGGTGGAGATTAGTAAAGATGGACTAATAGAACAAGTCCCACACACTGCTACAAGCCGAAATATTTTTTCAGAGCTAGATGCAGAAAAAAATTATATTGAATTTGCAACCTGGTGGAGGTTAGTATAGATGGACTAAAAGTACAAGTCCCACACACTGCTACAAGCGAAAATATTTTTTCAAAACTAGATGCAGAAAAAAATTATATTGAATTTGCAACCTGGTGGAGGTTACTATAGATGGACTAGTAGAACTAGTCCCACAAACTGCTACAAGCTAAAATATTTTTTCAGAGCTAGATGCAGAAAAAAATTATATTGAATTTGCAACCTGGTGGAGGTTAGTATAGATGGACTAATAGAACAAGTCCCACACACTGCTACAAGCCGAAATATTTTTTCAAAGCTAGATGCAGAAAAAAATTATATTGAATTTGCAACCTGGTGGTGGTTAGTATAGATGGACTAATAGAACAAGTCCCACACACTGCTACAAGCCGAAATATTTTTTCAGAGCTAGATGCAGATAAAAATTATATTGAATTTGCAACCTGGTGGAGGTTAGTATAGATGGACTAATAGAACAAGTCCCACACACTGCTACAAGCGGAAATATTTTTTCAGAGATAGATGTAGAAAAAAATCATATAGAATTTGCAACCTGGTGGAGGTTAGTATAGATGGACTAATTGAACAAGTCGCACACACTGCTACAAGCCGAAATATTTTTTCATAGCTAGATGTAGAAAAAAATTATATTGAATTTGCAACCTGGTGGAGGTTAGTATAGATGGACTAATAGAACAAGTCCCACACACTGCTACAAGCCGAAATATTTTTTCAGAGCTAGATGTAGAAAAAAATTATATTGAATTTGCAACCTGGTGGAGGTTACTATAGATGGACTAATAGAACAAGTCCCACACACTGCTACAAGCCGAAATATTTTTTCAGAGCTAGATGCAGAAAAAAATTATATTGAATTTGCAACCTGGTGGAGGTTAGTATAGATGGACTAATAGAACAAGTCCGACACACTGCTAGAAGCCAAAATATTTTTTCAGAGCTAGATGCAGAAAAAAATTATATTGAATTTGCAACCTGGTGGAGGTTAGTATAGATGGACTAATAGAACAAGTCCCACACACTGCTACAAGCCGAAATATTTTTTCAGAGCTAGATGCAGAAAAAAATTATATTGAATTTGCAACCTGGTGGAGGTTAGTATAGATGGACTAATAGAACAATTCCCACGCACTGCTACAAGCCAAAATATTTTTTCAGAGCTAGATGTAGAAAAAAATTATATTGAATTTGCAACCTGGTGGAGGTTAGTATAGATGGACTAATAGAACAAGTCCCACACACTGCTACAAGCCGAAATATTTTTTCAGTGCTAGATGCAGAAAAAAATTATATTGAATTTGCAACCTGGTGGAGGTTAGTATAGATGGACTAATAGAACAAGTCCCACACACTGCTACAAGCGAAAATATTTTTTCAAAGCTAGATGCAGAAAAAAATTATATTGAATTTGCATCCTGGTGGAGGTTACTATAGATGGACTAATAGAACTAGTCCCACAAACTGCTACAAGATAAAATATTTTTTCAGAGCTAGATGCAGAAAAAAATTATATTGAATTTGCAACCTGGTGGAGGTTATTATGGATGGACTAATAGAACAAGTCCCACAAACTGCTACAAGCCGAAATATTTTTACAAAGCTAGATGCAGAAAAAAATTATATTGAATTTGCAACCTCGTGGTGGTTAGTATAGATGGACTAATAGAACAAGTCACACACACTGCTACAAGCCGAAATATTTTTTCAGAGCTAGATGCAGAAAAAAATTATATTGAATTTGCAACCTGGTGGAGGTTAGTATAGATGGACTAATAGAACAAGTCCCACACCCTGCTACAAGCCGAAATATTTTTTCAGAGCTAGATGCAGAAAAAAACTATATTGAATTTGCAACCTGGTGGAGGTTAGTATAGATGGACTAATAGAACAAGTCCCACACACTGCTACAAGCCGAAATATTTTTTCAGAGCTAGATGCAGAAAAAAATTATATTGAATTTGCAACCTGGTGGAGGTTAGTATAGATGGACTAATAGAACAAGTCCCACACACTGCTACAAGCCAAAATATTTTTTCAGAGCTAGATGGAGAAAAAAATTATATTGAATTTGCAACCTAGTGGTGGTTAGTATAGATGCACTAATAGAACAAGTCCCACACACTGCTACAAGACGAAATATTTTTTCAGAGCTAGATGCAGAAAAAAATTATATTGAATTTGCAACCTGGTGGAGGTTAGTATAGATGGACTAATAGAACAAGTCCCACACACTGCTACAAGCCGAAATATTTTTTCAGAGCTAGATGCAGAAAAAAATTATATTGAATTTGCAACCTGGTGGAGGTTAGTATAGATGGACTAATAGAACAAGTCCCACACACTGCTACAAGCCGAAATATTTTTTCAGAGCTAGATGCAGAAAAAATTTATATTGAATTTGCAACCTGGTGGAGATTAGTAAAGATGGACTAATAGAACAAGTCCCACACACTGCTACAAGCCGAAATATTTTTTCAGAGCTAGATGCAGAAAAAAATTATATTGAATTTGCAACCTGGTGGAGGTTAGTATAGATGGACTAAAAGTACAAGTCCCACACACTGCTACAAGCGAAAATATTTTTTCAAAACTAGATGCAGAAAAAAATTATATTGAATTTGCAACCTGGTGGAGGTTACTATAGATGGACTAGTAGAACTAGTCCCACAAACTGCTACAAGCTAAAATATTTTTTCAGAGCTAGATGCAGAAAAAAATTATATTGAATTTGCAACCTGGTGGAGGTTAGTATAGATGGACTAATAGAACAAGTCCCACACACTGCTACAAGCCGAAATATTTTTTCAAAGCTAGATGCAGAATTTTTTTTTATTGAATTTGCAACCTGGTGGAGGTTAGTATGGATGGACTAATAGAACAAGTCCCAAACATTGCTACAAGCCGAAATATTTTTTCAAAGCTAGATGCAGAAAAAAATTATATTGAATTTGCAACTTGGTGGTGGTTGGTATAGATTGGCAAATAGAACAAGTCCTACACACTGCTACAAGCCGAAATACTTTTTCAGAGCTAGATGCAGAAAAAAATTATATTGAATTTGCAACCTGGTGGAAGTTAGCATAGATGGACTAATAGAACAAGTCCCACACACTGCTACAAGCCGAAATATTTTTTCAGAGGTAGATGCAGAAAAAAATTATATTGAATTTGCAACCTGGTGGAGGTTAGTATAGATGGACTAATAGAACAAGTCCCACACACTGCTACAAGCTGAAATATTTTTTCAGTGCTAGATGCAGAAAAAAATTATATTGAATTTGCAACCTGGTGGAGGTTAGTATAGATGGACTAATAGAACAAGTCCCACACACTGCTACAAGCCGAAATATTTTTTCAGAGCTAGATGCAGAAAAAAATTATATTGAATTTGCAACCTGGTGGAGGTTAGTATAGATGGACTAATAGAACAAGTCCCACACACTGCTACAAGCCAAAATATTTTTTCAGAGCTAGATGGAGAAAAAAATTATATTGAATTTGCAACCTGGTGGTGGTTAGTATAGTTGGACTAATAGAACAAGTCCCACACACTGCTACAAGCCGAAATATTTTTTCAGAGCTAGATGCAGAAAAAAACTATATTGAATTTGCAACGTGGTGGAGGTTAGTATAGATGGACTAATAGAACAAGTCCCACACACTGCTACAAGCCGAAATATTTTTTCAGAGCTAGATGCAGAAAAAAATTATATTGAATTTGCAACCTGGTGGAGGTTAGTATAGATGGACTAAAAGTACAAGTCCCACACACTGCTACAAGCGAAAATATTTTTTCAAAACTAGATGCAGAAAAAAATTATATTGAATTTGAAACCTGGTGGAGGTTACTATAGATGGACTAATAGAACTAGTCCCACAAACTGCTACAAGCTAAAATATTTTTTCAGAGCTAGATGCAGAAAAAAATTATATTGAATTTGCAACCTGGTGGAGGTTAGTATAGATGGACTAATAGAAAAAGTCCCACACACTGCTACAAGCCGAAATATTTTTTCAAAGCTAGATGCAGAAAAAAATTATATTGAATTTGCAACCTGGTGGTGGTTAGTATAGATGGACTAATAGAACAAGTCCCACACACTGCTACTGGCCGAAATATTTTTTCAGAGCTAGATGTAGAAAAAAATTATATTGAATTTGCAACCTGGTGGAGGTTAGTATAGATGGACTAATAGAACAAGTCCCACACACTGCTATAAGCGAAATATTTTTTCAGAGCTAGATGCAGAAATTTTTTTTATTGAATTTGCAACCTGGTGGATGTTAGTATAGATGGACTAATAGAACAAGTCCCACACATTGCTACAAGCCGAAATATTTTTTCAAAGCTAGATGCAGAAAAAAATTATATTGAATTTGCAACTTGGTGGTGGTTGGTATAAAGGGACAAATAGAACAAGTCCTACACACTGCTACAAGCCGAAATATTTTTTCAGAGCTAGATGCAGAAAAAAATTATATTGAATTTGCAACCTGGTGGAAGTTAGCATAGATGGACTAATAGAACAAGTCCCACACACTGCTACAAGCCGAAATATTTTTTCAGTGCTAGATGCAGAAAAAAATTATATTGAATTTGCAACCTGGTGGAGGTTAGTATAGATGGACTAATAGAACAAGTCCCACACACTGCTACAAGCCGAAATATTTTTTCAGAGCTAGATGCAGAAAAAAATTATATTGAATTTGCAACCTGGTGGAGGTTAGTATAGATGGACTAATAGAACAAGTCCCACACACTGCTACAAGCCAAAATATTTTTTCAGAGCTAGATGGAGAAAAAAATTATATTGAATTTGCAACCTGGTGGTGGTTAGTATAGTTGGACTAATAGAACAAGTCCCACACACTGCTACAAGCCGAAATATTTTTTCAGAGCTAGATGCAGAAAAAAACTATATTGAATTTGCAACCTGGTGGAGGTTAGTATAGATGGACTAACAGAACAAGTCCCACACACTGCTACAAGCCGAAATATTTTTTCAGAGCTAGATGGAGAAAAAAATTATATTGAATTTGCAACCTGGTGGTGGTTAGTATAGATGGACTAATAGAACAAGTCCCGCACACTGCTACAAGCCAAAATATTTTTTCAGAGCTAGATGCAGAAAAAAATTATACTGAACTTGCAACCTGGTGGAGGTTAGTATAGATGGACTAATAGAACAAGTCCCACACATTGCTACAAGCCAAAATATTTTTTCAGAGCTAGATGCAGAAAAAAATTATATTGAATTTGCAACCTGGTGGAGGTTAGTATAGATGGACTAATAGAGCAAGTCCCACACACTGCTACGAGCCGAAATATTTTTTCAGAGCTTGATGCAGAAAAACATTATATTGAATTTGCAACCTGGTGGAGGTTAGTATAGATGGACCAATAGAACAAGTCCCACACACTGCTACAAGCCGAAATCTTTCTTCAGAGCTAGATGCAGATAAAAATTATATTGAATTTGCAACCTGGTGGAGGTTAGTATAGATGGACTAATAGAACAAGTCCCACACACTGCTACAAGCCGAAATATTTCTTCAGAGCTAGATGCAGATAAAAATTATATTGAATTTGCAACCTGGTGGAGGTTACTAAAGATGGACTAATAGAAAAAGTCCCACAAACTGCTACAAGCCAAAATATTTTTTCAGAGCTAGATGCAGAAAAAAATGATGTTGAATTTGCAACCTGGTGGTGGTTAGTATAGACGGAATAATAGAACAAGTCCCACACACTGCTACAAGCCGAAATAATTTTTCAGAGCTAGATGCAGAAAAAATTATATTGAATTTGCAACCTGGTGGAGGTTAGTATAGATGGACTAATAGAACAAGTCCCACACACTGCTACAAGCCAAAATATTTTTTCAGAGCTAGATGCAGAATTTTTTTTATTTATTTGAAACCTGGTGGAGGTTAGTATAGATGGACTAATAGAACAAGTCCCACACACTGCTACAAGTGAAAATATTTTTTCAAAGCTAGATGCAGAAAAAAATTATATTGAATTTGCAACCTGGTGGAGGTTACTATAGATGGACTAATAGAATTAGTCCCACAAACTGCTACAAGCTAAAATATTTTTTCAGAGCTAGATGCAGAAAAAAATTATATTGAATTTGCAACCTGGTGGAGGTTAGTATAGATGGACTAATAGAACAAGTCCCAAACACTGCTACAAGCAGAAATATTTTTTCAAAGCTAGATGCAGAAAAAAATTATATTGAATTTGCAACCTGGTGGTGGTTAGTATAGATGGACTAATAGAACAAGTCCCACACACTGCTACAAGCCGAAATATTTTTTCAGAGCTAGATGCAGAAAAAAACTATATTGAATTTGCAACCTGGTGGTGGTTAGTATAGATGGACTAATAGAACAAGTCCCACACACTGCTACAAGCCGAAATATTTTTTCAGAGCTAGATGTAGAAAAAAATTATATTGTATTTGCAACCTGGTGGAGGTTAGTATAGATGGACTAATAGAACAAGTCCCGCACACTGCTACAAGCCAAAATATTTTTTCAGAGCTAGATGCAGAAAAAAATTATACTGAACTTGCAACCTGGTGGAGGTTAGTATAGATGGACTAATAGAACAAGTCCCACACATTGCTGCAAGCCAAAATATTTTTTCAGAGCTAGATGCAGAAAAAAATTATATTGAATTTGCAACCTGGTGGAGGTTAGTATAGATGGACTAATAGAGAAAGTCCCACACACTGCTACGAGCCGAAATATTTTTTCAGAGCTTGATGCAGATAAAAATTATATTGAATTTGCAACCTGGTGGAGGTTAGTATAGATGGACCAATAGAACAAGTCCCACACACTGCTACAAGCCGAAATCTTTCTTCAGAGCTAGATGCAGATAAAAATTATATTGAATTTGCAACCTGGTGGAGGTTAGTATAGATGGACTAATAGAACAAGTCCCACACACTGCTACAAGCCGAAATATTTCTTCAGAGCTAGATGCAGATAAAAATTATATTGAATTTGCAACCTGGTGGAGGTTACTAAAGATGGACTAATAGAAAAATTCCCACAAACTGCTACAAGCCAAAATATTTTTTCAGAGCTAGATGCAGAAAAAAATTATATTGAATTTGCAACCTGGTGGTGGTTAGTATAGACGGAATAATAGAACAAGTCCCACACACTGCTACAAGCCGAAATAATTTTTCAGAGCTAGATGCAGAAAAAATTATATTGAATTTGCAACCTGGTGGAGGTTAGTATAGATGGACTAATAGAACAAGTCCCACACACTGCTACAAGCCGAAATATTTTTTCAGAGCTAGATGCAGAATTTTTTTTATTTATTTGAAACCTGGTGGAGGTTAGTATAGATGGACTAATAGAACAAGTCCCACACACTGCTACAAGCGAAAATATTTTTTCAAAGCTAGATGCAGAAAAAAATTATATTGAATTTGCAACCTGGTGGAGGTTACTATAGATGGACTAATAGAACTAGTCCCACAAACTGCTACAAGCTAAAATATTTTTTCAGAGCTAGATGTAGAAAAAAATTATATTGAATTTGCAACCTGGTGGAGGTTAGTATAGATGGACTAATAGAACAAATCCCAAACACTGCTACAAGCCGAAATATTTTTTCAAAGCTAGATGCAGAAAAAAATTATATTGAATTTGCAACCTGGTGGTGGTTAGTATAGATGGACTAATAGAACAAGTCCCACACACTGCTACAAGACGAAATATTTTTTCAGAGCTAGATGCAGAAAAAAATTATATTGAATTTGCAACCTGGTGGAGGTTAGTATAGATGGTCTAATAGAACAAGTCCCACACACTGCTACAAGCCGAAATATTTTTTCAGTGCTAGATGCAGAAAAAATTTATATTGAAATTGCAACCTGGTGGAGATTAGTAAAGATGGAGTAATAGAACAAGTCCCACACACTGCTACAAGCCGAAATATTTTTTTCAGAGCTAGATGCAGAAAAAAATTATATTGAATTTGCAACCTGGTGGAGGTTAGTATAGATGGACTAAAAGAACAAGTCCCACACACTGCTACAAGCGAAAATATTTTTTCAAAGCTAGATGCAGAAAAAAATTATATTGAATTTGCAACCTGGTGGAGGTTACTATAGATGGACTAATAGAACTAGTCCCACAAACTGCTACAAGCTAAAATATTTTTTCATAGCTAGATGCAGAAAAAAATTATATTGAATTTGCAACCTGGTGGAGGTTAGTATAGATGGACTAATAGAACAAGTCCCAAACACTGCTACAAACCGAAATATTTTTTCAAAGCTAGATGCAGAAAAAAATTATATTGAATTTGCAACCTGGTGGTGGTTACTATGGATGGACTAAAAGAACAAGTCCCACACACTGCTACAAGCCGAAATATTTTTTCAGAGCTAGATGCAGAAATTTTTTTTATTGAATTTGCAACCTGGTGGAGGTTAGTATAGATGGACTAATAGAACAAGTCCCACACATTGCTACATGCCGAAATATTTTTTCAAAGCTAGATGCAGAAAAAAATTATATTGAATTTGCAACTTGGTGGTGGTTGGTATAGATGGACAAATAGAACAAGTCCTACACACTGCTACAAGCCGAAATATTTTTTCAGAGCTAGATGCAGAAAAAAATTATATTGAATTTGCAACCTGGTGGAGGTTAGTTTAGATGGACTAATAGAACAAGTCCCACACACTGCTACAAGCTGAAATATTTTTTCAGTGCTAGATGCAGAAAAAAATTAAATTGAATTTGCAACCTGGTGGAGGTTAGTATAGATGGACTAATAGAACAAGTCCCACACACTGCTGCAAGCCGAAATATTTTTTCAGAGCTCGATGCAGAAAAAAATTATATTGAATTTGCAACCTGGTGGAGGTTAGTATAGATGGACTAATAGAACAAGTCCCACACACTGCTACAAGCCGAAATATTTTTTCAGAGCTAGATGGAGAAAAAAATTATATTGAATTTGCAACCTGGTGGTGGTTAGTATAGATGGACTAATAGAACAAGTCCCACACACTGCTACAAGCCGAAATATTTTTTCAGAGCTAGATGCAGAAAAAAACTATATTGAATTTGCAACCTGGTGGAGGTTAGTATAGATGGACTAATAGAACAAGTCCCACACACTGCTACAAGCCGAAATATTTTTTCAGAGCTAGATGCAGAAATTTTTTTTATTGAATTTGCAACCTGTTGGAGGTTAGTATAGATGGACTAATAGAACAAGTCCCACACATTGCTACATGCCGAAATATTTTTTCAAAGCTAGATGCAGAAAAAAATTATATTGAATTTGCAACTTGGTTTTGGTTGGTATAGATGGACAAATAGAACAAGTCCTACACACTGCTACAAGCCGAAATATTTTTTCAGAGCTAGATGCAGAAAAAAATTATATTGCATTTGCAACCTGGTGGAAGTTAGCATTGATGGACTAATAGAACAAGTCCCACACACTGCTACAAGCCGAAATATTTTTTCAGAGGTAGATGCAGAAAAAAATTATATTGAATTTGCAACCTGGTGGAGGTTAGTATAGATGGACTAATACAACAAGTCCCACACACTGCTACAAGCTGAAATATTTTTTCAGTGCTAGATGCAGAAAAAAATTATATTGAATTTGCAACCTGGTGGAGGTTAGTATAGATAGACTAATAGAACAAGTCCCACACACTGCTACAAGCCGAAATATTTTTTCAGAGCTAGATGCAGAATTTTTTTTATTGTATTTGAAACCTGGTGGAGGTTAGTATAGATTGACTAATAGAACAAGTCCCACACACTGCTACAAGCCAAAATATTTTTTCAGAGCTAGATGCAGAATTTTTTTTATTGTATTTGAAACCTGGTGGAGGTTAGTATAGATTGACTAATAGAACAAGTCCCACACACTGCTACAAGCCAAAATATTTTTTCAGAGCTAGATGCAGAAAAAAATTATATTGAATTTGCAACCTGGTGGAGGTTAGCATAGATGGACTAATAGAACAAGTCCCACACACTGCTACAAGCCGAAATATTTTTTCAGAGCTAGATGCAGAAAAAAATTATATTGAATTTGCAACCTGGTGGAGGTTAGTATAGATGGACTAATAGAAAAAGTCCCACACACTGCTACAAGCCAAAATATTTTTTCAGAGCTACATGCAGATAAAAATTATATTGAATTTGCAACCTGGTGGAGGTTTGTATAGATGGACTAATAGAACAAGTCCCACACACTGCTACAAGCCAAAATATTTCTTCAGAGCTAGATGCAGATAAAAATTATATTGAATTTGCAACCTGGTGGAGGTTAGTATAGATGGACTAATAGAACAAGTCCCACACACTGCTACAAGCCGAAATATTTTTTCAGAGCCAGATGTAGAAAAAAATCATATAGAATTTGCAACCTGGTGGAGGTTAGTATAGATGGACTAATTGAACAAGTCCCACACACTGCTACAAGCCTAAATATTTTTTTATAGCTAGATGTAGAAAAAAATTATATTGAATTTGCAACCTGGTGGAGGTTAGTATAGATGGACTAATAGAACAAGTCCCACACACTGCTACAAGCCGAAATATTTTTTCAGAGCTAGATGCAGAAAAAAATTATATTGAATTTGCAACCTGGTGGAGGTTACTATAGATGGATTAATAGAACAAGTCCCACACACTGCTACAAGCCGAAATATTTTTTCAGAGCTAGATGCAGAAAAAAATTATATTGAATTTGAAATCTGGTGGAGGTTAGTATAGATGGACTAATAGAACAAGTCCCACACACTGCTAGAAGCCAAAATATTTTTTCAGAGCTAGATGCAGAAAAAAATTATATTGAATTTGCAACCTGGTGGAGGTTAGTATAGATGGACTAATAGAACAAGTCCCACACACTGCTACAAGCCGAAATATTTTTTCAGAGCTAGATGCAGAAAAAAATTATATTGAATTTGCAACCTGGTGGAGGTTAGTATAGATGGACTAATAGAACAAGTCCCACGCACTGCTACAAGCCAAACTATTTTTTCAGAGCTAGATACAGAAAAAAAATATATTGAATTTGCAACCTGGTGGAGGTTAGTATAGATGGACTAATAGAACAAGTCCCACACACTGCTACAAGATAAAATATTTTTTCAGAGCTAGATGCAGAAAAAAATTATATTGAATTTGCAACCTGGTGGAGGTTACTATAGATGGACTAATAGAACTAGTCCCACAAACTGCTACAAGATAAAATATTTTTTCAGAGCTAGATGCAGAAAAAAATTATATTGAATGTGCAACCTGGTGGAGGTTAGTATAGATGGACTAATAGAACAAGTCCCACAAACTGCTACAAGCCGAAATATTTTTTCAAAGCTGGATGCAGAAAAAAATTATATTGAATTTGCAACCTGGTGGTGGTTAGTATAGATGGACTAATAGAACAAGTCCCACACACTGCTACAAGCCAAAATATTTTTTCAGAGCTAGATGCAGAAAAAAATTATATTGAATTTGCAACCTGGTGGAGGTTAGTATAGATGGACTAATAGAAAAAGTCCCACACACTGCTACAAGCCAAAATATTTTTTCAGTGCTAGATGCAGAAAAAATTTATATTGAATTTGCAACCTGGTGGAGGTTAGTAAAGATGGACTAATAGAACAAGTCCCACACATTGCTAAAAGCCGAAAGATTTTTTCAGAGCTAGATGCAG
This sequence comes from Phyllobates terribilis, assembly GCF_046119375.1. Lineage (NCBI taxonomy): Eukaryota > Metazoa > Chordata > Amphibia > Anura > Dendrobatidae > Phyllobates > Phyllobates terribilis. The sequence continues at coordinate 241,640,108 of NW_027362768.1, read as the reverse complement.
AAAAAAATTATATTGAATTTGCAACCTGGTGGAGGTTAGTATAGATGGACTAATAGAACAAGTCAAACACACTGCTACAAGCGAAAATATTTTTCCAAAGCTAGATGCAGAAAAAAATTATATTGAATTTGCAACCTGGTGGAGGTTACTATAGATGGACTAATAGAACTAGTCCCACAAACTGCTACAAGTTAAAATATTTTTTCAGAGCTAGATGCAGAAAAAAATTATATTGAATTTGCATCCTGGTGGAGGTTAGTATAGATGGACTAATAGAACAAGTCCCACACACTACTACAAGCCGAAATATTTTTTCAGAGCTAGATGCAGAAAAAAATTATGTTGAATTTGCAACCTGGTGGAGGTTGGTATAGATGGACTAATAGAACAAGTCCCACACACTGCTACAAGCCGAAATATTTTTTCAGAGTTAGATGCAGAAAAAAATTATATTGAATTTGCAACCTGGTGGAGGTTAGTATAGATGGACTAATAGAACAAGTCCCACACACTTCTACAATTTGAAATATTTTTTCAGAGCTAGATGCAGAAAAAATTATATTGAATTTGCAACCTGGTGGAGGTTAGTATAGATGGACTAATAGAACAAGTCCCACACACTGCTACAAGCCGAAATATTTTTGCAGAGCTAGATGCAGAAAAAAATTATATTGAATTTGCAACTTGGTGGAGGTTAGTATAGATGGACTAATAGAACAAGTCCCACACACTGCTACAAGCCGAAATATTTCATCAGAGCTAGATGCAGATAAAAATTATATTGAATTTGCAACCTGGTGGAGGTTAGTATAGATGGACTAATAGAACAAGTCCCACACACTGCTACAAGCCGAAATATTTTTTCAGAGCTAGATGTAGAAAAAATCATATAGAATTTGCAACCTGGTGGAGGTTAGTATAGATGGACTAATTGAACAAGTCCCACACACTGCTACAAGCCTAAATATTTTTTCATAGCTAGATGTAGAAAAAAATTATATTGAATTTGCAACCTGGTGGAGGTTAGTATAGATGGACTAATAGAACAAGTCCCACACACTGCTACAAGCCGAAATATTTTTTCAGAGCTAGATGCAGAAAAAAATTATATTGAATTTGCAACCTGGTGGATGTTACTATAGATGGACTAATAGAACAAGTCCCACACACTGCTACAAGCCGAAATATTTTTTCAGATCTAGATGCAGAAAAAAATTATATTGAATTTGCAATCTGGTGGAGGTTAGTATAGATGGACTAATAGAACAAGTCCCACACACTGCTAGAAGCCAAAATATTTTTTCAGAGCTAGATGCAGAAAAAAATTATATTGAATTTGCAACCTGGTGGAGGTTAGTATAGATGGACTAATAGAACAAGTCCCACACACTGCTACAAGCCGAAATATTTTTTCAGTGCTAGATGCAGAAAAAAATTATATTGAATTTGCAACCTGGTGGAGGTTAGTATAGATAGACTAATAGAACAAGTCCCACACACTGCTACAAGCGAAAATATTTTTTCAAAGCTACATGCAGAAAAAAATTATATTGAATTTGCAACCTGGTGGAGGTTACTATAGATGGACTCATAGAACTAGTCCCACAAACTCCTACAAGATAAAATATTTTTTCAGAGCTAGATGCAGAAAAAAATTATATTGAATTTGCAACCTGGTGGAGGTTAGTATAGATGGACTAATAGAACAAGTCCCACACACTGCTACAAGCCGAAATATTTTTTCAGAGTTAGATGCAGAAAAAAATTATATTGAATTTGCAACCTGGTGGAGGTTAGTATAGATGGACTAATAGAACAAGTCCCACACACTGTTACAATTTGAAATATTTTTTCAGAGCTAGATGGAGCAAAAAATTATATTGAATTGGCAACCTGGTGGAGGTTAGTATAGATGGACTAATAGAACAAGTCCCACACACTGCTACAAGCCGAAATATTTTTTCAGAGCTAGATGCAGAAAAAAATTATATTGAATTTGCAACCTGGTGGAGGTTAGTATAAATGGACAAATAGAACAAGTCCAACACACTGCTACAAGCTGAAATATTTTTTCAGTGCTAGATGCAGATAAAAATTATATTGAATTTGCAACCTGGTGGAGGTTTGTATAGATGGACTAATAGAACAAGTCCCACACACTGCTACAAGCCAAAATATTTCTTCAAAGCTAGATGCAGATAAAAATTATATTGAATTTGCAATCTGGTGGAGGTTAGTATAGATGGACTAATAGAACAAGTCCCACACACTGCTAAAAGCCAAAATATTTTTTCAGAGCTAGATGCAGAAAAAAATTATATTGAATTTGCAACCTGGTGGAGGTTAGTATAGATGGACTAATAGAACAAGTCCCACACACTGCTACAAGCCGAAATATTTTTTCAGAGCTAGATGCAGAAAAAAATTATATTGAATTTGCAACCTGGTGGAGGTTAGTATAGATGGACTAATAGAACAAGTCCCATGCACTGCTACAAGCCTAAATATTTTTTCAGAGCTAGATGCAGAAAAAAATTATATTGAATTTGCAACCTGGTGGAGGTTACTATAGATGGACTAATAGAACAAGTCCCACACACTGCTACAAGCCGAAATATTTTTTCAGATCTAGATGCAGAAAAAAATTATATTGAATTTGCAATCTGGTGGAGGTTAGTATAGATGGACTAATAGAACAAGTCCCACACACTGCTACAAGCCGAAATATTTTTTCAGAGCTAGATGCAGAAAAAAATTATATTGAATTTGCAACCTGGTGGAGGTTAGTATAGATGGACTAATAGAACAAGTCCCATGCACTGCTACAAGCCGAAATATTTTTTCAGAGCTAGATACAGAAAAAAATTATATTGAATTTGCAACCTGGTGGAGGTTAGTATAGATGGACTAATAGAACAAGTCCCACACACTGCTACAAGCCAAAATATTTTTTCAGTGCTAGATGCAGAAAAAAATTATATTGAATTTGCAACCTGGTGGAGGTTAGTATAGATGGACTAATAGAACAAGTCCCACACACTGCTACAAGAGCAAATATTTTTTCAAAGCTAGATGCAGAAAAAAATTATATTGAATTTGCAACCTGGTGGAGGTTGCTATAGATGGACTAATAGAACTAGTCCCACAAACTGCTACAAGATAAAATATTTTTTCAGAGCTAGATGCAGAAAAAAATTATATTGAATTTGCAACCTGGTGGAGGTTAGTATAGATGGACTAATAGAACAAGTCCCACACACTGCTACAAGCCGAAATATTTTTTCAGAGCTAGATGTAGAAAAAAATCATATAGAATTTGCAACCTGGAGGAGGTTAGTATAGATGGACTAATTGAACAAGTCCCACACACTGCTACAAGCCGAAATATTTTTTCAGAGCTAGATGCAGAAAAAAATTATATTGAATTTGCAACCTGGTGGAGGTTAGTATAGATGGACTAATAGAACAAGTCCCATGCACTGCTACAAGCCGAAATATTTTTTCAGAGCTAGATACAGAAAAAAATTATATTGAATTTGCAACCTGGTGGAGGTTAGTATAGATGGACTAATAGAACAAGTCCCACACACTGCTACAAGCCGAAATATTTTTTCAGTGCTAGATGCAGAAAAAAATTATATTGAATTTGCAACCTGGTGGAGGTTAGTATAGATGGACTAATAGAACAAGTCCCACACACTGCTACAAGCGAAAATATTTTTTCAAAGCTAGATGCAGAAAAAAATTATATTGAATTTGCAACCTGGTGGAGGTTGCTATAGATGGACTAATAGAACTAGTCCCACAAACTGCTACAAGATAAAATATTTTTTCAGAGCTAGATGCAGAAAAAAATTATATTGAATTTGCAACCTGGTGGAGGTTAGTATAGATGGACTAATAGAACAAGTCCCACACACTGCTACAAGCCGAAATATTTTTTCAGAGCTAGATGTAGAAAAAAATCATATAGAATTTGCAACCTGGTGGAGGTTAGTATAGATGGACTAATTGAACAAGTCCCACACACTGCTACAAGCCTAAATATTTTTTCATAGCTAGATGTAGAAAAAAATTATATTGAATTTGCAACCTGGTGGAGGTTAGTATAGATGGACTAATAGAACAGTCCCAGACACTGCTACAAGCCGAAATATTTTTTCAGAGCTAGATGCAGAAAAAAATTATATTGAATTTGCAACCTGGTGGAGGTTACTATAGATGGACTAATAGAACAAGTCCCACACACTGCTACAAGCCGAAATATTTTTTCAGATCTAGATGCAGAAAAAAATTATATTGAATTTGCAATCTGGTGGAGGTTAGTATAGATGGACTAATAGAACAAGTCCCACACACTGCTAGAAGCCAAAATATTTTTTCAGAGCTAGATGCAGAAAAAAATGATATTGAATTTGCAACCTGGTGGAGGTTAGTATAGATGGACTAATAGAACAAGTCCCACACACTGCTACAAGCCGAAATATTTTTTCAGAGCTAGATGCAGAAAAAAATTATATTGAATTTGCAACCTGGTGGAGGCTAGTATAGATGGACTAATAGAACAAGTCCCACGCACTGCTACAAGCCGAAATATTTTTTCACAGCTAGATACAGAAAAAAATTATATTGAATTTGCAACCTGGTGGAGGTTAGTATAGATGGACTAATAGAACAAGTCCCACACACTGCTACAAGCCGAAATATTTTTTCAGTGCTAGATGCAGAAAAAAATTATATTGAATTTGCAACCTGGTGGAGGTTAGTATAGATGGACTAATAGAACAAGTCCCACACACTGCTACAAGCGAAAATATTTTTTCAAAGCTAGATGCAGAAAAAAATTATATTGAATTTGCAACCTGGTGGAGGTTACTATAGATGGACTAATAGAACTAGTCCCACAAACTGCTACAAGATAAAATGTTTTTTCAGAGCTAGATGCAGAAAAAAATTATACTGAACTTGCAACCTGGTGGAGGTTAGTATAGATGGACTAATAGAACAAGTCCCACACACTGCTACAAGCCGAAATATTTTTTCACAGCTAGATGCAGAAAAAAATTATAATGAATTTGCAACCTGGTGGAGGTTATTATAGATGGACTAATAGAACGAGTCCCACACACTGCTACGAGCCGAAATATTTTTTTCAGAGCTTGATGCAGATAAAAATTATATTGAATTTGCAACCTGGTGGAGGTTAGTATAGATGGACCAATAGAAAAAGTCCCACACACTGCTACAAGCCGAAATATTTCTTCAGAGCTAGATGCAGAGAAAAATTATATTGAATTTGCAACCTGGTGGAGGTTACTAAAGATGGACTAATAGAAAAAGTCCCACAAACTGCTACAAGCCAAAATATTTTTTCAGAGCTAGATGCAGAAAAAAATTATATTGAATTTGCAACCTGGTGGAGGTTAGTATAGACAGAATAATAGAACAAGTCCCACACACTGCTACAAGCCGAAATATTTTTTCAGAGCTAGATGCAGAAAAAATTATATTGAATTTGCAACCTGGTGGAGGTTAGTATAGATGGACTAATAGAACAAGTCCCACACACTGCTACAAGCTGAAATATTTTTTCAGAGCTAGATGCAGAATTTTTTTTATTGTATTTGAAACCTGGTGGAGGTTAGTATAGATGGACTAATAGAACACGTCCCACACACTGCTACAAGCGAAAATATTTTTTCAAAGCTAGATGCAGAAAAAAATTATATTGAATTTGCAACCTGGTGGAGGTTAGTATAGATGGACTAATAGAACAAGTCCCACAAACTGCTACAAGCCGAAATATTTTTTCAAAGCTACATGCAGAAAAAAATTATATTGAATTTGCAACCTGGTGGTGGTTAGTATAGATGGACTAATAGAACAAGTCCCACACACTGCTACAAGCCGAAATATTTTTTCAGAGCTAGATGCAGAAAAAAATTATATTGAATTTGCAACCTGGTGGAGGTTAGTATAGATGGACTAATAGATAAAGTCCCACACACTGCTACAAGCCAAAATATTTTTTCAGTGCTAGATGCAGAAAAAATTTATATTGAATTTGCAACCTGGTGGAGGTTAGTAAAGATGGACTAATAGAACAAGTCCCACACATTGCTAAAAGCCGAAAGATTTTTTCAGAGCTAGATACAGAAAAAAATTATATTGAATTTGCAACATGGTGGAAGTTAATATAGATGGACTAATAGAACAAGTCCCACACACTGCTACAAGCCGAAATATGCTTTCAGAGTTAGATGCAGAAAAAAAAATATATATAGAATTTGCATCCTGGTGGAGGTTAGTATAGATGGACTAATAGAACAAGTCCCACACACTACTACAAGCCGAAATATTTTTTCAGAGCTAGATGCAGAAAAAAATTATATTGAATTTGCAACCTGGTGGAGGTTAGTATAGATGGACTAATAGAACAAGTCCCACAAACTGCTACAAGCCGAAATAGTTTTTCAGAGCTAGATGCAGAAAAAAATTATATTGAATTTGCAACCTGGTGTAGGTTGGTATAGATGGACTAATAGAACAAGTCCCACACACTGCTACAAGCCGAAATATTTTTTCAGAGCTAGATGCCAAAAAAAATTATATTGAATTTGCAACCTGGTGGAGGTTAGTATAAATGGACTAATAGAACAAGTCCCACACACTGCTACAAGCTGAAATATTTTTTCAGTGCTAAATGCAGAAAAAATTATATTGAATTTGCAACCTGGTGGAGGTTAGTATAGATGGACTAATAGAACAAGTCCCACACACTGCTACAAGCCGAAATATTTTTGCAGAGCTAGATGCAGAAAAAAATTATATTGAATTTGCAACTTGGTGGAGGTTAGTATAGATGGATTAATAGTACAAGTCTCACACACTGCTACAAGCCGAAATATTTTTTCAGAGCTAGATGGAGAAAAAAATTATACTGAATTTGCAACCTGGTGGAGGTTACTGTAGATGGACTAATAGAAAAAGTCCCACAAACTGCAACAAACCAAAATATTTTTTCAGAGGTAGATGCACAAAAAAATTATATTGAATTTGCAACCTGGTGGAGGTTAGTATAGATGGACTAATAGAACAAGTCCCACACACTGCTACAAGCCGAAATATTTTTTCAGAGCTAGATGGAGAAAAAAATTATATTGAATTTGCAACCTGGTGGTGGTTAGTATAGATGGATTAATAGAACAAGTCCCACACACTGCTACAAGCCGAAATATTTTTTCAGAGCTAGATGCAGAAAAAAACTATATTGAATTTGCAACCTCGTGGAGATTAGTATAGATGGACTAATAGAACAAGTCCCACACACTGCTACAAGCCGAAATATTTTTTCAGAGCTAGATGCAGAAAAAAATGATTTTGTATTTGCCACCTGTTGGAGGTTAGTATAGATGGACTAATAGAACAAGTCCCACACACTGCTACAAGCCAAAATATTTTTTCAGAGCTAGATGCAGAAAAAAATTATACTGAAATTGCAACCTGGTGGAGGTTAGTATAGATGGACTAATAGAACAAGTCCCACACATTGCTACAAGCCGAAATATTTTTTCACAGCTAGATGCAGAAAAAAATTATAATGAATTTGCAACCTGGTGGAGGTTATTATAGATGGACTAATAGAACGAGTCCCACACACTGCTACGAGCCGAAATATTTTTTTCAGAGCTTGATGCAGATAAAAATTATATTGAATTTGCAACCTGGTGGAGGTTAGTATAGATGGACCAATAGAAAAAGTCCCACACGCTGCTACAAGCCGAAATATTTCTTCAGAGCTAGATGCAGATAAAAATTATATTGAATTTGCAACCTGGTGGAGGTTACTAAAGATGGACTAATAGAAAAAGTCCCACAAACTGCTACAAGCCAAAATATTTTTTCAGAGCTAGATGCAGAAAAAAATTATATTGAATTTGCAACCTGGTGGAGGTTAGTATAGACAGAATAATAGAACAAGTCCCACACACTGCTACAAGCCGAAATATTTTTTCAGAGCTAGATGCAGAAAAAATTATATTGAATTTGCAACCTGGTGGAGGTTAGTATAGATGGACTAATAGAACAAGTCCCACACACTGCTACAAGCCGAAATATTTTTTCAGAGCTAGATGCAGAATTTTTTTTATTGTATTTGAAACCTGGTGGAGGTTAGTATAGATGGACTAATAGAACACGTCCCACACACTGCTACAAGCGAAAATATTTTTTCAAAGCTAGATGCAGAAAAAAATTATATTGAATTTGCAACCTGGTGGAGGTTACTATAGATTGACTAATAGAACTAGTCCCACAAACTGCTACAAGCTAAAATATTTTTTCAGAGCTAGATGCAGAAAAAAATTATATTGAATTTGCAACCTGGTGGAGGTTAGTATAGATGGACTAATAGAAAAAGTCCCAAACACTGCTACAAGCCGAAATATTTTTTCAAAGCTAGATGCAGAAAAAAATTATATTGAATTTGCAACCTGGTGGAGGTTAGTCTAGATGGACTAATAGAACAAGTCCCACACACTGCTACAAGCCGAAATATTTTTTCAGTGCTAGATGCAGAAAAAATTTATATTGAATTTGCAACCTGGTGGAGATTAGTAAAGATGGACTAATAGAACAAGTCCCACACACTGCTACAAGCGAAAATGTTTTTTCAAAGCTAGATGCAGAAAAAAATTATATTGAATTTGCAACCTGGTGGAGGTTACTATAGATGGACTAATAGAACTAGTCCCACAAACTGCTACAAGCTAAAATATTTTTTCAGAGCTAGATGCAGAAAAAAATTATATTGAATTGGCAACCTGGTGGAGGTTAGTATAGATGGACTAATAGAACAAGTCCCACACATTGCTACAAGCCGAAATATTTTTTCAGAGCTAGATGCAGGAAAAATTTATATTGAATTTGCAACCTGGTGGAGGTTAGTATAAATGGACTAATAGAACAAGTCCCACACACTGGTACAAGCTGAAATATTTTTTCAGTGCTAGATGCAGAAAAAATTATAATGAATTTGCAACCTGGTGGAGGTTAGTATAGATGGACTAATAGAACAAGTCCCACACACTGCTACAAGCTGAAATATTTTTGCAGAGCTAGATGCAGAAAAAAATTATATTGAATTTGCAACTTGGTGGAGGTTAGTATAGATGGACTAATAGAACAAGTCCCACACACTGTTACAAGCCGAAATATTTTTTCAGAGCTAGATGGAGAAAAAAATTATATTGAATTTGCAACCTGGTGGTGGTTAGTATAGATGGATTAATAGAACAAGTCCCACACACTGCTACAAGCCGAAATATTTTTTCAGAGCTAGATGCAGAAAAAAACTATATTGAATTTGCAACCTGGTGGAGATTAGTATAGATGGACTAATAGAACAAGTCCCACACACTGCTACAAGCCAAAATATTTTTCCACAGCTAGATGCAGAAAAAAATTATATTGAATTTGCAACCTGGTGGAGGTTATTATAGATGGACTAATAGAACGAGTCCCACACACTGCTACGAGCCGAAATATTTTTTCAGAGCTTGATGCAGATAAAAATTATATTGAATTTGCAACCTGGTGGAGGTTAGTATAGATGGACCAATAGAACAAGTCCCACACACTGCTACAAGCCGAAATATTTCTTCAGAGCTAGATGCAGATAAAAATTATATTGAATTTGCAACCTGGTGGAGGTTACTAAAGATGGACTAATAGAAAAAGTCCCACAAACTGCTACAAGACAAAATATTTTTTCAGAGCTAGATGCAGAAAAAAATTATATTGATTTGCAACCTGGTGGAGGTTAGTATAGAACAAGTCCCACACACTGCTACAAGCCGAAATATTTTTTCAGAACTAGATGCAGAAAAAATTATATTGAATTTGCAACTTGGTGGAGGTTAGTATAGATGGACTAATAGAACAAGTCCCACACACTGCTACAAGCCGAAATATTTTTTCAGAGCTAGATGCAGAATTTTTTTTTATTGTATTTGAAACCTGGTGGAGGTTAGTATAGATGGACTAATAGAAAAAGTCCCACACACTGCTACAAGCGAAAATGTTTTTTCAAAGCTAGATGCAGAAAAAAATTATATTGAATTTGCAACCTGGTGGAGGTTACTATAGATGGACTAATAGAACTATTCCCACAAACTGCTACAAGCTAAAATATTTTTTCAGAGCTAGATGCAGAAAAAAATTATATTGAATTTGCAACCTGGTGGAGGTTAGTATAGATGGACTAATAGAATAAGTCCCAAACACTGCTACAAGCCGAAATATTTTTTCAAAGCTAGATCCAGAAAAAAATTATATTGAATTTGCAACCTGGTGGAGGTTAGTATAGATCGACTAATAGAACAAGTCCCACACACTGCTACAAGACAAAATATTTTTTCAGAGCTAGATGCAGAAAAAAATTATATTGAATTTGCAACCTTGTGGAGGTTAGTATAGATGAACTAATAGAACAAGTCCCACACACTGCTACAAGCCGAAATATTTTTTCAGTGCTAGATGGAGAAAAAAATTTATATTGAATTTGCAACCTGGTGGAGATTAGTAAAGATGGACTAATAGAACAAGTCCCACACACTGATACAAGCCGAAATATTTTTTCAGAGCTAGATGCAGAAAAAAATTATATTGAATTTGCAACCTGGTGGAGGTTAGTATAGATGGACTAATAGAACTAGTCCCACAAACTGCTACAAGCTAAAATATTTTTTCAGAGCGAGATGCAGAAAAAAATTATATTGAATTTGCAACCTGGTGGAGGTTAGTATAGATGGACTAATAGAACAAGTCCCACACACTGCTACAAGCCGAAATATTTTTTCAAAGCTAGATGCAGAAAAAAATTATATTGAATTTGCAACCTGGTGGTGGTTGGTATAGATGGACTAATAGAACAAGTCCCACACACTGCTACATGCCGAAATATTTTTTCAGAGCTAGATGTAGAAAAAAATTATATTGAATTTGCAACCTGGTGGAGGTTAGTATAGATGGACTAATAGAACAAGTCCCACACACTGCTACAAGCCGAAATATTTTTTCAGAGCTAGATGCAGAAATTTTTTTTATTGAATTTGCAACCTGGTGGAGGTTAGTATAGATGGACTAATAGAACAAGTCCCACACACTGCTACAAGCCGAAAATTTTTTTCAAAGCTAGTTGCAGAAAAAAATTATATTGAATTTGCAACTTGGTGGTGGATGGTATAGATGGACAAATAGAACAAGTCCTACACACTGCTACAAGCCGAAATATTTTTTCAGAGCTAGATGCAGAAAAAAATTATATTGAATTTGCAACCTGGTGGATGTTAGCATAGATGGACTAATAGAACAAGTCCCACACACTGCTACAAGCCGAAATATTTTTTCAGAGCTAGATGCATAAAAAAATTATATTGAATTTGCAACCTGGTGGAGGTTAGTATAGATGGAATAATAGAACAAGACGCACACACTGCTACAAGCCGAAATATTTTTTCAGAGCTAGATGCAGAAAAAAATTATATTGAATTTGCAACCTGGTGGAGGTTAGTATAGATGGACTAATAGAACAAGTCCCACACACTGCTACAAGCCAAAATATTTTTTCAGAGCTAGATGCAGAAAAAAAATATATTGAATTTGCAACCTGGTGGAGGTTAGTATAGATGGACTAATAGAACAAGTCCGACACACTGCTAGAAGCCGAAATATTTTTTCAGAGCTAGATGCAGAAAAAAATGATATTGAATTTCCAGCCTGGTGGAGGTTAGTATAGATGGACTATTAGAACAAGTCCCACACACTGCTACAAGCCGAAATATTTTTTCAGAGCTAGATGCAGAAAAAAATTATATTGAATTTGCAACCTGGTGTAGGTTACTATAGATGGACTAATAGAACAAGACGCACACACTGCTACAAGCCGAAATATTTTTTTCAGAGCTAGATGCAGAAAAAAATTATATTGAATTTGCAAGCTGGTGGAGATTAGTATAGATGGACTAATAGAACAAGTCCCACACACTGCTATAAGCCAAAATATTTTTTCAGAGCTAGTTGCAGAAAAAAATTATATTGAATTTGCAACCTGGTGGAGGTTAGTATAGATGGACTAATAGAACACGTCCCACACACTGCTACAAGCCGAAATATTTTTTCAGAGTTAGATGCAGAAAAAAATTATATTGAATTTGCAACCTGGTGGAGGTTAGTATAGATGGACTAATAGAACAAGTCCCACACACTGCTACAATTTGAAATATTTTTTCAGAGCTAGATGCAGCAAAAAATTATATTGAATTGGCAACCTGGTGGAGGTTAGTATAGATGGACTAATAGAACAAGTCCAACACACTGCTACAAGCCGAAATATTTTTTCAGAGCTAGATGCAGAAAAAAATTATATTGAATTTGCAACCTGGTGGAGGTTAGTATAAATTGACTAATAGAACAAGTCCCACACACTGCTACAAGCTGAAATATATTTTCAGTGCTAGATGCAGAAAAAATTATATAGAATTTGCAACCTGGTGGAGGTTAGTATAGATGGACTAATAGAACAAGTCCCACACACTGCTACAAGCCGAAATATTTTTGCAGAGCTAGATGCAGAAAAAAATTATATTGAATTTGCAACTTGGTGGAGATTAGTATAGATGGACTAATAGAACAAGTCCCACACACTGCTATAAGCCAAAATATTTTTTCAGAGCTAGTTGCAGAAAAAAATTATATTGAATTTGCAACCTGGTGGAGGTTAGTATAGATGGACTAATAGAACACGTCCCACACACTGCTACAAGCCGAAATATTTTTTCAGAGTTAGAGGCAGAAAAAAATTATATTGAATTTGCAACCTGGTGGAGGTTAGTATAGATGGACTAATAGAACAAGTCCCACACACTGCTACAATTTGAAATATTTTTTCAGAGCTAGATGCAGCAAAAAATTATATTGAATTGGCAACCTGGTGGAGGTTAGTATAGATGGACTAATAGAACAAGTCCAACACACTGCTACAAGCTGAAATATTTTTTCAGAGCTAGATGCAGAAAAAAATTATATTGAATTTGCAACCTGATGGGGGTTAGTATAAATTGACTAATAGAACAAGTCCCACACACTGCTACAAGCTGAAATATTTTTTCAGTGCTAGATGCAGAAAAAATTATATAGAATTTGCAACCTGGTGGAGGTTAGTATAGATGGACTAATAGAACAAGTCCCACACACTGCTACAAGCCGAAATATTTTTGCAGAGCTAGATGCAGAAAAAAATTATATTGAATTTGCAACTTGGTGGAGGTTAGTATAGATGGATTAATAGAAAAAGTCCCACACACTGCTACGAGCCAAAATATTTTTTCAGAGCTAGATGCAGATAAAAATTATATTGAATTTGCAACCTGGTGGAGGTTTCTATAGATGGACTAATAGAACAAGTCCCACACACTGCTACAAGCCAAAATATTTCTTCAGAGCTAGATGCAGATAAAAATTATATTGAATTTGCAATCTGGTGGAGGTTAGTATAGATGGACTAATAGAACAAGTCCCACACACTGCTAAAAGCCTAAATATTTTTTTATAGCTAGATGTAGAAAAAAATTATATTGAATTTGCAACCTGGTGGAGGTTAGTATAGATGGACTAATAGAACAAGTCCCACACACTGCTACAAGCCAAAATATTTTTTCAGAGCTAGATGCAAAAAAATATATATTGAATTTGCAACCTGGTGGAGGTTAGTATAGATGGACTAATAGAACAAGTCCGACACACTGCTAGAAGCCGAAATATTTTTTCAGAGCTAGATGCAGAAAAAAATGATATTGAATTTCCAGCCTGGTGGAGGTTAGTATAGATGGACTAATAGAACAAGTCCCACACACTGCTACAAGCTGAAATATTTTTTCAGATCTAGATGCAGAAAAAAATTATATTGAATTTGCAATCTGGTGGAGGTTAGTATAGATGGACTAATAGAACAAGTCCCACACACTGCTAGAAGCCAAAATATTTTTTCAGAGCTAGATGCAGAAATTTTTTTTATTGAATTTGCAACCTGGTGGAGGTTAGTATAGATGGACTAATAGAACAAGTCCCACACACTGCTACAAGCCGAAATATTTTTTCAAAGCTAGTTGCAGAAAAAAATTATATTGAATTTGCAACTTGGTGGTGGTTGGTATAGATGGACAAATAGAAGAAGTCCTACACACTGCTACAAGCCGAAATATTTTTTCAGAGCTAGATGCAGAAAAAAATTATATTGAATTTGCAACCTGGTGGATGTTAGCATATATGGACTAATAGAACAAGTCCCACACACTGCTACAAGCCGAAATATTTTTTCAGAGCTAGATGCAGAAAAAAATTATATTGAATTTGCAACCTGGTGGAGGTTAGTATAGATGGACTAATAGAACAAGACGCACACACTGCTACAAGCCGAAATATTTTTTCAGAGCTAGATGCAGAAAAAAATTATATTGAATTTGCAACCTGGTGGAGGTTAGTATAGATGGACTAATAGAACAAGTCCCACACACTGCTACAGGCCAAAATATTTTTTCAGAGCTAGATGCAAAAAAATATATATTGAATTTGCAACCTGGTGGAGGTTAGTATAGATGGACTAATAGAACAAGTCCGACACACTGCTAGAAGCCGAAATATTTTTTCAGAGCTAGATGCAGAAAAAAATGATATTGAATTTCCAGCCTGGTGGAGGTTAGTATAGATGGAATATTAGAACAAGTCCCACACACTGCTACAAGCCGAAATATTTTTTCAGAGCTAGATGCAGAAAAAAATTATATTGAATTTGCAACCTGGTGGAGGTTACTATAGATGGACTAATAGAACAAGACGCACACACTGCTACAAGCCGAAATATTTTTTTCAGAGCTAGATGCAGAAAAAAATTATATTGAATTTGCAACCTGGTGGAGATTAGTATAGATGGACTAATAGAACAAGTCCCACACACTGCAATAAGCCAAAATATTTTTTCAGAGCTAGTTGCAGAAAAAAATTATATTGAATTTGCAACCAGGTGGAGGTTAGTATAGATGGACTAATAGAAGACCTCCCACACACTGCTACAAGCCGAAATATTTTTTCAGAGTTAGATGCAGAAAAAAATTATATTGAATTTGGAACCTGGTGGAGGTTAGTATAGATGGACTAATAGAACAAGTCCCACACACTGCTACAATTTGAAATATTTTTTCAGAGCTAGATGCAGCAAAAAATTATATTGAATTGGCAACCTGGTGGAGGTTAGTATAGATGGACTAATAGAACAAGTCCAACACACTGCTACAAGCCGAAATATTTTTTCAGAGCTAGATGCAGAAAAAAATTATATTGAATTTGCAACCTGGTGGAGGTTAGTATAAATGGACTAATAGAACAAGTCCCACACACTGCTACAAGCTGAAATATTTTTTCAGTGCTAGATGCAGAAAAAATTATATTGAATTTGCAACCTGGTGGAGGTTAGTATAGATGGACTAATAGAACAAGTCCCACACACTGCTACAAGCCAAAATATTTTTGCAGAGCTAGATGCAGAAAAAAATTATATTGAATTTGCAACTTGGTGGAGGTTAGTATAGCTGGATTAATAGAAAAAGTCCCACACACTGCTACGAGCCAAAATATTTTTTCAGAGCTAGATGCAGATAAAAATTATATTGAATTTGCAACCTGGTGGAGGTTTGTATAGATGGACTAATAGAACAAGTCCCACACACTGCTACAAGCCAAAATATTTCTTCAGAGCTAGATGCAGATAAAAATTATATTGAATTTGCAACCTGGTGGAGGTTAGTATAGATGGACTAATAGAACAAGTCCCACACACTGCTACAAGCCGAAATATTTTTTCAGAGCTAGATGTAGAAAAAAATCATATAGAATTTGCAACCTGGTGGAGGTTAGTATAGATGGACTAATTGAACAAGTCCCACACACTGCTAAAAGCCTAAATATTTTTTCATAGCTAGATGTAGAAAAAAATTATATTGAATTTGCAACCTGGTGGTGGTTAGTATAGATGGACTAATAGAACAAGTCCCACACACGGCTACAAGCCGAAATATTTTTTCAGAGCTAGTTGCAGAAAAAAATTAAATTGAATTTGCAACCTGGTGGAGGTTACTATAGATGGACTAATAGAACAAGACGAACACACTGCTACAAGCCGAAATATTTTTTTCAGAGCTAGATGCAGAAAAAAATTATATTGAATTTGCAACCTGGTGGAGATTAGTATAGATGGACTAATAGAACAAGTCCCACACACTGCTACAAGCGAAAATATTTTTTCAAAGCTAGATGCAGAAAAAAATTATAATGAATTTGCAACCTGGTGGAGGTTACTATAGATGGACTCATAGAACTAGTCCCACAAACTGCTACAAGATAAAATATTTTTTCAGAGCTAGATGCAGAAAAAAATTATATTGAATTTGCAACCTGGTGGAGGTTAGTATAGATGGAATAATAGAACAAGTCCCACAAACTGCTACAAGCTGAAATATTTTTTCAAAGCTAGATGCAGAAAAAAATTATATTGAATTTGCAACCTGGTGGTGGTTAGTATAGATGGACTAATAGAACAAGTCCCACACACTGCTACAAGCCGAAATATTTTTTCAGAGCTAGATACATAAAAAAATTATATTGAATTTGCAACTTGGTGGAGGTTAGTATAGATGGATTAATAGAAAAAGTCCCACACACTGCTACGAGCCAAAATATTTTTTCAGAGCTAGATGCAGATAAAAATTATATTGAATTTGCAACCTGGTGGAGGTTTGTATAGATGGACTAATAGAACAAGTCCCACACACTGCTACAAGCCAAAATATTTCTTCAGAGCTAGATGCAGATAAAAATTATATTGAATTTGCAACCTGGTGGAGGTTAGTATAGATGGACTAATAGAACAAGTCCCATACACTGCTACAAGCCGAAATATTTTTTCAGAGCTAGATGTAGAAAAAAATCATATAGAATTTTCAACCTGGTGGAGGTTAGTATAGATGGACTAATTGAACAAGTTCCACACACGGCTACAAGCCGAAATATTTTTTCAGAGCTAGATGCAGAAAAAAATTATATTGAATTTGCAACCTGGTGGAGGTTACTATAGATGGACTAATAGAACAAGTCCCACACACTGCTACAACCTGAAATATTTTTTCAGATCTAGATGCAGAAAAAAATTATATTGAATTTGCAATATGGTGGAGGTTAGTATAGATGGACTAATAGAACAAGTCCCACACACTGCTAGAAGCCAAAATATTTTTTCAGAGCTAGATGCAGAAAAAAATTATATTCAATTTGCAACCTGGTGGAGGTTAGTATAGATGGACTAATAGAACAAGTCCCACACACTGCTACAAGCCGAAATATTTTTTCAGAGCTAGATGCAGAAAAAAATTATATTGAATTTGCAACTTGGTGGAGGTTAGTATAGATGGACTAATAGAAAAAGTCCCACGCACTGCTACAAGCCGAAATATTTTTTCAGAGCTAGATGCAGAAAAAAATTATATTGAATTTGCAACCTGGTGGAGGTTACTATAGATGGACTAATAGAACAAGACGAACACACTGCTACAAGCCGAAATATTTTTTTCAGAGCTAGATGCAGAAAAAAATTATATTGAATTTGCAACCTGGTGGAGATTAGTATAGATGGACTAATAGAACAAGTCCCACACACTGCTATAAGCCAAAGTATTTTTTCAGAGCTAGTTGCAGAAAAAAATTATATTGAATTTGCAACCTGGTGGAGGTTAGTATAGATGGACGAATAGAACACGTCCCACACACTGCTACAAGCCAAAATATTTTTTCAGAGTTAGATGCAGAAAAAAATTATATTGAATTTGCAACCTGGTGGAGGTTAGTATAGATGGACTAATAGAACAAGTCCCACACACTGCTACAATTTGAAATATTTTTTCAGAGCTAGATGCAGCAAAAAATTATATTGAATTGGCAACCTGGTGGAGGTTAGTATAGATGGACTAATAGAACAAGTCCCACACACTGCTACAAGCCGAAATATTTTTTCAGAGCTAGATGCAGAAAAAAATTATATTGAATTTGCAATCTGGTGGAGGTTAGTATAAATGGACTAATAGAACAAGTCCCACACACTGCTACAAGCTGAAATATTTTTTCAGTGCTAGATGCAGAAAAAATTATATTGAATTTGCAACCTGGTGGAGGTTAGTATAGATGGACTAATAGAACAAGTCCCACGCACTGCTACAAGCCGAAATATTTTTTCAGAGCTAGATGCAGAAAAAAATTATATTGAATTTGCAACCTGGTGGAGGTTACTATAGATGGACTAATAGAACAAGACGAACACACTGCTACAAGCCGAAATATTTTTTTCAGAGCTAGATGCAGAAAAAAATTATATTGAATTTGCAACCTGGTGGAGATTAGTATAGATGGACTAATAGAACAAGTCCCACACACTGCTATAAGCCAAAGTATTTTTTCAGAGCTAGTTGCAGAAAAAAATTATATTGAATTTGCAACCTGGTGGAGGTTAGTATAGATGGACGAATAGAACACGTCCCACACACTGCTACAAGCCAAAATATTTTTTCAGAGTTAGATGCAGAAAAAAATTATATTGAATTTGCAACCTGGTGGAGGTTAGTATAGATGGACTAATAGAACAAGTCCCACACACTGCTACAATTTGAAATATTTTTTCAGAGCTAGATGCAGCAAAAAATTATATTGAATTGGCAACCTGGTGGAGGTTAGTATAGATGGACTAATAGAACAAGTCCCACACACTGCTACAAGCCGAAATATTTTTTCAGAGCTAGATGCAGAAAAAAATTATATTGAATTTGCAATCTGGTGGAGGTTAGTATAAATGGACTAATAGAACAAGTCCCACACACTGCTACAAGCTGAAATATTTTTTCAGTGCTAGATGCAGAAAAAATTATATTGAATTTGCAACCTGGTGGAGGTTAGTATAGATGGACTAATAGAACAAGTCCCACACACTGCTACAAGCCGAAATATTTTTGCAGAGCTAGATTCAGAAAAAAATTATATTGAATTTGCAACTTGGTGGAGGTTAGTATAGATGGATTAATAGAAAAAGTCCCACACACTGCTACGAGCCAAAATATTTTTTCAGAGCTAGATGCAGATAAAAATTATATTGAATTTGCAACCTGGTGGAGGTTTGTATAGATGGACTAATAGAACAAGTCCCACACACTGCTACAAGCCAAAATATTTCTTCAGAGCTAGATGCAGATAAAAATTATATTGAATTTGCAACCTGGTGGAGGTTAGTATAGATGGACTAATAGAACAAGTCCCACACACTGCTACAAGCCGAAATATTTTTTCAGAGCTAGATGTAGAAAAAAATCATATAGAATTTGCAACCTGGTGGAGGTTAGTATAGATGGACTAATTGAACAAGTCCCACACACTGCTAAAAGCCTAAATATTTTTTCATAGCTAGATGTAGAAAAAAATTATATTGAATTTGCAACCTGGTGGAGGTTAGTATAGATGGACTAATAGAGCAAGTCCCACACAAGGCTACAAGCCGAAATATTTTTTCAGAGCTAGATGCAGAAAAAAATTATATTGAATTTGCAACCTGGTGGAGGTTACTATAGATGGACTAATAGAACAAGTCCCACACACTGCTACAAGCTGAAATATTTTTTCAGATCTAGATGCAGAAAAAAATTATATTGAATTTGCAATCTGGTGGAGGTTAGTATAGATGGACTAATAGAACAAGTCCCACACACTGCTAGAAGCCAAAATATTTTTTCAGAGCTAGATGCAGAAAAAAATTATATTGAATGTGCAAACTGGTGGAGGTTAGTATAGATGGACTAATAGAACAAGTCCCAAACACTGCTACAAGCCGAAATATTTTTTCAGAGCTAGATGCAGAAAAAAATTATATTGAATTTGCGACTTGGTGGAGGTTAGTATAGATGGACTAATAGAACAAGTCCCACGCACTGCTACAAGCCGAAATATTTTTTCAGAGCTAGATACAGAAAAAAATTATATTGAATTTGCAACCTGGTGGAGGTTAGTATAGATGGACTAATAGAACAAGTCCCACACACTGCTACAAGCCAAAATATTTTTTCAGTGCTAGATGCAGAAAAAAATTATATTGAATTTGCAACCTGGTGGAGGTTAGTATAGATGGACTAATAGAACAAGTCCCACACACTGCTACAAGTGAAAATATTTTTTCAAAGCTAGATGCAGAAAAAAATTATAATGAATTTGCAACCTGGTGGAGGTTACTATAGATGGACTCATAGAACTAGTCCCACAAACTGCTACAAGATAAAATATTTTTTCAGAGCTAGATGCAGAAAAAAATTATATTGAATTTGCAACCTGGTGGAGGTTAGTATAGATGGAATAATAGAACAAGTCCCACAAACTGCTACAAGCTGAAATATTTTTTCAAAGCTAGATGCAGAAAAAAATTATATTGAATTTGCAACCTGGTGGTGGTTAGTATAGATGGACTAATAGAACAAGTCCCACACACTGCTACAAGCCGAAATATTTTTTCAGAGCTAGATACATAAAAAAGTTATATTGAATTTGCAACTTGGTGGAGGTTAGTATAGATGGATTAATAGAAAAAGTCCCACACACTGCTACGAGCCGAAATATTTTTTCAGAGCTAGATGCAGATAAAAATTATATTGAATTTGCAACCTGGTGGAGGTTTGTATAGATGGACTAATAGAACAAGTCCCACACACTGCTACAAGCCAAAATATTTCTTCAGAGCTAGATGCAGATAAAAATTATATTGAATTTGCAACCTGGTGGAGGTTAGTATAGATGGACTAATAGAACAAGTCCCACACACTGCTACAAGCCGAAATATTTTTTCAGAGCTAGATGTAGAAAAAAATCATATAGAATTTGCAACCTGGTGGAGGTTAGTATAGATGGACTAATTGAACAAGTCCCACACACTGCTAAAAGCCTAAATATTTTTTCATAGCTAGATGTAGAAAAAAATTATATTGAATTTGCAACCTGGTGGAGGTTAGTATAGATGGACTAATAGAACAAGTCCCACACACGGCTACAAGTCGAAATATTTTTTCAGAGCTAGATGCAGAAAAAAATTATATTGAATTTGCAACCTGGTGGAGGTTACTATAGATGGACTAGTAGAACAAGTCCCACACACTGCTACAAGCTGAAATATTTTTTCAGATCTAGATGCAGAAAAAAATTATATTGAATTTGCAATCTGGTGGAGGTTAGTATAGATGGACTAATAGAACAAGTCCCACACACTGCTAGAAGCCAAAATATTTTTTCAGAGCTAGATGCAGAAAAAAATTATATTGAATTTGCAACCTGGTGGAGGTTAGTATAGATGGACTAATAGAACAAGTCCCACACACTGCTACAAGCCGAAATATTTTTTCAGAGCTAGATGCAGAAAAAAATTATATTGAATTTGCAACTTGGTGGAGGTTAGTATAGATGGACTAATAGAACAAGTCCCACGCACTGCTACAAGCCGAAATATATTTTCAGAGCTAGATACAGAAAAAAAATATATTGAATTTGCAACCTGGTGGAGGTTAGTATAGATGGACTAATAGAACAAGTCCCACACACTGCTACAAGCCAAAATATTTTTTCAGTGCCAGATGCAGAAAAAAATTATATTGAATTTGCAACCTGGTGGAGGTTACTATAGATGGACTCATAGAACTAGTCCCACAAACTGCTACAAGATAAAATATTTTTTCAGAGCTAGATGCAGAAAAAAATTATATTGAATTTGCAACCTGGTGGAGGTTAGTATAGATGGAATAATAGAACAAGTCCCACAAACTGCTACAAGCTGAAATATTTTTTCAAAGCTAGATGCAGAAAAAAATTATATTGAATTTGCAACCTGGTGGTGGTTAGTATAGATGGACTAATAGAACAAGTCCCACGCACTGCTACAAGCCGAAATATATTTTCAGAGCTAGATACAGAAAAAAAATATATTGAATTTGCAACCTGGTGGAGGTTAGTATAGATGGATTAATAGAAAAAGTCCCACACACTGCTACGAGCCGAAATATTTTTTCAGAGCTAGATGCAGATAAAAATTATATTGAATTTGCAACCTGGTGGAGGTTTGTATAGATGGACTAATAGAACAAGTCCCACACACTGCTACAAGCCAAAATATTTCTTCAGAGCTAGATGCAGATAAAAATTATATTGAATTTGCAACCTGGTGGAGGTTAGTATAGATGGACTAATAGAACAAGTCCCACACACTGCTACAAGCCGAAATATTTTTTCAGAGCTAGATGTAGAAAAAAATCATATAGAATTTGCAACCTGGTGGAGGTTAGTATAGATGGACTAATTGAACAAGTCCCACACACTGCTAAAAGCCTAAATATTTTTTCATAGCTAGATGTAGAAAAAAATTATATTGAATTTGCAACCTGGTGGAGGTTAGTATAGATGGACTAATAGAACAAGTCCCACACACGGCTACAAGTCGAAATATTTTTTCAGAGCTAGATGCAGAAAAAAATTATATTGAATTTGCAACCTGGTGGAGGTTACTATAGATGGACTAGTAGAACAAGTCCCACACACTGCTACAAGCTGAAATATTTTTTCAGATCTAGATGCAGAAAAAAATTATATTGAATTTGCAATCTGGTGGAGGTTAGTATAGATGGACTAATAGAACAAGTCCCACACACTGCTAGAAGCCAAAATATTTTTTCAGAGCTAGATGCAGAAAAAAATTATATTGAATTTGCAACCTGGTGGAGGTTAGTATAGATGGACTAATAGAACAAGTCCCACACACTGCTACAAGCCGAAATATTTTTTCAGAGCTAGATGCAGAAAAAAATTATATTGAATTTGCAACTTGGTGGAGGTTAGTATAGATGGACTAATAGAACAAGTCCCACGCACTGCTACAAGCCGAAATATATTTTCAGAGCTAGATACAGAAAAAAAATATATTGAATTTGCAACCTGGTGGAGGTTAGTATAGATGGACTAATAGAACAAGTCCCACACACTGCTACAAGCCAAAATATTTTTTCAGTGCCAGATGCAGAAAAAAATTATATTGAATTTGCAACCTGGTGGAGGTTACTATAGATGGACTCATAGAACTAGTCCCACAAACTGCTACAAGATAAAATATTTTTTCAGAGCTAGATGCAGAAAAAAATTATATTGAATTTGCAACCTGGTGGAGGTTAGTATAGATGGAATAATAGAACAAGTCCCACAAACTGCTACAAGCTGAAATATTTTTTCAAAGCTAGATGCAGAAAAAAATTATATTGAATTTGCAACCTGGTGGTGGTTAGTATAGATGGACTAATAGAACAAGTCCCACACACTGCTACAAGACGAAATATTTTTTCAGAGCTAGATGCAGAAAAAAATTATATTGAATTTGCAACCTGGTGGAGGTTAGTATAGATGGACTAATAGAAAAAGTCCCACACACTGCTACAAGCCGAAATATTTTTTCAGAGCTAGATGCAGAAAAAAATTATATTGAATTTGCAACCTGGTGGAGGTTAGTATAAATGGACTAATAGAACAAGTCCCACACACTGCTACAAGCTGAAATATTTTTTCAGTGCTAGATGCAGAAAAAATTATATTGAATTTGCAATCTGGTGGAGGTTAGTATAGATGGACTAATAGAACAAGTCCCACACACTGCTACAAGCCGAAATATTTTTGCAGAGCTAGATGGTGAAAAAAATTATATTGAATTTGCAACTTGGTGGAGGTTAGTATAGATGGATTAATAGAAAAAGTCCCACACACTGCTACGAGCCAAAATATTTTTTCAGAGCTAGATGCAGATAAAAATTATATTGAATTTGCAACCTGGTGGAGGTTTGTATAGAAGGACTAATAGAACAAGTCCCACACACTGCTACAAGCCAAAATATTTCTTCAGAGCTAGATGCAGATAAAAATTATATTGAATTTGCAACCTGGTGGAGGTTAGTATAGATGGACTAATAGAACAAGTCCCAAACACTGCTACAAGCCGAAATATTTTTTCAGAGCTAGATGTAGAAAAAAATCATATAGAATTTGCAACCTGGTGGAGGTTAGTATAGATGGACAAATTGAACAAGTCCCTCACACTGCTACAAGCCTAAATATTTTTTCATAGCTAGATGTAGAAAAAAATTATATTGAATTTGCAACCTGGTGGAGGTTAGTATAGATGGACTAATAGAACAAGTCCCACACACTGCTACAAGCCGAAATATTTTTTCAGAGCTAGATGCAGAAAAAAATTATATTGAATTTGCAACCTGGTGGAGGTTACTATAGATGGACTAATAGAACAAGTCCCACACACTGCTACAAGCCGAAATATTTTTTCAGATCTAGATGCAGAAAAAAATTATATTGAATTTGCAATCTGGTGGAGGTTACTATAGATGGACTAATAGAACTAGTCCCACAAACTGCTCCAAGATAAAATATTTTTTCAGAGCTAGATGCAGAAAAAAATTATATTGAATTTGCAACCTGGTGAAGGTTAGTAGACATGGACTAATAGAACAAGTCCCACACACTGCTACAAGCCGAAATATTTTTTCAGAGCTAGATGTAGAAAAAAATCATATAGAATTTGCAACCTGGTGGAGGTTAGTATAGATGGACTAATAGAACAAGTCCCACACACTGCTAGAAGCCAAAATATTTTTTCAGAGCTAGATGCAGAAAAAAATTATATTGAATTTGCAACCTGGTGGAGGTTAGTATAGATGGACTAATAGAACAAGTCCCACACACTGCTACAAGCCGAAATATTTTTTCAGAGCTAGATGCAGAAAAAAATTATATTGAATTTGCAACCTGGTGGAGGTTAGTATAGATGGACTAATAGAACAAGTCCCACGCACTGCTACAAGCCGAAATATTTTTTCAGAGCTAGATACAGAAAAAAATTATATTGAATTTGCAACCTGGTGGAGGTTAGTATAGATGGACTAATAAAACAAGTCCCACACACTGCTACAAGCTGAAATATTTTTTCAGTGCTAGATGCAGAAAAAAATTATATTGAATTTGCAACCTGGTGGAGGTTAGTATAGATGGACTAATAGAACAAGTCCCACACACTGCTACAAGCGAAAATATTTTTTCAAAGCTAGATGCAGAAAAAAATTATATTGAATTTGCAACCTGGTGGAGGTTACTATAGATGGACTAATAGAACTAGTCCCACAAACTGCTCCAAGATAAAATATTTTTTCAGAGCTAGATGCAGAAAAAAATTATATTGAATTTGCAACCTGGTGGAGGTTAGTAGACATGGACTAATAGAACAAGTCCCACACACTGCTACAAGCCGAAATATTTTTTCAGAGCTAGATGTAGAAAAAAATCATATAGAATTTGCAACCTGGTGGAGGTTAGTATAGATGGACTAATAGAACAAGTCCCGCACACTGCTAGAAGCCAAAATATTTTTTCAGAGCTAGATGCAGAAAAAAATTATATTGAATTTGCAACCTGGTGGAGGTTAGTATAGATGGACTAATAGAACAAGTCCCACACACTGCTACAAGCGAAAATATTTTTTCAAAGCTAGATGCAGAAAAAAATTATATTGAATTTGCAACCTGGTGGAGGTTACTATAGATGGACTAATAGAACTAGTCCCACAAACTGCTCCAAGATAAAATATTTTTTCAGAGCTAGATGCAGAAAAAAATTATATTGAATTTGCAACCTGGTGGAGGTTAGTAGACATGGACTAATAGAACAAGTCCCACACACTGCTACAAGCCGAAATATTTTTTCAGAGCTAGATGTAGAAAAAAATCATATAGAATTTGCAACCTGGTGGAGGTTAGTATAGATGGACTAATAGAACAAGTCCCGCACACTGCTAGAAGCCAAAATATTTTTTCAGAGCTAGATGCAGAAAAAAATTATATTGAATTTGCAACCTGGTGGAGGTTAGTATAGATGGACTAATAGAACAAGTCCCACACACTGCTACAAGCCAAAATATTTTTTCAGAGCTAGATGCAGAAAAAAATTATATTGAATTTGCAACCTGGTGGAGGTTAGTATAGATGGACTAATAGAACAAGTCCCACGCACTGCTACAAGCCGAAATATTTTTTCAGAGCTAGATACAGAAAAAAATTATATTGAATTTGCAACCTGGTGGAGGTTAGTATAGATGGACTAATAAAACAAGTCCCACACACTGCTACAAGCTGAAATATTTTTTCAGTGCTAGATGCAGAAAAAAATTATATTGAATTTGCAACCTGGTGGAGGTTAGTATAGATGGACTAATAGAACAAGTCTCACACACTGCTACAAGCAAAAATATTTTTTCAAAGCTAGATGCAGAAAAAAATTATATTGAATTTGCAACCTGGTGGAGGTTACTATAGATGGACTAATAGAACTAGTCCCACAAACTGCTACAAGATAAAATATTTTTCCAGAGCTAGATGCAGAAAAAAATTATATTGAATTTGCAACCTGGTGGAGGTTAGTATAGATGGACTAATAGAACAAGTCCCACACACTGCTACAAGCCGAAATATTTTTTCAGAGCTAGATGTAGAAAAAAATCATATAGAATTTGCAACCTGGTGGAGGTTAGTATAGATGGACTAATTGAACAAGTCCCACACACTGCTACAAGCCTAAATATTTTTTCATAGCTAGATGTAGAAAAAAATTATATTGAATTTGAAACCTGGTGGAGGTTAGTATAGATGGACTAATAGAACAATCCCACACACTGCTACAAGCTGAAATATTTTTTCAGTGCTAGATGCAGAAAAAAATTATATTGAATTTGCAACCTGGTGGAGGTTAGTATAGATGGACTAATAGAAGAAGTCTCACACACTGCTACAAGCGAAAATATTTTTTCAAAGCTAGATGCAGAAAAAAATTATATTGAATTTGCAACCTGGTGGAGGTTACTATAGATGGACTAATAGAACTAGTCCCACAAACTGCTCCAAGATAAAATATTTTTTCAGAGCTAGATGCAGAAAAAAATTATATTGAATTTGCAACCTGGTGGAGGTTAGTAGACATGGACTAATAGAACAAGTCCCACACACTGCTACAAGCCGAAATATTTTTTCAGAGCTAGATGTAGAAAAAAATCATATAGAATTTGCAACCTGGTGGAGGTTAGTATAGATGGACTAATAGAACAAGTCCCACACACTGCTAGAAGCCAAAATATTTTTTCAGAGCTAGATGCAGAAAAAAATTATATTGAATTTGCAACCTGGTGGAGGTTAGTATAGATGGACTAATAGAACAAGTCCCACACACTGCTACAAGCCGAAATATTTTTTCAGAGCTAGATGTAGAAAAAAATCATATAGAATTTGCAACCTGGTGGAGGTTAGTATAGATGGACTAATAGAACAAGTCCCACACACTGCTAGAAGCCAAAATATTTTTTCAGAGCTAGATGCAGAAAAAAATTATATTGAATTTGCAACCTGGTGGAGGTTAGTATAGATGGACTAATAGAACAAGTCCCACACACTGCTACAAGCCGAAATATTTTTTCAGAGCTAGATGCAGAAAAAAATTATATTGAATTTGCAACCTGGTGGAGGTTACTATAGATGGACTAATAGAACAAGTCCCACGCACTGCTACAAGCCGAAATATTTTTTCAGAGCTAGATACAGAAAAAAATTATATTGAATTTGCAACCTGGTGGAGGTTAGTATAGATGGACTAATAAAACAAGTCCCACACACTGCTACAAGCTGAAATATTTTTTCAGTGCTAGATGCAGAAAAAAATTATATTGAATTTGCAACCTGGTGGAGGTTAGTATAGATGGACTAATAGAACAAGTCTCACACACTGCTACAAGCGAAAATATTTTTTCAAAGCTAGATGCAGAAAAAAATTATATTGAATTTGCAACCTGGTGGAGGTTACTATAGATGGACTAATAGAACTAGTCCCACAAACTGCTACAAGATAAAATATTTTTCCAGAGCTAGATGCAGAAAAAAATTATATTGAATTTGCAACCTGGTGGAGGTTAGTATAGATGGACTAATAGAACAAGTCCCACACACTGCTACAAGCCGAAATATTTTTTCAGAGCTAGATGTAGAAAAAAATCATATAGAATTTGCAACCTGGTGGAGGTTAGTATAGATGGACTAATTGAACAAGTCCCACACACTGCTACAAGCCTAAATATTTTTTCATAGCTAGATGTAGAAAAAAATTATATTGAATTTGAAACCTGGTGGAGGTTAGTATAGATGGACTAATAGAACAATCCCACACACTGCTACAAGCCGAAATATTTTTTCAGAGCTAGATGTAGAAAAAAATTATATTGAATTTGCAACCTGGTGGAGGTTACTATAAATGGACTAATAGAACAAGTCCCACGCACTGCTACAAGCCGAAATATTTTTTCAGATCTAGATGCAGAAAACAATTATATTGAATTTGCAATCTGGTGGAGGTTAGTATAGATGGACTAATAGAACAAGTCCCACACACTGCTAGAAGCCAAAATATTTTTTCAGAGCTAGATGCAGAAAAAAATTATATTGAATTTGCAACCTGGTGGAGGTTAGTATAGATGGACTAATAGAACAAGTCACACACACTGCTACAAGCCAAAATATTTTTTCAGTGCTAGATGCAGAAAAAAATTATATTGAATTTGCAACCTGGTGGAGGTTAGTATAGATGGACTAATAGAACAAGTCCCACACACTGCTACAAGCGAAAATATTTTTTCAAAGCTAGATGCAGAAAAAAATTATATTGAATTTGCAACCTGGTGGAGGTTACTATAGATGGACTAATAGAACTAGTCCCACAAACTGCTACAAGATAAAATATTTTTTCAGAGCTAGATGCAGAAAAAAATTATATTGAATTTGCAACCTGGTGGAGGTTAGTATAGATGGACTAATAGAACAAGTCCCACAAACTGCTACAAGCCGAAATATTTTTTCAAAGCTACATGCAGAAAAAAATTATATTGAATTTGCAACCTGGTGGTGGTTAGTATAGATGGACTAATAGAACAAGTCCCACACATTGCTAAAAGCCGAAAGATTTTTTCAGAGCTAGATACAGAAAAAAATGATATTGAATTTGCAACCTGGTGGAGGTTAGTATAGATGGACTAATAGAACAAGTCAAACACACTGCTACAAGTGAAAATATGTTTTCAAAGCTAGATGCAGAAAAAAATTATATTGAATTTGCAACCTGGTGGAGGTTACTATAGATGGACTAATAGAACTAGTCCCACAAACTGCTACAAGATAAAATATTTTTTCAGAGCTAGATGCAGAAAAAAATTATATTGAATTTGCAACCTGGTGGAGGTTAGTAGAGATGGACTAATAGAACAAGTCCCACACACTGGTACAAGCCGAAATATTTTTTCAGAGCTAGATGTAGAAAAAAATCATATAGAATTTGCAACCTGGTGGAGGTTAGTATAGATGGACTAATAGAACAAGTCCCACACACTGCTAGAAGCCAAAATATTTTTTCAGAGGTAGATGCAGAAAAAAATTATATTGAATTTTCAACCTGGTGGAGGTTAGTATAGATGGACTAATAGAACAAGTCCCACACACTGCTACAAGCCGAAATATTTTTTCAGAGCTAGATGCAGAAAAAAATTATATTGAATTTGCAACCTGGTGGAGGTTAGTATAGATGGACTAATAGAACAAGTCCCACGCACTGCTACAAGCCGAAATATTTTTTCAGAGCTAGATACAGAAAAAAATTATATTGAATTTGCAACCTGGTGGAGGTTAGTATAGATGGACTAATAAAACAAGTCCCACACACTGCTACAAGCCGAAATATTTTTTCAGTGCTAGATGCAGAAAAAAATTATATTGAATTTGCAACCTGGTGGAGGTTAGTATAGATGGACTAATAGAACAAGTCCCACACACTGCTACAAGCGAAAATATTTTTTCAAAGCTAGATGCAGAAAAAAATTATATTGAATTTGCAACCTGGTGGAGGTTACTATAGATGGACTAATAGAACTAGTCCCACAAACTGCTACAAGATAAAATATTTTTTCAGAGCTAGATGCAGAAAAAAATTATATTGAATTTGCAACCTGGTGGAGGTTAGTATAGATGGACTAATAGAACAAGTCCCACACACTGCTAGAAGCCAAAATATTTTTTCAGAGCTAGATGCAGAAAAAAATGATATTGAATTTGCAACCTGGTGGAGGTTAGTATAGATGGACTAATAGAACAAGTCCCACACACTGCTAGAAGCCAAAATATTTTTTCAGAGCTAGATGCAGAAAAAAATTATATTGAATTTGCAACCTGGTGGAGGTTAGTATAGATGCACTAATAGAACAAGTCCCACACACTGCTACAAGCCGAAATATTTTTTCAGTGCTAGATGCAGAAAAAAATTATATTGAATTTGCAACCTGGTGGAGGTTAGTATAGATGGACTAATAGAACAAGTCCCACACACTGCTACAAGCGAAAATATTTTTTCAAAGCTAGATGCAGAAAAAAATTATATTGAATTTGCAACCTGGTGGAGGTTACTATAGATGGACTAATAGAACTAGTCCCACAAACTGCTACAAGATAAAATATTTTTTCAGAGCTAGATGCAGAAAAAAATTATATTGAATTTGCAACCTGGTGGAGGTTAGTATAGATGGACTAATAGAACAAGTCCCACAAACTGCTACAAGCCGAAATATTTTTTCAAAGCTACATGCAGAAAAAAATTATATTGAATTTGCAACCTGGTGGTGGTTAGTATAGATGGACTAATAGAACAAGTCCCACACATTGCTAAAAGCCGAAAGATTTTTTCAGAGCTAGATACAGAAAAAAATGATATTGAATTTGCAACCTGGTGGAGGTTAGTATAGATGGACTAATAGAACAAGTCAAACACACTGCTACAAGTGAAAATATTTTTTCAAAGCTAGATGCAGAAAAAAATTATATTGAATTTGCAACCTGGTGGAGGGTACTATAGATGCACTAATAGAACTAGTCCCACAAACTGCTACAAGTTAAAATATTTTTTCAGAGCTAGATGCAGAAAAAAATTATATTGAATTTGCAACATGGTGGAAGTTAGTATAGATGGACTAATAGAACAAGTCCCACACACTGCTACAAGCCGAAATATGCTTTCAGAGTTAGATGCAGAAAAAAAAATATATATTGAATTTGCATCCTGGTGGAGGTTAGTATAGATGGACTAATAGAACAAGTCCCACACACTACTACAAGCCGAAATATTTTTTCAGAGCTAGATGCAGAAAAAAATTATATTGAATTTGCAACCTGGTGGAGGTTAGTATAGATGGACTAATAGAACAAGTCCCACGCACTGCTACAAGCCGAAATATTTTTTCAGAGCTAGATACAGAAAAAAATTATATTGAATTTGCAACCTGGTGGAGGTTAGTATAGATGGACTAATAAAACAAGTCCCACACACTGCTACAAGCCGAAATATTTTTTCAGTGCTAGATGCAGAAAAAAATTATATTGAATTTGCAACCTGGTGGAGGTTAGTATAGATGGACTAATAGAACAAGTCCCACACACTGCTACAAGCGAAAATATTTTTTCAAAGCTAGATGCAGAAAAAAATTATATTGAATTTGCAACCTGGTGGAGGTTACTATAGATGGACTAATAGAACTAGTCCCACAAACTGCTACAAGATAAAATATTTTTTCAGAGCTAGATGCAGAAAAAAATTATATTGAATTTGCAACCTGGTGGAGGTTAGTATAGATGGACTAATAGAACAAGTCCCACACACTGCTAGAAGCCAAAATATTTTTTCAGAGCTAGATGCAGAAAAAAATGATATTGAATTTGCAACCTGGTGGAGGTTAGTATAGATGGACTAATAGAACAAGTCCCACACACTGCTAGAAGCCAAAATATTTTTTCAGAGCTAGATGCAGAAAAAAATTATATTGAATTTGCAACCTGGTGGAGGTTAGTATAGATGCACTAATAGAACAAGTCCCACACACTGCTACAAGCCGAAATATTTTTTCAGTGCTAGATGCAGAAAAAAATTATATTGAATTTGCAACCTGGTGGAGGTTAGTATAGATGGACTAATAGAACAAGTCCCACACACTGCTACAAGCGAAAATATTTTTTCAAAGCTAGATGCAGAAAAAAATTATATTGAATTTGCAACCTGGTGGAGGTTACTATAGATGGACTAATAGAACTAGTCCCACAAACTGCTACAAGATAAAATATTTTTTCAGAGCTAGATGCAG
This sequence comes from Phyllobates terribilis, assembly GCF_046119375.1. Classification (NCBI taxonomy): domain Eukaryota; kingdom Metazoa; phylum Chordata; class Amphibia; order Anura; family Dendrobatidae; genus Phyllobates; species Phyllobates terribilis. Next base: position 241,607,677 of record NW_027362768.1, on the reverse strand, counting down.
AAAAAAATTATATTGAATTTGCAACCTGGTGGAGGTTAGTATAGATGGACTAATAGAACAAGTCCCACAAACTGCTACAAGCCGAAATATTTTTTCAAAGCTACATGCAGAAAAAAATTATATTGAATTTGCAACCTGGTGGTGGTTAGTATAGATGGACTAATAGAACAAGTCCCACACATTGCTAAAAGCCGAAAGATTTTTTCAGAGCTAGATACAGAAAAAAATGATATTGAATTTGCAACCTGGTGGAGGTTAGTATAGATGGACTAATAGAACAAGTCAAACACACTGCTACAAGTGAAAATATTTTTTCAAAGCTAGATGCAGAAAAAAATTATATTGAATTTGCAACCTGGTGGAGGGTACTATAGATGCACTAATAGAACTAGTGCCACAAACTGCTACAAGTTAAAATATTTTTTCAGAGCTAGATGCAGAAAAAAATTATATTGAATTTGCAACATGGTGGAAGTTAGTATAGATGGACTAATAGAACAAGTCCCACACACTGCTACAAGCCGAAATATGCTTTCAGAGTTAGATGCAGAAAAAAAAATATATATTGAATTTGCATCCTGGTGGAGGTTAGTATAGATGGACTAATAGAACAAGTCCCACACACTACTACAAGCCGAAATATTTTTTCAGAGCTAGATGCAGAAAAAAATTATATTGAATTTGCAACCTGGTGGAGGTTATATAGATGGACTAATAGAACAAGTCCCACACACTGCTACAAGCCGAAATATTTTTTCAGAGCTAGATGCAGAAAAAAATTATATTGAATTTGCAACCTGGTGTAGGCTGGTATAGATGGATTAATAGAACAAGTCCCACACACTGCTACAAGCCGAAATATTTTTTCAGAGTTAGATGCAGAAAAAAATTATATTGAATTTGCAACCTGGTGGAGGTTAGTATAGATGGACTAATAGAACAAGTCCCACACACTGCTACAATTCGAAATATTTTTTCAGAGCTAGATGCAGAAAAAAATTATATTGAATTGGCAACCTGGTGGAAGTTAGTATAGATGGACTAATAGAACAAGTCCCACACACTGCTACAAGCCGAAATATTTTTTCAGAGCTAGATGCAGAAAAAAATTATATTGAATTTGCAACCTGGTGGAGGTTAGTATAAATGGACTAATAGAACAAGTCCCACACATTGCTAAAAGCCGAAAGATTTTTTCAGAGCTAGATACAGAAAAAAATGATATTGAATTTGCAACCTGGTGGAGGTTAGTATAGATGGACTAATAGAACAAGTCAAACACACTGCTACAAGTGAAAATATTTTTTCAAAGCTAGATGCAGAAAAAAATTATATTGAATTTGCAACCTGGTGGAGGGTACTATAGATGGACTAATAGAACTAGTCCCACAAACTGCTACAAGTTAAAATATTTTTTCAGAGCTAGATGCAGAAAAAAATTATATTGAATTTGCAACATGGTGGAAGTTAGTATAGATGGACTAATAGAACAAGTCCCACACACTGCTACAAGCCGAAATATGCTTTCAGAGTTAGATGCAGAAAAAAAAATATATATTGAATTTGCATCCTGGTGGAGGTTAGTATAGATGGACTAATAGAACAAGTCCCACACACTACTACAAGCCGAAATATTTTTTCAGAGCTAGATGCAGAAAAAAATTATATTGAATTTGCAACCTGGTGGAGGTTATATAGATGGACTAATAGAACAAGTCCCACACACTGCTACAAGCCGAAATATTTTTTCAGAGCTAGATGCAGAAAAAAATTATATTGAATTTGCAACCTGGTGTAGGTTGGTATAGATGGATTAATAGAACAAGTCCCACACACTGCTACAAGCCGAAATATTTTTTCAGAGTTAGATGCAGAAAAAAATTATATTGAATTTGCAACCTGGTGGAGGTTAGTATAGATGGACTAATAGAACAAGTCCCACACACTGCTACAATTCAAAATATTTTTTCAGAGCTAGATGCAGAAAAAAATTATATTGAATTGGCAACCTGGTGGAAGTTAGTATAGATGGACTAATAGAACAAGTCCCACACACTGCTACAAGCCGAAATATTTTTTCAGAGCTAGATGCATAAAAAAATTATATTGAATTTGCAACCTGGTGGAGGTTAGTATAAATGGACTAATAAAACAAGTCCCACACACTGCTACAAGCCGAAATATTTTTTCAGTGCTAGATGCAGAAAAAAATTATATTGAATTTGCAACCTGGTGGAGGTTAGTATAGATGGACTAATAGAACAAGTCCCACACACTGCTACAAGCGAAAACATATTTTCAAAGCTAGATGCAGAAAAAAATTATATTGAATTTGCAACTTGGTGGAGGTTACTATAGATGGACTAATAGAACTAGTCCCACAAACTGCTACAAGATAAAATATTTTTTCAGAGCTAGATGCAGAAAAAAATTATATTGAATTTGCAACCTGGTGGAGGTTAGTATAGATGGACTAATAGAACAAGTCCCACACACTGCTACAAGCCGAAATATTTTTTCAGAGCTAGATGTAGAAAAAAATCATATAGAATTTGCAACCTGGTGGAGGTTAGTATAGATGGACTAATAGAACAAGTCCCACACACTGCTACAAGCAAAAATATTTTTTCAAAGCTAGATGCAGAAAAAAATTATATTGAATTTGCAACCTGGTGGAGGTTACTATAGATGGACTAATAGAACTAGTCCCACAAGCTGCTACAAGATAAAATATTTTTTCAGAGCTAGATGCAGAAAAAAATTATATTGAATTTGCAACCTGGTGGAGGTTAGTATAGATGGACTAATAGAACAAGTCCCACAAACTGCTACAAGCCGAAATATTTTTTCAAAGCTACATGCAGAAAAAAATTATATTGAATTTGCAACCTGGTGGTGGTTAGTATAGATGGACTAATAGAACAAGTCCCACACATTGCTAAAAGCCGAAAGATTTTTTCAGAGCTAGATACAGAAAAAAATGATATTGAATTTGCAACCTGGTGGAGGTTAGTATAGATGGACTAATAGAACAAGTCAAACACACTGCTACAAGTGAAAATATTTTTTCAAAGCTAGATGCAGAAAAAAATTATATTGAATTTGCAACCTGGTGGAGGGTACTATAGATGGACTAATAGAACTAGTCCCACAAACTGCTACAAGTTAAAATATTTTTTCAGAGCTAGATGCAGAAAAAAATTATATTGAATTTGCAACATGGTGGAAGTTAGTATAGATGGACTAATAGAACAAGTCCCACACACTACTACAAGCCGAAATATTTTTTCAGAGCTAGATGCAGAAAAAAATTATATTGAATTTGCAACCTGGTGGAGGTTATATAGATGGACTAATAGAACAAGTCCCACACACTGCTACAAGCCGAAATATTTTTTCAGAGCTAGATGCAGAAAAAAATTATATTGAATTTGCAACCTGGTGTAGGTTGGTATAGATGGATTAATAGAACAAGTCCCACACACTGCTACAAGCCGAAATATTTTTTCAGAGTTAGATGCAGAAAAAAATTATATTGAATTTGCAACCTGGTGGAGGTTAGTATAGATGGACTAATAGAACAAGTCCCACACACTGCTACAATTCAAAATATTTTTTCAGAGCTAGATGCAGAAAAAAATTATATTGAATTGGCAACCTGGTGGAAGTTAGTATAGATGGACTAATAGAACAAGTCCCACACACTGCTACAAGCCGAAATATTTTTTCAGAGCTAGATGCAGAAAAAAATTATATTGAATTTGCAACCTGGTGGAGGTTAGTATAAATGGACTAATAAAACAAGTCCCACACACTGCTACAAGCCGAAATATTTTTTCAGTGCTAGATGCAGAAAAAAATTATATTGAATTTGCAACCTGGTGGAGGTTAGTATAGATGGACTAATAGAACAAGTCCCACACACTGCTACAAGCGAAAACATATTTTCAAAGCTAGATGCAGAAAAAAATTATATTGAATTTGCAACTTGGTGGAGGTTACTATAGATGGACTAATAGAACTAGTCCCACAAACTGCTACAAGATAAAATATTTTTTCAGAGCTAGATGCAGAAAAAAATTATATTGAATTTGCAACGTGGTGGAGGTTAGTATAGATGGACTAATAGAACAAGTCCCACACACTGCTACAAGCCGAAATATTTTTTCAGAGCTAGATGTAGAAAAAAATCATATAGAATTTGCAACCTGGTGGAGGTTAGTATAGATGGACTAATAGAACAAGTCCCACACACTGCTACAAGCGAAAATATTTTTTCAAAGCTAGATGCAGAAAAAAATTATATTGAATTTGCAACCTGGTGGAGGTTACTATAGATGGACTAATAGAACTAGTCCCACAAACTGCTACAAGATAAAATATTTTTTCAGAGCTAGATGCAGAAAAAAATTATATTGAATTTGCAACCTGGTGGAGGTTAGTATAGATGGACTAATAGAACAAGTCCCACAAACTGCTACAAGCCGAAATATTTTTTCAAAGCTACATGCAGAAAAAAATTATATTGAATTTGCAACCTGGTGGTGGTTAGTATAGATGGACTAATAGAACAAGTCCCACACATTGCTAAAAGCCGAAAGATTTTTTCAGAGCTAGATACAGAAAAAAATGATATTGAATTTGCAACCTGGTGGAGGTTAGTATAGATGGACTAATAGAACAAGTCAAACACACTGCTACAAGTGAAAATATTTTTTCAAAGCTAGATGCAGAAAAAAATTATATTGAATTTGCAACCTGGTGGAGGGTACTATAGATGCACTAATAGAACTAGTCCCACAAACTGCTACAAGTTAAAATATTTTTTCAGAGCTAGATGCAGAAAAAAATTATATTGAATTTGCAACATGGTGGAAGTTAGTATAGATGGACTAATAGAACAAGTCCCACACACTGCTACAAGCCGAAATATGCTTTCAGAGTTAGATGGAGAAAAAAAAATATATATTGAATTTGCATCCTGGTGGAGGTTAGTATAGATGGACTAATAGAACAAGTCCCACACACTACTACAAGCCGAAATATTTTTTCAGAGCTAGATGCAGAAAAAAATTATATTGAATTTGCAACCTGGTGGAGGTTATATAGATGGACTAATAGAACAAGTCCCACACACTGCTACAAGCCGAAATATTTTTTCAGAGCTAGATGCAGAAAAAAATTATATTGAATTTGCAACCTGGTGTAGGCTGGTATAGATGGATTAATAGAACAAGTCCCACACACTGCTACAAGCCGAAATATTTTTTCAGAGTTAGATGCAGAAAAAAATTATATTGAATTTGCAACCTGGTGGAGGTTAGTATAGATGGACTAATAGAACAAGTCCCACACACTGCTACAATTCGAAATATTTTTTCAGAGCTAGATGCAGAAAAAAATTATATTGAATTGGCAACCTGGTGGAAGTTAGTATAGATGGACTAATAGAACAAGTCCCACACACTGCTACAAGCCGAAATATTTTTTCAGAGCTAGATGCAGAAAAAAATTATATTGAATTTGCAACCTGGTGGAGGTTAGTATAAATGGACTAATAGAACAAGTCCCACACATTGCTAAAAGCCGAAACATTTTTTCAGAGCTAGATACAGAAAAAAATGATATTGAATTTGCAACCTGGTGGAGGTTAGTATAGATGGACTAATAGAACAAGTCAAACACACTGCTACAAGTGAAAATATTTTTTCAAAGCTAGATGCAGAAAAAAATTATATTGAATTTGCAACCTGGTGGAGGGTACTATAGATGGACTAATAGAACTAGTCCCACAAACTGCTACAAGTTAAAATATTTTTTCAGAGCTAGATGCAGAAAAAAATTATATTGAATTTGCAACATGGTGGAAGTTAGTATAGATGGACTAATAGAACAAGTCCCACACACTGCTACAAGCCGAAATATGCTTTCAGAGTTAGATGCAGAAAAAAAAATATATACTGAATTTGCATCCTGGTGGAGGTTAGTATAGATGGACTAATAGAACAAGTCCCACACACTACTACAAGCCGAAATATTTTTTCAGAGCTAGATGCAGAAAAAAATTATATTGAATTTGCAACCTGGTGGAGGTTATATAGATGGACTAATAGAACAAGTCCCACACACTGCTACAAGCCGAAATATTTTTTCAGAGCTAGATGCAGAAAAAAATTATATTGAATTTGCAACCTGGTGTAGGTTGGTATAGATGGATTAATAGAACAAGTCCCACACACTGCTACAAGCCGAAATATTTTTTCAGAGTTAGATGCAGAAAAAAATTATATTGAATTTGCAACCTGGTGGAGGTTAGTATAGATGGACTAATAGAACAAGTCCCACACACTGCTACAATTCAAAATATTTTTTCAGAGCTAGATGCAGAAAAAAATTATATTGAATTGGCAACCTGGTGGAAGTTAGTATAGATGGACTAATAGAACAAGTCCCACACACTGCTACAAGCCGAAATATTTTTTCAGAGCTAGATGCAGAAAAAAATTATATTGAATTTGCAACCTGGTGGAGGTTAGTATAAATGGACTAATAAAACAAGTCCCACACACTGCTACAAGCCGAAATATTTTTTCAGTGCTAGATGCAGAAAAAAATTATATTGAATTTGCAACCTGGTGGAGGTTAGTATAGATGGACTAATAGAACAAGTCCCACACACTGCTACAAGCGAAAATATATTTTCAAAGCTAGATGCAGAAAAAAATTATATTGAATTTGCAACTTGGTGGAGGTTACTATAGATGGACTAATAGAACTAGTCCCACAAACTGCTACAAGATAAAATATTTTTTCAGAGCTAGATGCAGAAAAAAATTATATTGAATTTGCAACCTGGTGGAGGTTAGTATAGATGGACTAATAGAACAAGTCCCACACACTGCTACAAGCCGAAATATTTTTTCAGAGCTAGATGTAGAAAAAAATCATATAGAATTTGCAACCTGGTGGAGGTTAGTATAGATGGACTAATTGAACAAGTCCCACACACTGCTACAAGCCTAAATATTTTTTCATAGCTAGATGTAGAAAAAAATTATATTGAATTTGAAACCTGGTGGAGGTTAGTATAGATGGACTAATAGAACAATCCCACACACTGCTACAAGCCAAAATATTTTTTCAGAGCTAGATGCAGAAAAAAATTATATTGAATTTGCAACCTGGTGGAGGTTACTATAAATGGACTAATAGAACAAGTCCCACGCACTGCTACTAGCCGAAATATTTTTTCAGATCTAGATGCAGAAAACAATTATATTGAATTTGCAACCTGGTGGAGGTTAGTATAGATGGACTAATAGAACAAGTCCCACACACTGCTAGAAGCCAAAATATTTTTTCAGAGCTAGATGCAGAAAAAAATGATATTGAATTTGCAACCTGGTGGAGGTTAGTATAGATGGACTAATAGAACAAGTCCCACACACTGCTAGAAGCCAAAATATTTTTTCAGAGCTAGATGCAGAAAAAAATTATATTGAATTTGCAACCTGGTGGAGGTTAGTATAGATGCACTAATAGAACAAGTCCCACACACTGCTACAAGCCGAAATATTTTTTCAGTGCTAGATGCAGAAAAAAATTATATTGAATTTGCAACCTGGTGGAGGTTAGTATAGATGGACTAATAGAACAAGTCCCACACACTGCTACAAGCGAAAATATTTTTTCAAAGCTAGATGCAGAAAAAAATTATATTGAATTTGCAACCTGGTGGAGGTTACTATAGATGGACTAATAGAACTAGTCCCACAAACTGCTACAAGATAAAATATTTTTTCAGAGCTAGATGCAGAAAAAAATTATATTGAATTTGCAACCTGGTGGAGGTTAGTATAGATGGACTAATAGAACAAGTCCCACAAACTGCTACAAGCCGAAATATTTTTTCAAAGCTACATGCAGAAAAAAATTATATTGAATTTGCAACCTGGTGGTGGTTAGTATAGATGGACTAATAGAACAAGTCCCACACATTGCTAAAAGCCGAAAGATTTTTTCAGAGCTAGATACAGAAAAAAATGATATTGAATTTGCAACCTGGTGGAGGTTAGTATAGATGGACTAATAGAACAAGTCAAACACACTGCTACAAGTGAAAATATTTTTTAAAAGCTAGATGCAGAAAAAAATTATATTGAATTTGCAACCTGGTGGAGGGTACTATAGATGCACTAATAGAACTAGTCCCACAAACTGCTACAAGTTAAAATATTTTTTCAGAGCTAGATGCAGAAAAAAATTATATTGAATTTGCAACATGGTGGAAGTTAGTATAGATGGACTAATAGAACAAGTCCCACACACTGCTACAAGCCGAAATATGCTTTCAGAGTTAGATGCAGAAAAAAAAATATATATTGAATTTGCATCCTGGTGGAGGTTAGTATAGATGGACTAATAGAACAAGTCCCACACACTACTACAAGCCGAAATATTTTTTCAGAGCTAGATGCAGAAAAAAATTATATTGAATTTGCAACCTGGTGGAGGTTATATAGATGGACTAATAGAACAAGTCCCACACACTGCTACAAGCCGAAATATTTTTTCAGAGCTAGATGCAGAAAAAAATTATATTGAATTTGCAACCTGGTGTAGGCTGGTATAGATGGATTAATAGAACAAGTCCCACACACTGCTACAAGCCGAAATATTTTTTCAGAGTTAGATGCAGAAAAAAATTATATTGAATTTGCAACCTGGTGGAGGTTAGTATAGATGGACTAATAGAACAAGTCCCACACACTGCTACAATTCGAAATATTTTTTCAGAGCTAGATGCAGAAAAAAATTATATTGAATTGGCAACCTGGTGGAAGTTAGTATAGATGGACTAATAGAACAAGTCCCACACACTGCTACAAGCCGAAATATTTTTTCAGAGCTAGATGCAGAAAAAAATTATATTGAATTTGCAAACTGGTGGAGGTTAGTATAAATGGACTAATAGAACAAGTCCCACACATTGCTAAAAGCCGAAAGATTTTTTCAGAGCTAGATACAGAAAAAAATGATATTGAATTTGCAACCTGGTGGAGGTTAGTATAGATGGACTAATAGAACAAGTCAAACACACTGCTACAAGTGAAAATATTTTTTCAAAGCTAGATGCAGAAAAAAATTATATTGAATTTGCAACCTGGTGGAGGGTACTATAGATGGACTAATAGAACTAGTCCCACAAACTGCTACAAGTTAAAATATTTTTTCAGAGCTAGATTCAGAAAAAAATTATATTGAATTTGCAACATGGTGGAAGTTAGTATAGATGGACTAATAGAACAAGTCCCACACACTGCTACAAGCCGAAATATGCTTTCAGAGTTAGATGCAGAAAAAAAAATATATATTGAATTTGCATCCTGGTGGAGGTTAGTATAGATGGACTAATAGAACAAGTCCCACACACTACTACAAGCCGAAATATTTTTTCAGAGCTAGATGCAGAAAAAAATTATATTGAATTTGCAACCTGGTGGAGGTTATATAGATGGACTAATAGAACAAGTCCCACACACTGCTACAAGCCAAAATATTTTTTCAGAGCTAGATGCAGAAAAAAATTATATTGAATTTGCAACCTGGTGTAGGTTGGTATAGATGGATTAATAGAACAAGTCCCACACACTGCTACAAGCCGAAATATTTTTTCAGAGTTAGATGCAGAAAAAAATTATATTGAATTTGCAACCTGGTGGAGGTTAGTATAGATGGACTAATAGAACAAGTCCCACACACTGCTACAATTCAAAATATTTTTTCAGAGCTAGATGCAGAAAAAAATTATATTGAATTGGCAACCTGGTGCAAGTTAGTATAGATGGACTAATAGAACAAGTCCCACACACTGCTACAAGCCGAAATATTTTTTCAGAGCTAGATGCAGAAAAAAATTATATTGAATTTGCAACCTGGTGGAGGTTAGTATAAATGGACTAATAGAACAAGTCCCACACACTGCTACAAGCCGAAATATTTTTGCAGAGCTAGATGCAGAAAAAAATTATATTGAATTTGCAACTTGGTGGAGGTTAGTATAGATGGATTAATAGTACAAGTCTCACACACTGCTACAAGCCGAAATATTTTTTCAGAGCTAGATGGAGAAAAAAATTATACTGAATTTGCAACCTGGTGGAGGTTACTATAGATGGACTAATAGAAAAAGTCCCACACACTGCTACAAGCCGAAATATTTTTTCAGAGCTAGATGCAGAAAAAAATGATTTTGCATTTGCCACCTGGTGGAGGTTAGTATAGATGGACTAATAGAACAAGTCCCACACACTGCTACAAGCCAAAATATTTTTTCAGAGCTAGATGCAGAAAAAAATTATAGTGAACTTGCAACCTGGTGGAGGTTAGTATAGATGGACTAATAGAACAAGTCTCACACACTGCTACAAGCCGAAATATTTTTTCACAGCTAGATGCAGAAAAAAATGATATTGAATTTGCAACCTGGTGGAGGTTATTATAGATGGACTAATAGAACGAGTTCCACACACTGCTACGAGCCGAAATATTTTTTCAGAGCTTGATACAGATAAAAATTATATTGAATTTGCAACCTGGTGGAGGTTAGTATAGATGGACCAATAGAACAAGTCCCACACACTGCTACAAGCCGAAATATTTCTTAAGAGCTAGATGCAGATAAAAATTATATTGAATTTGCAACCTGGTGGAGGTTACTAAAGATGGACTAATAGAAAAAGTCCCACAAACTGCTACAAGCCAAAATATATTTTCAGAGCTAGATGCAGAAAAAAATTATATTGAATTTGCAACCTGGTGGAGGTTAGTATAGACAGAATAATAGAACAAATCCCACACACTGCTACAAGCCGAAATATTTTTTCAGAGCTAGATGCAGAAAAAATTATATTGAATTTGCAACCTGGTGGAGGTTAGTATAGATGGACTAATAGAACAAGTCCCACACACTGCTACAAGCCAAAATATTTTTTCAGAGCTAGATGCAGAATTTTTTTTATTGTATTTGAAACCTGGTGGAGGTTAGTATAGATAGACTAATAGAACTAGTCCCACAAACTGCTACAAGATAAAATATTTTTTCAGAGCTAGATGCAGAAAAAAATTATATTGAATTTGCAACCTGGTGGAGGTTAGTATAGATGGACTAATAGAACAAGTCCCACACACTGCTACAAGCCGAAATATTTTTTCAGAGCTAGATGTAGAAAAAAATCATATATAATTTGCAACCTGGTGGAGGTTAGTATACATGGACTAATTGAACAAGTCCCACACACTGCTACAAGCCTAAATATTTTTTCATAGCTAGATGTAGAAAAAAATTATATTGAATTTGAAACCTGTTGGAGGTTAGTATAGATGGACTAATAGAACAATCCCACACACTGCTACAAGCCGAAATATTTTTTCAGAGCTAGATGCAGAAAAAAATTATATTGAATTTGCAACCTGGTGGAGGTTACTATAAATGGACTAATAGAACAAGTCCCACGCACTGCTACAAGCCGAAATATTTTTTCAGATCTAGATGCAGAAAAAAATTATATTGAATTTGCAATCTGGTGGAGGTTAGTATAGATGGACTAATAGAACAAGTCCCACACACTGCTAGAAGCCAAAATATTTTTTCAGAGCTAGATGCAGAAAAAAATGATATTGAATTTGCAACCTGGTGGAGGTTAGTATAGATGGACTAATAGAACAAGTCCCACACACTGCTAGAAGCCAAAATATTTTTTCAGAGCTAGATGCAGAAAAAAATTATATTGAATTTGCAACCTGGTGGAGGTTATTATAGATGGACTAATAGAACAAGTCCCACACACTGCTACAAGCCAAAATATTTTTTCAGTGCTAGATGCAGAAAAAAATTATATTGAATTTGCAACCTGGTGGATGTTAGTATAGATGGACTAATAGAACAAGTCCCAGACACTGCTACAAGCGAAAATATTTTTTCAAAGCTAGATGCAGAAAAAAATTATATTGAATTTGCAACCTGGTGGAGGTTACTATAGATGGACTAATAGAACTAGTCCCACAAACTGCTACAAGATAAAATATTTTTTCAGAGCTAGATGCAGAAAAAAATTATATTGAATTTGCAACCTGGTGGAGGTTAGTATAGATCGACTAATAGAACAAGTCCCACAAACTGCTACAAGCCGAAATATTTTTTCAAAGCTACATGCAGAAAAAATTTATATTGAATTTGCAACCTGGTGGTGGTTAGTATAGATGGACTAATAGAACAAGTCCCACACATTGCTAAAAGCCGAAAGATTTTTTCAGAGCTAGATACAGAAAAAAATTATATTGAATTTGCAACCTGGTGGAGGTTAGTATAGTTGGACTAATAGAACAAGTCAAACACACTGCTACAAGTGAAAATATTTTTTCAATGCTAGATGCAGAAAAAAATTATATTGAATTTGCAACCTGGTGGAGGGTACTATAGATGGACTAATAGAACTAGTCCCACAAACTGCTACAAGTTAAAATATTTTTTCAGAGCTAGATGCAGAAAAAAATTATATTGAATTTGCAACATGGTGGAAGTTAGTATAGATGGACTAATAGAACAAGTCACACACACTGCTACAAGCCGAAATATGCTTTCAGAGTTAGATGCAGAAAAAAAATATATATTGAATTTGCATCCTGGTGAAGGTTAGTATAGATGGACTAATAGAACAAGTCCCACACACTACTACAAGCCGAAATATTTTTTCAGAGCTAGATGCAGAAAAAAATTATATTGAATTTGCAACCTGGTGGAGGTTATATAGATGGACTAATAGAACAAGTCCCACACACTGCTACAAGCCGAAATATTTTTTCAGAGCTAGATGCAGAAAAAAATTATATTGAATTTGCAACCTGGGGTAGGTTGGTATAGATGGACTAATAGAACAAGTCCCACACACTGCTACAAGCCGAAATATTTTTTCAGAGTTAGATGCAGAAAAAAATTATATTGAATTTGCAACCTGGTGGAGGTTAGTATAGATGGACTAATAGAACAAGTCCCACACACTGCTACAATTCGAAATATTTTTTCAGAGCTAGATGCAGAAAAAAATTATATTGAATTGGCAACCTGGTGGAAGTTAGTATAGATGGACTAATAGAACAAGTCCCACACACTGCTACAAGCCGAAATATTTTTTCAGAGCTAGATGCAGAAAAAAATTATATTGAATTTTCAACCTGGTGGAGGTTAGTATAGATGGACTAATAGAACAAGTCCCACACACTGCTACAAGCCGAAATATTTTTGCAGAGCTAGATGCAGAAAAAAATTATATTGAATTTGCAACTTGGTGAAGGTTAGTATAGATGGATTAGTAGTACAAGTCTCACACACTGCTACAAGCCGAAATATTTTTTCAGAGCTAGATGGAGAAAAAAATTATACTGAATTTGCAACCTGGTGGAGGTTACTATAGATGGACTAATAGAAAAAGTCCAACAAACTGCAACAAACCAAAATATTTTTTCAGAGGTAGATGCACAAAAAAATTATATTGAATTTGCAACCTGGTGGAGGTTAGTATAGATGGATTAATAGAACAAGTCCCACACACTGCTACAAGCCGAAATATTTTTTCAGAGCTAGATGCAGAAAAAAACTATATTGAATTTGCAACCTCGTGGAGATTAGTATAGATGGACTTATAGAACAAGTCCCACACACTGCTACAAGCCGAAATATTTTTTCAGAGCTAGATGCAGAAAAAAATAATTTTGTATTTGCCACCTGGTGGAGGTTAGTATAGATGGACTAATAGAACAAGTCCCACACACTGCTACAAGCTAAAATATTTTTTCAGAGCTAGATGCAGAAAAAAATTATAGTGAACTTGCAACCTGGTGGAGGTTAGTATAATGGACTAATAGAACAAGTCCCACACACTGCTACAAGCCGAAATATTTTTTCACAGCTAGATGCAGAAAAAAATTATATTGAATTTGCAACCTGGTGGAGGTTATTATAGATGGACTAATAGAACGAGTCCCACACACTGCTACGAGCCGAAATATTTTTTCAGAGCTTGATACATATAAAAATTATATTGAATTTGCAACCTGGTGGAGGTTAGTATAGATGGACCAATAGAACAAGTCCCACACACTGCTACAAGCCGAAATATTTTTTCACAGCTAGATGCAGAAAAAAATGATATTGAATTTGCAACCTGGTGGAGGTTATTATAGATGGACTAATAGAACGAGTTCCACACACTGCTACGAGCCGAAATATTTTTTCAGAGCTTGATACAGATAAAAATTATATTGAATTTGCAACCTGGTGGAGGTTAGTATAGATGGACCAATAGAACAAGTCCCACACACTGCTACAAGCCGAAATATTTCTTCAGAGCTAGATGCAGATAAAAATTATATTGAATTTGCAACCTGGTGGAGGTTACTAAAGATGGACTAATAGAAAAAGTCCCACAAACTGCTACAAGCCAAAATATTTTTTCAGAGCTAGATGCAGAAAAAAATTATATTGAATTTGCAACCTGGTGGAGGTTAGTATAGACAGAATAATAGAACAAATCCCACACACTGCTACAAGCCGAAATATTTTTTCAGAGCTAGATGCAGAAAAAATTATATTGAATTTGCAACCTGGTGGAGGTTAGTATAGATGGACTAATAGAACAAGTCCCACACACTGCTACAAGCCAAAATATTTTTTCAGAGCTAGATGCAGAATTTTTTTTATTGTATTTGAAACCTGGTGGAGGTTAGTATAGATAGACTAATAGAACTAGTCCCACAAACTGCTACAAGATAAAATATTTTTTCAGAGCTAGATGCAGAAAAAAATTATATTGAATTTGCAACCTGGTGGAGGTTAGTATAGATGGACTAATAGAACAAGTCCCACACACTGCTACAAGCCGAAATATTTTTTCAGAGCTAGATGTAGAAAAAAATCATATATAATTTGCAACCTGGTGGAGGTTAGTATACATGGACTAATTGAACAAGTCCCACACACTGCTACAAGCCTAAATATTTTTTCATAGCTAGATGTAGAAAAAAATTATATTGAATTTGAAACCTGTTGAAGGTTAGTATAGATGGACTAATAGAACAATCCCACACACTGCTACAAGCCGAAATATTTTTTCAGAGCTAGATGCAGAAAAAAATTATATTGAATTTGCAACCTGGTGGAGGTTACTATAAATGGACTAATAGAACAAGTCCCACGCACTGCTACAAGCCGAAATATTTTTTCAGATCTAGATGCAGAAAAAAATTATATTGAATTTGCAATCTGGTGGAGGTTAGTATAGATGGACTAATAGAACAAGTCCCACACACTGCTAGAAGCCAAAATATTTTTTCAGAGCTAGATGCAGAAAAAAATGATATTGAATTTGCAACCTGGTGGAGGTTAGTATAGATGGACTAATAGAACAAGTCGCACACACTGCTAGAAGCCGAAATATTTTTTCAGAGCTAGATGCAGAAAAAAATTATATTGAATTTGCAACCTGGTGGAGGTTATTATAGATGGACTAATAGAACAAGTCCCACACACTGCTACAAGCCGAAATATTTTTTCAGTGCTAGATGCAGAAAAAAATTATATTGAATTTGCAACCTGGTGGATGTTAGTATAGATGGACTAATAGAACAAGTCCCAGACACTGCTACAAGCGAAAATATTTTTTCAAAGCTAGATGCAGAAAAAAATTATATTGAATTTGCAACCTGGTGGAGGTTACTATAGCTGGACTAATAGAACTAGTCCCACAAACTGCTACAAGATAAAATATTTTTTCAGAGCTAGATGCAGAAAAAAATTATATTGAATTTGCAACCTGGTGGAGGTTAGTATAGATCGACTAATAGAACAAGTCCCACAAACTGCTACAAGCCGAAATATTTTTTCAAAGCTACATGCAGAAAAAATTTATATTGAATTTGCAACCTGGTGGTGGTTAGTATAGATGGACTAATAGAACAAGTCCCACACATTGCTAAAAGCCGAAAGATTTTTTCAGAGCTAGATACAGAAAAAAATTATATTGAATTTGCAGCCTGGTGGAGGTTAGTATAGATGGACTAATAGAACAAGTCAAACACACTGCTACAAGTGAAAATATTTTTTCAATGCTAGATGCAGAAAAAAATTATATTGAATTTGCAACCTGGTGGAGGGTACTATAGATGGACTAATAGAACTATTCCCACAAACTGCTACAAGTTAAAATATTTTTTCAGAGCTAGATGCAGAAAAAAATTATATTGAATTTGCAACATGGTGGAAGTTAGTATAGATGGACTAATAGAACAAGTCCCACACACTGCTACAAGCCGAAATATGCTTTCAGAGTTAGATGCAGAAAAAAAATATATATTGAATTTGCATCCTGGTGGAGGTTAGTATAGATGGACTAATAGAACAAGTCCCACACACTACTACAAGCCGAAATATTTTTTCAGAGCTAGATGCAGAAAAAAATTATATTGAATTTGCAACCTGGTGGAGGTTATATAGATGGACTAATAGAACAAGTCCCACACACTGCTACAAGCCGAAATATTTTTTCAGAGCTAGATGCAGAAAAAAATTATATTGAATTTGCAACCTGGGGTAGGTTGGTATAGATGGACTAATAGAACAAGTCCCACACACTGCTACAAGCCGAAATATTTTTTCAGAGTTAGATGCAGAAAAAAATTATATTGAATTTGCAACCTGGTGGAGGTTAGTATAGATGGACTAATAGAACAAGTCCCACACACTGCTACAATTCGAAATATTTTTTCAGAGCTAGATGCAGAAAAAAATTATATTGAATTGGCAACCTGGTGGAAGTTAGTATAGATGGACTAATAGAACAAGTCCCACACACTGCTACAAGCCGAAATATTTTTTCAGAGCTAGATGCAGAAAAAAATTATATTGAATTGGCAACCTGGTGGAAGTTAGTATAGATGGACTAATAGAACAAGTCCCACACACTGCTACAAGCCGAAATATTTTTTCAGAGCTAGATGCAGAAAAAAATTATATTGAATTTTCAACCTGGTGGAGGTTAGTATAGATGGACTAATAGAACAAGTCCCACACACTGCTACAAGCCGAAATATTTTTGCAGAGCTAGATGCAGAAAAAAATTATATTGAATTTGCAACTTGGTGAAGGTTAGTATAGATGGATTAGTAGTACAAGTCTCACACACTGCTACAAGCCGAAATATTTTTTCAGAGCTAGATGGAGAAAAAAATTATACTGAATTTGCAACCTGGTGGAGGTTACTATAGATGGACTAATAGAAAAAGTCCAACAAACTGCAACAAACCAAAATATTTTTTCAGAGGTAGATGCACAAAAAAATTATATTGAATTTGCAACCTGGTGGAGGTTAGTATAGATGGATTAATAGAACAAGTCCCACACACTGCTACAAGCCGAAATATTTTTTCAGAGCTAGATGCAGAAAAAAACTATATTGAATTTGCAACCTCGTGGAGATTAGTATAGATGGACTTATAGAACAAGTCCCACACACTGCTACAAGCCGAAATATTTTTTCAGAGCTAGATGCAGAAAAAAATAATTTTGTATTTGCCACCTGGTGGAGGTTAGTATAGATGGACTAATAGAACAAGTCCCACACACTGCTACAAGCTAAAATATTTTTTGAGAGCTAGATGCAGAAAAAAATTATAGTGAACTTGCAACCTGGTGGAGGTTAGTATAATGGACTAATAGAACAAGTCCCACACACTGCTTCAAGCCGAAATATTTCTTCACAGCTAGATGCAGAAAAAAATTATATTGAATTTGCAACCTGGTGGAGGTTATTATAGATGGACTAATAGAACGAGTCCCACACACTGCTACGAGCCGAAATATTTTTTCAGAGCTTGATACATATAAAAATTATATTGAATTTGCAACCTGGTGGAGGTTAGTATAGATGGACCAATAGAACAAGTCCCACACACTGCTACAAGCCGATATATTTCTTCAGAGCTAGATGCAGATAAAAATTATATTGAATTTGCAACCTGGTGGAGGTTACTAAAGATGGACTAATAGAAAAAGTCCCACAAACTGCTACAAGCCAAAATATTTTTTAAGAGCTAGATGCAGAAAAAAATTATATTGAATTTGCAACCTGGTGGAGCTTAGTATAGACAGAATAATAGAACAAGTCCCACACACTGCTACAAGCCGAAATATTTTTTTCAGAGCTAGATGCAGAAAAAATTATATTGAATTTGCAACCTGGTGGAGGTTAGTATAGATGGACTAATAGAACAAGTCCCACACACTGCTACAAGCCGAAATATTTTTTCAGAGCTAGATGCAGAATTTTTTTTATTGTATTTGAAACCTGGTGGAGGTTAGTATAGATTGACTAATAGAACAAGTCCCACACACTGCTACAAGCGAAAATATTTTTTCAGAGCTAGATGCAGAAAAAAATTATATTGAATTTGCAACCTGGTGGAGGTTACTATAGATGGACTAATAGAACTAGTCCCACAAACTGCTACAAGCTAAAATATTTTTTCAGAGCTAGATGCAGAAAAAAATTATATTGAATTTGCAACCTGGTGGAGGTTAGTATAGATGGACTAATAGAAAAAGTCCCAAACACTGCTACAAGCCGAAATATTTTTTCAAAGCTAGATGCAGAAAAAAATTATATTGAATTTGCAACCTGGTGGTGGTTAGTATAGATGGACTAATAGAACAAGTCCCACACACTGCTACAAGACGAAATATTTTTTCAGAGCTAGATGCAGAAAAAAATTATATTGAATTTGCAACCTGGTGGAGGTTAGTATAGATGGACTAATAGAACAAGTCCCACACACTGCTACAAGCCGAAATATTTTTTCAGTGCTAGATGCAGAAAAAATTTATATTGAATTTGCAACCTGGTGGAGATTAGTATAGACAGAATAATAGAACAAGTCCCACACACTGCTACAAGCCGAAATTTTTTTTTCAGAGCTAGATGCAGAAAAAATTATATTGAATTTGCAACCTGGTGGAGGTTAGTATAGATGGACTAATAGAACAAGTCCCACACACTGCTACAAGCCGAAATATTTTTTCAGAGCTAGATGCAGAATTTTTTTTATTGTATTTGAAACCTGGTGGAGGTTAGTATAGATTGACTAATAGAACAAGTCCCACACACTGCTACAAGCGAAAATATTTTTTCAGAGCTAGATGCAGAAAAAAATTATATTGAATTTGCAACCTGGTGGAGGTTACTATAGATGGACTAATAGAACTAGTCCCACAAACTGCTACAAGCTAAAATATTTTTTCAGAGCTAGATGCAGAAAAAAATTATATTGAATTTGCAACCTGGTGGAGGTTAGTATAGATGGACTAATAGAAAAAGTCCCAAACACTGCTACAAGCCGAAATATTTTTTCAAAGCTAGATGCAGAAAAAAATTATATTGAATTTGCAACCTGGTGGTGGTTAGTATAGATGGACTAATAGAACAAGTCCCACACACTGCTACAAGACGAAATATTTTTTCAGAGCTAGATGCAGAAAAAAATTATATTGAATTTGCAACCTGGTGGAGGTTAGTATAGATGGACTAATAGAACAAGTCCCACACACTGCTACAAGCCGAAATTTTTTTTCAGTGCTAGATGCAGAAAAAATTTATATTGAATTTGCAACCTGGTGGAGATTAGTAAAGATGGACTAATAGAACAAGTCCCAAACACTGATACAAGCCGAAATATTTTTTCAGAGCTAGATGCAGAAAAAAATTATATTGAATTTGCAACCTGGTGGAGGTTAGTATAGATGGACTAATAGAACAAGTCCCACACACTGCTACAAGCGAAAATATTTTTTCAAAGCTAGATGCAGAAAAAAATTATATTGAATTTGCAACCTGGTGGAGGTTACTATAGATGGACTAATAGAACTAGTCCCACAAACTGCTACAAGCTAAAATATTTTTTCAGAGCTAGATGCAGAAAAAAATTATATTGAATTGGCAACCTGGTGGAGGTTAGTATAGATGGACTAATAGAACAAGTCCCACACATTGCTACAAGCCGAAATATTTTTTCAGAGCTAGATGCAGAAAAAAATTATATTGAATTTGCAACCTGGTGGAGGTTAGTATAAATGGACTAATAGAACAAGTCCCACACACTGCTACAAGCTGAAATATTTTTTCAGTGCTGGATGCAGAAAAAATTATATTGAATTTGCAACCTGGTGGAGGTTAGTATAGATGGACTAATAGAACAAGTCCCACACACTGCTACAAGCTGAAATATTTTTTCAGAGCTAGATGCAGAAAAAAACTATATTGAATTTGCAACCTGGTGGAGATTAGTATAGATGGACTAATAGAACAAGTCCCACACACTGCTACAAGCCGAAATGTTTTTTCAGAGCTAGATGCAGAAAAAAATGATATTGTATTTGCCACCTGGTGGAGGTTAGTATAGATGGACTAATAGAACAAGTCCCACACACTGCTACAAGCCAAAATATTTTTTCAGAGCTAGATGCAGAAAAAAATTATACTGAACTTGCAACCTGGTGGAGGTTAGTATAGATGGACTAATAGAACAAGTCCCACCCACTGCTACAAGCCAAAATATTTTTTCACAGCTAGATGCAGAAAAAAATTATATTGAATTTGCAACCTGGTGGAGGTAATTATAGATGGACAAATAGAACGAGTCCCACACACTGCTACGAGCCGAAATATTTTTTCAGAGCTTGATGCAGATAAAAATTATATTGAATTTGCAACCTGGTGGAGGTTAGTATAGATGGACCAATAGAACAAGTCCCACACACTGCTACAAGCCAAAATATTTCTTCAGAGCTAGATGCAGATAAAAATTATATTGAATTTGCAACCTGGTGGAGGTTACTAAAGATGGACTAATAGAAAAAGTCCCACAAACTGCTACAAGCCAAAACATTTTTTCAGAGCTGGATGCAGAAAAAAATTATATTGAATTTGCAACCTGGTGGAGGTTAGTATAGACGGAATAATAGAACAAGTCCCACACACTGCTACAAGCCGAAATATTTTTTCAGAGCTAGATGCAGAAAAAATTATATTGAATTTGCAACTTGGTGGAGGTTAGTATAGATGGACTAATAGAACAAGTCCCACACACTGCTACAAGCCGAAATATTTTTTCAGAGCTAGATGCAGAATTTTTTTTTATTGTATTTGAAACTTGGTGGAGGTTAGTATAGATGGACTAATAGAACAAGTCCCACACACTGCTACAAGCGAAAATATTTTTTCAAAGCTAGATGCAGAAAAAAATTATATTGAATTTGCAACCTGGTGGAGGTTACTATAGATGGACTAATAGAACTATTCCCACAAACTGCTACAAGCCAAAATATTTTTTCAGAGCTAGATGCAGAAAAAAATTATATTGAATTTGCAACCTGGTGGAGGTTAGTATAGATGGACTAATAGAATAAGTCCCAAACACTGCTAAAAGCCGAAATATTTTTTCAAAGCTAGATGCAGAAAAAAATTATATTGAATTTGCAACCTGCTGGAGGTTAGTATAGATCGACTAATAGAACAAGTCCCACACACTGCTACAAGACGAAATATTTTTTCAGAGCTAGATGCAGAAAAAAATTATATTGAATTTGCAACCTGGTGGAGGTTAGTATAGATGGACTAATAGAACAAGTCCCACACACTGCTACAAGCCTAAATATTTTTTCAGTGCTAGATGGAGAAAAAAATTTATATTGAATTTGCAACCTGGTGGAGATTAGTAAAGATCGACTAATAGAACAAGTCCCACACACTGATACAAGCCGAAATATTTTTTCAGAGCTAGATGCAGAAAAAAATTATATTGAATTTGCAACCTGGTGGAGGTTAGTATAGATGGACTAATAGAACAAGTCCCACACACTGCTACAAGCGAAAATATTTTTTCAAAGCTAGATGCAGAAAAAAATTATATTGAATTTGCAACCTGGTGGAGGTTACTATAGATGGACTAATAGAACTAGTCCCACAAACTGCTACAAGCTAAAATATTTTTTCAGAGCGAGATGCAGAAAAAAATTATATTGAATTTGCAACCTGGTGGAGGTTAGTATAGATGGACTAATAGAATAAGTCCCACACACTGCTACAAGCCGAAATATTTTTTCAAAGCTAGATGCAGAAAAAAATTATATTGAATTTGCAACCTGGTGGTGGTTAGTATAGATGGACTAATAGAACAAGTCCCACACACTGCTACAAGCCGAAATATTTTTTCAGAGCTAGATGTAGAAAAAAATTATATTGAATTTGCAACCTGGTGGAGGTTAGTATAGATGGACTAATAGAACAAGTCCCACACACTGTTACAAGCCGAAATATTTTTTCAGAGCTAGATGCAGAAATTTTTTTTATTGAATTTGCAACCTGGTGGAGGTTAGTATAGATGGACTAATAGAACAAGTCCCACACACTGCTACAAGCCGAAATATTTTTTCAGAGCTAGATGTAGAAAAAAATTATATTGAATTTGCAACCTGGTGGAGGTTAGTATAGATGGACTAATAGAACAAGTCCCACACACTGCTACAAGCCGAAATATTTTTTCAAAGCCAGTTGCAGAAAAAAATTATATTGAATTTGCAACTTGGTGGTGGTTGGTATAGATGGACAAATAGAACAAGTCCTACACACTGCTACAAGCCAAAATATATTTTCAGAGCTAGATGCAGAAAAAAATTATATTGAATTTGCAACCTGGTGGATGTTAGCATAGATGGACTAATAGAACAAGTCCCACACAGTGCTACAAGCCGAAATATTTTTTCAGAGCTAGATGCAGAAAAAAATTATATTGAATTTGCAACCTGGTGGAGGTTAGTATAGATGGAATAATAGAACAAGACTAACACACTGCTACAAGCCGAAATATTTTTTCAGAGCTAGATGCAGAAAAAAATTATATTGAATTTGCAACCTGGTGGAGGTTAGTATAGATGGACTAATAGAACAAGTCCCACACACTGCTACAAGCCAAAATATTTTTTCAGAGCTAGATGCAGAAAAAAAATATATTGAATTTGCAACCTGGTGGAGGTTAGTATAGATGGACTAATAGAACAAGTCCGACACACTGCTAGAAGCCGAAATATTTTTTCAGAGCTAGATGCAGAAAAAAATTATATTGAATTTGCAGCCTGGTGGAGGTTAGTATAGATGGACTATTAGAACAAGTCCCACACACTGCTACAAGCCGAAATATTTTTTCAGAGCTAGATGCAGAAAAAAATTATATTGAATTTGCAACCTGGTGGAGGTTACTATAGATGGACTAATAGAACAAGACGCACACACTGCTACAAGCCGAAATATTTTTTTCAGAGCTAGATGCAGAAAAAAATTATATTGAATTTGCAACCTGGTGGAGATTAGTATAGATGGACTAATAGAACAAGTCCCACACACTGCTATTAGCCAAAATATTTTTTCAAAGGTAGATGCAGAAAAAAATTATATTGAATTTGCAACCTGGTGGAGTTTAGTATAGATGGACTAATAGAACAAGTCCCACACACTGCTACAAGCCGAAATATTTTTTCAGAGCTAGATGCAGAAAAAAATTATATTGAATTTGCAACCTGGTGGAGGTTAGTATAGATGGACTAATGGAACAAGTCCCACAAACTGCTACAAGCCGAAATATTTATTCAGAGCTATATGCAGAAAAAAATTATATTGAATTTGCAACCTGGTGGAGGTTAGTATAGATGGACTAATAGAACAAGTCCCACACACTGCTACAAGCCGAAATATTTTTTCAGAGCTAGATGCAGAATTTTTTTTTATTGTATTTGAAACCTGGTGGAGGTTAGTATAGATGGACTAATAGAACAAGTCCCACACACTGCTACAAGCGAAAATATTTTTTCAAAGCTAGATGCAGAAAAAAATTATATTGAATTTGCAACCTGGTGGAGGTTACTATAGATGGACTAATAGAACTATTCCCACAAACTGCTACAAGCTAAAATATTTTTTCAGAGCTAGATGCAGAAAAAAATTATATTGAATTTGCAACCTGGTGGAGGTTAGTATAGATGGACTAATAGAACAAGTCCCACACACTGCTACAAGCCAAAATATTTTTTCAGAGCTAGATGCAGAAAAAAAATATATTGAATTTGCAACCTGGTGGAGGTTAGTATAGATGGACTAATAGAACAAGTCAGACACACTGCTAGAAGCCAAAATATTTTTTCAGAGCTAGATGCAGAAAAAAATTATATTGAATTTGCAGCCTGGTGGAGGTTAGTATAGATGGACTATTAGAACAAGTCCCACACACTGCTACAAGCCGAAATATTTTTTCAGAGCTAGATGCAGAAAAAAATTATATTGAATTTGCAACCTGGTGGAGGTTACTATAGATGGACTAATAGAACAAGACGCACACACTGCTACAAGCCGAAATAATTTTTTCAGAGCTAGATGCAGAAAAAAATTATATTGAATTTGCAACCTGGTGGAGATTAGTATAGATGGACTAATAGAACAAGTCCCACACACTGCTATTAGCCAAAATATTTTTTCAGAGCTAGATGCAGAAAAAAATTATATTGAATTTGCAACCTGGTGGAGTTTAGTATAGATGGACTAATAGAACAAGTCCCACACACTGCTACAAGCCAAAATATTTTTTCAGAGCTAGATGCAGAAAAAAATGATATTGAATTTGCAACCTGGTGGAGGTTAGTATAGATGGACTAATGAAACAAGTCCCACAAACTGCTACAAGCCGAAATATTTATTCAGAGCTATATGCAGAAAAAAATTATATTGAATTTGCAACCTGGTGGAGGTTAGTATAGATGGACTAATAGAACAAGTCCCACACACTGCTACAAGCCGAAATATTTTTTCAGAGCTAGATGCAGAAAAAAATTATATTGAATTTGCAACCTGGTGGAGGTTAGTATAGATGGAATAATAGAACAAGACGAACACACTGCTACAAGCCGAAATATTTTTTCAGAGCTAGATGCAGAAAAAAATTATATTGAATTTGCAACCTGGTGGAGGTTAGTATAGATGGACTAATAGAACAAGTCCCACACACTGCTACAAGCCAAAATATTTTTTCAGAGCTAGATGCAGAAAAAAAATATATTGAATTTGCAACCTGGTGGAGGTTAGTATAGATGGACTAATAGAACAAGTCCGACACACTGCTAGAAGCCGAAATATTTTTTCAGAGCTAGATGCAGAAAAAAATTATATTGAATTTGCAGCCTGGTGGAGGTTAGTATAGATGGACTATTAGAACAAGTCCCACACACTGCTACAAGCCGAAATATTTTTTCAGAGCTAGATGCAGAAAAAAATTATATTGAATTTGCAACCTGGTGGAGGTTACTATAGATGGACTAATAGAACAAGACGCACACACTGCTACAAGCCGAAATATTTTTTTCAGAGCTAGATGCAGAAAAAAATTATATTGAATTTGCAACCTGGTGGAGATTAGTATAGATGGACTAATAGAACAAGTCCCACACACTGCTATTAGCCAAAATATTTTTTCAGAGCTAGATGCAGAAAAAAATTATATTGAATTTGCAACCTGGTGGAGTTTAGTATAGATGGACTAATAGAACAAGTCCCACACACTGCTACAAGCCGAAATATTTTTTCAGAGCTAGATGCAGAAAAAAATTATATTGAATTTGCAACCTGGTGGAGGTTAGTATAGATGGACTAATGGAACAAGTCCCACAAACTGCTACAAGCCGAAATATTTATTCAGAGCTATATGCAGAAAAAAATTATATTGAATTTGCAACCTGGTGGAGGTTAGTATAGATGGACTAATAGAACAAGTCCCACACACTGCTACAAGCCGAAATATTTTTTCAGAGCTAGATGCAGAATTTTTTTTTATTGTATTTGAAACCTGGTGGAGGTTAGTATAGATGGACTAATAGAACAAGTCCCACACACTGCTACAAGCGAAAATATTTTTTCAAAGCTAGATGCAGAAAAAAATTATATTGAATTTGCAACCTGGTGGAGGTTACTATAGATGGACTAATAGAACTATTCCCACAAACTGCTACAAGCTAAAATATTTTTTCAGAGCTAGATGCAGAAAAAAATTATATTGAATTTGCAACCTGGTGGAGGTTAGTATAGATGGACTAATAGAACAAGTCCCACACACTGCTACAAGCCAAAATATTTTTTCAGAGCTAGATGCAGAAAAAAAATATATTGAATTTGCAACCTGGTGGAGGTTAGTATAGATGGACTAATAGAACAAGTCCGACACACTGCTAGAAGCCAAAATATTTTTTCAGAGCTAGATGCAGAAAAAAATTATATTGAATTTGCAGCCTGGTGGAGGTTAGTATAGATGGACTATTAGAACAAGTCCCACACACTGCTACAAGCCGAAATATTTTTTCAGAGCTAGATGCAGAAAAAAATTATATTGAATTTGCAACCTGGTGGAGGTTACTATAGATGGACTAATAGAACAAGACGCACACACTGCTACAAGCCGAAATAATTTTTTCAGAGCTAGATGCAGAAAAAAATTATATTGAATTTGCAACCTGGTGGAGATTAGTATAGATGGACTAATAGAACAAGTCCCACACACTGCTATTAGCCAAAATATTTTTTCAGAGCTAGATGCAGAAAAAAATTATATTGAATTTGCAACCTGGTGGAGTTTAGTATAGATGGACTAATAGAACAAGTCCCACACACTGCTACAAGCCAAAATATTTTTTCAGAGCTAGATGCAGAAAAAAATGATATTGAATTTGCAACCTGGTGGAGGTTAGTATAGATGGACTAATGAAACAAGTCCCACAAACTGCTACAAGCCGAAATATTTATTCAGAGCTATATGCAGAAAAAAATTATATTGAATTTGCAACCTGGTGGAGGTTAGTATAGATGGACTAATAGAACAAGTCCCACACACTGCTACAAGCCGAAATATTTTTTCAGAGCTAGATGCAGAATTTTTTTTTATTGTATTTGAAACCTGGTGGAGGTTAGTATAGATGGACTAATAGAACAAGTCCCACACACTGCTACAAGCGAAAATATTTTTTCAAAGCTAGATGCAGAAAAAAATTATATTGAATTTGCAACCTGGTGGAGGTTACTATAGATGGACTAATAGAACTATTCCCACAAACTGCTACAAGCTAAAATATTTTTTCAGAGCTAGATGCAGAAAAAAATTATATTGAATTTGCAACCTGGTGGAGGTTAGTATAGATGGACTAATAGAACAAGTCCCACACACTGCTACAAGCCGAAATATTTTTTCAGTGCTAGATGGAGAAAAAAATTTATATTGAATTTGCAACCTGGTGGAGATTAGTAAAGATGGACTAATAGAACAAGTCCCACACACTGATACAAGCCGAAATATTTTTTCAGAGCTAGATGCAGAAAAAAATTATAATGAATTTGCAACCTGGTGGAGGTTAGTATAGATGGACTAATAGAACAAGTCCCACACACTGCTACAAGCCGAAATATTTTTTCAGAGCTAGATGCAGAATTTTTTTTTATTGTATTTGAAACCTGGTGGAGGTTAGTATAGATGGACTAATAGAACAAGTCCCACACACTGCTACAAGCGAAAATATTTTTTCAAAGCTAGATGCAGAAAAAAATTATATTGAATTTGCAACCTGGTGGAGGTTACTATAGATGGACTAATAGAACTATTCCCACAAACTGCTACAAGCTAAAATATTTTTTCAGAGCTAGATGCAGAAAAAAATTATATTGAATTTGCAACCTGGTGGAGGTTAGTATAGATGGACTAATAGAACAAGTCCCACACACTGCTACAAGCCAAAATATTTTTTCAGAGCTAGATGCAGAAAAAAAATATATTGAATTTGCAACCTGGTGGAGGTTAGTATAGATGGACTAATAGAACAAGTCCGACACACTGCTAGAAGCCAAAATATTTTTTCAGAGCTAGATGCAGAAAAAAATTATATTGAATTTGCAGCCTGGTGGAGGTTAGTATAGATGGACTATTAGAACAAGTCCCACACACTGCTACAAGCCGAAATATTTTTTCAGAGCTAGATGCAGAAAAAAATTATATTGAATTTGCAACCTGGTGGAGGTTACTATAGATGGACTAATAGAACAAGACGCACACACTGCTACAAGCCGAAATAATTTTTTCAGAGCTAGATGCAGAAAAAAATTATATTGAATTTGCAACCTGGTGGAGATTAGTATAGATGGACTAATAGAACAAGTCCCACACACTGCTATTAGCCAAAATATTTTTTCAGAGCTAGATGCAGAAAAAAATTATATTGAATTTGCAACCTGGTGGAGTTTAGTATAGATGGACTAATAGAACAAGTCCCACACACTGCTACAAGCCAAAATATTTTTTCAGAGCTAGATGCAGAAAAAAATGATATTGAATTTTCAACCTGGTGGAGGTTAGTATAGATGGACTAATGGAACAAGTCCCACAAACTGCTACAAGCCGAAATATTTATTCAGAGCTATATGCAGAAAAAAATTATATTGAATTTGCAACCTGGTGGAGGTTAGTATAGATGGACTAATAGAACAAGTCCCACACACTGCTACAAGCCGAAATATTTTTTCAGAGCTAGATGCAGAATTTTTTTTTATTGTATTTGAAACCTGGTGGAGGTTAGTATAGATGGACTAATAGAACAAGTCCCACACACTGCTACAAGCAAAAATATTTTTTCAAAGCTAGATGCAGAAAAAAATTATATTGAATTTGCAACCTGGTGGAGGTTACTATAGATGGACTAATAGAACTATTCCCACAAACTGCTACAAGCTAAAATATTTTTTCAGAGCTAGATGCAGAAAAAAATTATATTGAATTTGCAACCTGGTGGAGGTTAGTATAGATGGACTAATAAAACAAGTCCCACACACTGCTACAAGCCACAATATTTTTTCAGTGCTAGATGGAGAAAAAAATTTATATTGAATTTGCAACCTGGTGGAGATTAGTAAAGATGGACTAATAGAAAAAGTCCCACACACTGATACAAACCGAAATATTTTTTCAGAGCTAGATGCAGAAAAAAATTATATTGAATTTGCAACCTGGTGGAGGTTAGTATAGATGGACTAATAGAACAAGTCCCACACACTGCTACAAGCGAAAATATTTTTTCACAGCTAGATGCAGAAAAAAATTATATTGAATTTGCAACCTGGTGGAGGTTACTATAGATGGACTAATAGAACTAGTCCCACAAACTGCTACAAGCTAAAATATTTTTTCAGAGCGAGATGCAGAAAAAAATCATATTGAATTTGCAACCTGGTGGAGGTTAGTATAGATGGACTAATAGAACAAGTCCCACACACTGCTACAAGCCGAAATATTTTTTCAAAGCTAGATGCAGAAAAAAATTATATTGAATTTGCAACCTGGTGGTGGTTAGTATAGATGGACTAATAGAACAAGTCCCACACACTGCTACAAGCCGAAATATTTTTTCAGAACTAGATGTAGAAAAAAATTATATTGAATTTGCAACCTGGTGGAGGTTAGTATAGATGGACTAATAGAACAAGTCCCACACACTGCTACAAGCCGAAATATTTTTTCAGAGCTAGATGCAGAAATTTTTTTTATTGAATTTGCAACCTGGTGGAGGTTAGTATAGATGGACTAATAGAACAAGTCCCACACACTGCTACAAGCCGAAATATTTTTTCAAAGCTTGTTGCAGAAAAAAATTATATTGAATTTGCAACTTGGTGGTGGTTGGTATAGATGGACAAATAGAACAAGTCCTACACACTGCTACAAGCCGAAATATTTTTTCAGAGCTAAATGCAGAAAAAAATTATATTGAATTTGCAACCTGGTGGATGTTAGCATAGATGGACTAATAGAACAAGTCCCAAACACTGCTACAAGCCGAAATATTTTTTCAGAGCTAGATGCAGAAAAAAATTATATTGAATTTGCAACCTGGTGGAGGTTAGTATAGATGGAATAATAGAACAAGACGCACACACTGCTACAAGCTAAAATATTTTTTCAGAGCGAGATGCAGAAAAAAATCATATTGAATTTGCAACCTGGTGGAGGTTAGTATAGATGGACTAATAGAACAAGTCCCACACACTGCTACAAGCGAAAATATTTTTTCAAAGCTAGATGCAGAAAAAAATTATATTGAATTTGCAACCTGGTGGAGGTTACTATAGATGGACTAATAGAACTAGTCCCACAAACTGCTACAAGCGAAAATATTTTTTCAGAGCGAGATGCAGAAAAAAATCATATTGAATTTGCAACCTGGTGGAGGTTAGTATAGATGGACTAATAGAACAAGTCCCACACACTGCTACAAGCGAAAATATTTTTTCACAGCTAGATGCAGAAAAAAATTATATTGAATTTGCAACCTGGTGGAGGTTACTATAGATGGACTAATAGAACTAGTCCCACAAACTGCTACAAGCTAAAATATTTTTTCAGAGCGAGATGCAGAAAAAAATCATATTGAATTTGCAACCTGGTGGAGGTTAGTATAGATGGACTAATAGAACAAGTCCCACACACTGCTACAAGCCGAAATATTTTTTCAAAGCTAGATGCAGAAAAAAATTATATTGAATTTGCAACCTGGTGGTGGTTAGTATAGATGGACTAATAGAACAAGTCCCACACACTGCTACAAGCCGAAATATTTTTTCAGAACTAGATGTAGAAAAAAATTATATTGAATTTGCAACCTGGTGGAGGTTAGTATAGATGGACTAATAGAACAAGTCCCACACACTGCTACAAGCCGAAATATTTTTTCAGAGCTAGATGCAGAAATTTTTTTTATTGAATTTGCAACCTGGTGGAGGTTAGTATAGATGGACTAATAGAACAAGTCCCACACACTGCTACAAGCCGAAATATTTTTTCAAAGCTTGTTGCAGAAAAAAATTATATTGAATTTGCAACTTGGTGGTGGTTGGTATAGATGGACAAATAGAACAAGTCCTACACACTGCTACAAGCCGAAATATTTTTTCAGAGCTAAATGCAGAAAAAAATTATATTGAATTTGCAACCTGGTGGATGTTAGCATAGATGGACTAATAGAACAAGTCCCAAACACTGCTACAAGCCGAAATATTTTTTCAGAGCTAGATGCAGAAAAAAATTATATTGAATTTGCAACCTGGTGGAGGTTAGTATAGATGGAATAATAGAACAAGACGCACACACTGCTACAAGCTAAAATATTTTTTCAGAGCGAGATGCAGAAAAAAATCATATTGAATTTGCAACCTGGTGGAGGTTAGTATAGATGGACTAATAGAACAAGTCCCACACACTGCTACAAGCGAAAATATTTTTTCAAAGCTAGATGCAGAAAAAAATTATATTGAATTTGCAACCTGGTGGAGGTTACTATAGATGGACTAATAGAACTAGTCCCACAAACTGCTACAAGCGAAAATATTTTTTCAGAGCGAGATGCAGAAAAAAATCATATTGAATTTGCAACCTGGTGGAGGTTAGTATAGATGGACTAATAGAACAAGTCCCACACACTGCTACAAGCCGAAATATTTTTTCAAAGCTAGATGCAGAAAAAAATTATATTGAATTTGCAACCTGGTGGTGGTTAGTATAGATGGACTAATAGAACAAGTCCCACACACTGCTACAAGCCGAAATATTTTTTCAGAACTAGATGTAGAAAAAAATTATATTGAATTTGCAACCTGGTGGAGGTTAGTATAGATGGACTAATAGAACAAGTCCCACACACTGCTACAAGCCGAAAGATTTTTTCAGAGCTAGATGCAGAAATTTTTTTTATTGAATTTGCAACCTGGTGGAGGTTAGTATAGATGGACTAATAGAACAAGTCCCACACACTGCTACAAGCCGAAATATTTTTTCAAAGCTTGTTGCAGAAAAAAATTATATTGAATTTGCAACTTGGTGGTGGTTGGTATAGATGGACAAATAGAACAAGTCCTACACACTGCTACAAGCCGAAATATATTTTCAGAGCTAAATGCAGAAAAAAATTATATTGAATTTGCAACCTGGTGGATGTTAGCATAGATGGACTAATAGAACAAGTCCCACACACTGCTACAAGCCGAAATATTTTTTCAGAGCTAGATGCAGAAAAAAATTATATTGAATTTGCAACCTGGTGGAGGTTAGTATAGATG
This sequence comes from Phyllobates terribilis, assembly GCF_046119375.1. Taxonomy (NCBI): domain Eukaryota; kingdom Metazoa; phylum Chordata; class Amphibia; order Anura; family Dendrobatidae; genus Phyllobates; species Phyllobates terribilis. The sequence goes on along the minus strand of NW_027362768.1, from coordinate 241,575,392 downwards.
GAATAATAGAACAAGACGCACACACTGCTACAAGCCGAAATATTTTTTCAGAGCGAGATGCAGAAAAAAATGATATTGAATTTGTAACCTGGTGGAGGTTAGTATAGATGGACTAATAGAACAAGTCCCACACACTGCTAGAAGCCGAAATATTTTTTCAGAGCTAGATGCAGAAAAAAATTATATTGAATTTGCAACCTGGTGGAGGTTAGTATAGATGGACTAATAGAACAAGTCCCACACACTGCTACAAGCCGAAATATTTTTTCAGTGCTAGATGCAGCAAAAAATTATATTGAATTTGCAACCTGGTGGAGGTTAGTATAGATGGACTAATAGAACAAGTCCCACACACTGCTACAAGCGAAAATATTTTTTCAAAGCTAGATGCAGAAAAAAATTATATTGAATTGGCAACCTGGTGGAAGTTAGTATAGATGGACTAATAGAACAAGTCCCACACACTGCTACAAGCCGAAATATTTTTTCAGAGCTAGATGCAGAAAAAAATTATATTGAATTTGCAACCAGTTGGAGGTTAGTATAAATGGACTAATAGAACAAGTCCCACACACTGCTACAAGCCGAAATATTTTTGCAGAGCTAGATGCAGAAAAAAATTATATTGAATTTGCAACTTGGTGGAGGTTAGTATAGATGGATTAATAGTACAAGTCTCACACACTGCTACAAGCCGAAATATTTTTTCAGAGCTAGATGGAGAAAAAAATTATACTGAATTTGCAACCTGGTGGAGGTTACTATAGATGGACTAATAGAACAAGTCCCACACACTGCTACAAGCCGAAATATTTTTTCAGAGCTAGATGCAGAAAAAAATGATTTTGTATTTGCCACCTGGTGGAGGTTAGTATAGATGGACTAATAGTACAAGTCCCACACACTGCTACAAGCCAAAATATTTTTTCAGAGCTAGATGCAGAAAAAAATTATAGTGAACTTGCAACCTGGTGGAGGTTAGTATAGATGGACTAATAGAACAAGTCCCACACACTGCTACAAGCCAAAATATTTTTTCACAGCTAGATGCAGAAAAAAATTATATTGAATTTGCAACCTGGTGGAGGTTATTATAGATGGACTAATAGAACGAGTTCCACACACTGCTACGAGCCGAAATATTTTTTCAGAGCTTGATACAGATAAAAATTATATTGAATTTGCAACCTGGTGGAGGTTAGTATAGATGGACCAATAGAACAAGTCCCACACACTGCTACAAGCCGAAATATTTCTTCAGAGCTAGATGCAGATAAAAATTATATTGAATTTGCAACCTGGTGGAGGTTACTAAAGATGGACTAATAGAAAAAGTCCCGCAAACTGCTACAAGCCAAAATATTTTTTCAGAGCTAGATGCAGAAAAAAATTATATTGAATTTGCAACCTGGTGGAGGTTAGTATAGACAGAATAATAGAACAAATCCCACACACTGCTACAAGCCGAAATATTTTTTCAGAGCTAGATGCAGAAAAAATTATATTGAATTTGCAACCTGGTGGAGGTTAGTATAGATGGACTAATAGAACAAGTCCCACACACTGCTACAAGCCAAAATATTTTTTCAGAGCTAGATGCAGAATTTTTTTTATTGTATTTGAAACCTGGTGGAGGTTAGTATAGATGGACTAATAGAACTAGTCCCACAAACTGCTACAAGATAAAATATTTTTTCAGAGCTAGATGCAGAAAAAAATTATATTGAATTTGCAACCTGGTGGAGGTTAGTATAGATGGACTAATAGAACAAGTCCCACACACTGCTACAAGCCGAAATATTTTTTCAGAGCTAGATGTAGAAAAAAATCATATAGAATTTGCAACCTGGTGGAGGTTAGTATAGATGGACTAATTGAACAAGTCCCACACACTGCTACAAGCCTAAATATTTTTTCATAGCTAGATGTAGAAAAAAATTATATTGAATTTGAAACCTGGTGGAGGTTAGTATAGATGGACTAATAGAACAATCCCACACACTGCTACAAGACGAAATATTTTTTCAGAGCTAGATGCAGAAAAAAATTATATTGAATTTGCAACCTGGTGGAGGTTACTATAAATGGACTAATAGAACAAGTCCCACGCACTGCTACAAGCCGAAATATTTTTTCAGATCTAGATGGAGAAAAAAATTATATTGAATTTGCAATCTGGTGGAGGTTAGTATAGATGGACTAATAGAACAAGTCCCACACACTGCTAGAAGCCAAAATATTTTTTCAGAGCTAGATGCAGAAAAAAATGATATTGAATTTGCAACCTGGTGGAGGTTAGTATAGATGGACTAATAGAACAAGTCCCACACACTGCTAGAAGCCGAAATATTTTTTCAGAGCTAGATGCAGAAAAAAATTATATTGAATTTGCAACCTGGTGGAGGTTATTATAGATGGACTAATAGAACAAGTCCCACACATTGCTACAAGCCGAAATATTTTTTCAGTGCTAGATGCAGAAAAAAATTATATTGAATTTGCAACCTGGTGGATGTTAGTATAGATGGACTAATAGAACAAGTCCCAGACACTGCTACAAGCGAAAATATTTTTTCAAAGCTAGATGCAGAAAAAAATTATATTGAATTTGCAACCTGGTGGAGGTTACTATAGATGGACTAATAGAACTAGTCCCACAAACTGCTACAAGATAAAATATTTTTTCAGAGCTAGATGCAGAAAAAAATTATATTGAATTTGCAACCTGGTGGAGGTTAGTATAGATCGACTAATAGAACAAGTCCCACAAACTGCTACAAGCCGAAATATTTTTTCAAAGCTACATGCAGAAAAAAATTATATTGAATTTGCAACCTGGTGGTGGTTAGTATAGATGGACTAATAGAACAAGTCCCACACATTGCTAAAAGCCGAAAGATTTTTTCAGAGCTAGATACAGAAAAAAATTATATTGAATTTGCAACCTGGTGGAGGTTAGTATAGATGGACTAATAGAACAAGTCAAACACACTGCTACAAGTGAAAATATTTTTTCAAAGCTAGATGCAGAAAAAAATTATATTGAATTTGCAACCTGGTGGAGGGTACTATAGATGGATTAATAGAACTAGTCCCACAAACTCCTACAAGTTAAAATATTTTTTCAGAGCTAGATGCAGAAAAAAATTATATTGAATTTGCAACATGGTGGAAGTTAGTATAGATGGACTAATATAACAAGTCCCACACACTGCTACAAGCCGAAATATGCTTTCAGAGTTAGATGCAGAAAAAAAAAAATATATTGAATTTGCATCCTGGTGGAGGTTAGTATAGATGGACTAATAGAACAAGTCCCACACAGTACTACAAGCCGAAATATTTTTTCAGAGCTAGATGCAGAAAAAAATTATATTGAATTTGCAACCTGGTGGAGGTTATATAGATGGACTAATAGAACAAGTCCCACACACTGCTACAAGCCGAAATATTTTTTCAGAGCTAGATGCAGAAAAAAATTATATTGAATTTGCAACCTGGGGTAGGTTGGTATAGATGGACTAATAGAACAAGTCCCACACACTGCTACAAGCCGAAATATTTTTTCAGAGTTAGATGCAGAAAAAAATTATATTGAATTTGCAACCTGGTGGAGGTTAGTATAGATGGACTAATAGAACAAGTCCCACACACTGCTACAATTCGAAATATTGTTTCAGAGCTAGATGCAGAAAAAAATTATATTGAATTGGCAACCTGGTGGAAGTTAGTATACATGGACTAATAGAACAAGTCCCACACACTGCTACAAGCCAAAATATTTTTTCAGAGCTAGATGCAGAAAAAAATTATATTGAATTTGCAACCTGGGGTAGGTTGGTATAGATGGACTAATAGAACAAGTCCCACACACTGCTACAAGCTGAAATATTTTTTCAGTGCTAGATGCAGAAAAAATTATATTGAATTTGCAACCTGGTGGAGGTTAGTATAGATGGACTAATAGAACAAGTCCCACACACTGCTACAAGCCGAAATATTTTTGCAGTGCTAGATGCAGAAAAAAATTATATTGAATTTGCAACTTGGTGAAGGTTAGTATAGATGGATTAGTAGTACAAGTCTCACACACTGCTACAAGCCGAAATATTTTTTCAGAGCTAGATGGAGAAAAAAATTATACTGAATTTGCAACCTGGTGGAGGTTACTATAGATGGACTAATAGAAAAAGTCCAACAAACTGCAACAAACCAAAATATTTTTTCAGAGGTAGATGCACAAAAAAATTATATTGAATTTGCAACCTGGTGGAGGTTAGTATAGATGGATTAATAGAACAAGTCCCACACACTGCTACAAGCCGAAATATTTTTTCAGAGCTAGATGCAGAAAAAAACTATATTGAATTTGCAACCTCGTGGAGATTAGTATAGATGGACTAATAGAACAAGTCCCACACACTGCTACAAGCCGAAATATTTTTTCAGAGCTAGATGCAGAAAAAAATGATTTTGTATTTGCCACCTGGTGGAGGTTAGTATAGATGGACTAATAGAACAAGTCCCACACACTGCTACAAGCCAAAATATTTTTTCAGAGCTAGATGCAGAAAAAAATTATAGTGAACTTGCAACCTGGTGGAGGTTAGTATAATGGACTAATAGAACAAGTCCCACACACTGCTACAAGCCGAAATATTTTTTCACAGCTAGATGCAGAAAAAAATTATATTGAATTTGCAACCTGGTGGAGGTTATTATAGATGGACTAATAGAACGAGTCCCACACACTGCTACGAGCCGAAATATTTTTTCAGAGCTTGATACAGATAAAAATTATATTGAATTTGCAACCTGGTGGAGGTTAGTATAAATGGACCAATAGAACAAGTCCCACACACTGCTACAAGCCGAAATATTTCTTCAGAGCTAGATGCAGATAAAAATTATATTGAATTTGCAACCTGGTGGAGGTTACTAAAGATGGACTAATAGAAAAAGTCCCACAAAGTGCTACAAGCCAAAATATTTTTTAAGAGCTAGATGCAGAAAAAAATTATATTGAATTTGCAACCTGGTGGAGGTTAGTATAGACAGAATAATAGAACAAGTCCCACACACTGCTACAAGCCGAAATATTTTTTCAGAGCTAGGTGCAGAAAAAATTATATTGAATTTCCAACCTGGTGGAGGTTAGTATAGATGGACTAATAGAACAAGTCCCACACACTGCTACAAGCCGAAATATTTTTTCAGAGCTAGATGCAGAATTTTTTTTATTGTATTTGAAACCTGGTGGAGGTTAGTATAGATTGACTAATAGAACAAGTCCCACACACTGCTACAAGCGAAAATATTTTTTCAGAGCTAGATGCAGAAAAAAATTATATTGAATTTGCAACCTGGTGGAGGTTAGTATAGATGGACTAATAGAACAAGTCAAACACACTGCTACAAGTGAAAATATTTTTTCAAAGCTAGATGCAGAAAAAAATTATATTGAATTTGCAACCTGGTGGAGGGTACTATAGATGGACTAATAGAACTAGTCACACAAGCTGCTACAAGTTAAAATATTTTTTCAGAGCTAGATGCAGAAAAAAATTATATTGAATTTGCAACATGGTGGAAGTTAGTATAGATGGACTAATAGAACAAGTCCCACACACTGCTACAAGCCGAAATATGCTTTCAGAGTTAGATGCAGAAAAAAAAATATATATTGAATTTGCATCCTGGTGGAGGTTAGTATAGATGGACTAATAGAACAAGTCCCACACACTACTACAAGCCGAAATATTTTTTCAGAGCTAGATGCAGAAAAAAATTATATTGAATTTGCAACCTGGTGGAGGTTATATAGATGGACTAATAGAACAAGTCCCACACACTGCTACAAGCCGAAATATTTTTTCAGAGCTAGATGCAGAAAAAATTATATTGAATTTGCAACCTGGTGGAGGTTAGTATAGACAGAATAATAGAACAAGTCCCACACACTGCTACAAGCCGAAATATTTTTTCAGAGCTAGATGCAGAAAAAATTATATTGAATTTGCAACCTGGTGGAGGTTAGTATAGATGGACTAATAGAACAAGTTGCACACACTGCTACAAGCCGAAATATGCTTTCAGAGTTAGATGCAGAAAAAAAAAAATATATTGAATTTGCATCCTGGTGGAGGTTAGTATAGATGGACTAATAGAACAAGTCCCACACACTACTACAAGCCGAAATATTTTTTCAGAGCTAGATGCAGAAAAAAATTATATTGAATTTGCAACCTGGTGGAGGTTATATAGATGGACTAATAGAACAAGTCCCACACACTGCTACAAGCCGAAATATTTTTTCAGAGCTAGATGCAGAAAAAAATTATATTGAATTTGCAACCTGGGGTAGGTTGGTATAGATGGACAAATAGAACAAGTCCCACACACTGCTACAAGCCGAAATATTTTTTCAGAGTTAGATGCAGAAAAAAATTATATTGAATTTGCAACCTGGTGGAGGTTAGTATAGATGGACTAATAGAACAAGTCCCACACACTGCTACAATTCGAAATATTGTTTCAGAGCTAGATGCAGAAAAAAATGATATTGAATTGGCAACCTGGTGGAAGTTAGTATAGATGGACTAATAGAACAAGTCCCACACACTGCTACAAGCCGAAATATTTTTTCAGAGCTAGATGCAGAAAAAAATTATATTGAATTTGCAACCTGGGGTAGGTTGGTATAGATGGACTAATAGAACAAGTCCCACACACTGCTACAAGCTGAAATATTTTTTCAGTGCTAGATGCAGAAAAAATTATATTGAATTTGCAACCTGGTGGAGGTTAGTATAGATGGACTAATAGAACAAGTCCCACACACTGCTACAAGCCGAAATATTTTTGCAGAGCTAGATGCAGAAAAAAATTATATTGAATTTGCAACTTGGTGAAGGTTAGTATAGATGGATTAGTAGTACAAGTCTCACACACTGCTACAAGCCGAAATATTTTTTCAGAGCTAGATGGAGAAAAAAATTATACTGAATTTGCAACCTGGTGGAGGTTACTATAGATGGACTAATAGAAAAAGTCCAACAAACTGCAACAAACCAAAATATTTTTTCAGAGATAGATGCACAAAAAAATTATATTGAATTTGCAACCTGGTGGAGGTTAGTATAGATGGATTAATAGAACAAGTCCCACACACTGCTACAAGCCGAAATATTTTTTCAGAGCTAGATGCAGAAAAAAACTATATTGAATTTGCAACCTCGTGGAGATTAGTATAGATGGACTTATAGAACAATTCCCACACACTGCTACAAGCCGAAATATTTTTTCAGAGCTAGATGCAGAAAAAAATGATTTTGTATTTGCCACCTGGTGGAGGTTAGTATAGATGGACTAATAGAACAAGTCCCACACACTGCTACAAGCCAAAATATTTTTTCAGAGCTAGATGCAGAAAAAAATTATAGTGAACTTGCAACCTGGTGGAGGTTAGTATAATGGACTAATAGAACAAGTCCCACACACTGCTACAAGCCGAAATATTTTTTCACAGCTAGATGCAGAAAAAAATTATATTGAATTTGCAACCTGGTGGAGGTTATTATAGATGGACTAATAGAACGAGTCCCACACACTGCTACGAGCCGAAATATTTTTTCAGAGCTTGATACAGATAAAAATTATATTGAATTTGCAACCTGGTGGAGGTTAGTATAGATTGACTAATAGAAAAAGTCCCACAAACTGCTACAAGCCAAAATATTTTTTAAGAGCTAGATGCAGAAAAAAATTATATTGAATTTGCAACCTGGTGGAGGTTAGTATAGACAGAATAATAGAACAAGTCCCACACACTGCTACAAGCCGAAATATTTTTTCAGAGCTAGATGCAGAAAAAATTATATTGAATTTGCAACCTGGTGGAGGTTAGTATAGATGGACTAATAGAACAAGTCCCACACACTGCTACAAGCCGAAATATTTTTTCAGAGCTAGATGCAGAATTTTTTTTATTGTATTTGAAACCTGGTGGAGGTTAGTATAGATTGACTAATAGAACAAGTCCCACACACTGCTACAAGCGAAAATATTTTTTCAGAGCTAGATGCAGAAAAAAATTATATTGAATTTGCAACCTGGTGGAGGTTACTATAGATGGACTAATAGAACTAGTCCCACAAACTGCTACAAGCTAAAATATTTTTTCAGAGCTAGATGCAGAAAAAAATTATATTGAATTTGCAACCTGGTGGAGGTTAGTATAGATGGACTAATAGAAAAAGTCCCAAACACTGCTACAAGCCGAAATATTTTTTCAAAGCTAGATGCAGAAAAAAATTATATTGAATTTGCAACCTGGTGGTGGTTAGTATAGATGGACTAATAGAACAAGTCCCACACACTGCTACAAGACGAAATATTTTTTCAGAGCTAGATGCAGAAAAAAATTATATTGAATTTGCAACCTGGTGGAGGTTAGTATAGATGGACTAATAGAAGAAGTCCCACACACTGCTACAAGCCGAAATATTTTTTCAGTGCTAGATGCAGAAAAAATTTATATTGAATTTGCAACCTGGTGGAGATTAGTAAAGATGGACTAATAGAACAAGTCCCAAACACTGATACAAGCCGAAATATTTTTTCAGAGCTAGATGCAGAAAAAAATTATATTGAATTTGCAACCTGGTGGAGGTTAGTATAGATGGACTAATAGAACAAGTCCCACACACTGCTACAAGCGAAAATATTTTTTCAAAGCTAGATGCAGAAAAAAATTATATTGAATTTGCAACCTGGTGGAGGTTACTAAAGATGGACTAATAGAACTAGTCCCACAAACTGCTACAAGCTAAAATATTTTTTCAGAGCTAGATGCAGAAAAAAATTATATTGAATTGGCAACCTGGTGGAGGTTAGTATAGATGGACTAATAGAACAAGTCCCACACATTGCTACAAGCCGAAATATTTTTTCAGAGCTAGATGCAGAAAAAAATTATATTGAATTTGCAACCTGGTGGAGGTTAGTATAAATGGACTAATAGAACAAGTCCCACACACTGCTACAAGCTGAAATATTTTTTCAGTGCTGGATGCAGAAAAAATTATATTGAATTTGCAACCTGGTGGAGGTTAGTATAGATGGACTAATAGAACAAGTCCCACACACTGCTACAAGCTGAAATATTTTTGCAGAGCTAGATGCAGAAAAAAATTATATTGAATTTGCAACTTGGTGGAGGTTAGTATAGATGGACTAATAGAACAAGTCCCATACACTGCTACAAGCCGAAATATTTTTTCAGAGCTAGATGGAGAAAAAAATTATATTGAATTTGCAACCAGGTGGTGGTTAGTATAGATGGATTAATAGAACAAGTCCCACACACTGCTACAAGCCGAAATTTTTTTTCAGAGCTAGATGCAGAAAAAAACTATATTGAATTTGCAACCTGGTGGAGATTAGTATAGATGGACTAATAGAACAAGTCCCACACACTGCTACAAGCCGAAATATTTTTTCAGAGCTAGATGCAGAAAAAAATGATATTGTATTTGCCACCTGGTGGAGGTTAGTATAGATGGACTAATAGAACAAGTCTCACACACTGCTACAAGCCAAAATATTTTTTCAGAGCTAGATGCGGAAAAAAATTATACTGAACTTGCAACCTGGTGGAGGTTAGTATAGATGGACTAATAGAACAAGTCCCACACACTGCTACAAGCCAAAATATTTTTTCACAGCTAGATGCAGAAAAAAATTATATTGAATTTGCAACCTGGTGGAGGTTATTATAGATGAACAAATAGAACGAGTCCACACACTGCTACGAGCCGAAATATTTTTTCAGAGCTTGATGCAGATAAAAATTATATTGAATTTGCAACCTGGTGGAGGTTAGTATAGATGGACCAATAGAACAAGTCCCACACACTGCTACAAGCCAAAATATTTCTTCAGAGCTAGATGCAGATAAAAATTATATTGAATTTGCAACCTGGTGGAGGTTACTAAAGATGGACTAATAGAAAAAGTCCCACAAACTGCTACAAGCCAAAATATTTTTTCAGAGCTGGATGCAGAAAAAAATTATATTGAATTTGCAACCTGGTGGAGGTTAGTATAGACGGAATAATAGAACAAGTCCCACACACTACTACAAGCCGAAATATTTTTTCAGAGCTAGATGCAGAAAAAATTATATTGAATTTGCAACTTGGTGGAGGTTAGTATAGATGGACTAATAGAACAAGTCCCACACACTGCTACAAGCCGAAATATTTTTTCAGAGCTAGATGCAGAATTTTTTTTTATTGTATTTGAAACCTGGTGGAGGTTAGTATAGATGGACTAATAGAACAAGTCCCACACACTGCTACAAGCGAAAATATTTTTTCAAAGCTAGATGCAGAAAAAAATTATATTGAATTTGCAACCTGGTGGAGGTTACTATAGATGGACTAATAGAACTATTCCCACAAACTGCTACAAGCTAAAATATTTTTTCAGAGCTAGATGCAGAAAAAAATTATATTGAATTTGCAACCTGGTGGAGGTTAGTATAGATGGACTAATAGAATAAGTCCCAAACACTGCTACAAGCCGAAATATTTTTTCAAAGCTAAATGCAGAAAAAAATTATATTGAATTTGCAACCTGGTGGAGGTTAGTATAGATCGACTAATAGAACAAGTCCCACACACTGCTACAAGACGAAATATTTTTTCAGAGCTAGATGCAGAAAAAAATTATATTGAATTTGCAACCTGGTGGAGGTTAGTATAGATGGACTAATAGAACAAGTCCCACACACTGCTACAAGCCGAAATATTTTTTCAGTGCTAGATGGAGAAAAAAATTTATATTGAATTTGCAACCTGGTGGAGATTAGTAAAGATCGACTAATAGAACAAGTCCCACACACTGATACAAGCCGAAATATTTTTTCAGAGCTAGATGCAGAAAAAAATTATATTGAATTTGCAACCTGGTGGAGGTTAGTATAGATGGACTAATAGAACAAGTCCCACACACTGCTACAAGCGAAAATATTTTTTCAAAGCTAGATGCAGAAAAAAATTATATTGAATTTGCAACCTGGTGGAAGTTACTATAGATGGACTAATAGAACTAGTCCCACAAACTGCTACAAGCTAAAATATTTTTTCAGAGCGAGATGCAGAAAAAAATTATATTGAATTTGCAACCTGGTGGAGGTTAGTATAGATGGACTAATAGAACAAGTCCCACACACTGCTACAAGCCGAAATATTTTTTCAAAGCTAGATGCAGAAAAAAAATATATTGAATTTGCAACCTGGTGGTGGTTAGTATAGATGGACTAATAGAACAAGTCCCACACACTGCTACAAGCCGAAATATTTTTTCAGAGCTAGATGCAGAAAAAAATTATATTGAATTTGCAACCTGGTGGAGGTTAGTATAGATGGACTAATAGAACAAGTCCCACACACTGCTACAAGCGAAAATATTTTTTCAAAGCTAGATGCAGAAAAAAATTATATTGAATTTGCAACCTGGTGGAGGTTACTAAAGATGGACTAATAGAACTAGTCCCACAAACTGCTACAAGCTAAAATATTTTTTCAGAGCTAGATGCAGAAAAAAATTATATTGAATTGGCAACCTGGTGGAGGTTAGTATAGATGGACTAATAGAACAAGTCCCACACATTGCTACAAGCCAAAATATTTTTTCAGAGCTAGATGCAGAAAAAAATTATATTGAATTTGCAACCTGGTGGAGGTTAGTGTAAATGGACTAATAGAACAAGTCCCACACACTGCTACAAGCTGATATATTTTTTCAGTGCTGGATGCAGAAAAAATTATATTGAATTTGCAACCTGGTGGAGGTTAGTATAGATGGACTAATAGAACCAGTCCCACACACTGCTACAAGCTGAAATATTTTTGCAGAGCTAGATGCAGAAAAAAATTATATTGAATTTGCAACTTGGTGGAGGTTAGTATAGATGGACTAATAGAACAAGTCCCATACACTGCTACAAGCCGAAATATTTTTTCCGAGCTAGATGGAGAAAAAAATTATATTGAATTTGCAACCAGGTGGCGGTTAGTATAGATGGATTAATAGAACAAGTCCCACACACTGCTACAAGCCGAAATTTTTTTTCAGAGCTAGATGCAGAAAAAAACTATATTGAATTTGCAACCTGGTGGAGATTAGTATAGATGGACTAATAGAACAAGTCCCACACACTGCTACAAGCCGAAATATTTTTTCAGAGCTACATGCAGAAAAAAATGATATTGTATTTGCCACCTGGTGGAGGTTAGTATAGATGGACTAATAGAACAAGTCCCACACACTGCTACAAGCCAAAATATTTTTTCAGAGCTAGATGAAGAAAAAAATTATACTGAACTTGCAACCTGGTGGAGGTTAGTATAGATGGACTAATAGAACAAGTCCCACACACTGCTACAAGCCAAAATATTTTTTCACAGCTAGATGCAGAAAAAATTTATATTGAATTTGCAACCTGGTGGAGGTTATTATAGATGGACAAATAGAACGAGTCCCACACACTGCTACGAGCCGAAATATTTTTTCAGAGCTTGATGCAGATAAAAATTATATTGAATTTGCAACCTGGTGGAGGTTAGTATAGATGGACCAATAGAACAAGTCCCACACACTGCTACAAGCCAAAATATTTCTTCAGAGCTAGATGCAGATAAAAATTATATTGAATTTGCAACCTGGTGGAGGTTACTAAAGATGGACTAATAGAAAAAGTCCCACAAACTGCTACAAGCCAAAATATTTTTTCAGAGCTGGATGCAGAAAAAAATTATATTGAATTTGCAACCTGGTGGAGGTTAGTATAGACGGAATAATAGAACAAGTCCCACACACTGCTACAAGCCGAAATATTTTTTCAGAGCTAGATGCAGAAAAAATTATATTGAATTTGCAACTTGGTGGAGGTTAGTATAGATGGACTAATAGAACAAGTCCCACACACTGCTACAAGCCGAAATATTTTTTCAGAGCTAGATGCAGAATTTTTTTTTATTGTATTTGAAACCTGGTGGAGGTTAGTATAGATGGACTAATAGAACAAGTCCCACACACTGCTACAAGCGAAAATATTTTTTCAAAGCTAGATGCAAAAAAAAATTATATTGAATTTGCAACCTGGTGGAGGTTACTATAGATGGACTAATAGAACTATTCCCACAAACTGCTACAAGCTAAAATATTTTTTCAGAGCTAGATGCAGAAAAAAATTATATTGAATTTGCAACCTGGTGGAGGTTAGTATAGATGGACTAATAGAATAAGTCCCAAACACTGCTACAAGCCGAAATATTTTTTCAAAGCTAAATGCAGAAAAAAATTATATTGAATTTGCAACCTGGTGGAGGTTAGTATAGATCGACTAATAGAACAAGTCTCACACACTGCTACAAGACGAAATATTTTTTCAGAGCTAGATGCAGAAAAAAATTATATTGAATTTGCAACCTGGTGGAGGTTAGTATAGATGGACTAATAGAACAAGTCCCACACACTGCTACAAGCCGAAATATTTTTTCAGTGCTAGATGGAGAAAAAAATTTATATTGAATTTGCAACCTGGTGGAGATTAGTAAAGATCGACTAATAGAACAAGTCCCACACACTGATACAAGCCGAAATATTTTTTCAGAGCTAGATGCAGAAAAAAATTATATTGAATTTGCAACCTGGTGGAGGTTAGTATAGATGGACTAATAGAACAAGTCCCACACACTGCTACAAGCGAAAATATTTTTTCAAAGCTAGATGCAGAAAAAAATTATATTGAATTTGCAACCTGGTGGAAGTTACTATAGATGGACTAATAGAACTAGTCCCACAAACTGCTACAAGCTAAAATATTTTTTCAGAGCGAGATGCAGAAAAAAATTATATTGAATTTGCAACCTGGTGGAGGTTAGTATAGATGGACTAATAGAACAAGTCCCACACACTGCTACAAGCCGAAATATTTTTTCAAAGCTAGATGCAGAAAAAAAATATATTGAATTTGCATCCTGGTGGTGGTTAGTATAGATGGACTAATAGAACAAGTCCCACACACTGCTACAAGCCGAAATATTTTTTCAGAGCTAGATGCAGAAAAAAATTATATTGAATTTGCAACCTGGTGGAGGTTAGTATAGATGGACTAATAGAACAAGTCCCACACACTGCTACAAGCGAAAATATTTTTTCAAAGCTAGATGCAGAAAAAAATTATATTGAATTTGCAACCTGGTGGAGGTTACTAAAGATGGACTAATAGAACTAGTCCCACAAACTGCTACAAGCTAAAATATTTTTTCAGAGCTAGATGCAGAAAAAAATTATATTGAATTGGCAACCTGGTGGAGGTTAGTATAGATGGACTAATAGAACAAGTCCCACACATTGCTACAAGCCAAAATATTTTTTCAGAGCTAGATGCAGAAAAAAATTATATTGAATTTGCAACCTGGTGGAGGTTAGTGTAAATGGACTAATAGAACAAGTCCCACACACTGCTACAAGCTGAAATATTTTTTCAGTGCTGGATGCAGAAAAAATTATATTGAATTTGCAACCTGGTGGAGGTTAGTATAGATGGACTAATAGAACCAGTCCCACACACTGCTACAAGCTGAAATATTTTTGCAGAGCTAGATGCAGAAAAAAATTATATTGAATTTGCCACTTGGTGGAGGTTAGTATAGATGGACTAATAGAACAAGTCCCATACACTGCTACAAGCCGAAATATTTTTTCAGAGCTAGATGGAGAAAAAAATTATATTGAATTTGCAACCAGGTGGTGGTTAGTATAGATGGATTAATAGAACAAGTCCCACACACTGCTACAAGCCGAAATTTTTTTTCAGAGCTAGATGCAGAAAAAAACTATATTGAATTTGCAACCTGGTGGAGATTAGTATAGATGGACTAATAGAACAAGTCCCACACACTGCTACAAGCCGAAATATTTTTTCAGAGCTACATGCAGAAAAAAATGATATTGTATTTGCCACCTGGTGGAGGTTAGTATAGATGGACTAATAGAACAAGTCCCACACACTGTTACAAGCCAAAATATTTTTTCAGAGCTAGATGAAGAAAAAAATTATACTGAACTTGCAACCTGGTGGAGGTTAGTATAGATGGACTAATAGAACAAGTCCCACACACTGCTACAAGCCAAAATATTTTTTCACAGCTAGATGCAGAAAAAATTTATATTGAATTTGCAACCTGGTGGAGGTTATTATAGATGGACAAATAGAACGAGTCCCACACACTGCTACGAGCCGAAATATTTTTTCAGAGCTTGATGCAGATAAAAATTATATTGAATTTGCAACCTGGTGGAGGTTAGTATAGATGGACCAATAGAACAAGTCCCACACACTGCTACAAGCCAAAATATTTCTTCAGAGCTAGATGCAGATAAAAATTATATTGAATTTGCAACCTGGTGGAGGTTACTAAAGATGGACTAATAGAAAAAGTCCCACAAACTGCTACAAGCCAAAATATTTTTTCAGAGCTGGATGCAGAAAAAAATTATATTGAATTTGCAACCTGGTGGAGGTTAGTATAGACGGAATAATAGAACAAGTCCCACACACTGCTACAAGCCGAAATATTTTTTCAGAGCTAGATGCAGAAAAAATTATATTGAATTTGCAACTTGGTGGAGGTTAGTATAGATGGACTAATAGAACAAGTCCCACACACTGCTACAAGCCGAAATATTTTTTCAGAGCTAGATGCAGAATTTTTTTTTATTGTATTTGAAACCTGGTGGAGGTTAGTATAGATGGACTAATAGAACAAGTCCCACACACTGCTACAAGCTAAAATATTTTTTCAGAGCTAGATGCAGAAAAAAATTATATTGAATTTGCAACCTGGTGGAGGTTAGTATAGATGGACTAATAGAATAAGTCCCAAACACTGCTACAAGCCGAAATATTTTTTCAAAGCTATATGCAGAAAAAAATTATATTGAATTTGCAACCTGGTGGAGGTTAGTATAGATCGACTAATAGAACAAGTCCCACACACTGCTACAAGACAAAATATTTTTTCAGAGCTAGATGCAGAAAAAAATTATATTGAATTTGCAACCTGGTGGAGGTTAGTATAGATGGACTAATAGAACAAGTCCCACACACTGCTACAAGCCGAAATATTTTTTCAGTGCTAGATGGAGAAAAAAATTTATATTGAATTTGCAACCTGGTGGAGATTAGTAAAGATCGACTAATAGAACAAGTCCCACACACTGATACAAGCCGAAATATTTTTTCAGAGCTAGATGCAGAAAAAAATTATATTGAATTTGCAACCTGGTGGAGGTTAGTATAGATGGACTAATAGAACAAGTCCCACACACTGCTACAAGCGTAAATATTTTTTCAAAGCTAGATGCAGAAAAAAATTATATTGAATTTGCAACCTGGTGGAGGTTACTATAGATGGACTAATAGAACTAGTCCCACAAACTGCTACAAGCTAAAATATTTTTTCAGAGCGAGATGCAGAAAAAAATTATATTGAATTTGCAACCTGGTGGAGGTTAGTATAGATGGACTAATACAACAAGTCCCACACACTGCTACAAGCCGAAATATTTTTTCAAAGCTAGATGCAGAAAAAAATTATATTGAATTTGCAACCTGGTGGTGGTTAGTATAGATGGACTAATAGAACAAGTCCCACACACTGCTACAAGCCGAAATATTTTTTCAGAGCTAGATGTAGAAAAAAATTATATTGAATTTGCAACCTGGTGGAGGTTAGTATAGATGGACTAATAGAACAAGTCCCACACACTGTTACAAGCCGAAATATTTTTTCAGAGCTAGATGCAGAAATTTTTTTTATTGAATTTGCAACCTGGTGGAGGTTAGTATAGATGGACTAATAGAACAAGTCCCACACACTGCTACAAGCCGAAATATTTTTTCAAAGCCAGTTGCAGAAAAAAATTATATTGAATTTGCAACTTGGTGGTGGTTGGTATAGATGGACAAATAGAACAAGTCCTACACACTGCTACAAGCCAAAATATATTTTCAGAGCTAGATGCAGAAAAAAATTATATTGAATTTGCAACCTGGTGGATGTTAGCATAGATGGACTAATAGAACAAGTCCCACACACTGCTACAAGCCGAAATATTTTTTCAGAGCTAGATGCAGAAAAAAATTATATTGAATTTGCAACCTGGTGGAGGTTAGTATAGATGGAATAATAGAGCAAGACGAACACACTGCTACAAGCCGAAATATTTTTTCAGAGCTAGATGCAGAAAAAAATTATATTGAATTTGCAACCTGGTGGAGGTTAGTATAGATGGACTATTAGAACAAGTCCCACACACTGCTACAAGCCGAAATATTTTTTCAGAGCTAGATGCAGAAAAAAATTATATTGAATTTGCAACCTGGTGGAGGTTACTATAGATGGACTAATAGAACAAGACGCACACACTGCTACAAGCCGAAATATTTTTTTCAGAGCTAGATGCAGAAAAAAATTATATTGAATTTGCAACCTGGTGGAGATTAGTATAGATGGACTAATAGAACAAGTCCCACACACTGCTATTAGCCAAAATATTTTTTCAGAGCTAGATGCAGAAAAAAATTATATTGAATTTGCAACCTGGTGGAGTTTAGTATAGATGGACTAATAGAACAAGTCCCACACACTGCTACAAGCCGAAATATTTTTTCAGAGCTAGATGCAGAAAAAAATTATATTGAATTTGCAACCTGGTGGAGGTTAGTATAGATGGACTAATGGAACAAGTCCCACAAACTGCTACAAGCCGAAATATTTATTCAGAGCTATATGCAGAAAAAAATTATATTGAATTTGCAACCTGGTGGAGGTTAGTATAGATGGACTAATAGAACAAGTCCCACACACTGCTACAAGCGAAAATATTTTTTCAAAGCTAGATGCAGAAAAAAATTATATTGAATTTGCAACCTGGTGGAGGTTACTATAGATGGACTAATAGAACTATTCCCACAAACTGCTACAAGCTAAAATATTTTTTCAGAGCTAGATGCAGAAAAAAATTATATTGAATTTGCAACCTGGTGGAGGTTAGTATAGATGGACTAATAGAACAAGTCCCACACACTGCTACAAGCCAAAATATTTTTTCAGAGCTAGATGCAGAAAAAAAATATTTTGAATTTGCAACCTGGTGGAGGTTAGTATAGATGGACTAATAGAACAAGTCCGACACACTGCTAGAAGCCGAAATATTTTTTCAGAGCTAGATGCAGAAAAAAATTATATTGAATTTGCAGCCTGGTGGAGGTTAGTATAGATGGACTATTAGAACAAGTCCCACACACTGCTACAAGCCGAAATATTTTTTCAGAGCTAGATGCAGAAAAAAATTATATTGAATTTGCAACCTGGTGGAGGTTACTATAGATGGACTAATAGAACAAGACGCACACACTGCTACAAGCCGAAATAATTTTTTCAGAGCTAGATGCAGAAAAAAATTATATTGAATTTGCAACCTGGTGGAGATTAGTATAGATGGACTAATAGAACAAGTCCCACACACTGCTATTAGCCAAAATATTTTTTCAGAGCTAGATGCAGAAAAAAATTATATTGAATTTGCAACCTGGTGGAGTTTAGTATAGATGGACTAATAGAACAAGTCCCACACACTGCTACAAGCCAAAATATTTTTTCAGAGCTAGATGCAGAAAAAAATGATATTGAATTTGCAACCTGGTGGAGGTTAGTATAGATGGACTAATGGAACAAGTCCCACAAACTGCTACAAGCCGAAATATTTATTCAGAGCTATATGCAGAAAAAAATTATATTGAATTTGCAACCTGGTGGAGGTTAGTATAGATGGACTAATAGAAAAAGTCCCACACACTGCTACAAGCGAAAATATTTTTTCAAAGCTAGATGCAGAAAAAAATTATATTGAATTTGCAACCTGGTGGAGGTTACTATAGATGGACTAATAGAACTATTCCCACAAACTGCTACAAGCTAAAATATTTTTTCAGAGCTAGATGCAGAAAAAAATTATATTGAATTTGCAACCTGGTGGAGGTTAGTATAGATGGACTAATAGAATAAGTCCCAAATACTGCTACAAGCCGAAATATTTTTTCAAGGCTAGATGCAGAAAAAAATTATATTGAATTTGCAACCTGGTGGAGGTTAGTATAGATCGACTAATAGAACAAGTCCCACACACTGCTACAAGACAAAATATTTTTTCAGAGCTAGATGCAGAAAAAAATTATATTGAATTTGCAACCTGGTGGAGGTTAGTATAGATGGACTAATAGAACAAGTCCCACACACTGCTACAAGCCGAAATATTTTTTCAGTGCTAGATGGAGAAAAAAATTTATATTGAATTTGCAACCTGGTGGAGATTAGTAAAGATGGACTAATAGAACAAGTCCCACACACTGATACAAGCCGAAATATTTTTTCAGAGCTAGATGCAGAAAAAAATTATATTGAATTTGCAACCTGGTGCAGGTTAGTATAGATGGACTAATAGAACAAGTCCCACACACTGCTACAAGCGAAAATATTTTTTCAAAGCTAGATGCAGAAAAAAATTATATTGAATTTGCAACCTGGTGGAGGTTACTATAGATGGACTAATAGAACTAGTCCCACAAACTGCTACAAGCTAAAATATTTTTTCAGAGCGAGATGCAGAAAAAAATCATATTGAATTTGCAACCTGGTGGAGGTTAGTATAGATGGACTAATAGAACAAGTCCCACACACTGCTACAAGCCGAAATATTTTTTCAAAGCTAGATGCAGAAAAAAATTATATTGAATTTGCAATCTGGTGGTGGTTAGTATAGATGGACTAATAGAACAAGTCCCACACACTGCTACAAGCCAAAATATTTTTTCAGAACTAGATGTAGAAAAAAATTATATTGAATTTGCAACCTGGTGGAGGTTAGTATAGATGGACTAATAGAACAAGTCCCACACACTGCTACAAGCCGAAATATTTTTTCAGAGCTAGATGCAGAAATTTTTTTTATTGAATTTGCAACCTGGTGGAGGTTAGTATAGATGGACTAATAGAACAAGTCCCACACACTGCTACAAGCCGAAATATTTTTTCAAAGCTAGTTGCAGAAAAAAATTATATTGAATTTGCAACTTGGTGGTGGTTGGTATAGATGGACAAATAGAACAAGTCCTACACACTGCTACAAGCCGAAATATTTTTTCAGAGCTAGATGCAGAAAAAAATTATATTCAATTTGCAACCTGGTGGATGTTAGCATAGATGGACTAATAGAACAAGTCCCATACACTGCTACAAGCCGAAATATTTTTTCAGAGCTAGATGCAGAAAAAAATTATATTGAATTTGCAACCTGGTGGAGGTTAGTATAGATGGAATAATAGAACAAGACGCACACACTGCTACAAGCCGAAATATTTTTTCAGAGCTAGATGCAGAAAAAAATTATATTGAATTTGCAACCTGGTGGAGGTTAGTATAGATGGACTAATAGAACAAGTCCCACACACTGCTACAAGCCAAAATATTTTTTCAGAGCTAGATGCAGAAAAAAAATATATTGAATTTGCAACCTGGTGGAGGTTAGTATAGATGGACTAATAGAACAAGTCCGACACACTGCTAGAAGCCGAAATATTTTTTCAGAGCTAGATGCAGATAAAAATGATATTGAATTTGCAGCCTGGTGGAGGTTAGTATAGATGGACTGTTAGAACAAGTCCCACACACTGCTACAAGCCAAAATATTTTTTCAGAGCTAGATGCAGAAAAAAATTATTTTGAATTTGCAACCTGGTGGAGGTTAGTATAGATGGACTAATAGAACAAGTCCCACACACTGCTACAAGCCAAAATATTTTCTCAGAGCTAGATGTAGAATTTTTTTTATTGTATTTGAAACCTGGTGGAGGTTAGTATAGATTGACTAATAGAACAAGTCCCACACACTGCTACAAGCCAAAATATTTTTTCAGAGCTAGATGCAGAAGAAAATTATATTGAATTTGCAACTTGGTGGAGGTTAGTATAGATGGACTAATAGAACAAGTCCCACACACTGCTACAAGCCAAAATATTTTTTCAGAGCTAGATGCAGAAAAAAATTATATTGAATTTGCAACCTGGTGGAGGTTAGTATAGATGGACTAATAGAAAAATTCCCACACAGTGCTACGAGCCAAAATATTTTTTCAGAGCTAGATGCAGATAAAAATTATATTGAATTTGCAACCTGGTGGAGGTTTGTATACAGTGCCTACAAGTAATATTCAACCCCCTGCAGATTTAGCTGGTTTGATAAGATGCAAATAAGTTAGAGCCTTCAAACTGCAAACGAGAGTAGGTTTTATGAACAGAAGCATAAATCTTACAAACCAAAAAGTTATGTTGCTCAGTTGAATTTTATTAAATTTTAAACATAAAAGTGTGGGTCAATTATTATTCAACCCCTATGTTTAATATTTTGTGGAATAACCCTTGTTTGCAATTACAGCTAATAATCGTCTTTTATAAGACCTGATCAGGCCGGCACAGATCTGTGGAGTTATCTTGGCCCACTCCTCCATGCAGATCTTCTCCAAGTTATCTAGGTTCTTTGGGTGTCTCATGTGGACTTTATTCTTGAGCTCCTTCCACAAGTTTTCAATTGGGTTAAGGTCAGGAGACTGACTAGGCCACTCCAACACCTTGACTTTTTCCCTCTTGAACCAGGCCTTGGTTTTCTTGGCTGTGTGCTTTGGGTCGTTGTCTTGTTGGAAGATGAAATTACGACCCATCTTAAGATCCTTTATGGAGGAGCGGAGGTTCTTGGCCAAAATCTCCAGGTAGGCCGTGCTATCCATCTTCCCATGGATGCGGACCAGATGGCCAGGCCCCTTGGCTGAGAAACAGCCCCACAGCATGATGCTGCCACCACCATGCTTGACTGTAGGGATGGTATTCTTGGGGTCGTATGCAGTGCCATCCAGTCTCCAAACGTCACGTGTGTGGTTGGCACCAAAGATCTCGATCTTGGTCTCATCAGACCATAGAACCTTGAACCAGTCTGTCTCAGAGTCCTCCAAGTGATCATGAGCAAACTGTAGACGAGCCTTGACATGACGCTTTGAAAGTAAAGGTACCTTACGGGCTCGTCTGGAACGGAGACCATTGCGGTGGAGTACGTTACTTATGGTATTGACTGAAACCAATGTCCCCACTGCCATGAGATCTTCCCGGAGCTCCTTCCTTGTTGTCCTTGGGTTAGCCTTGACTCTTCGGACAAGCCTGGCCTTGGCACGGGAGGACACTTTCAAAGGCTGTCCAGGCCGTGGAAGGCTAACAGTAGTTCCATAAGCCTTCCACTTACGGATGATGCTCCCAACAGTGGAGACAGGTAGGCCCAACTCCTTGGAAAGGGTTTTGTACCACTTGCCAGCCTTGTGACCCTCCACGATCTTGTCTCTGATGGCCTTGGAATGCTCCTATGTCTTTCCCATGTTGACCATGTCTGAGTGCTGTTCACAAGTTTGGGGAGGGTCTTAAATAGTCAGAAAAGGCTGGCAAAAGAGTTCTTTAATCCACACATGTGAAGCTCATTATTCTTGGTGCCTGAACTACTTCTTAATACTTTAGGGGGACCAAACAGAATTCTTGTGGTTTGAGGGGTTGAATAATAAATGACACTCTGAATTAACTTTTAACGTTTTTAAAAACAAAAACAAAAAAAAACAAAAACAAAATTTGCTGCAGTGCATTTCCCACTTCCAGGTTGATCTACAGTACAAATGTCACAATGCCAAGTTAATTCCGCATGTGTCAACCAGCTAAATCTGCGGGGGGTTGAATACTACTTGTAGGCACTGTAGATGGACTAATAGAACAAGTCCCACACACTGCTACAAGCCGAAATATTTCTTCAGAGCTAGATGCAGATAAAAATTATATTGAATTTGCAACCTGGTGGAGGTTAGTATAGATGG
The DNA here is from genome assembly GCF_046119375.1 of Phyllobates terribilis. Lineage (NCBI taxonomy): Eukaryota > Metazoa > Chordata > Amphibia > Anura > Dendrobatidae > Phyllobates > Phyllobates terribilis. The sequence goes on along the minus strand of NW_027362768.1, from coordinate 241,552,354 downwards.
ACTAATAGAACAAGTCCCACACACTGCTACAAGCCAAAATATTTTTTCAGAGCTAGATGTAGAAAAAAATCATATAGAATTTGCAACCTGGTGGAGGTTAGTATAGATGGACTAATAGAACAAGTCCCACACACTGCTACAAGCCGAAATATTTTTTCAGAGCTAAATGCAGAAAAAAATTATATTGAATTTGCAACCTGGTGGAGGTTATTATAGATGGACTAATAGAACAAGTCCCACACACTGCTACAAGCCGAAATATTTTTTCAGAGCTAGATGCAGAAAAAAATTATATTGAATTTGCAACCTGGTGGAGGTTAGTATAGATGGACTAATAGAACAAGTCTCACACACTGCTACAAGCCGAAATATTTTTTCAAAGCTAGATGCAGAAAAAAATTATATTGAATTTGCAACCTGGTGGAGGTTAGTATAGATGGACTAATAGAACAAGTCCCACACACTGCTACAAGCGAAAATATTTTTTCAAAGCTAGATGCAGAAAAAAATTATATTGAATTTGCAACCTGGTGGAGGTTACTATAGATGGACTAATAGAACTAGTCCCACAAACTGCTACAAGCTAAAATATTTTTTCAGAGCTAGATGCAGATAAAAATTATATTGAATTTGCAACCTGGTGGAGGTTAGTACAGATGGACTAATAGACAAAGTTCCACACACTGCTACAAGGCAAAATATTTTTTCAGCACCAGATGCAGAAAAAAATTATATTGAATTTGCAACCTGGTGGAGGTTAGTATAGAGGGACTAATAGAACAAGTCCCACACACTGCTACAAGGCGAAGCCGAAATATTTTTTCAGAGCTAGATGCAGATAAAAATTATATTGAATTTGCAACCTGGTGGAGGTTAGTATAGATGGACTAATAGAACAAGTCCCAAACACTGCTACAAGCCAAAATATTTTTTCAGAGATAGATACAGAAAAAAAATATATTGAATTTGCAACCTGGTGGAGGTTAGTATAGATGGACTAATGGAACAAGTCCCACACACTGCTACAAGCCGAAATATTTTTTCAGAGCTAGATGCAGAAAAAAATTATATTGAATTTGCAACCTGGTGGAGGTTACTATAGATGGACTAATAGAACAAGACGCACTCACTGCTACAAGCCAAATTATTTTTCAGAGCTAGATGCAGAAAAAAATTATATTGAAATTGCAACCTGGTGGAGATTAGTATAGATGGACTAATAGGACAAGTCCCACACACTGCTATTAGCCAAAATATTTTTTCAGAGATAGATGCAGAAAAAAATGATATTGAATTTGCAACCTGGTGGAGGTTAGTATAGATGGACTAATAGAACAAGTCCCACACACTGCTACAAGCCGAAATAGTTTTTCAGAGGTAGATGCAGAAAAAAATTATATTGAATTTGCAACCTGGTGGAGGTTAGTATAGATGGACTAATAGAACAAGTCCCACACTGCTACAAGCCGAAATATTTTTTCAGAGCTAGATGCAGAAAAAAATTATATCGAATTGGCAACCTGGTGGAGGTTAGAATAGATGGACTAATAGAACAAGTCCCACATACTGCTACAAGCCGAAATATTTTTTCAGAGCTAGATGCAGAAAAAAATTATATTGAATTTGCAACTTGGTGGAGGTTCGTGTAGATGGATTAATAGAACAAGTCCCACACACTGCTACAAGCCAAAATATTTTTTCAGAGCTAGATGCAGAAAAAAATTATATTGAATTTGCAACCTGGTGGAGGTTAGTATAGATGGACTAATAGCACTAGTCCCACAAACTGCTAGAAGCTAAAATATTTTTTTAGAGCTAGATGCAGAAAAAAATTATATTGAATTTGAAACCTGGTGGAGGTTAGTATAGATGGACTAATAGAACAAGTCTCACACACTGCTACAAGCCGAAATATTTTTTCAAAGCTAGATGCAGAAAAAAATTATATTGAATTTGCAACCTGGTGGAGGTTAGTATAGATGGACTAATAGAACAAGTCCCACACACTGCTACAAGCGAAAATATTTTTTCAGAGCTAGATGCAGAAAAAAATTATATTGAATTTGCAACCTGGTGGAGGTTACTATAGATGGACTAATAGAACAAGTCTCACACACTGCTACAAGCCGAAATATTTTTTCAAAGCTAGATGCAGAAAAAAATTATATTGAATATGCAACCTGGTGGAGGTTAGTATAGATGGACTAATAGAACAAGTCCCACACACTGCTACAAGCGAAAATATTTTTTCAAAGCTAGATGCAGAAAAAAATTATATTGAATTTGCAACCTGGTGGAGGTTACTATAGATGGACTAATAGAACTAGTCCCACAAACTGCTACAAGCTAAAATATTTTTTCAGAGCTAGATGCAGATAAAAATTATATTGAATTTGCAACCTGGTGGAGGTTAGTATAGATGGACTAATAGACAAAGTTCCACACACTGCTACAAGGCAAAATATTTTTTCAGCACCAGATGCAGAAAAAAATTATATTGAATTTGCAACCTGGTGGAGGTTAGTATAGAGGGACTAATAGAACAAGTCCCACACACTGCTACAAGGCAAAGCCGAAATATTTTTTCAGAGCTAGATGCAGATAAAAATTATATTGAATTTGCAACCTGGTGGAGGTTAGTATAGATGGACTAATAGAACAAGTCCCAAACACTGCTACAAGCCAAAATATTTTTTCAGAGATAGATGCAGAAAAAAAATATATTGAATTTGCAACCTGGTGGAGGTTAGTATAGATGTACTAATGGAACAAGTCCCACACACTGCTACAAGCCGAAATATTTTTTCAGAGCTAGATGCAGAAAAAAATTATATTGAATTTGCAACCTGGTGGAGGTTACTATAGATGGACTAATAGAACAAGACGCACACACTGCTACAAGCCAAATTATTTTTTCAGAGCTAGATGTAGAAAAAAATTATATTGAAATTGCAACCTGGTGGAGATTAGTATAGATGGACTAATAGAACAAGTCCCACACACTGCTATTAGCCAAAATATTTTTTCAGAGATAGATGCAGAAAAAAATGATATTGAATTTGCAACCTGGTGGAGGTTAGTATAGATGGACTAATAGAACAAGTCCCACACACTGCTACAAGCCGAAATAGTTTTTCAGAGGTAGATGCAGAAAAAAATTACATTGAATTTGCAACCTGGTGGAGGTTAGTATAGATGGACTAATAGAACAAGTCCCACACTGCTACAAGCCGAAATATTTTTTCAGAGCTAGATGCAGAAAAAAATTATATCGAATTGGCAACCTGGTGGAGGTTAGAATAGATGGACTAATAGAACAAGTCCCACCTACTGCTACAAGCCGAAATATTTTTTCAGAGCTAGATGCAGAAAAAAATTATATTGAATTTGCAACTTGGTGGAGGTTCGTGTAGATGGATTAATAGAACAAGTCCCACACACTGCTACAAGCCAAAATATTTTTTCAGAGCTAGATGCAGAAAAAAATTATACTGAATTTGCAACCTGGTGGAGGTTACTATAGATGGACTAATAGAACAAGTCCCACACACTGCTACAAGCCGAAATATTTTTTCAGAGCTAGATGCGGAAAAAAATTATATTGAATTTGCAACCTGGTGGAGGTTAGTATAGATGGACTAATAGAACAAGTCCCACACACTGCTACAAGCCGAAATATTTTTTCAGTGCTAGATGCAGAAAAAAATGATATTGAATTTGCAACCTGGTGGAGGTTAGTATAGATGGACTAATAGAACAAGTCCCACACACTGCTACAAGTCGAAATATTTTTGCAGAGCTAGATGCAGAAAAAATTATATTGAATTTGCAACCTGGTGGACGTTAGTATAGATGGACTAATAAAACATGTCCCACACACTGCTACAAGCCGAAATATTTTTTCAGAGCTAGATGTAGAAAAAAATTATATTGAATTTGCAACCTGGTGGTGGTTAGCATAGATGGACTAGTAGAACAAGTTCCACACACTGCTACAAGCCGAAATATTTTTTCAGACCTAGATGCAGAAAATAACTATATTGAATTTGCAACCTGGTGGAGGTTAGTATAGATCGACAAATAGAACAAGTCCCACACACTGCGACAAGCCGAAATATTTTTTCAGAGCTTGATGCAGATAAAAATTATATTGTATTTGCAACCTGGTGGAGGTTAGTATAGATGGACTAATAGAACAAGTCTCACACATTGCTACAAGCCAAAATATTTTTTCAGAGCTAGATGCAGAAAAAAATTATATTGAATTTGCAACCTGGTGGAGGTTAGTATAGATGGACTAATAGAACAAGTCCCACACACTGCTAGAAGCCAAAATATTTATTCAGAGCTAGATGCAGAAAAAAATGATATTGAATTTGCAACCTGGTGGAGGTTAGTATAGATGGACTAATAGAACAAGTCCCACACACTGCTACAAGCCGAAATATTTTTTCAGAGCTAGATGCAGAAAAAAATTATATTGAACTTGCAACCTGGTGGAGGTTAGTATAGATGGACTAATAGAACTAGTCCCACAAACTGCTAGAAGCTAAAATATTTTTTTAGAGCTAGATGCAGAAAAAAATTATATTGAATTTGAAACCTGGTGGAGGTTAGTATAGATGGACTAATAGAACAAGTCCCACACACTGCTACAAGCCAAAATATTTTTTCAGAGCTAGATGCAGAAAAAAATTATATTGAATTTGCAAACTGGTGGAGGTTAGTATAGATGAACTAATAGAACAAGTCCCACACATTGCTACAAGCCAAAAGATTTTTTCAGAGCTAGATGCAGAAAAAAATTATATTGAATTTGCAACCTGGTGGAGGTTAGTATAGATGGACTAATAGAACAAGTCCCACACACTGCTACAAGCAAAAATATTTTTTCAAAGCTAGATGCAGAAAAAAATTATATTGAATTTGCAACCTGGTGGAGGTTACTATAGATGGACTAATAGAACTAGGCCCACAAACTGCTACAAGCTAAAATATTTTTTCAGAGCTAGATGCAGATAAAAATTATATTGAATTTGCAACCTGGTGGAGGTTAGTATAGATGGACTAATAGACAAAGTCCCACACACTGCTACAAGGCAAAATATTTTTTCAGCACCAGATGCAGAAAAAAATTATATTGAATTTGCAACCTGGTGGAGGTTAGTATAGAGGGACTAATAGAACAAGTCCCACACACTGCTACAAAGCGAAGCCGAAATATTTTTTCAGAGCTAGATGCAGATAAAAATTATATTGAATTTGCAACATGGTGGAGGTTAGTATAGATGGAGTAATAGAACAAGTCCCACACACTGCTACAAGCCGAAATATTTTTTCAGAGCTTGATGCAGATAAAAATTATATTGTATTTGCAACCTGGTGTAGGTTAGTATAGATGGACTAATAGAACAAGTCTCACACATTGCTACAAGCCAAAATATTTTTTCAGAGCTAGATGCAGAAAAAAATTATATTGAATTTGCAACCTGGTGGAGGTTAGTATAGATGGACTAATAGAACAAGTCCCACACACTGCTACAAGCCGAAACATTTTTTCAGAGCTAGATGCAGAATTTTTTTTATTGTATTTGAAACCTGGTGGAGGTTAGTATAGATTGACTAATAGAACAAGTCCCACACACTGCTACGAGCCGAAATATTTTTTCTGAGCTTGATGAAGATTAAAATTATATTGAATTTGCAACCTGGTGGAGGTTAGTATAGATGGACTAATAGAACAAGTCCCACACACTGCTACGAGCCGAAATATTTTTTCAGAGCTTGATGCAGATAAAAATTATATTGAATTTGCAACCTGGTGGAGGTTAGTATAGATGGACCAATAGAACAAGTCCCACACACTGCTACAAGCCGAAATATTTCTTCAGAGCTAGATGCAGATAAAAATTATATTGAATTTGCAACCTGGTGGAGGTTAGTATAGATGGACTAATAGAACAAGTCCCACACACTGCTACAAGCCGAAATATTTTTTCAGAGCTAGATGTAGAAAAAAATTATATTGAATTTGCAACCTGGTAGAGGTTAGTATAGATGGACTAATAGAACAAGTTCCAGACAGTGCTACAAGCCGAAGTATTTTTTCAGAGCTAGATGCAGAAAAAAATTATATTGAATTTGCAACCTGGTGGAGGTTAGTATAGATGGACTAATAGAACAAGTCCCACACACTGCTACGAGCCGAAATATTTTTTCAGAGCTTGATGCAGATAAAAATTATATTGAATTTGCAACCTGGTGGAGGTTAGTATAGATGGACCAATAGAACAAGTCCCACACACTGCTACAAGCCGAAATATTTCTTCAGAGCTAGATGCAGATAAAAATTATATTGAATTTGCAACCTGGTGGAGGTTAGTATAGATGGACTAATAGAACAAGTCCCACACACTGCTACAAGCCGAAATATTTTTTCAGAGCTAGATGTAGAAAAAAATTATATTGAATTTGCAACCTGGTAGAGGTTAGTATAGATGGACTAATAGAACAAGTTCCAGACAGTGCTACAAGCCGAAGTATTTTTTCAGAGCTAGATGCAGAAAAAAATTATATTGAATTTGCAACCTGGTGGAGGTTAGTATAGATGGACTAATAGAACAAGTCCCACACACTGCTACAAGCCGAAATATTTTTTCAGAGCTAGATGCAGAAAAAAATTATATTGAATTTGCAACCTGGTGGAGGTTAGTATAGATGGATTAATAGAACAAGTCCCACACACTGCTACAAGCCAAAATATTTTTTCAGAGCTAGATGTAGAAAAAAATTATATTGAATTTGCAACCTGGTGGAGGTTACTATAGATGGACTAATAGAAAAAGTCCCACAAAGTGCTACAAGCCAAAATATTTTTTCAGAGCTAGATGCAGAAAAAAATTATATTGAATTTGCAACCTGGTGGAGGTTAGTATAGATGGAATAATAGAACAAGTCCCACACACTGCTACAAGCCGAAATATTTTTTCAGAGCTAGATGCAGAAAAAAATTATATTGAATTTGCAACCTGGTGGAGGTTAGTATAGATGGACTAATAGAACAAGTCCCACACACTGCTACAAGCCGAAATATTTTTTCAGAGCTAGATGCAGAATTTTTTTTATTGTATTTGAAACCTGGTGGAGGTTAGTATAGATTGACTAATAGAACAAGTCCTACACACTATAAGAAAGAAGAGAGAAGACTCAGGATATTCAACCATGCACACCCAATATTAGAAAAATGAAAAAATCTTTATTACATGATTACAGACTGACAACACAGAAAAATAAAAACAATTAAAAACAGACAAAGCATAGCAATATTCATAGGGGAGGAATAATGTAGTGTTCCAAAGTAATAAACCCCCCTAAAGCCACAGGTATCATTTAATATAATATATTTACCATCTCATAATACAATAAGGCTTATTGACCAAGCTATGTCACCCTAATAAAAGGTGGCACAGTACCACTAGACCAAATAAGGATAATAAACCACGTACTCCCAAATAATCGGACCATACATAATGATAAATAGATCAAAGAATAGAGGAATGAGTGGAAGTAGTAGTCTGCTTAAACTAGGGGCCCTTGTAATGTCAGCGTATGTCAAAACATATCATCCCACCTGGTATACGATATGGGATCATGAATGAAGGCCCTATATATGACCAAACAGACACTCTTAAGTGGTCAAAGGAAAAGGTCAAAAATAATAAAGTGACATAGTTACCTGTTGGCACCAGAGACCCTACGCGTTACGCTGCTAGACCGCAGCTTCGTCAGGGGTATGTTGTCAGTGGACACATGTGTATATTAAATAGTCTATCCAATTTAGTGTGATTCCCTTCAGGTGAAAATAAATACCCTCACTAAGTCTCTCCAGTATCGTGGCGGATCGAACGATCATTTCCTGTTTCCACAGCGTGCGGCCCACGTGCTATGGTATGACACAACCGGAATTGATAGGAAACATCATATCCGGTTCTAGGAGCCGCCCCCATTGGGATCTTGATTAGGGCTAGCCCTCTTGTCTCTGTACCGGTGCATTTTTTGTAGCGGACGCGCTACTTCCGGGGGTGTTTATTTACATATATATATATGTTTTTTGCGCCTTGTTTTTTGTTTTCTTTTTTGTTTTCTTTTTTCTTTTTTGTGGCTGTGGGACCATGTACCGTGCGATCCCAATGGGGGCGGCTCCTAGAACCGGATATGATGTTTCCTATCTAGTTCCGGTTGCGTTCCACCATGGCGTCTGGGTGGAACGCATGAGTGATAGGAAGGGGCGGCGCTTCGCCGACCGGATATGACGTTTTATTCAATTTCGGTTGTGTCATACCATAGCACGTGGGCCGCACGCTGTGGAAACAGGAAATGATCGTTCGATCCGCCACGATACTGGAGAGACTTAGTGAGGGTATTTATTTTCACCTGAAGGGAATCACACTAAATTGGATAGACTATTTAATATACACATGTGTCCACTGACAACATACCCCTGACGAAGCTGCGGTCTAGCAGCGTAACGCGTAGGGTCTCTGGTGCCAACAGGTAACTATGTCACTTTATTATTTTTGACCTTTTCCTTTGACCACTTAAGAGTGTCTGCTTGGTCATATATAGGGCCTTCATTCATGATCCCATATCGTATACCAGGTGGGATGATATGTTTTGACATACGCTGACATTACAAGGGCCCCTAGTTTAAGCAGACTACTACTTCCACTCATTCCTCTATTCTTTGATCTATTTATCATTATGTATGGTCCGATTATTTGGGAGTACGTGGTTTATTATCCTTATTTGGTCTAGTGGTACTGTGCCACCCTTTATTAGGGTGACATAGCTTGGTCAATAAGCCTTATTGTATTATGAGATGGTAAATATATTATATTAAATGATACCTGTGGCTTTAGGGGGATTTATTACTTTGGAACACTACATTATTCCTCCCCTATGAATATTGCTATGCTTTGTCTGTTTTTAATTGTTTTTATTTTTCTGTGTTGTCAGTCTGTAATCATGTAATAAAGATTTTTTCATTTTTCTAATATTGGGTGTGCATGGTTGTATATCCTGAGTCTTCTCTCTTCTTTCTTATATTATGTAACTATATCAGGTTTCTATAGCACCCCATAACATTTATTATTTCATAGCAGTGCCCACCTCCTTGTTAAGGATATTTAGTTTTGGTCAGTTCTCTGACGTTTCTCGGGTGGTTGCACGCAAATACAATATTGGCATTTTGCCATTTATTATATACTATTATATATATTTTTTGTTGTTTATTATTATTGTCTGATTGACTGTGATTCCCTTTTTTTTTTTTTTTTTTAAGGATAATGGCGTTTGATTTTGAGGCCAGGGAAGCTGCTTGGAGCAAACAGAGCTTCACTGCCTTTCCTTCCCCCACATTGGCGGAGGACAATGATTTCAATCGTCTCGCACGGGATTTGACGGATCTGCACAAGTCAGTCACACGAGTTTGGTGGAATATATCTAGCCTTGAGGAATATCAAAGACTCTCTATCTATCCACGTGGACTGAGAGTCCAGATATTTCCAGCCTGGGAACCCACCCCAGAATTTAAGGCCACGTGGGAATCAGGTCTATTACAGTGTTCCAATGTCCTAGTCAATATGTTAATCCAACATGACAGGGATCTCTTTCAGACATTGAAAATTCGTATTAAATCATTGGAAACTCAGATGTCCAAATATGATTATAACAAATTTATAGTGCCCTTTCAAACCAAATTGAGGGACACCATTGATCGTTTTGATAAGTATACCATGGAGAGGAAAAGAGCCAAGTTAAATAGGGATAAAGCTGACTATGATAGGAATCAAGCCTATAAATGGAAACATAGGGGTAATTTGCGCAAACTTTCATCTGTCAAATACATGGAAGGAGGTTCTTTGTCAAGTATAGGCCATAGTGATCATTTTTTAAGCCCAGACACGAGCGACACCGACGGCGGACGAGACGGGGGAAACATAAGCAACGGCAGCAAAAAAACAGGATCACATTCTGTGAGGACCATGGCCACCAGGACATACAAGAAGAGAAACAGATTCTAATTCAAAATTCTGACCAACTTCAGATTATCAACCTTTCTTCTTATACATTAAATGATGTTGAAAGGTCTGTATTACAGAAGGGTCTTTCTTTCTCTCCCATGGTACCGGTTGATAAATTTATCTTGCTAAAAGACTTATATCTTTTTTGTAGGAGAATTATTCTTAAGGTCATCTATACTAAATCTGATTTATTCTCAGACCTCTCCTCCCCCACTGATAAACAGGTCTTCCGAGACTTACTTGAACTTCTTGAGGACAATCAGTCTTATCAAGGTAGGAAAAAGTTTCCGCATCGATCACCATCTAACATTTTACCATCTTTGTCTTTGGTTCCAGCAGTTTCTACATTTTTTGAGGTTATGAAAGATGAGATTAGGAGATTACCTGTTAATAAAATATCTCATCAAAATTTAAACACTATGGAGAGACGTGCCCTCCTCTGTCTGCAGAAAAACCAGGAATTCCTGATAAAGGAAGCAGACAAGGGGGGCAACATCGTCTTATGGCCTCGTGGTATGTACACTGCTGAAGTACATAGACAGCTTAATAACACCAGATTTTATTTGAGACTTCCTTCGGACCCCACACAGGTCTTCTCGGCTAAGCTTGAACGACTACTCTTGAAGGCTTTTTCTATGGGAACTATTAATAAACAAGAGAGGGAATTTATGATAGTGAGGAAACCCTCCATACCCACTTTCTATATTTTGCCCAAAGTCCACAAAAATCTGGAATGTCCACCGGGTCGACCTATTGTGTCAGGTATAGGAAGTATTTGTGAGAAGGCATGTATTTACATAGATTTTTTCTTGCAGCCCCTCGTTACCAGTTTACCCTCTTATCTCAGGGACTCATATCATCTGATACGGACTCTTACCTCTCTTTGTTTACCTGACCACTTTTTACTCATCACTGTTGACGTTGAATCGCTATATTCAAATATAGCCCATAAAGATGGCATAGCGGCAGTTCTTTATTTCCTGAATGCTACAAGTGGAGGTAATCGCCTACATGACTCTTTTATTGTGGACCTCTTGAACTTCATTCTTACTCACAATTATTTTGTGTTTGATCATATCTTCTATCGACAAATCTCTGGGACCGCCATGGGGGCGCGTTGTGCGCCCTCCTTTGCCAACCTTTTTTTGGGTTGGTGGGAGGACACACACGTGTACCCCTCACAGGCATACAACCGGGGGGTCTTTAAATGGTTACGCTTTATAGATGACATTCTGATTATCTGGACGGGCACGGAAACTGAGGCACTTGCATTCATTGATAGGCTGAACGTAAATGATTTTAACATTCATCTTACCCACTGTATATCTTCCTCTGCAGTTAACTTCTTGGATTTGGAGATCAGGAAAGTGGGTGACTCACTTGTATCGAAATTACATAGGAAATCTACTGCTACTAATAGTCTCCTACACTACCAAAGTTTTCATCCTAGAAACTTGAGAGACAGCATACCGGTGGGACAGTTCTCAAGGGCCAAAAGGAACTGTACAACACAGGAGGACTACAAAATCGAGGCCAGAAATTTAACCTCACGCTTTCGGGAACGTGGATATCCTAAAGCGGTAATCTCCAAGGCTCATCAGAAGGTTTTGGTCAAGCCACGGGAGATGTTGCTACAATCACGTGTTAATATGGAGGATACACAGATTAGATTTTTTACTAGGTTCAATAATCAATGGAATGAAGTGGGTAGTCTGTTTCGGAAACATTGGAATATACTTAAAACGGATAGTCGTCTTTCTAGCATTGTACCAGAGAGACCGTTGTTGACGGCTAGACGCGCCCCTAATTTAAGGGATAAACTTATGCATAGTCATTATACACGCCCCACTTGTAGTACTTCGGGCGGTAGTAAATTTAAGGGTTCATTCCCTTGTGGCGACTGTTCTGCTTGTCCATTCTTCTCATCTGGAAAAATTTTCACTAATCCGACTGACAACCATCAATATCCTTTGAGGGACTTTATCAATTGCAGGTCTACAAATGTTGTATATGCATTGACCTGTCCCTGTCCGAAGGTTTATGTAGGCCAAACGTCGCAGGAACTCCGTAGACGGGTACAGCAACATGTCTCTAACATCCATCTTGCTGAACAGGATTTGAAAAAGGGCAGAGCCATCTCATCAGTGGCCCTGCACTTTTTCCAATGCCATTCTGGTAGCCCTAATAAAATGCGAGTTACGGGTCTTCAAAAAATGAGGCCTAATTTACGTAACCCGGATCACACTAAGGATCTACTGAGATCTGAATCAAGGTGGATTTTTGTTCTTGATACAGTGGCCCCTAGGGGTATAAATGAGGACTTCTCATTTACTGGTTACTTGGCTTAAATTCCCATGGTATCCTTTCTGTTAGAGTCCCGTTTTGGATTGAGGACCCTCTGGTTTCCTCCTTTTTCCTTTCTCTTTCTCCTCCATTTTTCCGGTTATCTCCTCTCGTGTGGCTGGCTTGTGCATCTCCTTAATTTTAATTTTAATTTTACAACAAACTAATCTCTGGTCATCATTGCAAATGCCATGCCCTTACATCTATATGCATATTATATGTATTGTCATTAGACTTTATCAGCCACCTTGTAATGGCCCACAATCTGTATATGATTGTTGTCTGTTTTATGTTCATTTGTGGTTGGTTTGTCTTATGTCTATGTTTGTATTGTCATGATTGGTCACACTCTTATGCACATTTGGTGACTTTCTGATTCTAAATACATCTTTCATCTTGTTCTTGGCCTAGTCAGGCATTTTTCTTGATTAGGGCTAGCCCTCTTGTCTCTGTACCGGTGCATTTTTTGTAGCGGACGCGCTACTTCCGGGGGTGTTTATTTACATATATATATGTTTTTTGCGCCTTGTTTTTTGTTTTCTTTTTTGTGGCTGTGGGACCATGTCCCGTGCGATCCCAATGGGGGCGGCTCCTAGAACCGGATATGATGTTTCCTATCTAGTTCCGGTTGCGTTCCACCATGGCGTCTGGGTGGAACGCATGAGTGATAGGAAGGGGCGGCGCTTCGCCGACCGGATATGACGTTTTATTCAATTCCGGTTGTGTCATACCATAGCACGTGGGCCGCACGCTGTGGAAACAGGAAATGATCGTTCGATCCGCCACGATACTGGAGAGACTTAGTGAGGGTATTTATTTTCACCTGAAGGGAATCACACTAAATTGGATAGACTATTTAATATACACATGTGTCCACTGACAACATACCCCTGACGAAGCTGCGGTCTAGCAGCGTAACCCGTAGGGTCTCTGGTGCCAACAGGTAACTATGTCACTTTATTATTTTTGACCTTTTCCTTTGACCACTTAAGAGTGTCTGCTTGGTCATATATAGGGCCTTCATTCATGATCCCATATCGTATACCAGGTGGGATGATATGTTTTGACATACGCTGACATTACAAGGGCCCCTAGTTTAAGCAGACTACTACTTCCACTCATTCCTCTATTCTTTGATCTATTTATCATTATGTATGGTCCGATTATTTGGGAGTACGTGGTTTATTATCCTTATTTGGTCTAGTGGTACTGTGCCACCCTTTATTAGGGTGACATAGCTTGGTCAATAAGCCTTATTGTATTATGAGATGGTAAATATATTATATTAAATGATACCTGTGGCTTTAGGGGGATTTATTACTTTGGAACACTACATTATTCCTCCCCTATGAATATTGCTATGCTTTGTCTGTTTTTAATTGTTTTTATTTTTCTGTGTTGTCAGTCTGTAATCATGTAATAAAGATTTTTTCATTTTTCTAATATTGGGTGTGCATGGTTGTATATCCTGAGTCTTCTCTCTTCTTTCTTATATTATGTAACTATATCAGGTTACTATAGCACCCCATAACATTTATTATTTCATAGCAGTGCCCACCTCCTTGTTAAGTCCCACACAATGCTACAACCCAAAATATTTTTTCAGAGATAGATGCAGAAAAAAATTATATTGAATTTGCAACCTGGTGGAGGTTAGTATAGATGGACTAATAGAACAAGTCCCACACACTGCTACAAGCCGAAATACTTTTTCAGAGCTAGATGCAGAAAAAAATTATATTGAATTTGCAACCTGGTGGAGGTTAGTATAGATGGACTAATTGAACAAGTCACACACACTGCTACAAGCCTAAATATTTTTTCAGAGCTAGATGTAGAAAAAAATTATATTGAATTTGCAACCTGGTGGAGGTTAGTATAAATTGACTAATAGAACAAGTCCCACACACTGCTACAAGCAAAAATATTTTTTCAAAGCTAGATGAAAAAAAAATGTATATTGAATTTGCAACCTGGTGGAGGTTAGTATAGATGGACTAATAGAACAAGTCCCACACACTGCTAGAAGCCAAAATATTTTTTCAGAGCTAGATGCAGAAAAAAATTATATTGAATTTGCAACCTGGTGGAGGTTAGTATAGATGGACTAATAGAACAAGTCCCACACACTGCTTCAAGCCGAAATATTTTTTCAGAGCTAGATGCAGAAAAAAATTATATTGAATTTGCAACCTGGTGGAGGTTACTATAGATGGACTAATAGAACAAGTCCCAAACACTGCTACAAGCCGAAATATTTTTTCAGTGCTAGATGCAGAAAAAAATTACATTGAAATTGCAACCTGGTGGAGGTTAGTATAGATGGACTAATAATACAAGTCCCACACACTGCTACAAGCGAAAATATTTTTTCAAAGCTAGATGCAGAAAAAAATTATATTGAATTTGCAACCTGGTGGAGGTTACTATAGATGGACTAATAGAAGTAGCCCCACAAACTGCTACAAGCCGAAATATTTTTTCAGAGCTAGATGCAGAAAAAAATTATATTGAATTTGCAAACTGGTGGAGGTTAGTATAGATGGACTAATAGAACAAGTCCCACACACTGCTACAAGCCGAAATATTTTTTCAGTGCTAGATGCAGAAAAAATTTATATTGAATTTGCAACCTGGTGGAGCTTAGTATAGATGGACTAATAGAACAAGTCCCACACACTGCTAGAAGCCAAAATATTTTTTCAGAGCTAGATGCAAAAAAAAATTATATTGAATTTGCAACCTGGTGGAGGTTAGTATAGATGGACTAATAGAACAAGTCCCACACACTGCTACAAGCCGAAATATTTTTTCAGAGCTAGATGCAGAAAAAAATTATATTGAATTTGCAACCTGGTGGAGGTTAGTATAGATGGACTAATAGAACAAGTCCCACACACTGCTACAAGCTGAAATATTTTTTCAAAGCTAGATGCAGAAAAAAATTATATTGAATTTGCAACCTGGTGGAGGTTAGTATAGATGGACTAATAGAGCAAGTCCCACACACTGCTACAAGCCGAAATATTTTTTCAGTGCTAGATGTAGAAAAAAATTATATTGAATTTGCAGCCTGGAGGAGGTTAGTATAAATGGACTAATAGAACAAGTCCCACACACTGCTACAAGCGAAAATATTTTTTCAAAGCTAGATGCAGAAAAAATTTATATTGAATTTGCAACCTGGTGGAGGTTAGTATAGATGGACTAATAGAACAAGTCCCACAAACTGCTACAAGCCGAAATACTTTTTCAGAGCTAGATGCAGAAAAAAATTATATTGAATTTGCAACCTGGTGGAGGTTAGTATAGATGGACTAATTGAACAAGTCCCACACACTGCTACAAGCCGAAATATTTTTTCAGAGCTAAATGTAGAAAAAAATTATATTGAATTTGCAACCTGGTGGAGGTTAGTATAGATGGACTAATAGAACAAGTTCCACACACGGCTACAAGCCGAAATATTTTTTCAGAGCTAGATGCAGAAAAAAATTATATTGAATTTGCAACCTGGTGGAGGTTACTATAGATGGACTAATAGAACAAGTCCCACACACTGCTACAAGCCAAAATATTTTTTCAGAGCTAGATGCAGAAAAAAATTATATTGAATTTGCAACCTGGTGGAGGTTAGTATAGATGGACTAATAGAACATGTCCCACACACTGCTAGAAGCCAATATATTTTTTCAGTGCTATATGCAGAAAAAAATTATATTGAATTTGCAACCTGGTGGAGGTTAGTATAGATGGACTAATAGAACAAGTCCCACACACTGCTACAAGCCGAAATATTTTTTCAGCGCTAGATGCAGAAAAAAATTATATTGAATTTGCAACCTGGTGGAGGTTAGTATAGATGGACTAATAGAACAAGTCCCACACACTGCTACAAGCTAAAATATTTTTTCAGAGCTAGATGCAGAAAAAAATTATATTGAATTTGCAACCTGGTGGAGGTTAGTATAGATGGACTAATAGAACAAGTCCCACACACTGCTACAAGCCGAAATATTTTTTCAGAGCTAGATGCAGATTTTTTTTTATTGTATTTGAAACCTGGTGGAGGTTAGTATAGATTGACTAATAGAACAAGTCCCACACACTGCTACAACCCAAAATATTTTTTCAGAGCTAGATGCAGAAAAAAATTATATTGAATTTGCAACCTGGTGGAGGTTAGTATAGATGGACTAATAGAACAAGTCCCACACACTGCTACAAGCCGAAATACTTTTTCAGAGCTAGATGCAGAAAAAAATTATATTGAATTTGCAACCTGGTGGAGGTTAGTATAGATGGACTAATTGAACAAGTCCCACACACTGCTACAAGCCTAAATATTTTTTCAGAGCTAGATGTAGAAAAAAATTATATTGAATTTGCAACCTGGTGGAGGTTAGTATAAATCGACTAATAGAACAAGTCCCACACACTGCTACAAGCGAAAATATTTTTTCAAAGCTAGATGCAAAAAAAATTTATATTGAATTTGCAACCTGGTGGAGGTTAGTATAGATGGACTAATAGAACAAGTCCCACACACTGCTAGAAGCCAAAATATTTTTTCAGAGCTAGATGCAGAAAAAAATTATATTGAATTTGCAACCTGGTGGAGGTTAGTATAGATGGACTAATAGAACAAGTCCCACACACTGCTTCAAGCCGAAATATTTTTTCAGAGCTAGATGCAGAAAAAAATGATATTGAATTTGCAACCTGGTGGAGGTTAGTATAGATGGACTAATAGAACAAGTCCCACACACTGCTACAAGCCGAAATATTTTTTCAGAGCTAGATGCAGAAAAAAATTATATTGAATTTGCAACCTGGTGGAGGTTACTATAGATGGACTAATAGAACAAGTCCCAAACACTGCTACAAGCCGAAATATTTTTTCAGTGCTAGATGCAGAAAAAAATTATATTGAATTTGCAACCTGGTGGAGGTTAGTATAGATGGACTAATAATACAAGTCCCACACACTGCTACAAGCGAAAATATTTTTTCAAAGCTAGATGCAGAAAAAAATTATATTGAATTTGCAACCTGGTGGAGGTTACTATAGATGGACTAATAAAAGTAGCCCCACAAACTGCTACAAGCCGAAATATTTTTTCAGAGCTAGATGCAGAAAAAAATTATATTGAATTTGCAACCTGGTCGTGGTTAGTATAGATGGACTAATAGAACAAGTCCCACACATTGCTACAAGCCGAAATATTTTTTCAGAGCTAGATGCAGAAAAAAATTATATTGAATTTGCAAACTGGTGGAGGTTAGTATAGATGGACTAATAGAACAAGTCCCACACACTGCTACAAGCCGAAATATTTTTTCAGTGCTAGATGCAGAAAAAATTTATATTGAATTTGCAACCTGGTGGAGCTTAGTATAGATGGAATAATAGAACAAGTCCCACACACTGCTAGAAGCCAAAATATTTTTTCAGAGCTAGATGCAAAAAAAAATTATATTGAATTTGCAACCTGGTGGAGGTTAGTATAGATGGACTAATAGAACAAGTCCCACAAACTGCTACAAGCCGAAATATTTTTTCAGAGCTAGATGCAGAAAAAAATTATATTGAATTTGCAACCTGGTGGAGGTTAGTATAGATGGACTAATAGAACAAGTCCCACACACTGCTACAAGCTGAAATATTTTTTCAGAGCTAGATGCAGAAAAAAATTATATTGAATTTGCAACCTGGTGGAGGTTAGTATAGATGGACTAATAGAGCAAGTCCCACACACTGCTACAAGCCGAAATATTTTTTCAGTGCTAGATGTAGAAAAAAATTATATTGAATTTGCAACCTGGTGGAGGTTAGTATAAATGGACTAATAGAACAAGTCCCACACACTGCTACAAGCGAAAATATTTTTTCAAAGCTAGATGCAGAAAAAATTTATATTGAATTTGCAACCTGGTGGAGGTTAGTATAGATGGACTAATAGAACAAGTCCCACACACTGCTACAAGCCGAAATACTTTTTCAGAGCTAGATGCAGAAAAAAATTATATTGAATTTGCAACCTGGTGGAGGTTAGTATAGATGGACTAATTGAACAAGTCCCACACACTGCTACAAGCCGAAATATTTTTTCAGAGCTAAATGTAGAAAAAAATTATATTGAATTTGCAACCTGGTGGAGGTTAGTATAGATGGACTAATAGATAAAGTTCCACACACGGCTACAAGCCGAAATATTTTTTCAGAGCTAGATGCAGAAAAAAATTATATTGAATTTGCAACCTGGTGGAGGTTACTATAGATGGACTAATAGAACAAGTCCCACACACTGCTACAAGCCAAAATATTTTTTCAGAGCTAGATGCAGAAAAAAATTATATTGAATTTGCAACCTGGTGGAGGTTAGTATAGATGGACTAATAGAACATGTCCCACACACTGCTAGAAGCCAAAATATTTTTTCAGTGCTATATGCAGAAAAAAATTATATTGAATTTGCAACCTGGTGGAGGTTAGTATAGATGGACTAATAGAACAAGTCCCACACACTGCTACAAGCCGAAATATTTTTTCAGCGCTAGATGCAGAAAAAAATTATATTGAATTTGCAACCTGGTGGAGGTTAGTATAGATGGACTAATAGAACAAGTCCCACACACTGCTACAAGCCGAAATATTTTTTCAGAGCTAGATGCAGAAAAAAATTATATTGAATTTGCAACCTGGTGGAGGTTAGTATAGATGGACTAATAGAACAAGTCCCACACACTGCTACAAGCCGAAATATTTTTTCAGTGCTAGATGTAGAAAAAAATTATATTGAATTTGCAACCTGGTGGAGGTTAGTATAAATGGACTAATAGAACAAGTCCCACACATTGCTACAAGCGAAAATATTTTTTCAAAGCTAGATGCAGAAAAAATTTATATTGAATTTGCAACCTGGTGGAGGTTAGTATAGATGGACTAATAGAACAAGTCCCACACACTGCTAGAAGCCAAAATATTTTTTCAGAGCTAGATGCAAAAAAAAATTATATTGAATTTGCAACCTGGTGGAGGTTAGTATAGATGGACTAATAGAACAAGTCCCACACACTGCTACAAGCCGAAATATTTTTTCTGAGCTAGATGCAGAAAAAAATTATATTGAATTTGCGACCTGGTGGAGGTTAGTATAGATGGACTAATAGAACAAGTCCCACACACTGCTACAAGCCGAAATATTTTTTCAGAGCTAGATGCAGAAAAAAATTATATTGAATTTGCAACCTGGTGGAGGTTAGTATAGATGGACTAATTGAACAAGTCCCACACACTGCTACAAGCCGAAATATTTTTTCAGAGCTAAATGTAGAAAAAAATTATATTGAATTTGCAACCTGGTGGAGGTTAGTATAGATGGACAAATAGAACAAGTTCCACACACGGCTACAAGCCGAAATATTTTTTCAGAGCTAGATGCAGAAAAAAATTATATTGAATTTGCAACCTGGTGGAGGTTACTATAGATGGACTAATAGAACAAGTCCCACACACTGCTACAAGCCAAAATATTTTCTCAGAGCTAGATGCAGGAAAAAATTATATTGAATTTGCAACCTGGTGGAGGTTAGTATAGATGGACTAATAGAACATGTCCCACACACTGCTAGAAGCCAAAATATTTTTTCAGTGCTATATGCAGAAAAAAATTATATTGAATTTGCAACCTGGTGGAGGTTAGTATAGATGGACTAATAGAACAAGTCCCACACACTGCTACAAGCCGAAATATTTTTTCAGCGCTAGATGCAGAAAAAAATTATATTGAATTTGCAACCTGGTGGAGGTTAGTATAGATGGACTAATAGAACAAGTCCCACACACTGCTACAAGCCAAAATATTTTTTCAGAGCTAGATGCAGAAAAAAATTATATTGAATTTGCAACCTGGTGGAGGTTAGTATAGATGGACTAATAGAACAAGTCCCACACACTGCTACAAGCCGAAATATTTTTTCAGAGCTAGATGCAGATTTTTTTTTATTGTATTTGAAACCTGGTGGAGGTTAGTATAGATTGACTAATAGAACAAGTCCCACACACTGCTACAACCCAAAATATTTTTTCAGAGCTAGATGCAGAAAAAAATTATATTGAATTTGCAACCTGGTGGAGGTTAGTATAGATGGACTAATAGAACAAGTCCCACACACTGCTACAAGCCGAAATACTTTTTCAGAGCTAGATGCAGAAAAAAATTATATTGAATTTGCAACCTGGTGGAGGTTAGTATAGATGGACTAATTGAACAAGTCCCACACACTGCTACAAGCCTAAATATTTTTTCAGAGCTAAATGTAGAAAAAAATTATATTGAATTTGCAACCTGGTGGAGGTTAGTATAGATGGACAAATAGAACAAGTTCCACACACGGCTACAAGCCGAAATATTTTTTCAGAGCTAGATGCAGAAAAAAATTATATTGAATTTGCAACCTGGTGGAGGTTACTATAGATGGACTAATAGAACAAGTCCCACACACTGCTACAAGCCAAAATATTTTCTCAGAGCTAGATGCAGGAAAAAATTATATTGAATTTGCAACCTGGTGGAGGTTAGTATAGATGGACTAATAGAACATGTCCCACACACTGCTAGAAGCCAAAATATTTTTTCAGTGCTATATGCAGAAAAAAATTATATTGAATTTGCAACCTGGTGGAGGTTAGTATAGATGGACTAATAGAACAAGTCCCACACACTGCTACAAGCCGAAATATTTTTTCAGCGCTAGATGCAGAAAAAAATTATATTGAATTTGCAACCTGGTGGAGGTTAGTATAGATGGACTAATAGAACAAGTCCCACACACTGCTACAAGCCAAAATATTTTTTCAGAGCTAGATGCAGAAAAAAATTATATTGAATTTGCAACCTGGTGGAGGTTAGTATAGATGGACTAATAGAACAAGTCCCACACACTGCTACAAGCCGAAATATTTTTTCAGAGCTAGATGCAGATTTTTTTTTTATTGTATTTGAAACCTGGTGGAGGTTAGTATAGATTGACTAATAGAACAAGTCCCACACACTGCTACAAGCTGAAATATTTTTTCAGAGCTAGATGCAGAAAAAAATTATATTGAATTTGCAACCTGGTGGAGGTTAGTATAGATGGACTAATAGAACAAGTCCCACACACTGCTACAAGCCGAAATACTTTTTCAGAGCTAGATGCAGAAAAAAATTATATTGAATTTGCAACCTGGTGGAGGTTAGTATAGATGGACTAATTGAACAATTCCCACACACTGCTACAAGCCTAAATATTTTTTCAGAGCTAGATGTAGAAAAAAATTATATTGAATTTGCAACCTGGTGGAGGTTAGTATAAATGGACTAATAGAACAAGTCCCACACACTGCTACAAGCGAAAATATTTTTTCAAAGCTAGATGCAAAAAAAATTTATATTGAATTTGCAACCTGGTGGAGGTTAGTATAGATGGACTAATAGAACAAGTCCCACACACTGCTAAAAGCCAAAATATTTTTTCAGAGCTAGATGCAGAAAAAAATTATATTGAATTTGCAACCTGGTGGAGGTTAGTATAGATGGACTAATAGAACAAGTCCCACACACTGCTTCAAGCCGAAATATTTTTTCAGAGCTAGATGCAGAAAAAAATGATATTGAATTTGCAACCTGGTGGAGGTTAGTATAGATGGACTAATAGAACAAGTCCCACACACTGCTACAAGCCGAAATATTTTTTCAGAGCTAGATGCAGAAAAAAATTATATTGAATTTGCAACCTGGTGGAGGTTACTATAGATGGACTAATAGAACAAGTCCCAAACACTGCTACAAGCCGAAATATTTTTTCAGTGCTAGATGCAGAAAAAAATTATATTGAATTTGCAACCTGGTGGAGGTTAGTATAGATGGACTAATAATACAAGTCCCACACACTGCTACAAGCGAAAATATTTTTTCAAAGCTAGATGCAGAAAAAAATTATATTGAATTTGCAACCTGGTGGAGGTTACTATAGATGGACTAATAGAAGTAGCCCCACAAACTGCTGCAAGCCGAAATATTTTTTCAGAGCTAGATGCAGAAAAAAATTATATTGAATTTGCAACCTGGTCGTGGTTAGTATAGATGGACTACTAGAACAAGTCCCACACACTGCTACAAGCCGAAATATTTTTTCAGAGCTAGATGCAGAAAAAAATTATATTGAATTTGCAAACTGGTGGAGGTTAGTATAGATGGACTAATAGAACAAGTCCCACACACTGCTACAAGCCGAAATATTTTTTCAGTGCTAGATGCAGAAAAAATTTATATTGAATTTGCCACCTGGTGGAGCTTAGTATAGATGGACTAATAGAACAAGTCCCACACACTGCTAGAAGCCAAAATATTTTTTCAGAGCTAGATGCAAAAAAAAATTATATTGAATTTGAAACCTGGTGGAGGTTAGTATAGATGTACTAATAGAACAAGTCCCACAAACTGCTACAAGCCGAAATATTTTTTCAGAGCTAGATGCAGAAAAAAATTATATTGAATTTGCAACCTGGTGGAGGTTAGTATAGATGGACTAATAGAACAAGTCCCACACACTGCTACAAGCCGAAATATTTTTTCAGAGCTAGATGCAGAAAAAAATTATATTGAATTTGCAACCTGGTGGAGGTTAGTATAGATGGACTAATAGAACAAGTCCCACACACTGCTACAAGCCGAAATATTTTTTCAGTGCTAGATGTAGAAAAAAATTATATTGAATTTGCAACCTGGTGGAGGTTAGTATAAATGGACTAATAGAACAAGTCCCACACACTGCTACAAGCGAAAATATTTTTTCAAAGCTAGATGCAGAAAAAATTTATATTGAATTTGCAACCTGGTGGAGGTTAGTATAGATGGACTAATAGAACAAGTCCCACACACTGCTAGAAGCCAAAATATTTTTTCAGAGCTAGATGCAAAAAAAAATTATATTGAATTTGCAACCTGGTGGAGGTTAGTATAGATGGACTAATAGAACAAGTCCCACACACTGCTACAAGCCGACATATTTTTTCAGAGCTAGATGCAGAAAAAAATTGTATTGAATTTGCAACCTGGTGGAGGTTAGTATAGATGGACTAATAGAACAAGTCCCACACACTGCTACAAGCCAAAATATTTTTTCTGAGCTAGATGCAGAAAAAAATTATATTGAATTTGCGACCTGGTGGAGGTTAGTATAGATGGACTAATAGAACAAGTCCCTCACACTGCTACAAGCCGAAATATTTTTTCAGAGCTAGATGCAGAAAAAAATTATATTGAATTTGCAACCTGGTGGAGGTTAGTATAGATGGACTAATTGAACAAGTCCCACACACTGCTACAAGCCGAAATATTTTTTCAGAGCTAAATGTAGAAAAAAATTATATTGAATTTGCAACCTGGTGGAGGTTAGTATAGATGGACTAATAGAACAAGTTCCATAAACGGCTACAAGCCGAAATATTTTTTCAGAGCTAGATGCAGAAAAAAATTATATTGAATTTGCAACCTGGTGGAGGTTACTATAGATGGACTAATAGAACAAGTCCCACACACTGCTACAAGCCAAAATATTTTGTCAGAGCTAGATGCAGGAAAAAATTATATTGAATTTGCAACCTGGTGGAGGTTAGTATAGATGGACTAATAGAACATGTCCCACACACTGCTAGAAGCCAAAATATTTTTTCAGTGCTATATGCAGAAAAAAATTATATTGAATTTGCAACCTGGTGGAGGTTAGTATAGATGGACTAATAGAACAAGTCCCACACACTGCTACAAGCCGAAATATTTTTTCAGCGCTAGATGCAGAAAAAAATTATATTGAATTTGCAACCTGGTGGAGGTTAGTATAGATGGACTAATAGAACAAGTCCCACACACTGCTACAAGCCAAAATATTTTTTCAGAGCTAGATGCAGAAAAAAATTATATTGAATTTGCAACCTGGTGGAGGTTAGTATAGATGGACTAATAGAACAAGTCCCACACACTGCTACAAGCCGAAATATTTTTTCAGTGCTAGATGTAGAAAAAAATTATATTGAATTTGCAACCTGGTGGAGGTTAGTATAAATGGACTAATAGAACAAGTCCCACACACTGCTACAAGCGAAAATATTTTTTCAAAGCTAGATGCAGAAAAAATTTATATTGAATTTGCAACCTGGTGGAGGTTAGTATAGATGGACTAATAGAACAAGTCCCACACACTGCTAGAAGCCAAAATATTTTTTCAGAGCTAGATGCAAAAAAAAATTATATTGAATTTCCAACCTGGTGGAGGTTAGTATAGATGGACTAATAGAACAAGTCCCACACACTGCTACAAGCCGAAATATTTTTTCAGAGCTAGATGCAGAAAAAAATTATATTGAATTTGCAACCTGGTGGAGGTTAGTATAGATGGACTAATAGAACAAGTCCCACACACTGCTACAAGCCAAAATATTTTTTCAGAGCTAGATGCAGAAAAAAATTATATTGAATTTGCAACCTGGTGGAGGTTATTATAGATGGACTAATAGAACAAGTCCCACACACTGCTACAAGCCGAAATATTTTTTCAGAGCTAGATGCAGAAAAAAATTATATTGAATTTGCAACCTAGTGGAGGTTAGTATAGATGGACTAATAGAACAAGTCCCATACACTGCTAGAAGCGAAAATATTTTTTCAAAGCTAGATGCAGAAAAAAATTATATTGAACTTGCAACCTGGTGGAGGTTACTATAGATGGACTAATAGAACTAGCCCCACAAACTGCTACAAGCCGAAATATTTTTTCAGAGCTAGATGCAGAAAAAAATTATATTGAATTTGCAACCTGGTGGTGGTTAGTATAGATGGACTAATAGAACAAGTCCCACACACTGCTACAAGCCGAAATATTTTTTCAGAGCTAGATGCAGAAAAAAATTATATTGAATTTGCAACCTGGTGGAGGTTAATATAGATGGACTAATAGAACAAGTCCCACACACTGCTACAAGCCGAAATATTTTTTCAGTGCTAAATGCAGAAAAAATTTATATTGAATTTGCAACCTGGTGGAGGTTAGTAAAGATGGACTAATAGAACAAGACCCACACACTGCTACAAGCTGAAATATTTTTTCAGTGCTAGATGCAGAAAAAAATTATATTGAATTTGCAACCTGTTGGAGGTTAGTATAGATGGACTAATAGAACAAGTACCACACACTTCTCCAAGCCGAAATATTTTTTCAGAGCTAGATGCAGAAAAAAATTATATTGAATTTGCAACCTGGTGGAGGTTAGTATAGATGGACTAATAGAACAAGTCCCACACACTGCTACAAGCCGAAATATTTTTTCAGAGCTAGATGCAGAAAAAAATTATATTGAATTTGCAACCTGGTGGAGATTACTATAGATGGACTAATAGAACAAGATGCACACACTGCTACAAGCCAAATTATTTTTACAGAGCTAGATGCAGAAAAAAATTATATTGAATTTGCAACCTGGTGGAGATTAGTATAGATGGACTAATAGAACAAGTCCCACACACTGCTATTAGCCAAAATATATTTTCAGAGATAGATGCAGAAAAAAATTATATTGAATTTGCAACCTGGTGGAAGTTAGTATAGATGGACTAATAAAACATGTCCCACACACTGCTACAAGCCGAAATATTTTTTCAGAGCTAGATGCAGAAAAAAATTATATTGAATTTGCAACCTGGGGGAGGTTAGTATAGATGGACTAATAGAACAAGTCCCACACACTGCTACAAGCCGAAATTTTTTTCAGAGCTAGATGCAGAAAAAAATTATATTGAATTTGTAACCTGGTGGAGGTTAGTATAGATGGACTAATAGAACAAGTCCCACACACTGGTACAAGCCGAAATATTTTTTCAGAGCTAGATGCAGAAAAAAATTATATTGAATTTGCAACCTGGTGGAGATTACTATAGATGGACTAATAGAACAAGATGCACACACTGCTACAAGCCAAATTATTTTTTTCAGAGCTAGATGCAGAAAAAAATTATATTGAATTTGCAACCTGGTGGAGGTTAGTATAGATGGACTAATAGAACAAGTCCCACACACTGCTACAAGCCAAAATATTTTTTCAGAGCTAGATGCAGAAAAAAATTATATTGAATTTGCAACCTGGTGGAGGTTATTATAGATGGACTAATAGAACAAGTCCCACACACTGCTACAAGCCGAAATATTTTTTCAGAGCTAGATGCAGAAAAAAATTATATTGAATTTGCAACCTAGTGGAGGTTAGTATAGATGGATTAATAGAACAAGTCCCATACACTGCTAGAAGCGAAAATATTTTTTCAAAGCTAGATGCAGAAAAAAATTATATTGAATTTGCAACCTGGTGGAGGTTACTATAGATGGACTAATAGAACTAGCCCCACAAACTGCTACAAGCCGAAATATTTTTTCAGAGCTAGATGCAGAAAAAAATTATATTGAATTTGCAACCTGGTGGTGGTTAGTATAGATGGACTAATAGAACAAGTCCCACACACTGCTACAAGCCGAAATATTTTTTCAGAGCTAGATGCAGAAAAAAATTATATTGAATTTGCAACCTGGTGGAGGTTAATATAGATGGACTAATAGAACAAGTCCCACACACTGCTACAAGCCGAAATATTTTTTCAGTGCTAAATGCAGAAAAAATTTATATTGAATTTGCAACCTGGTGGAGGTTAGTAAAGATGGACTAATAGAACAAGACCCACACACTGCTACAAGCTGAAATATTTTTTCAGTGCTAGATGCAGAAAAAAATTATATTGAATTTGCAACCTGTTGGAGGTTAGTATAGATGGACTAATAGAACAAGTACCACACACTTCTCCAAGCCGAAATATTTTTTCAGAGCTAGATGCAGAAAAAAATTATATTGAATTTGCAACCTGGTGGAGGTTAGTATAGATGGACTAATAGAACAAGTCCCACACACTGCTACAAGCCGAAATATTTTTTCAGAGCTAGATGCAGAAAAAAATTATATTGAATTTGCAACCTGGTGGAGATTACTATAGATGGACTAATAGAACAAGATGCACACACTGCTACAAGCCAAATTATTTTTACAGAGCTAGATGCAGAAAAAAATTATATTGAATTTGCAACCTGGTGGAGATTAGTATAGATGGACTAATAGAACAAGTCCCACACACTGCTATTAGCCAAAATATATTTTCAGAGATAGATGCAGAAAAAAATTATATTGAATTTGCAACCTGGTGGAAGTTAGTATAGATGGACTAATAAAACATGTCCCACACACTGCTACAAGCCGAAATATTTTTTCAGAGCTAGATGCAGAAAAAAATTATATTGAATTTGCAACCTGGGGGAGGTTAGTATAGATGGACTAATAGAACAAGTCCCACACACTGCTACAAGCCGAAATTTTTTTCAGAGCTAGATGCAGAAAAAAATTATATTGAATTTGTAACCTGGTGGAGGTTAGTATAGATGGACTAATAGAACAAGTCCCACACACTGGTACAAGCCGAAATATTTTTTCAGAGCTAGATGCAGAAAAAAATTATATTGAATTTGCAACCTGGTGGAGATTACTATAGATGGACTAATAGAACAAGATGCACACACTGCTACAAGCCAAATTATTTTTTTCAGAGCTAGATGCAGAAAAAAATTATATTGAATTTGCAACCTGGTGGAGATTAGTATAGATGGACTAATAGAACAAGTGCCACACACTGCTTTTAGCCAAAATATATTTTCAGAGACAGATGCAGAAAAAAATTATATTGAATTTGCAACCTGGTGGAGGTTATTATAGATGGACTAATAGAACAAGTCCCACACAGTGCTGCAAGCCGAAATATTTTTTCAGTGCTAGATGCAGAAAAAAATTATATTGAATTTGCAACCTGGTGGAGGTTACTATAGATGGACTAATAGAACAAGTCCCACACACTGCTACAAGCCGAAATATTTTTTCAGAGCTAGATGCAGAAAAAAATTATATTGAATTTGCAACCTGGTGGAGGTTAGTATAGATGGACTAATAGAACAAGTCCCACACACTGCTACAAGCGAAAATATTTTTTCAAAGCTAGATGCAGAAAAAAATTATATTGAATTTGCAACTTGGTGAAGGTTACTATAGATGGACTAATAGAAATAGCCCCACAAACTGCTACAAGCCGAAATATTTTTTCAGTGCTAGATGTAGAAAAAAATTATATTGAATTTGCAACCTGGTGGAGGTTAGTATAAATGGACTAATAGAACAAGTCCCACACACTGCTACAAGCGAAAATATTTTTTCAAAGCTAGATGCAGAAAAAATTTATATTGAATTTGCAACCTGGTGGAGGTTAGTATAGATGGACTAATAGAACAAGTCCCACACACTGCTAGAAGCTAAAATATTTTTTCAGAGCTAGATGCAAAAAAAAATTATATTGAATTTGCAACCTGGTGGAGGTTAGTATAGATGGACTAATAGAACAAGTCCCACACACTGCTACAAGCCGAAATATTTTTTCAGAGCTAGATGCAGAAAAAAATTATATTGAATTTGCAACCTGGTGGAGGTAAGTATAGATGGACTAATAGAACAAGTCCCACACACTGCTACAAGCCGAAATATTTTTTCTGAGCTAGATGCAGAAAAAAATTATATTGAATTTGCGACCTGGTGGAGGTTAGTATAGATGGACTAATAGAACAAGTCCCTCACACTGCTACAAGCCGAAATATTTTTTCAGAGCTAGATGCAGAAAAAAATTATATTGAATTTGCAACCTGGTGGAGGTTAGTATAGATGGACTAATTGAACAAGTCCCACACACTGCTACAAGCCGAAATATTTTTTCAGAGCTAAATGTAGAAAAAAATTATATTGAATTTGCAACCTGGTGGAGGTTAGTATAGATGGACTAATAGAACAAGTTCCACACACGGCTACAAGCCGAAATATTTTTTCAGAGCTAGATGCAGAAAAAAATTATATTGAATTTGCAACCTGGTGGAGGTTACTATAGATGGACTAATAGAACAAGTCCCACACACTGCTACAAGCCAAAATATTTTCTCAGAGCTAGATGCAGGAAAAAATTATATTGAATTTGCAACCTGGTGGAGGTTAGTATAGATGGACTAATAGAACATGTCCCACACACTGCTAGAAGCCAAAATATTTTTTCAGTGCTATGTGCAGAAAAAAATTATATTGAATTTGCAACCTGGTGGAGGTTAGTATAGATGGACTAATAGAACAAGTCCCACTCACTGCTACAAGCCGAAATATTTTTTCAGCGCTAGATGCAGAAAAAAATTATATTGAATTTGCAACCTGGTGGAGGTTAGTATAGATGGACTAATAGAACAAGTCCCACACACTGCTACAAGCCAAAATATTTTTTCAGAGCTAGATGCAGAAAAAAATTATATTGAATTTGCAACCTGGTGGACGTTAGTATAGATGGACTAATAGAACAAGTCCCACACACTGCTACAAGCCGAAATATTTTTTCAGTGCTAGATGTAGAAAAAAATTATATTGAATTTGCAACCTGGTGGAGGTTAGTATAAATGGACTAATAGAACAAGTCCCACACACTGCTACAAGCGAAAATATTTTTTCAAAGCTAGATGCAGAAAAAATTTATATTGAATTTGCAACCTGGTGGAGGTTAGTATAGATGGACTAATAGAACAAGTCCCACACACTGCTAGAAGCCAAAATATTTTTTCAGAGCTAGATGCAAAAAAAAATTATATTGAATTTCCAACCTGGTGGAGGTTAGTATAGATGGACTAATAGAACAAGTCCCACACACTGCTACAAGCCGAAATATTTTTTCAGAGCTAGATGCAGAAAAAAATTATATTGAATTTGCAACCTGGTGGAGGTTAGTATAGATGGACTAATAGAACAAGTCCCACACACTGCTACAAGCCAAAATATTTTTTCAGAGCTAGATGCAGAAAAAAATTATATTGAATTTGCAACCTGGTGGAGGTTATTATAGATGGACTAATAGAACAAGTCCCACACACTGCTACAAGCCGAAATATTTTTTCAGAGCTAGATGCAGAAAAAAATTATATTGAATTTGCAACCTGGTGGAGGTTAGTATAGATGGACTAATAGAACAAGTCCCATACACTGCTAGAAGCGAAAATATTTTTTCAAAGCTAGATGCAGAAAAAAATTATATTGAATTTGCAACCTGGTGGAGGTTACTATAGATGGACTAATAGAACTAGCCCCACAAACTGCTACAAGCCGAAATATTTTTTCAGAGCTAGATGCAGAAAAAAATTATATTGAATTTGCAACCTGGTGGTGGTTAGTATAGATGGACTAATAGAACAAGTCCCACACACTGCTACAAGCCGAAATATTTTTTCAGAGCTAGATGCAGAAAAAAATTATATTGAATTTGCAACCTGGTGGAGGTTAGTATAGATGGACTAATAGAACAAGTCCCACACACTGCTACAAGCCAAAATATTTTTTCAGAGCTAGATGCAGAAAAAAATTATATTGAATTTGCAACCTGGTGGAGGTTATTATAGATGGACTAATAGAACAAGTCCCACACACTGCTACAAGCCGAAATATTTTTTCAGAGCTAGATGCAGAAAAAAATTATATTGAATTTGCAACCTGGTGGAGGTTAGTATAGATGGACTAATAGAACAAGTCCCATACACTGCTAGAAGCGAAAATATTTTTTCAAAGCTAGATGCAGAAAAAAATTATATTGAATTTGCAACCTGGTGGAGGTTACTATAGATGGACTAATAGAACTAGCCCCACAAACTGCTACAAGCCGAAATATTTTTTCAGAGCTAGATGCAGAAAAAAATTATATTGAATTTGCAACCTGGTGGTGGTTAGTATAGATGGACTAATAGAACAAGTCCCACACACTGCTACAAGCCGAAATATTTTTTCAGAGCTAGATGCAGAAAAAAATTATATTGAATTTGCAACCTGGTGGAGGTTAGTATAGATGGACTAATAGAACAAGTCCCACACACTGCTACAAGCCGAAATATTTTTTCAGTGCAAAATGCAGAAAAAATTTATATTGAATTTGCAACCTGGTGGAGGTTAGTAAAGATGGACTAATAGAACAAGACCCACACACTGCTACAAGCTGAAATATTTTTTCAGTGCTAGATGCAGAAAAAAATTATATTGAATTTGCAACCTGTTGGAGGTTAGTATAGATGGACTAATAGAGCAAGTACCACACACTTCTCCAAACCGAAATATTTTTTCAGAGCTAGATGCAGAAAAATATTATATTGAATTTGCAACCTGGTGGAGGTTAGTATAGATGGACTAATAGAACAAGTCCCACACACTGCTACAAGCCGAAATATTTTTTCAGAGCTAGATGCAGAAAAAAATTATATTGAATTTGCAACCTGGTGGAGATTACTATAGATGGACTAATAGAACAAGTCCCACACACTGCTACAAGCCGAAATATTTTTTCAGAGATAGATGCAGAAAAAAATTATATTGAATTTGCAACCTGGTGGAAGTTAGTATAGATGGACTAATAAAACATGTCCCACACACTGCTACAAGCCGAAATATTTTTTCAGAGCTAGATGCAGATAAAAATTATATTGAATTTGCAACCTGGGGGAGGTTAGTATAGATGGACTAATAGAACAAGTACCACACACTGCTACAAGCCGAAATTTTTTTCAGAGCTAGATGCAGAAAAAAATTATATTGAATTTGCAACCTGGTGGAGGTTAGTATAGATGGACTAATAGAACAAGTCCCACACACTGGTACAAGCCGAAATATTTTTTCAGAGCTAGATGCAGAAAAAAATTATATTGAATTTGCAACCTGGTGGAGATTACTATAGATGGACTAATAGAACAAGATGCACACACTGCTACAAGCCAAATTATTTTTTTCAGAGCTAGATGCAGAAAAAAATTATATTGAATTTGCAACCTGGTGGAGATTAGTATAGATGGACTAATAGAACAAGTGCCACACACTGCTTTTAGCCAAAATATATTTTCAGAGACAGATGCAGAAAAAAATTATATTGAATTTGCAACCTGGTGGAGGTTATTATAGATGGACTAATAGAACAAGTCCCACACAGTGCTGCAAGCCGAAATATTTTTTCAGTGCTAGATGCAGAAAAAAATTATATTGAATTTGCAACCTGGTGGAGGTTACTATAGATGGACTAATAGAACAAGTCCCACACACTGCTACAAGCCGAAATATTTTTTCAGAGCTAGAGGCAGAAAAAAATTATATTGAATTTGCAACCTGGTGGAGGTTAGTATAGATGGACTAATAGAACAAGTCCCACACACTGCTACAAGCGAAAATATTTTTTCAAAGCTAGATGCAGAAAAAAAATATATTGAATTTGCAACCTGGTGAAGTTTACTATAGATGGACTAATAGAAATAGCCCCACAAACTGCTACAAGCCGAAATATTTTTTCAGAGGTAGATGCAGAAAAAAATTATATTGAATTTGCAACCTGGTGGTGGTTAGTATAGATGGAATAATAGAACAAGTCCCACACACTGCTACAAGCCGAAATATTTTTTCAGAGCTAGATGCAGAAAAAAATTATATTGAATTTGCAACCTGGTGGAGGTTAGTATAGATGGACTAATAGAACAAGTCCCACACACTGCTACAAGCTGAAATATTTTTTCAGTGCTAGATGCAGAAAAAAATTATATTGCATTTGCAACCTGGTGGAGGTTAGTAAAGATGGACTAATAGAACAAGTCCCACACACTGCTACAAGCTGAAATATTTTTTCAGTGCTAGATGCAGAAAAAAATTATATTGAATTTACAACCTGTTGGAGGTTAGTATAGATGGACTAATAGAACAAGTCCCACACACTGCTACAAGCCGAAATATTTTTTCAGAGCTAGATGCAGAAAAAAATTATATTGAATTTGCAACCTGGTGGAGGTTAGTATAGATGGACTTATAGAACAAGTCCCACACACTGCTATTAGCCAAAATATATTTTCAGAGATAGATGCAGAAAAAAATTATATTGAATTTGCAACCTGGTGGAGGTTAGTATAGATGGACTAATAGAACAAGTCCCACACACTGCTACAGGCCGAAATATTTTTTCAGAATTAGATGCAGAAAAAAATTATATTGAATTTGCAACCTGGGGGAGGTTAGTATAGATAGACTAATAGAACAAGTCCCACCCACTGCTACAAGCCGAATATTTTTTCAGAGCTAGATGCAGAAAAAAATTATATTGAATTTGCAACCTGGTGGAGGTTAGTATAGATGGACTAATAGAACAAGTCCCACACACTGCTACAAGCCAAAATATTTTTTCAGAGCTAGATGCAGAAAAAAATTATATTGAATTTGCAACCTGGTGGAGATTACTATAGATGGACTAATACAACAAGATGCACACACTGCTACAAGCCAAATTATTTTTTCAGAGCTAGATGCAGAAAAAAATTATATTGAATTTGCAACCTGGTGGAGATTAGTATAAATGGACTAATAGAACAAGTCCCACACACTGCTACAAGTAAAAATATTTTTTCAAAGCTAGATGCAGAAAAAATTTATATTGAATTTGCAACCTGGTGGAGGTTAGTATAGATGGACTAATTGAACAAGTCCCACACACTGCTACAAGCCGAAATATTTTTTCAGAGATAAATGTAGAAAAAAAATTATATTGAATTTGCAACCTGGTGGAGGTTAGTATAGATGGACTAATAGAACAAGTCCCACACACGGCTACAAGCCGAAATATTTTTTCAGAGCTAGATTCAGAAAAAAATTATATTGAGTTTGCAACCTGGTGGAGGTTACTATAGATGGACTGATAGAATAAGTCCCACACACTGCTACAAGCCAAAATATTTTTTCAGAGCTAGATGCAGAAAAAAATTATATTGAATTTGCAACCTGGTGGAGGTTAGTATAGATGGACTAATAGAACAAGTCCCACACACTGCTAGAAGCCAAAATATTTTTTCAGTGCTATATGCAGAAAAAAATTATATTGAATTTGCAACCTGGTGGAGGTTAGTATAGATGGACTGATAGAACAAGTCCCACACACTGCTACAAGCCAAAATATTTTTTCAGCGCTAGATGCAGAAAAAAATTATATTGAATTTGCAACATGGTGGAGGTTAGTATAGATGGACTAATAGAACAAGTCCTACACACTGCTACAAGCCGAAATATTTTTTCAGAGCTAGATGCAGAAAAAAATTATATTGAATTTGCAACCTGGTGGAGGTTAGTATAGATGGACTAATAGAACAAGTCCCACAAACTGCTACAAGCCGAAATATTTTTTCAGTGCTAGATGTAGAAAAAAATTATATTGAATTTGCAACCTGGTGGAGGTTAGTATAAATGGACTAATAGAACAAGTCCCACACACTGCTACAAGCGAAAATATTTTTTCAAAGCTAGATGCAGAAAAAATTTATATTGAATTTGCAACCTGGTAGAGGTTAGTATAGATGGACTAATAGAACAAGTCCCACACAGTGCTAGAAGCCAAAATATTTTTTCAGAGCTAGATGCAGAAAAAAATTATATTGAATTTGCAACCTGGTGGAGATTACTATAGATGGACTAATAGAACAAGATGCACACACTGCTACAAGCCAAATTATTTTTTCAGAGCTAGATGCAGAAAAAAATTATATTGAATTTGCAACCTGGTGGAGATTAGTATAGATGGACTAATAGAACAAGTGCCACACACTGCTATTAGCCAAAATATATTTTCAGAGATAGATGCAGAAAAAAATTATATTGAATTTGCAACCTGGTGGAGGTTAGTATAGATGGACGAATAGAACAAGTCCCACACACTGCTACAAGCCGAAATACTTTTTCAGTGCTAGATGCAGAAAAAAATTATATTGAATTTGCAACCTGGTGGAGGTTACTATAGATGGACTAATAGAACAAGTCCCACACACTGCTACAAGCCGAATATTTTTTCAGAGCTAGATGCAGAAAAAAATGATATTGAATTTGCAACCTGGTGGAGGTTAGTATAGATGGACTAATAGAACAAGTCCCACACACTGCTACAAGCTGAAATATTTTATCAGTGCTAGATGCAGAAAAAAATTATATTGAATTTGCAACCTGGTGGAGGTTAGTATAGATGGACTAATAGAACAAGTCCCACACACTGCTACAAGCTGAAATATTTTTTCAGAGCTAGATGCAGAAAAAAATTATATTGAATTTGCAACCTCGTGGAGGTTACTATAGATGGACTAATAGAACAAGTCCCACAAACTGCTACAAGCCAAAATATTTTTTCAAAGCTAGATGCAGAAAAAAATTATATTGAATTTGCAACCTGGTGGTGGTTAGTATAGATGGACTAATAGAACAAGTCCCACACACTGCTACAAGCCGAAATATTTTTTCAGAGCTAGATGCAGGAAAAAATTATATTGAATTTGCAACCTGGTGGAGGTTAGTATAGATGGACTAATAGAACAAGTCCCACACACTGCTACAAGCCGAAATATTTTTTCAGAGCTAGATGCAGAAAAAAATTATATTGAATTTGAAACCTGGTGGAGGTTAGTATAGATGGACTAATAGAACAAGTCCCACACACTGCTATTAGCCAAAATATATTTTCAGAGATAGATGCAGAAAAAAATTATATTGAATTTGCAACCTGGTGGAGGTTAGTATAGATGGACTAATAGAACAAGTCCCACACACTGCTACAGGCCGAAATATTTTTTCAGAGTTAGATGCAGAAAAAAATTATATTGAATTTGCAACCTGGGGGAGGTTAGTATAGATGGACTAATAGAACAAGTCCCACACACTGCTACAAGCCGAATATTTTTTCAGAGCTAGATGCAGAAAAAAATTATATTGAATTTGCAACCTGGTGGAGGTTAGTATAGATGGACTAATAGAACAAGTCCCACACACTGCTACAAGCCGAAATATTTTTTCAGAGCTAGATGGAGAAAAAATTATATTGAATTTGCAACCTGGTGGAGATTACTATAGATGGACTAATAGAACAAGATGCACACACTGCTACAAGCCAAATTATTTTTTCAGAGCTAGATGCAGAAAAAAATTATATTGAATTTGCAACCTGGTGGAGATTAGTATAAATGGACTAATAGAACAAGTCCCACACACTGCTACAAGCAAAAATATTTTTTCAAAGCTAGATGCAGAAAAAATTTATATTGAATTTGCAACCTGGTGGAGGTTAGTATAGATGGACTAATAGAACAAGTCCCACACACAGCTACAAGCTGAAATACTTTTTCAGAGCTAGATGCAGAAAAAAATTATATTGAATTTGCAACCTGGTGGAGGTTAGTATAGATGGACTAATTGAACAAGTCCCACACACTGCTACAAGCCGAAATATTTTTTCAGAGCTAAATGTAGAAAAAAATTATATTGAATTTGCAACCTGGTGGAGGTTAGTATAGATGGACTAATAGAACAAGTCCCACACACGGCTACAAGCCGAAATATTTTTTCAGAGCTAGATGCAGAAAAAAATTATATTGAGTTTGCAACCTGGTGGAGGTTACTATAGATGGACTAATAGAACAAGTCCCACACATTGCTACAAGCCAAAATATTTTTTCAGAGCTAGATGCAGAAAAAAATTATATTGAATTTGCAACCTGGTGGAGGTTAGTATAGATGGACTAATAGAACAAGTCCCACACACTGCTAGAAGCCAAAATATTTTTTCAGTGCTATATGCAGAAAAAAATTATATTGAATTTGCAAACTGGTGGAGGTTAGTATAGATGGACTAATAGAACAAGTCCCACACACTGCTACAAGCCGAAATATTTTTTCAGCGCTAGATGCAGAAAAAAATTATATTGAATTTGCAACCTGGTGGAGGTTAGTATAGATGGACTAATAGAACAAGTCCCACACACTGCTACAAGCCGAAATATTTTTTCAGAGCTAGATGTAGAAAAAAATTATATTGAATTTGCAACCTGGTGGAGGTTAGTATAGATGGACTAATAGAACAAGTCCCACACACTGCTACAAGCCGAAACATTTTTTCAGTGCTAGATGTAGAAAAAAATTATATTGAATTTGCAACCTGGTGGAGGTTAGTATAAATGGACTAATACAACAAGTCCCACACACTGCTACAAGCGAAAATATTTTTTCAAAGCTAGATGCAGAAAAAATTTATATTGAATTTGCAACCTGGTGGAGGTTAGTACAGATGGACTAATAGAACAAGTCCCACACACTGCTAGAAGCCAAAATTTTTTTTCAGAGCTAGATGTAAAAAAAAATTATATTGAATTTGCAACCTGGTGGAGGTTAGTATAGATGGACTAATAGAACAAGTCCCACACACTGCCAGAAGCCGAAATATTTTTTCAGAGCTAGATGCAGAAAAAAATGATATTGAATTTGCAACCTGGTGGAGGTTAGTATAGATGGACTAATAGAACAAGTCCCACACACTGCTACAAGCCGAAATATTTTTTCAGAGCTAGATGCAGAAAAAAATTATATTGAATTTGCAACCTGGTGGAGGTTAGTATAGATGGACTAATAGAACAAGTCACACACACTGCTGCAAGCCGAAATATTTTTTCAGAGCTAGATGCAGAAAAAAATTATATTGAATTTGCAACCTGGTGGAGATTACTATAGATGGACTAATAGAACAAGATGCACACACTGCTACAAGCCAAATTATTTTTTCAGAGCTAGATGCAGAAAAAAATTATATTGAATTTGCAACCTGGTGGAGATTAGTATAGATGGACTAATAGAACAAGTGCCACACACTGCTATTAGATAAAATATATTTTCAGAGATAGATGCAGAAAAAAATTATATTGAATTTGCAACCTGGTGGAGGTTAGTATAGATGAACGAATAGAACAAGTCCCACACACTGCTACAAGCCGAAATATTTTTTCAGTGCTAGATGCAGAAAAAAATTATATTGAATTTGCAACCTGGTGGAGGTTACTATAGATGGACTAATAGAACAAGTCCCACACACTGCTACAAGCCAAATATTTTTTCAGAGCTAGATGCAGAAAAAAATTATATTGAATTTGCAACCTGGTGGAGGTTAGTATAGATGGACTAATAGAACAAGTCCCACACACTGCTACAAGCTGAAATATTTTTTCAGTTCTAGATGCAGAAAAAAATTATATTGAATTTGCAACCTGGTGGAGGTTAGTATAGATGGACTAATAGAACAAGTCCCACACACTGCTACAAGCTGAAATATTTTTTCAGAGCTAGATACAGAAAAAAATTATATTGAATTTGCAACCTCATGGATGTTACTATAGATGGACTAATAGAACAAGTCCCACAAACTGCTACAAGCCGAAATATTTTTTCAAAGCTAGATGCAGAAAAAAATTATATTGAATTTGCAACCTGGTGGTGGTTAGTATAGATGGACTAATAGAACAAGTCCCACACACTGCTACAAGCCGAAATATTTTTTCAGAGCTAGATGCAGGAAAAAATTATATTGAATTTGCAACCTGGTGGAGGTTAGTATAGATGGACTAATAGAACAAGTCCCACACACTGCTACAAGCTGAAATATTTTTTCAGTGCTAGATGCAGAAAAAAATTATATTGAATTTGCAACCTGGTGGAGGTTAGTATATATGGACTAATAGAACAAGTCCCACACACGGCTACAAGCCGAAATATTTTTTCAGAGCTAGATGCAGAAAAAATTATATTGAATTTGCAACCTGGTGGAGGTTAGTATAGATGGACTAATAGAACAAGTCCCACACACTGCTACAAGCCGAAATATTTTTTCAGAGCTAGATGCAGAAAAAAATTATATTGAATTTGCAACTTGGTGGAGGTTATTATAGATGGATTAATAGTACAAGTCTCACAGACTGCTACAAGCCGAAATATTTTTTCAGAGCTAGATGGAGAAAAAAATTATACTGCATTTGCAACCTGGTGGAGGTTACTATAGATGGACTAATAGAAAAAGTCCCACAAACTGCTGCAAGCCAAAATATTTTTTCAGAGCTAGATGCAGAAAAAAATTATATTGAATTTGCAACCTGGTGGTGGTTAGTATAGATGGACTAATAGAACAAGTCCCACACACTGCTACAAGCCGAAATATTTTTTCAGAGCTAGATGCAGAAAAAAATGATATTGAATATGCAACCTGGTGGAGGTTAGTATAGATGGACTAATAGAACAAGTCCCACACACTGCTATTAGCCAAAATATATTTTCAGAGATAGATGCAGAAAAAAATTATATTGAATTTGCAACCTGGTGGAGGTTAGTATAGATGGACTAATAGAACAAGTCCCACACACTGCTACAGGCCGAAATATTTTTTCAGAGTTAGATGCAGAAAAAAATTATATTGAATTTGCAACCTGGGGGAGGTTAGTATAGATGGACTAATAGAACAAGTCCCACACACTGCTACAAGCCGAATATTTTTTCAGAGCTAGATGCAGAAAAAATTTATATTGAATTTGCAACCTGGTGGAGGTTAGTATAGATGGACTAATAGAACAAGTCCCACACACAGCTACAAGCTGAAATACTTTTTCAGAGCTAGATGCAGAAAAAAATTATATTGAATTTGCAACCTGGTGGAGGTTAGTATAGATGGACTAATTGAACAAGTCCCACACACTGCTACAAGCCGAAATATTTTTTCAGAGCTAAATGTAGAAAAAAATTATATTGAATTTGCAACCTGGTGGAGGTTAGTATAGATGGACTAATAGAACAAGTCCCACACACGGCTACAAGCCGAAATATTTTTTCAGAGCTAGATGCAGAAAAAAATTATATTGAGTTTGCAACCTGGTGGAGGTTACTATAGATGGACTAATAGAACAAGTCCCACACATTGCTACAAGCCAAAATATTTTTTCAGAGCTAGATGCAGAAAAAAATTATATTGAATTTGCAACCTGGTGGAGGTTAGTATAGATGGACTAATAGAACAAGTCCCACACACTGCTAGAAGCCAAAATATTTTTTCAGTGCTATATGCAGAAAAAAATTATATTGAATTTGCAAACTGGTGGAGGTTAGTATAG
Source organism: Phyllobates terribilis (assembly GCF_046119375.1). Taxonomy (NCBI): domain Eukaryota; kingdom Metazoa; phylum Chordata; class Amphibia; order Anura; family Dendrobatidae; genus Phyllobates; species Phyllobates terribilis. The sequence goes on along the minus strand of NW_027362768.1, from coordinate 241,511,765 downwards.
ATGGACTAATAGAACAAGTCCCACACACTGCTACAAGCCGAAATATTTTTTCAGCGCTAGATGCAGAAAAAAATTATATTGAATTTGCAACCTGGTGGAGGTTAGTATAGATGGACTAATAGAACAAGTCCCACACACTGCTACAAGCCGAAATATTTTTTCAGAGCTAGATGTAGAAAAAAATTATATTGAATTTGCAACCTGGTGGAGGTTAGTATAGATGGACTAATAGAACAAGTCCCACACACTGCTACAAGCCGAAACATTTTTTCAGTGCTAGATGTAGAAAAAAATTATATTGAATTTGCAACCTGGTGGAGGTTAGTATAAATGGACTAATACAACAAGTCCCACACACTGCTACAAGCGAAAATATTTTTTCAAAGCTAGATGCAGAAAAAATTTATATTGAATTTGCAACCTGGTGGAGGTTAGTACAGATGGACTAATAGAACAAGTCCCACACACTGCTAGAAGCCAAAATTTTTTTTCAGAGCTAGATGTAAAAAAAAATTATATTGAATTTGCAACCTGGTGGAGGTTAGTATAGATGGACTAATAGAACAAGTCCCACACACTGCCAGAAGCCGAAATATTTTTTCAGAGCTAGATGCAGAAAAAAATGATATTGAATTTGCAACCTGGTGGAGGTTAGTATAGATGGACTAATAGAACAAGTCCCACACACTGCTACAAGCCGAAATATTTTTTCAGAGCTAGATGCAGAAAAAAATTATATTGAATTTGCAACCTGGTGGAGGTTAGTATAGATGGACTAATAGAACAAGTCACACACACTGCTGCAAGCCGAAATATTTTTTCAGAGCTAGATGCAGAAAAAAATTATATTGAATTTGCAACCTGGTGGAGATTACTATAGATGGACTAATAGAACAAGATGCACACACTGCTACAAGCCAAATTATTTTTTCAGAGCTAGATGCAGAAAAAAATTATATTGAATTTGCAACCTGGTGGAGATTAGTATAGATGGACTAATAGAACAAGTGCCACACACTGCTATTAGATAAAATATATTTTCAGAGATAGATGCAGAAAAAAATTATATTGAATTTGCAACCTGGTGGAGGTTAGTATAGATGAACGAATAGAACAAGTCCCACACACTGCTACAAGCCGAAATATTTTTTCAGTGCTAGATGCAGAAAAAAATTATATTGAATTTGCAACCTGGTGGAGGTTACTATAGATGGACTAATAGAACAAGTCCCACACACTGCTACAAGCCAAATATTTTTTCAGAGCTAGATGCAGAAAAAAATTATATTGAATTTGCAACCTGGTGGAGGTTAGTATAGATGGACTAATAGAACAAGTCCCACACACTGCTACAAGCTGAAATATTTTTTCAGTTCTAGATGCAGAAAAAAATTATATTGAATTTGCAACCTGGTGGAGGTTAGTATAGATGGACTAATAGAACAAGTCCCACACACTGCTACAAGCTGAAATATTTTTTCAGAGCTAGATACAGAAAAAAATTATATTGAATTTGCAACCTCATGGATGTTACTATAGATGGACTAATAGAACAAGTCCCACAAACTGCTACAAGCCGAAATATTTTTTCAAAGCTAGATGCAGAAAAAAATTATATTGAATTTGCAACCTGGTGGTGGTTAGTATAGATGGACTAATAGAACAAGTCCCACACACTGCTACAAGCCGAAATATTTTTTCAGAGCTAGATGCAGGAAAAAATTATATTGAATTTGCAACCTGGTGGAGGTTAGTATAGATGGACTAATAGAACAAGTCCCACACACTGCTACAAGCTGAAATATTTTTTCAGTGCTAGATGCAGAAAAAAATTATATTGAATTTGCAACCTGGTGGAGGTTAGTATATATGGACTAATAGAACAAGTCCCACACACGGCTACAAGCCGAAATATTTTTTCAGAGCTAGATGCAGAAAAAATTATATTGAATTTGCAACCTGGTGGAGGTTAGTATAGATGGACTAATAGAACAAGTCCCACACACTGCTACAAGCCGAAATATTTTTTCAGAGCTAGATGCAGAAAAAAATTATATTGAATTTGCAACTTGGTGGAGGTTATTATAGATGGATTAATAGTACAAGTCTCACAGACTGCTACAAGCCGAAATATTTTTTCAGAGCTAGATGGAGAAAAAAATTATACTGCATTTGCAACCTGGTGGAGGTTACTATAGATGGACTAATAGAAAAAGTCCCACAAACTGCTGCAAGCCAAAATATTTTTTCAGAGCTAGATGCAGAAAAAAATTATATTGAATTTGCAACCTGGTGGTGGTTAGTATAGATGGACTAATAGAATAAGTCCCACACACTGCTACAAGCCGAAATATTTTTTCAGAGCTAGATGCAGAAAAAAATTATATTGAATATGCAACCTGGTGGAGGTTAGTATAGATGGACTAATAGAACAAGTCCCACACACTGCTATTAGCCAAAATATATTTTCAGAGATAGATGCAGAAAAAAATTATATTGAATTTGCAACCTGGTGGAGGTTAGTATAGATGGACTAATAGAACAAGTCCCACACACTGCTACAGGCCGAAATATTTTTTCAGAGTTAGATGCAGAAAAAAATTATATTGAATTTGCAACCTGGGGGAGGTTAGTATAGATGGACTAATAGAACAAGTCCCACACACTGCTACAAGCCGAATATTTTTTCAGAGCTAGATGCAGAAAAAAATTATATTGAATTTGCAACCTGGTGGAGGTTAGTATAGATGGACTAATAGAACAAGTCCCACACACTGCTACAAGCTGAAATATTTTTTCAGAGCTAGATGCAGAAAAAAATTATATTGAATTTGCAACCTGGTGGAGATTACTATAGATGGACTAATAGAACAAGATGCACACACTGCTACAAGCCAAATTATTTTTTCAGTGCTAGATGCAGAAAAAAATGATATTGAATTTGCAACCTGGTGGAGATTAGTATAAATGGACTAATAGAACAAGTCCCACACACTGCTACAAGCAAAAATATTTTTTCAAAGCTAGATGCAGAAAAAATTTATATTGAATTTGCAACCTGGTGGAGGTTAGTATAGATGGACTAATAGAACAAGTCCCACACACTGCTACAAGCCGAAATACTTTTTCAGAGCTAGATACAGAAAAAAATTATATTGAATTTGCAACCTGGTGGAGGTTAGTATAGATGGACTAATTGAACAAGTCCCACACACTGCTACAAGCCGAAATATTTTTTCAGAGCCAAATGTAGAAAAAAATTATATTGAATTTGCAACCTGGTGGAGGTTAGTATAGATGGACTAATAGAACAAGTCCCACACACGGCTACAAGCCAAAATATTTTTTCAGAGCTAGATGCAGAAAAAAGTTATATTGAGTTTGCAACCTGGTGGAGGTTACTATAGATGGACTAATAGAACAAGTCCCACACACTGCTACAAGCCAAAATATTTTTTCAGAGCTAGATGCAGAAAAAAATTATATTGAATTTGCAACCTGGTGGAGGTTAGTATAGATGGACTAATAGAACAAGTCCCACACACTGCTAGAAGCCAAAATATTTTTTCAGTGCTATATGCAGAAAAAAATTATATTGAATTTGCAACCTGGTGGAGGCTAGTATACATGGACTAATAGAACAAGTCCCACACACTGCTACAAGCCGAAATATTTTTTCAGCGCTAGATGCAGAAAAAAATTATATTGAATTTGCAACCTGGTGGAGGTTAGTATAGATGGACTAATAGAACATGTCCCACACACTGCTACAAGCCGAAATATTTTTTCAGAGCTAGATGTAGAAAAAAATTATATTGAATTTGCAACCTGGTGGAGGTTAGTATAGATGGACTAATAGAACAAGTCCCACACACTGCTACAAGCCGAAACATTTTTTCAGTGCTAGATGTAGAAAAAAATTATATTGAATTTGCAACCTGGTGGAGGTTAGTATAAATGGACTAATAGAACAAGTCCCACACACTGCTACAAGCGAAAATATTTTTTCAAAACTAGATGCAGAAAAAATTTATATTGAATTTGCAACCTGGTGGAGGTTAGTACAGATGGACTAATAGAACAAGTCCCACACACTGCTAGAAGCTAAAATATTTTTTCAGAGCTAGATGCAGAAAAAAATTATATTGAATTTGCAACCTGGTGGAGGTTAGTATAGATGGACTAATAGAACAAGTCCCACACACTGCTACAAGCTGAAATATTTTTTCAGAGCTAGATGCAGAAAAAAATTATATTGAATTTGCAACCTCGTGGAGGTTACTATAGATGGACTAATAGAACAAGTCCCACAAACTGCTACAAGCCGAAATATTTTTTCAAAGCTAGATGCAGAAAAAAATTATATTGAATTTGCAACCTGGTGGTGGTTAGTATAGATGGACTAATAGAACAAGTCCCACACACTGCTACAAGCCGAAATATTTTTTCAGAGCTAGATGCAGGAAAAAATTATATTGAATTTGCAACCTGGTGGAGGTTAGTATAGATGGACTAATAGAACAAGTCCCACACACTGCTACAAGCTGAAATATTTTTTCAGTGCTAGATGCAGAAAAAAATTATATTGAATTTGCAACCTGGTTTAGGTTAGTATATATGGACTAATAGAACAAGTCCCACACACTGCTACAAGCCGAAATATTTTTTCAGAGCTAGATGCAGAAAAAATTATATTGAATTTGCAACCTGGTGGAGGTTAGTATAGATGGACTAATAGAACAAGTCCCACACACTGCTACAAGCCGAAATATATTTTCAGAGCTAGATGCAGAAAAAAATTATATTGAATTTGCAACTTGGTGGAGGTTATTATAGATGGACTAATAGTACAAGTCTCACACACTGCTACAAGCCGAAATATTTTTTCAGAGCTAGATGGAGAAAAAAATTATATTGAATTTGCAACCTGGTGGAGATTACTATAGATGGACTAATAGAACAAGATGCACACACTGCTACAAGCCAAATTATTTTTTCAGTGCTAGATGCAGAAAAAAATTATATTGAATTTGCAACCTGGTGGAGATTAGTATAAATGGACTAATAGAACAATTCCCACACACTGCTACAAGCAAAAATATTTTTTCAAAGCTAGATGCAGAAAAAATTTATATTGAATTTGCAACCTGGTGGAGGTTAGTATAGATGGACTAATAGAACAAGTCCCACACACTGCTACAAGCCGAAATACTTTTTCAGAGCTAGATACAGAAAAAAATTATATTGAATTTGCAACCTGGTGGAGGTTAGTATAGATGGACTAATTGAACCAGTCCCACACACTGCTACAAGCCGAAATATTTTTTCAGAGCTAAATGTAGAAAAAAATTATATTGAGTTTGCAACCTGGTGGAGGTTACTATAGATGGACTAATAGAACAAGTCCCACACACGGCTACAAGCCGAAATATTTTTTCAGAGCTAGATGCAGAAAAAAATTATATTGAGTTTGCAACCTGGTGGAGGTTACTATAGATGGACTAATAGAACAAGTCCCACACACTGCTACAAGCCAAAATATTTTTTCAGAGCTAGATGCAGAAAAAAATTATATTGAATTTGCAACCTGGTGGAGGTTAGTATAGATGGACTAATAGAACAAGTCCCACACACTGCTAGAAGCCAAAATATTTTTTCAGTGCTATATGCAGAAAAAAATTATATTGAATTTGCAACCTGGTGGAGGTTAGTATAGATGGACTAATAGAACAAGTCCCACACACTGCTACAAGCCGAAACATTTTTTCAGTGCTAGATGTAGAAAAAAATTATATTGAATTTGCAACCTGGTCGAGGTTACTATAAATGGACTAATAGAACAAGTCCCACACACTGCTACAAGCGAAAATATTTTTTCAAAGCTAGATGCAGAAAAAATTTATATTGAATTTGCAACCTGGTGGAGGTTAGTATAGATGGACTAATAGAACAAGTCCCACACACTGCTAGAAGCCAAAATATTTTTTCAGAGCTAGATGCAAAAAAAAATTATATTGAATTTGCAACCTGGTGGAGGTTAGTATAGATGGACTAATAGAACAAGTCCCACACACTGCTACAAGCCGAAATATTTTTTCAGAGCTAGATGCAGAAAAAAATGATATTGAATTTGCAACCTGGTGGAGGTTAGTATAGATGGACTAATAGAACAAGTCCCACACACTGCTACAAGCCGAAATATTTTTTCAGAGCTAGATGCAGAAAAAAATTATATTGAATTTGCAACCTGGTGGTGGTTAGTATAGATGGACTAATAGAACAAGTCCCACACACTGCTACAAGCCGAAATATTTTTTCAGAGCTAGATGCAGAAAAAAATTATATTGAATTTGCAGCCTGGTGGAGATTACTATAGATGGACTAATAGAACAAGATGCACACACTGCTACAAGCCAAATTATTTTTTCAGAGCTAGATGCAGAAAAAAATTATTTTGAATTTGCAACCTGGTGGAGATTAGTATAGATGGACTAATAGAACAAGTGCCACACACTGCTATTAGCCAAAATATATTTTCAGAGATAGATGCAGAAAAAAATTATATTGAATTTGCAACATGGTGGAGGTTAGTATAGATGGACGAATAGAACAAGTCCCACACATTGCTACAAGCCGAAAAAATTTTTCAGTGCTAGATGCAGAAAAAAATTATATTGAATTTGCAACCTGGTGGAGGTTACTATAGATGGACTAATAGAACAAGTCCACACACTGCTACAAGCCAAAATATTTTTTCAGAGCTAGATGCAGAAAAAAATTATATTGAATTTGCAACCTGGTGGAGGTTAGTATAGATGGACTAATAGAACGAGTCCCACACACTGCTACAAGCCGAAATATTTTTTCAGTGCTAGATGCAGAAAAAAATTATATTGAATTTGCAACCTGGTGGAGGTTAGTATAGATGGACTAATAGAACAAGTCCCACACACTGCTACAAGCGAAAATATTTTTTCAAAGCTAGATGCAGAAAAAAATTATATTGAATTTGCAACGTGGTGAAGGTTACTATAGATGGACTAATAGAACTAGCCCCACAAACTGCTACAAGCCGAAATATTTTTTCAGAGCTAGATGCAGAAAAAAAATTATATTGAATTTGCAACCTGGTGGTGGTTAGTATAGATGGACTAATAGAACAAGTCCCACACACTGCTACAAGCCGAAATATTTTTTCAGAGCTAGATGCAGAAAAAAATTATATTGAATTTGCAGCCTGGTGGAGGTTATTATAGATGGACTAATAGAACAAGTCCCACACACTGCTACAAGCTGAAATATTTTTTCAGTGCTAGATGCAGAAAAAAATTATATTGCATTTGCAACCTGGTGGAGGTTAGTAAAGATGAACTAATAGAACAAGTCCCACACACTGCTACAAGCTGAAATATTTTTTCAGTGCTAGATGCAGAAAAAAATTATATTGAATTTACAACCTGTTGGAGGTTAGTATAGATGGACTAATAGAACAAGTCCCACACACTGCTACAAGCTGAAATATTTTTTCAGAGCTAGATGGAGAAAAAAATTATATTGAATTTGCAACCTGGTGGAGGTTAGTATAGATGGACTAATAGAACAAGTCCCACACACTGCCATTAGCCAAAATAAATTTTCAGAGATAGATGCAGAAAAAAATTATATTGAATTTGCAACCTGGTGGAGGTTAGTATAGATAGACTAATAGAACAAGTCCCACACACTGCTACAAGCCGAAATATTTTTTCAGAGCTAGATGCAGAAAAAAATTATATTGAATTTGCAACCTGGGGGAGGTTAGTATAGATGGACTAATAGAACAAGTCCCACACACTGCTACAAGCCGAATATTTATTCAGAGCTAGATGCAGAAAAAAATTATATTGAATTTGCAACCTGGTTGAGGTTAGTATAGATGGACTAATAGAACAAGTCCCACACACTGCTACAAGCCAAAATATTTTTTCAGAGCTAGATGCAGAAAAAAATTATATTGAATTTGCAACCTGGTGGAGATTACTATAGATGGACTAATAGATCAAGATGCACACACTGCTACAAGCCAAATTATTTTTTCAGAGCTAGATGCAGAAAAAAATTATATTGAATTTGCAACCTGGTGGAGATTAGTATAGATGGACTAATAGAACAAGTCCCACACACTGCTATTAGCCAAAATATATTTTCAGAGATAGATGCAGAAAAAAATTATATTGAATTTGCAACCTGGTGGAGGTTAGTATAGATGGACTAATAGAACAAGTCCCACACACTGCTACAAGCTGAAATATTTTTTCAGAGCTAGATGCAGAAAAAAATTATATTGAATTTGCAACCTGGTGGAGGTTAGTATAGATGGACTAATAGAAGAAGTCCCATACACTGCTACAAGCCGATATATTTTTTCAGAGCTAGATGCAGAAAAAAATTATACTGAATTTGCAACCTGGTGGAGGTTAGTATAGATGGACTAATAGAACAAGTCCCACAAACTGCTACAAGCCAAAATAGTTTTTCAGAGCTAGATGCAGAAAAAAATTATATTGAATTTGCAACTTGGTGGAGGTTAGAATAGATGGATTAATAGTAAAAGTCTCACATACTGCTACAAGCCGAAATATTTTTTCAGAGCTAGATGGAGAAAAAAATTATACTGAATTTGCAACCTGGTGGAGGTTACTATAGATGGACTAATAGAAAAAGTACCACAAACTGCTACAAGCCGAAATATTTTTTCAGAGGTAGATGCAGAAAAAAATTATATTGAATTTGCAACCTGGTGGAGGTTAGTATAGATGGACTAATAGAACAAGTGCCACACACTGCTACAAGCCGAAATATTTTTTCAGAGCTAGATGTAGAAAAAAATTATATTGAATTTGCAACCTGGTGGAGATTACTATAGATGGACTAATTGAACAAGATGCACACACTGCTGCAAGCCGAAATATTTTTTCAGAGCTAGATGCAGAAAAAAATTATATTGAATTTGCAACCTGGTGGAGATTAGTATAGATGGACTAATAGAACAAGTCCCACACACTGCTATTAGCCAAAATATATTTTCAGAGATAGATGCAGAAAAAAATTATATTGAATTTGCAACCTGGTGGAGGTTAGTATAGATGGACTAATAGAACAAGTCCCACACACTGCTACAAGCTGAAATATTTTTTCAGTGCTAGATGCAGAAAAAAATTATATTGAATTTGCAACCTGGTGGAGGTTAGTATAGATGGACTAATAGAACAAGTCCCACACACTGCTACAAGCTGAAATATTTTTTCAGAGCTAGATGCAGAAAAAAATTATATTGAATTTGCAACCTCGTGGAGGTTACTATAGATGGACTAATAGAACAAGTCCCACAAACTGCTACAAGCCGAAATAGTTTTTCAAAGCTAGATGCAGAAAAAAATTATATTGAATTTGCAACCTGGTGGTGGTTAGTATAGATGGACTAATAGAACAAGTCCCACACACTGCTACAAGCCGAAATATTTTTTCAGAGCTAGATGCAGGAAAAAATTATATTGAATTTGCAACCTGGTGGAGGTTAGTATAGATGGACTAATAGAACAAGTCCCACACACTGCTACAAGCTGAAATATTTTTTCAGTGCTAGATGCAGAAAAAAATTATATTGAATTTGCAACCTGGTGGAGGTTAGTATAGATGGACTAATAGAACAAGTCCCACACACTGCTACAAGCCGAAATATTTTTTCAGAGCTGGATGCAGAAAAAATTATATTGAATTTGCAACCTGGTGGAGGTTAGTGTAGATGGACTAATAGAACAAGTCCCACACACTGCTACAAGCCAAAATATTTTTTCAGAGCTACATGCAGAAAAAAATTATATTGAATTTGCAACTTGGTGGAGGTTATTATAGATGGATTAATAGTACAAGTCTCACACACTGCTACAAGCCGAAATATTTTTTCAGAGCTAGATGGAGAAAAAAATTATACTGCATTTGCAACCTGGTGGAGGTTACTATAGATGGACTAATAGAAAAAGTCCCACAAACTGCTGCAAGCCAAAATATTTTTTAAGAGCTAGCTGCATATTGAATTTGCAACCTGGTGGAGGTTAGTATAGATGGACTAATAGAACAAGTCCCACACACTGCTACAGGCCGAAATATTTTTTCTGAGTTAGATGCAGAAAAAAATTATATTGAATTTGCAACCTGGGGGAGGTTAGTATAGATGGACTAATAGAACAAGTCCCACACACTGCTACAAGCCGAATATTTTTTCAGAGCCAAATGCAGATAAAAATTATATTGAATTTGCAACCTGGTGGAGGTTAGTATAGATGGACTAATAGAACAAGTCCCACACACTGCTACAAGCCAAAATATTTTTTCAGAGCTAGATGCAGAAAAAAATTATATTGAATTTGCAACCTGGTGGAGATTACTATAGATGGACTAATAGAACAAGATGCACACACTGCTACAAGCCAAATTATTTTTTCAGAGCTAGATGCAGAAAAAAATTATATTGAATTTGCAACCTGGTGGAGATTAGTATAAATGGACTAATAGAACAAGTCCCACACACTGCTAGAAGCAAAAATATTTTTTCAAAGCTAGATGCAGAAAAAATTTATATTGAATTTGCAACCTGGTGGAGGTTAGTATAGATGGACTAATAGAACAAGTCCCACACACTGCTACAAGCCGAAATACTTTTTCAGAGCTAGATACAGAAAAAAATTATATTGAATTTGCAACCTGGTGGAGGTTAGTATAGATGGACTAATTGAACAAGTCCCACACACTGCTACAAGCCGAAATATTTTTTCAGAGCTAAATGTAGAAAAAAATTATATTGAATTTGCAACCTGGTGGAGGTTAGTATAGATGGACTAATAGAACAAGTCCCACACACGGCTACAAGCCGAAATATTTTTTCAGAGCTATATGCAGAAAAAAATTATATTGAGTTTGCAACCTGGTGGAGGTTACTATAGATGGACTAATAGAACAAGTCCCACACACTGCTACAAGCATAAATATTTTTTCAGAGCTAGATGCAGAAAAAAATTATATTGAATTTGCAACCTGGTGAAGGTTAGTATAGATGGACTAATAGAACAAGTCCCACACACTGCTACAAGCCGAAATATTTTTTCAGAGCTAGATGCAGAAAAAAATTATATTGAATTTGCAACCTGGTGGAGGTTAGTATAGATGGACTAATAGAACAAGTCCCACACACTGCTACAAGCTGAAATATTTTTTCAGAGCTAGATGCAGAAAAAAATTATATTGAATTTGCAACCTCGTGGAGGTTACTATAGATGGACTAATAGAACAAGTCCCACAAACTGCTACAAGCCGAAATATTTTTTCAAAGCTAGATGCAGAAAAAAATTATATTGAATTTGCAACCTGGTGGTGGTTAGTATAGATGGACTAATAGAACAAGTCCCACACACTGCTACAAGCCGAAATATTTTTTCAGAGCTAGATGCAGGAAAAAATTATATTGAATTTGCAACCTGGTGGAGGTTAGTATAGATGGACTAATAGAACAAGTCCCACACACTGCTACAAGCCGAAATATTTTTTCAAAGCTACATGCAGAAAAAAATTATATTGAATTTGCAACTTGGTGGAGGTTATTATAGATGGATTAATAGTACAAGTCTCACACACTGCTACAAGCCGAAATATTTTTGCAGAGCTAGATGGAGAAAAAAATTATACTGCATTTGCAACCTGGTGGAGGTTACTATAGATGGACTAATAGAAAAAGTCCCACAAACTGCTGCAAGCCAAAATATTTTTTAAGAGCTAGATGCATATTGAATTTGCAACCTGGTGGATGTTAGTATAGATGGACTAATAGAACAAGTCCCACACACTGCTACAGGCCGAAATATTTTTTCTGAGTTAGATGCAGAAAAAAATTATATTGAATTTGCAACCTGGGGGAGGTTAGTATAGATGGACTAATAGAACAAGTCCCACACACTGCTACAAGCCGAATATTTTTTCAGAGCTAGATGCAGATAAAAATTATATTGAATTTGCAACCTGGTGGAGGTTAGTATAGATGGACTAATAGAACAAGTCCCACACACTGCTACAAGCCAAAATATTTTTTCAGAGCTAGATGCAGAAAAAAATTATATTGAATTTGCAACCTGGTGGAGATTACTATAGATGGACTAATAGAACAAGATGCACACACTGCTACAAGCCAAATTATTTTTTCAGAGCTAGATGCAGAAAAAAATTATATTGAATTTGCAACCTGGTGGAGATTAGTATAGATGGACTAATAGAACAAGTGCCACACACTGCTATTAACCAAAATATATTTTCAGAGATAGATGTAGAAAAAAATTATATTGAATTTGCAACGTGGTGGAGGTTAATATAGATGGACTAATAGAACAAGTCCCACTCACTGCTACAAGCCGAAATAATTTTTCAGAGCTAGATGCAGAAAAAAATTATATTGAATTTGCAACCTGGTGGAGGTTAGTATAGATGGACTAATAGAAGAAGTCCCATACACTGCTACAAGCCGATATATTTTTTCAGAGCTAGATGCAGAAAAAAATTATACTGAATTTGCAACCTGGTGGAGGTTAGTATAGATGGACTAATAGAACAAGTCCCACAAACTGCTACAAGCCAAAATAGTTTTTCAGAGCTAGATGCAGAAAAAAATTATATTGAATTTGCAACTTGGTGGAGGTTAGAATAGATGGATTAATAGTAAAAGTCTCACATACTGCTACAAGCCGAAATATTTTTTCAGAGCTAGATGGAGAAAAAAATTATACTGAATTTGCAACCTGGTGGAGGTTACTATAGATGGACTAATAGAAAAAGTACCACAAACTGCTACAAGCCGAAATATTTTTTCAGAGGTAGATGCAGAAAAAAATTATATTGAATTTGCAACCTGGTGGAGGTTAGTATAGATGGACTAATAGAACAAGTGCCACACACTGCTACAAGCCGAAATATTTTTTCAGAGCTAGATGTAGAAAAAAATTATATTGAATTTGCAACCTGGTGGAGATTACTATAGATGGACTAATTGAACAAGATGCACACACTGCTGCAAGCCGAAATATTTTTTCAGAGCTAGATGCAGAAAAAAATTATATTGAATTTGCAACCTGGTGGAGATTAGTATAGATGGACTAATAGAACAAGTCCCACACACTGCTATTAGCCAAAATATATTTTCAGAGATAGATGCAGAAAAAAATTATATTGAATTTGCAACCTGGTGGAGGTTAGTATAGATGGACTAATAGAACAAGTCCCACACACTGCTACAAGCTGAAATATTTTTTCAGTGCTAGATGCAGAAAAAAATTATATTGAATTTGCAACCTGGTGGAGGTTAGTATAGATGGACTAATAGAACAAGTCCCACACACTGCTACAAGCTGAAATATTTTTTCAGAGCTAGATGCAGAAAAAAATTATATTGAATTTGCAACCTCGTGGAGGTTACTATAGATGGACTAATAGAACAAGTCCCACAAACTGCTACAAGCCGAAATAGTTTTTCAAAGCTAGATGCAGAAAAAAATTATATTGAATTTGCAACCTGGTGGTGGTTAGTATAGATGGACTAATAGAACAAGTCCCACACACTGCTACAAGCCGAAATATTTTTTCAGAGCTAGATGCAGGAAAAAATTATATTGAATTTGCAACCTCGTGGAGGTTAGTATAGATGGACTAATAGAACAAGTCCCACACACTGCTACAAGCTGAAATATTTTTTCAGAGCTGGATGCAGAAAAAATTATATTGAATTTGCAACCTGGTGGAGGTTAGTGTAGATGGACTAATAGAACAAGTCCCACACACTGCTACAAGCCAAAATATTTTTTCAGAGCTACATGCAGAAAAAAATTATATTGAATTTGCAACTTGGTGGAGGTTATTATAGATGGATTAATAGTACAAGTCTCACACACTGCTACAAGCCGAAATATTTTTTCAGAGCTAGATGGAGAAAAAAATTATACTGCATTTGCAACCTGGTGGAGGTTACTATAGATGGACTAATAGAAAAAGTCCCACAAACTGCTGCAAGCCAAAATATTTTTTAAGAGCTAGCTGCATATTGAATTTGCAACCTGGTGGAGGTTAGTATAGATGGACTAATAGAACAAGTCCCACACACTGCTACAGGCCGAAATATTTTTTCTGAGTTAGATGCAGAAAAAAATTATATTGAATTTGCAACCTGGGGGAGGTTAGTATAGATGGACTAATAGAACAAGTCCCACACACTGCTACAAGCCGAATATTTTTTCAGAGCTAGATGCAGATAAAAATTATATTGAATTTGCAACCTGGTGGAGGTTAGTATAGATGGACTAATAGAACAAGTCCCACACACTGCTACAAGCCAAAATATTTTTTCAGAGCTAGATGCAGAAAAAAATTATATTGAATTTGCAACCTGGTGGAGATTACTATAGATGGACTAATAGAACAAGATGCACACACTGCTACAAGCCAAATTATTTTTTCAGAGCTAGATGCAGAAAAAAATTATATTGAATTTGCAACCTGGTGGAGATTAGTATAAATGGACTAATAGAACAAGTCCCACACACTGCTAGAAGCAAAAATATTTTTTCAAAGCTAGATGCAGAAAAAATTTATATTGAATTTGCAACCTGGTGGAGGTTAGTATAGATGGACTAATAGAACAAGTCCCACACACTGCTACAAGCCGAAATACTTTTTCAGAGCTAGATACAGAAAAAAATTATATTGAATTTGCAACCTGGTGGAGGTTAGTATAGATGGACTAATTGAACAAGTCCCACACACTGCTACAAGCCGAAATATTTTTTCAGAGCTAAATGTAGAAAAAAATTATATTGAATTTGCAACCTGGTGGAGGTTAGTATAGATGGACTAATAGAACAAGTCCCACACACGGCTACAAGCCGAAATATTTTTTCAGAGCTATATGCAGAAAAAAATTATATTGAGTTTGCAACCTGGTGGAGGTTACTATAGATGGACTAATAGAACAAGTCCCACACACTGCTACAAGCATAAATATTTTTTCAGAGCTAGATGCAGAAAAAAATTATATTGAATTTGCAACCTGGTGAAGGTTAGTATAGATGGACTAATAGAACAAGTCCCACACACTGCTACAAGCCGAAATATTTTTTCAGAGCTAGATGCAGAAAAATATTATATTGAATTTGCAACCTGGTGGAGGTTAGTATAGATGGACTAATAGAACAAGTCCCACACACTGCTACAAGCTGAAATATTTTTTCAGAGCTAGATGCAGAAAAAAATTATATTGAATTTGCAACCTCGTGGAGGTTACTATAGATGGACTAATAGAACAAGTCCCACAAACTGCTACAAGCCGAAATATTTTTTCAAAGCTAGATGCAGAAAAAAATTATATTGAATTTGCAACCTGGTGGTGGTTAGTATAGATGGACTAATAGAACAAGTCCCACACACTGCTACAAGCCGAAATATTTTTTCAGAGCTAGATGCAGGAAAAAATTATATTGAATTTGCAACCTGGTGGAGGTTAGTATAGATGGACTAATAGAACAAGTCCCACACACTGCTACAAGCCGAAATATTTTTTCAAAGCTACATGCAGAAAAAAATTATATTGAATTTGCAACTTGGTGGAGGTTATTATAGATGGATTAATAGTACAAGTCTCACACACTGCTACAAGCCGAAATATTTTTGCAGAGCTAGATGGAGAAAAAAATTATACTGCATTTGCAACCTGGTGGAGGTTACTATAGATGGACTAATAGAAAAAGTCCCACAAACTGCTGCAAGCCAAAATATTTTTTAAGAGCTAGATGCATATTGAATTTGCAACCTGGTGGATGTTAGTATAGATGGACTAATAGAACAAGTCCCACACACTGCTACAGGCCGAAATATTTTTTCTGAGTTAGATGCAGAAAAAAATTATATTGAATTTGCAACCTGGGGGAGGTTAGTATAGATGGACTAATAGAACAAGTCCCACACACTGCTACAAGCCGAATATTTTTTCAGAGCTAGATGCAGATAAAAATTATATTGAATTTGCAACCTGGTGGAGGTTAGTATAGATGGACTAATAGAACAAGTCCCACACACTGCTACAAGCCAAAATATTTTTTCAGAGCTAGATGCAGAAAAAAATTATATTGAATTTGCAACCTGGTGGAGATTACTATAGATGGACTAATAGAACAAGATGCACACACTGCTACAAGCCAAATTATTTTTTCAGAGCTAGATGCAGAAAAAAATTATATTGAATTTGCAACCTGGTGGAGATTAGTATAAATGGACTAATAGAACAAGTCCCACACACTGCTAGAAGCAAAAATATTTTTTCAAAGCTAGATGCAGAAAAAATTTATATTGAATTTGCAACCTGGTGGAGGTTAGTATAGATGGACTAATAGAACAAGTCCCACACACTGCTACAAGCCGAAATACTTTTTCAGAGCTAGATACAGAAAAAAATTATATTGAATTTGCAACCTGGTGGAGGTTAGTATAGATGGACTAATTGAACAAGTCCCACACACTGCTACAAGCCGAAATATTTTTTCAGAGCTAAATGTAGAAAAAAATTATATTGAATTTGCAACCTGGTGGAGGTTAGTATAGATGGACTAATAGAACAAGTCCCACACACGGCTACAAGCCGAAATATTTTTTCAGAGCTAGATGCAGAAAAAAATTATATTGAGTTTGCAACCTGGTGGAGGTTACTATAGATGGACTAATAGAACAAGTCCCACACACTGCTACAAGCATAAATATTTTTTCAGAGCTAGATGCAGAAAAAAATTATATTGAATTTGCAACCTGGTGAAGGTTAGTATAGATGGACTAATAGAACAAGTCCCACACACTGCTACAAGCCGAAATATTTTTTCAGAGCTAGATGCAGAAAAAAATTATATTGAATTTGCAACCTGGTGGAGGTTAGTATAGATGGACTAATAGAACAAGTCCCACACACTGCTACAAGCTGAAACATTTTTTCAGTGCTAGATGTAGAAAAAAATTATATTGAATTTGCAACCTGGTGGAGGTTAGTATAAATGGACTAATAGAACAAGTCCCACACACTGCTACAAACAAAAATATTTTTTCAAAGCTAGATGCAGAAAAAATTTATATTGAATTTGCAACCTGGTGGAGGTTAGTATAGATGGACTAATAGAACAAGTCCCACACACTGCTAGAAGCCAAAATATTTTTTCAGAGCTAGATGCAAAAAAAAATTATATTGAATTTGCAACCTGGTGGAGGTTAGTATAGATGGACTAATAGAACAAGTCCCACACACTGCTACAAGCCGAAATATTTTTTCAGAGCTAGATGCAGAAAAAAATGATATTGAATTTGCAACCTGGTGGAGGTTAGTATAGATGGACTAATAGAACAAGTCCCACACAGTGCTACAAGCCGAAATATTTTTTCAGAGCTAGATGCAGAAAAAAATTATATTGAATTTGCAACCTGGTGGAGATTACTATAGATGGACTAATAGAACAAGATGCACACACTGCTACAAGCCAAATTATTTTTTCAGAGCTAGATGCAGAAAAAAATTATTTTGAATTTGCAACCTGGTGGAGATTAGTATAGATGGACTAATAGAACAAGTGCCACACACTGCTATTAGCCAAAATATATTTTCAGAGATAGATGCAGAAAAAAATTATATTGAATTTGCAACCTGGTGGAGGTTAGTATAGATGGACGAATAGAACAAGTCCCACACACTGCTACAAGCCGAAATATTTTTTCAGTGCTAGATGCAGAAAAAAATTATATTGAATTTGCAACCTGGTGGAGGTTACTATAGATGGACTAATAGAACAAGTCCCAGACACTGCTACAAGCCAAAATATTTTTTCAGAGCTAAATGCAGAAAAAAATTATATTGAATTTGCAACCTGGTGGAGGTTAGTATAGATGGACTAATAGAACAAGTCCCACACACTGCTACAAGCCGAAATATTTTTTCAGTGCTAGATGCAGAAAAAAATTATATTGAATTTGCAACCTGGTGGAGGTTAGTATAGATGGACTAATAGAACAAGTCCCACACACTGCTACAAGCGAAAATATTTTTTCAAAGCTAGATGCAGAAAAAAATTATATTGAATTTGCAACCTGGTGAAGGTTACTATAGATGGACTAATAGAACTAGCCCCACAAACTGCTACAAGCCGAAATATTTTTTCAGAGCTAGATGCAGAAAAAAATTATACTGAATTTGCAACCTGGTGGTGGTTAGTATAGATGGACTAATAGAACAAGTCCCACACACTGCTACAAGCCGAAATATTTTTTCGGAGCTAGATGCAGAAAAAAATTATATTGAATTTGCAGCCTGGTGGAGGTTATTATAGATGGACTAATAGAACAAGTCCCACACACTGCTACAAGCTGAAATATTTTTTCAGTGCTAGATGCAGAAAAAAATTATATTGCATTTGCAACCTGGTGGAGGTTAGTAAAGATGAACTAATAGAACAAGTCCCACACACTGCTACAAGCTGAAATATTTTTTCAGTGCTAGATGCAGAAAAAAATTATATTGAATTTACAACCTGTTGGAGGTTAGTATAGATGGACTAATAGAACAAGTCCCACACACTGCTACAAGCCGAAATATTTTTTCAGAGCTAGATGCAGAAAAAAATTATATTGAATTTGCAACCTGGTGGAGGTTACTATAGATGGACTAATAGAACAAGTCCCACACACTGCTATTAGCCAAAATAAATTTTCAGAGATAGATGCAGAAAAAAATTATATTGAATTTGCAACCTGGTGGAGGTTAGTATAGATAGACTAATAGAACAAGTCCCACACACTGCTACAAGCCGAAATATTTTTTCAGAGCTAGATGCAGAAAAAAATTATATTGAATTTGCAACCTGGTGGAGGTTAGTATAGATGGACTAATAAAACAAGTCCCACACACTGCTACAAGCCGAATATTTATTCAGAGCTAGATGCAGAAAAAAATTATATTGAATTTGCAACCTGGTGGAGGTTAGTATAGATGGACTAATAGAACAAGTCCCACACACTGCTACAAGCTGAAATATTTTTTCAGAGCTAGATGCAGAAAAAAATTATATTGAATTTGCAACCTGGTGGAGATTACTATAGATGGACTAATATATCAAGATGCACACACTGCTACAAGCCAAATTATTTTTTCTGAGCTAGATGCAGAAAAAAATTATATTGAATTTGCAACCTGGTGGAGATTAGTATAGATGGACTAATAGAACAAGTGCCACACACTGCTATTAGCCAAAATATATTTTCAGAGATAGATGTAGAAAAAAATTATATTGAATTTGCAACGTGGTGGAGGTTAATATAGATGGACTAATAGAACAAGTCCCACTCACTGCTACAAGCCGAAATATTTTTTCAGAGCTAGATGCAGAAAAAAATTATATTGAATTTGCAACCTGGTGGAGGTTAGTATAGATGGACTAATAGAAGAAGTCCCATACACTGCTACAAGCCGAAATATTTTTTCAGAGCTAGATGCAGAAAAAAATTATATTGAATTTGCAACTTGGTGGAGGTTAGTATAGATGGACTAATAGAACAAGTCCCACACACTGCTACAAGCCAAAATATTTTTTCAGAGCTAGATGCAGAAAAAAATTATATTGAATTTGCAACTTGGTGGAGGTTAGAATAGATGGATTAATAGTACAAGTCTCACATACTGCTACAAGCCGAAATATTTTTTCAGAGCTAGATGGAGAAAAAAATTATACTGAATTTGCAACCTGGTGGAGGTTACTATAGATGGACTAATAGAAAAAGTACCACAAACTGCTACAAGCCGAAATATTTTTTCAGAGGTAGATGCAGAAAAAAATTATATTGAATTTGCAACCTGGTGGAGGTTAGTATAGATGGACTAATAGAACAAGTGCCACACACTGCTACAAGCCGAAATATTTTTTCAGAGCTAGATGTAGAAAAAAATGATATTGAATTTGCAACCTGGTGGAGATTACTATAGATGGACTAATTGAACAAGATGCACACACTGCTACAAGCCAAATTATTTTTTCAGAGCTAGATGCAGAAAAAAATTATATTGAATTTGCAACCTGGTGGAGGTTAGTATAGATGGACTAATAGAACAAGTCCCACACACTGCTGCAGGCCGCAAATTTTTTCAGAGCTAGATGCAGAAAAAAATTATATTGAATTTGCAACCTGGTGGAGGTTAGTATAGATGGACTAATAGAACAAGTCCCACACACTGCTGCAGGCCGCAAATTTTTTCAGAGCTAGATGCAGAAAAAAATTATATTGAATTTGCAACCTGGTGGAGGTTAGTATAGATGGACTAATAGAACAAGTCCCACACACTGCTACAAGCTGAAATATTTTTTCAGTGCTAGATGCAGAAAAAAATTATATTGAATTTGCAACCTGGTGGAGGTTAGTATAGATGGACTAATAGAACAAGTCCCACACACTGCTACAAGCTGAAATATTTTTTCAGAGCTAGATGCAGAAAAAAATTATATTGAATTTGCAACCTCGTGGAGGTTACTATAGATGAACTAATAGAACAAGTCCCACAAACTGCTACAAGCCGAAATATTTTTTCAGAGCTAGATGCAGAAAAAAATTATATTGAATTTGCAACCTGGTGGTGGTTAGTATAGATGGACTAATAGAACAAGTCCCACACACTGCTACAAGCCGAAATATTTTTTCAGAGCTAGATGCAGGAAAAAATTATATTGAATTTGCAACCTGGTGGAGGTTAGTATAGATGGACTAATAGAACAAGTCCCACACACTGCTACAAGCCGAAATATTTTTTCAGAGCTAGATGCAGAAAAAAATTATATTGAATTTGCAACTTGGTGGAGGTTATTATAGATGGATTAATAGTACAAGTCTCACACACTGCTACAAGCCGAAATATTTTTTCAGAGCTAGATGGAGAAAAAAATTATACTGCATTTGCAACCTGGTGGAGGTTACTAAAGATGGACTAATATAAAAAGTCCCACAAACTGCTGCAAGCCAAAATATTTTTTCAGAGCTAGATGCAGAAAAAAATTATATTGAATTTGCAACCTGGTGGAGGTTAGTATAGATGGACTAATAGAACAAGTCCCAGACACTGCTAAAAGCCGAAATATTTTTTCAGAGCTAGATGGAGAAAAAAATTATATTGAATTTGCAACCTGGTGGTGGTTAGTATAGATGGACTAATAGAACAAGTCCCACACACTGCTACAAGCCGAAATATTTTTTCAGAGCTAGATGCAGAAAAAAACTATATTGAATTTGCAACTTGGTGGAGGTTAGTATAGATGGACTAATAGAACAAGTCCCACACACTGCTACAAGCCGAAATATTTTTTCAGAGCTAGATGTAGAAAAAAATTATATTGTATTTGCAACCTGGTGGAGGTTAGTATAGATGGACTAATAGAACAAGTCCCGCACACTGCTACAAGCCAAAATATTTTTTCAGAGCTAGATGCAGAAAAAAATTATACTGAACTTGCAACCAGGTGGAGGTTAGTATAGATGGACTAATAGAACAAGTCCCACACACTGCTACAAGCCAAAATATTTTTTCAGAGCTATATGCAGAAAAAAATTATATTGAATTTGCAACCTGGTGGAGGTTAGTATAGATGGACTAATAGAACAAGTCCCACACACTGCGACGAGCCGAAATATTCTTTCAGAGCTTGATGCAGATAAAAATTATATTGAATTTGCAACCTGGTGGAGGTTAGTATAGATGGACCAATAGAACAATTCCCACACACTGCTACAAGCCGAAATATTTCTTCAGAGCTAGATGCAGATAAAAATTATATTGAATTTGCAACCTGGTGGAGGTTAGTATAGATGGACTAATAGAACAAGTCCCACACACTGCTACAAGCCGAAATATTTTTTCAGAGCTAGATGTAGAAAAAAATTATATTGAATTTGCAACCTGGTAGAGGTTAGTATAGATGGACTAATAGAACAAGTCCCACACACTGCTACAAGCCGAAATATTTTTTCAGAGCTAGATGCAGAAGAAAATTATATTGAATTTGCAACCTGGTGGAGGTTAGTATAGATGGACTAATAGAACAAGTCCCACACACTGATACAAGCTGAAATATTTTTTCAGTGCTAGATGCAGAAAAAAATTATATTGAATTTGCAACCTGATGGAGGTTAGTATAGATGGACTAATAGAACAAGTCCCACACACTGCTACAAGCTGAAATATTTTTTCAGAGCTAGATGCAGAAAAAAATTATATTGAATTTGCAACCTCGTGGAGGTTACTATAGATGGACTAATAGAACAAGTCCCACAAACTGCTACAAGCCGAAATATTTTTTCAAAGCTAGATGCAGAAAAAAATTATATTGAATTTGCAACCTGGTGGTGGTTAGTATAGATGGACTAATAGAACAAGTCCCACACACTGCTACAAGCCGAAATATTTTTTCAGAGCTAGATGCAGGAAAAAATTATATTGAATTTGCAACCTGGTGGATGTTAGTATAGATGGACTAATAAAACAAGTCCCACACACTGCTACAAGCTGAAATATTTTTTCAGTGCTAGATGCAGAAAAAAATTATATTGAATTTGCAACCTGGTGGAGGTTAGTATAGATGGACTAATAGAACAAGTCCCACACAGTGCTACAAGCCGAAATATTTTTTCAGAGCTAGATGCAGAAAAATTATATTGAATTTGCAAAATGGTGGAGGTTAGTATAGATGGACTAATAGAACAAGTCCCACACACTGCTACAAGCCGAAATATTTTTTCAGAGCTAGATGCAGAAAAAAATTATATTGAATTTGCAACTTGGTGGAGGTTAGTATAGATGGATCAATAGTACAAGTCTCACACACTGCTACAAGCCGAAATATTTTTTCAGAGCTAGATGGAGAAAAAAATTATACTGCATTTGCAACCTGGTGGAGGTTACTATAGATGGACTAATAGAAAAAGTCCCACAAACTGCTGCAAGCCAAAATATTTTTTCAGAGCTAGATGCAGAAAAAAATTATATTGAATTTGCAACCTGGTGGAGGTTAGTATAGATGGACTAATACAACAAGTCCCACACACTGCTACGAGCCGAAATATTTTTTCAGAGCTTGATGCAGATAAAAATTATATTGAATTTGCAACCTGGTGGAGGTTAGTATAGATGGACCAATAGAACAATTCCCACACACTGCTACAAGCCGAAATATTTCTTCAGAGCTAGATGCAGAAAAAATTATATTGAATTTGCAACCTGGTGGAGGTTAGTATAGATGGACTAATAGAACAAGTCCCACAAACTGCTACAAGCCGAAATATTTTTTCAGAGCTAGATGCAGAAAAAAATTACATTGAATTTGCAACCTGGTGGAGGTTAGTATAGATGGACTAATAGAACAAGTCCCACACAGTGCTACAAGCCGAAATATTTTTTCAGAGCTAGATGGAGAAAAAAATTATATTGAATTTGCAACCTGGTAGTGGTTAGTATAGATGGACTAATAGAACAAGTCAAACACACTGCTACAAGCCGAAATATTTTTTCAGAGCTAGATGCAGAAAAAAACTATATTGAATTTGCAACCTGGTGGAGGTTAGTATAGATGGACTAATAGAACAAGTCCCACACACTGCTACAAGCCGAAATATTTTTTTAGAGCTAGATGTAGAAAAAAATTATATTGTATTTGCAACCTGGTGGAGGTTAGTATAGATGGACTAATAGAACAAGTCCCGCACACTGCAACAAGCCAAAATATTTTTTCAGAGCTAGATGCAGAAAAAAATTATACTGAACTTGCAACCAGGTGGAGGTTAGTATAGATGGACTAATAGAACAAGTCCCACACACTGCTACAAGCCAAAATATTTTTTCAGAGCTATATGCAGAATAAAATTATATTGAATTTGCAACCTGGTGGAGGTTAGTATAGATGGACTAATAGAACAAGTCCCACACACTGCTACAAGCTGAAATATTTTTCAGTGCTAGATGCAGAAAAAAATTATATTGAATTTGCAACCTGGTGGAGGTTAGTATAGATTGACTAATAGAACAAGTCCCACACACTGCTACAAGCCGAAATATTTTTTCAGAGCTAGATGTAAAAAAAATTATTTTGAATATGCAACCTGGTGGAGGTTAGTATAGATGGACTAATAGAACAAGTCCCACACACTGCTACAAGCCGAAATATTTTTTCAGAGCTAGATGCAGAAAAAAATTATATTGAATTTGCAACTTGGTGGAGGCTAGTATAGATGGACTAATAGAACAAGTCCCGCACACTGCTACAAGCCAAAATATTTTTTCAGAGCTAGATGCAGAAAAAAATTATACTGAACTTGCAACCAGGTGGAGGTTAGTATAGATGGACTAATAGAACAATTCCCACACACTGCTACAAGCTGAAATATTTTTTCAGAGCTAGATGCAGAAAAAAATTATATTGAATTTGCAACCTCGTGGAGGTTTCTATAGATGGACTAGTAGAACAAGTCCCACAAACTGCTACAAGCTGAAATATTTTTTCAAAGCTAGATGCAGAAAAAAATTATATTGAATTTGCAACCTGGTGGTGGTTAGTATAGATGGACTAATAGAACAAGTCCCACACACTGCTACAAGCCGAAATATTTTTTCAGAGCTAGATGCAGGAAAAAATTATATTGAATTTGCAACCTGGTGGAGGTTAGTATAGATGGACTAATAGAACAAGTCCCACACACTGCTACAAGCTGAAATATTTTGTCAGTGCTAGATGCAGAAAAAAATTATATTGAATTTGCAACCTGGTGGAGGTTAGTATAGATGGACTAATAGAACAAGTCCCACACACTGCTACAAGCCGAAATATTTTTTCAGAGCTAGATGAAGAAAAAATTATATTGAATTTGCAACCTGGTGGAGGTTAGTATAGATGGACTAATAGAACAAGTCCCACACACTGCTACAAGCCGAAATATATTTTCAAAGCTAGATGCAGAAAAAAATTATATTGAATTTGCAACTTGGTGGAGGTTAGTATAGATGGATTAATAGTACAAGTCTCACACACTGCTACAAGCCGAAATATTTTTTCAGAGCTAGATGGAGAAAATTTTTTTACTGCATTTGCAACCTGGTGGAGGTTACTATAGATGGACTAATAGAAAAAGTCCCATAAACTGCTGCAAGCCAAAATATTTTTTCAGAGCTAGATACAGAAAAAAATTATATTGAATTTTCAACCTGGTGGAGGTTAGTATAGATGGACTAATAGAACAAGTCCCACACACTGCTACAAGCCGAAATATTTTTTCAGAGCTAGATGGAGAAAAAAATTATATTGAATTTGCAACCTGGTGGTGGTTAGTATAGATGGACTAATAGAACAAGTCCCACACACTGCTACAAGCCGAAATATTTTTTCAGAGCTAGATGCAGAAAAAAACTATATTGAATTTGCAACCTGGTGGAGGTTAGTATAGATGGACTAATAGAACAAGTCCCACACACTGCTACAAGCCGAAATATTTTTTCAGAGCTAGATGTAGAAAAAAATTATATTGTATTTGCAACCTGGTGGAGGTTAGTATAGATGGACTAATAGAACAAGTCCCGCACACTGCTACAAGCCAAAATATTTTTTCAGAGCTAGATGCAGAAAAAAATTATACTGAACTTGCAACCAGGTGGAGGTTAGTATAGATGGACTAATAGAACAAGTCCCACACACTGCTACAAGCCAAAATATTTTTTCAGAGCTATATGCAGAAAAAAATTATATTGAATTTGCAACCTGGTGGAGGTTAGTATAGATGGACTAATAGAACAAGTCCCACACACTGCTACGAGCCAAAATATTTTTTCAGAGCTTGATGCAGATAAAAATTATATTGAATTTGCAACCTGGTGGAGGTTAGTATAGATGGACCAATAGAACAATTCCCACACACTGCTACAAGCCGAAATATTTCTTCAGAGCTAGATGCAGATAAAAATTATATTGAATTTGCAACCTGGTGGAGGTTAGTATAGATGGACTAATAGAACAAGTCCCACACACTGCTACAAGCCGAAATATTTTTTCAGAGCTAGATGTAGAAAAAAATTATATTGAATTTGCAACCTGGTAGAGGTTAGTATAGATGGACTAATAGAACAAGTCCCACACACTGCTACAAGCCGAAATAATTTTTCAGAGCTAGATGCAGAAGAAAATTATATTGAATTTGCAACCTGGTGGAGGTTAGTATAGATGGACTAATAGAACAAGTCCCACACACTGCTACAAGCTGAAATATTTTTCAGAGCTAGATGTAGAAAAAAATTATTTTGAATTTGCAACCTGGTGGAGGTTAGTATAGATGGAATAATAGAACAAGTCCCACACACTGCTACGAGCCGAAATATTTTTTCAGAGCTTGATGCAGATAAAAATTATATTGAATTTGCAACCTGGTGGAGGTTAGTATAGATGGACCAATAGAACAATTCCCACACACTGCTACAAGCCGAAATATTTCTTCAGAGCTAGATGCAGATAAAAATTATATTGAATTTGCAACCTGGTGGAGGTTAGTATAGATGGACTAATAGAACAAGTCCCACACACTGCTACAAGCCGAAATATTTTTTCAGAGCTAGATGAAGAAAAAATTATATTGAATTTGCAACCTGGTGGAGGTTAGTATAGATGGACTAATAGAACAAGTCCCACACACTGCTACAAGCCGAAATATATTTTCAAAGCTAGATGCAGAAAAAAATTATATTGAATTTGCAACTTGGTGGAGGTTAGTATAGATGGATTAATAGTACAAGTCTCACACACTGCTACAAGCCGAAATATTTTTTCAGAGCTAGATGGAGAAAAAAATTATACTGCATTTGCAACCTGGTGGAGGTTACTATAGATGGACTAATAGAAAAAGTGCCACAAACTGCTGCAAGCCAAAATATTTTTTCAGAGCTAGATACAGAAAAAAATTATATTGAATTTGCAACCTGGTGGAGGTTAGTATAGATGGACTAATAGAACAAGTCCCACACACTGCTACAAGCCGAAATATTTTTTCAGAGCTAGATGGAGAAAAAAATTATATTGAATTTGCAACCTGGTGGTGGTTAGTATAGATGGACTAAAAGAACAAGTCCCACACACTGGTACAAGCCGAAATATTTTTTCAGAGCTAGATGCAGAAAAAAACTATATTGAATTTGCAACCTGGTGGAGGTTAGTATAGATGGACTAATAGAACAAGTCCCACACACTGCTACAAGCCGAAATATTTTTTCAGAGCTAGATGTAGAAAAAAATTATATTGTATTTGCAACCTGGTGGAGGTTAGTATAGATGGACTAATAGAACAAGTCCCGCACACTGCTACAAGCCAAAATATTTTTTCAGAGCTAGATGCAGAAAAAAATTATACTGAACTTGCAACCAGGTGGAGGTTAGTATAGATGGACTAATAGAACTAGTCCCACACACTGCTACAAGCCAAAATATTTTTTCAGAGCTATATGCAGAAAAAAATTATATTGAATTTGCAACCTGGTGGAGGTTAGTATAGATGGACTAATAGAACAAGTCCCACACACTGCTACGAGCCGAAATATTTTTTCAGAGCTTGATGCAGATAAAAATTATATTGAATTTGCAACCTGGTGGAGGTTAGTATAGATGGACCAATAGAACAATTCCCACACACTGCTACAAGCCGAAATATTTCTTCAGAGCTAGATGCAGATAAAAATTATATTGAATTTGCAACCTGGTGGAGGTTAGTATAGATGGACTAATAGAACAAGTCCCACACACTGCTACAAGCCGAAATATTTTTTCAGAGCTAGATGTAGAAAAAAATTATATTGAATTTGCAACCTGGTAGAGGTTAGTATAGATGGACTAATAGAACAAGTCCCACACACTGCTACAAGCCGAAATAATTTTTCAGAGCTAGATGCAGAAGAAAATTATATTGAATTTGCAACCTGGTGGAGGTTAGTATAGATGGACTAATAGAACAAATCCCACACACTGCTACAAGCTGAAATATTTTTCAGAGCTAGATGTAGAAAAAAATTATTTTGAATTTGCAACCTGGTGGAGGTTAGTATAGATGGAATAATAGAACAAGTCCCACACACTGCTACGAGCCAAAATATTTTTTCAGAGCTTGATGCAGATAAAAATTATATTGAATTTGCAACCTGGTGGAGGTTAGTATAGATGGACCAATAGAACAATTCCCACACACTGCTACAAGCCGAAATATTTCTTCAGAGCTAGATGCAGATAAAAATTATATTGAATTTGCAACCTGGTGGAGGTTAGTATAGATGGACTAATAGAACAAGTCCCACACACTGCTACAAGCCAAAATATTTTTTCAGAGCTAGATGTAGAAAAAAATTATATTGAATTTGCAACCTGGTAGAGGTTAGTATAGATGGACTAATAGAACAAGTCCCACACACTGCGACAAGCCGAAATATTTTTTCAGAGCTAGATGCAGAAGAAAATTATATTGAATTTGCAACCTGGTGGAGGTTAGTATAGATGGACTAATAGAACAAGTCCCACACACTGCTACAAGCCGAAATATTTTTCAGAGCTAGATGTAGAAAAAAATTATTTTGAATTTGCAACCTGGTGGAGGTTAGTATAGATGGAATAATAGAACAAGTCCCACACACTGCTACAAGACGAAATATTTTTTCAGAGCTAGATGTAGAAAAAAATTATATTGAATTTGCAACCTGGTGGAGGTTAGTATAGATGGACTAATAGAACAAGTCATACACACTGCTACAAGCCAAAATATTTTTTCAGAGCTAGATGCAGAAAAAAATTATATTGAATTTGCAACTTGGTGGAGGTTAGTATAGATGGATTAATAGAACAAATCCCACAAACTGCTACAAGCCAAAATATTTTTTCAGAGCTAGATGAAGAAAAAAATTATATTGAATTTGCAACCTGGTGGAGGTTACTATAGATGGACTAATAGAAAAAGTCCCACAAACTGCTACAAGCCAAAATATTTTTTCAGAGCTAGAGGCAGAAAAAATTATATTGAATTTGCAACCTGGTGGAGGTTAGTATAGACGGAATAATAGAACAAGTCCCACACACTGCTACAAGCTGAAATATTTTTTCAGAGCTAGATCGAGAAAAAAATTATATTGAATTTGCAACCTGGTGGAGGTTAGTATAGATGGACTAATAGAACAAGTCCCACACACTGCTACAAGCCGAAATATTTTTTCAGAGCTAGATGCAGAATTTTTTTTATTGTATTTGAAACCTGGTGGAGGTTAGTATAGATTGTCTAATAGAACAAGTCCCACACACTGCTACAAGCCAAAATATTTTTTCAGAGCTAGATGCAGAAAAAAATTATATTGAATTTACAACCTGGTGGAGGTTAGTATAGATGGACTAATAGAACAAGTCCCACACACTGCTACAAGCCAAAATATTTTTTCAGAGCTAGATGCAGAAAAAAATTATATTGAATTTGCAACCTGGTGGAGGTTAGTATAGATCGACTAATAGAAAAAGTCCCACACACTGCTACGAGCCAAAATATTTTTTCAGAGCTAGATGCAGATAAAAACTATATTGAATTTGCAACCTGGTGGAGGTTTGTATAGATGGACTAATAGAACAAGTCCCACACACTGCTACAAGCTGAAATATTTCTTCAGAGCTAGATGCAGATAAAAATTATATTGAATTTGCAACCTGGTGGAGGTTAGTATAGATGGACTAATAGAACAAGTCCCACACACTGCTACAAGCTGAAATATTTTTTCAGAGCTAGATGTAGAAAAAAATCATATAGAATTTGCAACCTGGTGGAGGTTAGTATAGATGGACTAACTGAGCAAGTCCCACACACTGCTACAAGCCTAAATATTTTTTCATAACTAGATGTAGAAAAAAATTATATTGAATTTGCAACCTGGTGGAGGTTAGTATAGATGGACTAATAGAACAAGTCCCACACAATGCTACAAGCCGAAATATTTTTTCAGAGCTAGATGCAGAAAAAAATTATATTGAATTTGCAACCTGGTGGAGGTTACTATAGATGGACTAATGGAACAAGTCCCACACACTGCTACAAGCCGAAATATTTTTTCAGAGCTAGATGCAGAAAAACATTATATTGAATTTGCAACCTTGTGGAGGTTAGTATAGATGGACTAATAGAACAAGTCCCACACACTGCTACAAGCTGAAATATTTTTTCAGAGCTAGATGTAGAAAAAAATTATATTGAATTTGCAACCTGGTGGAGGCTAGTATAGATGGACTAATAGAAAAAGTCCCACACACTGCTACGAGCCAAAATATTTTTTCAGAGCTAGATGCAGATACAAATTATATTGAATTTGCAACCTGGTGGAGGTTTGTATAGATGGACTAATAGAACAAGTCCCACACACTGCTACAAGCCGAAATATTTCTTCAGAGCTAGATGCAGATAAAAATTATATTGAATTTGCAACCTGGTAGAGGTTAGTATAGATGGACTAATAGAACAAGTCCCACACACTGCTACAAGCGGAAATATTTTTTCAGAGCTAGATGTAGAAAAAAATCATATAGAATTTGCAACCTGGTGGAGGTTAGTATAGATGGACTAATTGAACAAGTCCAACACACTGCTACAAGCCTAAATATTTTTTCATAGCTAGATGTAAAAAAAAATTAAATTGAATTTGCAACCTGGTGGAGGTTAGTATAGATGGACTAATAGAACAAGTCCCACACACTGCTACAAACCAAAATATTTTTTCAGAGCTAGATGTAGAAAAAAATTATATTGAATTTGCAACCTGGTGGAGGTTACTATAGATGGACTAATAGAACAAGTCCCACACACTGCTACAAGCCAAAATATTTTTTCAGAGCTAGATGCAGAAAAAAATTATATTGAATTTGCAACCTGTTGGA
The DNA here is from genome assembly GCF_046119375.1 of Phyllobates terribilis. Lineage (NCBI taxonomy): Eukaryota > Metazoa > Chordata > Amphibia > Anura > Dendrobatidae > Phyllobates > Phyllobates terribilis. Next base: position 241,480,716 of record NW_027362768.1, on the reverse strand, counting down.
GCTTAGTATAGATGGACTAATAGAACAAGTCCCACACACTGCTACAAGCCGAAATATTTTTTCAGAGCTAGATGCAGAAAAAAATTATATTGAATTTGCAACCTGGTGGAGGTTAGTATAGATGGACTAATAGAACAAGTCCCACGCACTGCTACAAGCCAAAATATTTTTACAGAGCTAGATGCAGAAAAAAATTATATTGAATTTGCAACCTGGTGGAGGTTAGTATAGATGGACTAATAGAACAAGTCCCACACACTGCTACAAGCGAAAATATTTTTTCAAAGCTAGATGCAGAAAAAAATTATATTGAATTTGCATAATGGTGGAGGTTACTATAGATGGACTAAAAGAACTAGTCCCACAAACTGCTACAAGATAAAATATTTTTTCAGAGCTAGATGCAGAAAAAAATGATATTGAATTTGCAACCTGGTGGAGGTTAGTGTAGATGGATTAATTGAACAAGTCCCAAAAACTGCTACAAGCCGAAATATTTTTTCAAAGCTAGATGCAGAAAAAAATTATATTGAATTTGCAACCTGGTGGTGGTTAGTATAGATGGACTAATAGAACAAGTCACACACACTGCTACAAGCCGAAATATTTTTTCAGAGCTAGATGCAGAAAAAAATAATATTGAATTTGCAACCTGGTGGAGGTTAGTATAGATGGACTAATAGAACAACTCCCACACACTGCTACAAGCCGAAATATTTTTTCAGAGCTAGATGTAGAAAAAAATTATATTGAATTTGCAACCTGGTAGAGGTTAGTATAGATGGACTAATAGAACAAGTCCCACACACTGCTAGAAGCCGAAATATTTTTTCAGAGCTAGATGCAGAAGAAAATTATATTGAATTTGCAACCTGGTGGAGGTTAGTATAGATGGACTAATAGAACAAGTCCCACACACTGCTACAAGCCGAAATATTTTTCAGAGCTAGATGTAGAAAAAAATTATTTTGAATTTGCAACCTGATGGAGGTTAGTATAGATGGAATAATAGAACAAGTCCCACACACTGTTACAAGACAAAATATTTTTTCAGAGCTAGATGTAGAAAAAAATTATATTGAATTTGCAACCTGGTGGAGGTTAGTATAGATGGACTAATAGAACAAGTCATACACACTGCTACAAGCCAAAATATTTTTTCAAAGCTAGATGCAGAAAAAAATTATATTGAATTTGCAACTTGGTGGAGGTTAGTATAGATGGATTAATAGAACAAGTCCCACACACTGCTACAAGCCAAAATGTTTTTTCAGAGCTAGATGAAGAAAAAAAATTATATTGAATTTGCAACCTGGAGGAGGTTACTATAGATGGACTAATAGAAAAAGTCTCACAAACTGCTACAAGCCAAAATATTTTTTCCGAGCTGGATGCAGAAAAAAATTATATTGAATTTGCAACCTGGTGGAGGTTAGTATAGACGGAATAATAGAACAAGTCCCACACACTGCTACAAGCCGAAATATTTTTTCAGAGCTAGATGCAGAATTTTTTTTATTGTATTTGAAACCTGGTGGAGGTTAGTATAGATTGACTAATAGAACAAGTCCCACACACTGCTACAAGCCAAAATATTTTTTCAGAGCTAGATGCAGAAAAAAATTATATTGAATTTGCAACCTGGTGGAGGTTAGTATAGATGGACTAATAGAACAAGTCCCACACACTGCTACAAGCCGAAATATTTTTTCAGAGCTAGATGCAGAAAAAAATTATATTGAATTTGCAACCTGGTGGAGGTTAGTATAGATGGACTAATAGAAAAAGTCCCACACACTGCTACGAGCCAAAATATTTTGTCAGAGCTAGATGCAGATAAAAACTATATTGAATTTGCAACCTGGTGGAGGTTTGTATAGATGGACCAATAGAACAAGTCCCACACACTGCTACAAGCCAAAATATTTCTTTAGAGCTAGATGCAGATAAAAATTATATTGAATTTGCAACCTGGTGGAGGTTAGTATAGATGGACCAATAGAACAAGTCCCACACACTGCTACAAGCTGAAATATTTTTTCAGAGCTAGATGTAGAAAAAAATCATATAGAATTTGCAACCTGGTGGAGGTTAGTATAGATGGACTAATTGAACAAGTCCAACACACTGCTACAAGCCTAAATATTTTTTCATAGCTAGATGTAAAAAAAAATTAAATTGAATTTGCAACCTGGTGGAGGTTAGTATAGATGGACTAATAGAACAAGTCCCACACACTGCTACAAACCAAAATATTTTTTCAGAGCTAGATGTAGAAAAAAATTATATTGAATTTGCAACCTGGTGGAGGTTACTATAGATGGACTAATAGAACAAGTCCCACACACTGCTACAAGCCAAAATATTTTTTCAGAGCTAGATGCAGAAAAAAATTATATTGAATTTGCAACCTGTTGGAGCTTAGTATAGATGGACTAATAGAACAAGTCCCACACACTGCTACAAGCCGAAATATTTTTTCAGAGCTAGATGCAGAAAAAAATTATATTGAATTTGCAACCTGGTGGAGGTTAGTATAGATGGACTAATAGAACAAGTCCCACACACTGCTACAAGCCGAAATATATTTTCAAAGCTAGATGCAGAAAAAAATTATATTGAATTTGCAACTTGGTGGAGGTTAGTATAGATGGATTAATAGTACAAGTCTCACACACTGCTACAAGCCGAAATATTTTTTCAGAGCTAGATGGAGAAAAAAATTATACTGCATTTGCAACCTGGTGGAGGTTACTATAGATGGACTAATAGAAAAAGTGCCACAAACTGCTGCAAGCCAAAATATTTTTTCAGAGCTAGATACAGAAAAAAATTATATTGAATTTGCAACCTGGTGGAGGTTAGTATAGATGGACTAATAGAACAAGTCCCACACACTGCTACAAGCCGAAATATTTTTTCAGAGCTAGATGGAGAAAAAAATTATATTGAATTTGCAACCTGGTGGTGGTTAGTATAGATGGACTAAAAGAACAAGTCCCACACACTGGTACAAGCCGAAATATTTTTTCAGAGCTAGATGCAGAAAAAAACTATATTGAATTTGCAACCTGGTGGAGGTTAGTATAGATGGACTAATAGAACAAGTCCCACACACTGCTACAAGCCGAAATATTTTTTCAGAGCTAGATGTAGAAAAAAATTATATTGTATTTGCAACCTGGTGGAGGTTAGTATAGATGGACTAATAGAACAAGTCCCGCACACTGCTACAAGCCAAAATATTTTTTCAGAGCTAGATGCAGAAAAAAATTATACTGAACTTGCAACCAGGTGGAGGTTAGTATAGATGGACTAATAGAACTAGTCCCACACACTGCTACAAGCCAAAATATTTTTTCAGAGCTATATGCAGAAAAAAATTATATTGAATTTGCAACCTGGTGGAGGTTAGTATAGATGGACTAATAGAACAAGTCCCACACACTGCTACGAGCCGAAATATTTTTTCAGAGCTTGATGCAGATAAAAATTATATTGAATTTGCAACCTGGTGGAGGTTAGTATAGATGGACCAATAGAACAATTCCCACACACTGCTACAAGCCGAAATATTTCTTCAGAGCTAGATGCAGATAAAAATTATATTGAATTTGCAACCTGGTGGAGGTTAGTATAGATGGACTAATAGAACAAGTCCCACACACTGCTACAAGCCGAAATATTTTTTCAGAGCTAGATGTAGAAAAAAATTATATTGAATTTGCAACCTGGTAGAGGTTAGTATAGATGGACTAATAGAACAAGTCCCACACACTGCTACAAGCCGAAATAATTTTTCAGAGCTAGATGCAGAAGAAAATTATATTGAATTTGCAACCTGGTGGAGGTTAGTATAGATGGACTAATAGAACAAATCCCACACACTGCTACAAGCTGAAATATTTTTCAGAGCTAGATGTAGAAAAAAATTATTTTGAATTTGCAACCTGGTGGAGGTTAGTATAGATGGAATAATAGAACAAGTCCCACACACTGCTACGAGCCAAAATATTTTTTCAGAGCTTGATGCAGATAAAAATTATATTGAATTTGCAACCTGGTGGAGGTTAGTATAGATGGACCAATAGAACAATTCCCACACACTGCTACAAGCCGAAATATTTCTTCAGAGCTAGATGCAGATAAAAATTATATTGAATTTGCAACCTGGTGGAGGTTAGTATAGACGGACTAATAGAACAAGTCCCACACACTGCTACAAGCCAAAATATTTTTTCAGAGCTAGATGTAGAAAAAAATTATATTGAATTTGCAACCTGGTAGAGGTTAGTATAGATGGACTAATAGAACAAGTCCCACACACTGCGACAAGCCGAAATATTTTTTCAGAGCTAGATGCAGAAGAAAATTATATTGAATTTGCAACCTGGTGGAGGTTAGTATAGATGGACTAATAGAACAAGTCCCACACACTGCTACAAGCCGAAATATTTTTCAGAGCTAGATGTAGAAAAAAATTATTTTGAATTTGCAACCTGGTGGAGGTTAGTATAGATGGAATAATAGAACAAGTCCCACACACTGCTACAAGACGAAATATTTTTTCAGAGCTAGATGTAGAAAAAAATTATATTGAATTTGCAACCTGGTGGAGGTTAGTATAGATGGACTAATAGAACAAGTCATACACACTGCTACAAGCCAAAATATTTTTTCAGAGCTAGATGCAGAAAAAAATTATATTGAATTTGCAACTTGGTGGAGGTTAGTATAGATGGATTAATAGAACAAATCCCACAAACTGCTACAAGCCAAAATATTTTTTCAGAGCTAGATGAAGAAAAAAATTATATTGAATTTGCAACCTGGTGGAGGTTACTATAGATGGACTAATAGAAAAAGTCCCACAAACTGCTACAAGCCAAAATATTTTTTCAGAGCTAGAGGCAGAAAAAATTATATTGAATTTGCAACCTGGTGGAGGTTAGTATAGACGGAATAATAGAACAAGTCCCACACACTGCTACAAGCTGAAATATTTTTTCAGAGCTAGATCGAGAAAAAAATTATATTGAATTTGCAACCTGGTGGAGGTTAGTATAGATGGACTAATAGAACAAGTCCCACACACTGCTACAAGCCGAAATATTTTTTCAGAGCTAGATGCAGAATTTTTTTTATTGTATTTGAAACCTGGTGGAGGTTAGTATAGATTGTCTAATAGAACAAGTCCCACACACTGCTACAAGCCAAAATATTTTTTCAGAGCTAGATGCAGAAAAAAATTATATTGAATTTACAACCTGGTGGAGGTTAGTATAGATGGACTAATAGAACAAGTCCCACACACTGCTACAAGCCAAAATATTTTTTCAGAGCTAGATGCAGAAAAAAATTATATTGAATTTGCAACCTGGTGGAGGTTAGTATAGATCGACTAATAGAAAAAGTCCCACACACTGCTACGAGCCAAAATATTTTTTCAGAGCTAGATGCAGATAAAAACTATATTGAATTTGCAACCTGGTGGAGGTTTGTATAGATGGACTAATAGAACAAGTCCCACACACTGCTACAAGCTGAAATATTTCTTCAGAGCTAGATGCAGATAAAAATTATATTGAATTTGCAACCTGGTGGAGGTTAGTATAGATGGACTAATAGAACAAGTCCCACACACTGCTACAAGCTGAAATATTTTTTCAGAGCTAGATGTAGAAAAAAATCATATAGAATTTGCAACCTGGTGGAGGTTAGTATAGATGGACTAACTGAGCAAGTCCCACACACTGCTACAAGCCTAAATATTTTTTCATAACTAGATGTAGAAAAAAATTATATTGAATTTGCAACCTGGTGGAGGTTAGTATAGATGGACTAATAGAACAAGTCCCACACAATGCTACAAGCCGAAATATTTTTTCAGAGCTAGATGCAGAAAAAAATTATATTGAATTTGCAACCTGGTGGAGGTTACTATAGATGGACTAATGGAACAAGTCCCACACACTGCTACAAGCCGAAATATTTTTTCAGAGCTAGATGCAGAAAAACATTATATTGAATTTGCAACCTTGTGGAGGTTAGTATAGATGGACTAATAGAACAAGTCCCACACACTGCTACAAGCTGAAATATTTTTTCAGAGCTAGATGTAGAAAAAAATTATATTGAATTTGCAACCTGGTGGAGGCTAGTATAGATGGACTAATAGAAAAAGTCCCACACACTGCTACGAGCCAAAATATTTTTTCAGAGCTAGATGCAGATACAAATTATATTGAATTTGCAACCTGGTGGAGGTTTGTATAGATGGACTAATAGAACAAGTCCCACACACTGCTACAAGCCGAAATATTTCTTCAGAGCTAGATGCAGATAAAAATTATATTGAATTTGCAACCTGGTAGAGGTTAGTATAGATGGACTAATAGAACAAGTCCCACACACTGCTACAAGCGGAAATATTTTTTCAGAGCTAGATGTAGAAAAAAATCATATAGAATTTGCAACCTGGTGGAGGTTAGTATAGATGGACTAATTGAACAAGTCCAACACACTGCTACAAGCCTAAATATTTTTTCATAGCTAGATGTAAAAAAAAATTAAATTGAATTTGCAACCTGGTGGAGGTTAGTATAGATGGACTAATAGAACAAGTCCCACACACTGCTACAAACCAAAATATTTTTTCAGAGCTAGATGTAGAAAAAAATTATATTGAATTTGCAACCTGGTGGAGGTTACTATAGATGGACTAATAGAACAAGTCCCACACACTGCTACAAGCCAAAATATTTTTTCAGAGCTAGATGCAGAAAAAAATTATATTGAATTTGCAACCTGTTGGAGCTTAGTATAGATGGACTAATAGAACAAGTCCCACACACTGCTACAAGCCGAAATATTTTTTCAGAGCTAGATGCAGAAAAAAATTATATTGAATTTGCAACCTGGTGGAGGTTAGTATAGATGGACTAATAGAACAAGTCCCACGCACTGCTACAAGCCAAAATATTTTTACAGAGCTAGATGCAGAAAAAAATTATATTGAATTTGCAACCTGGTGGAGGTTAGTATAGATGGACTAATAGAACAAGTCCCACACACTGCTACAAGCGAAAATATTTTTTCAAAGCTAGATGCAGAAAAAAATTATATTGAATTTGCATAATGGTGGAGGTTACTATAGATGGACTAAAAGAACTAGTCCCACAAACTGCTACAAGATAAAATATTTTTTCAGAGCTAGATGCAGAAAAAAATTATATTGAATTTGCAACCTGGTGGAGGTTAGTGTAGATGGATTAATTGAACAAGTCCCAAAAACTGCTACAAGCCGAAATATTTTTTCAAAGCTAGATGCAGAAAAAAATTATATTGAATTTGCAACCTGGTGGTGGTTAGTATAGATGGACTAATAGAACAAGTCACACACACTGCTACAAGCCGAAATATTTTTTCAGAGCTAGATGCAGAAAAAAATAATATTGAATTTGCAACCTGGTGGAGGTTAGTATAGATGGACTAATAGAACAACTCCCACACACTGCTACAAGCCTAAATATTTTTTCAGAGCTAGATGTAGAAAAAAATTATATTGAATTTGCAACCTGGTAGAGGTTAGTATAGATGGACTAATAGAACAAGTCCCACACACTGCTACAAGCCGAAATATTTTTTCAGAGCTAGATGCAGAAGAAAATTATATTGAATTTGCAACCTGGTGGAGGTTAGTATAGATGGACTAATAGAACAAGTCCCACACACTGCTACAAGCCGAAATATTTTTCAGAGCTAGATGTAGAAAAAAATTATTTTGAATTTGCAACCTGATGGAGGTTAGTATAGATGGAATAATAGAACAAGTCCCACACACTGTTACAAGACAAAATATTTTTTCAGAGCTAGATGTAGAAAAAAATTATATTGAATTTGCAACCTGGTGGAGGTTAGTATAGATGGACTAATAGAACAAGTCATACACACTGCTACAAGCCAAAATATTTTTTCAAAGCTAGATGCAGAAAAAAATTATATTGAATTTGCAACTTGGTGGAGGTTAGTATAGATGGATTAATAGAACAAGTCCCACACACTGCTACAAGCCAAAATGTTTTTTCAGAGCTAGATGAAGAAAAAAAATTATATTGAATTTGCAACCTGGAGGAGGTTACTATAGATGGACTAATAGAAAAAGTCTCACAAACTGCTACAAGCCAAAATATTTTTTCCGAGCTAGATGCAGAAAAAAATTATATTGAATTTGCAACCTGGTGGAGGTTAGTATAGACGGAATAATAGAACAAGTCCCACACACTGCTACAAGCCGAAATATTTTTTCAGAGCTAGATGCAGAATTTTTTTTATTGTATTTGAAACCTGGTGGAGGTTAGTATAGATTGACTAATAGAACAAGTCCCACACACTGCTACAAGCCAAAATATTTTTTCAGAGCTAGATGCAGAAAAAAATTATATTGAATTTGCAACCTGGTGGAGGTTAGTATAGATGGACTAATAGAACAAGTCCCACACACTGCTACAAGCCGAAATATTTTTTCAGAGCTAGATGCAGAAAAAAATTATATTGAATTTGCAACCTGGTGGAGGTTAGTATAGATGGACTAATAGAAAAAGTCCCACACACTGCTACGAGCCAAAATATTTTGTCAGAGCTAGATGCAGATAAAAACTATATTGAATTTGCAACCTGGTGGAGGTTTGTATAGATGGACCAATAGAACAAGTCCCACACACTGCTACAAGCCAAAATATTTCTTTAGAGCTAGATGCAGATAAAAATTATATTGAATTTGCAACCTGGTGGAGGTTAGTATAGATGGACCAATAGAACAAGTCCCACACACTGCTACAAGCTGAAATATTTTTTCAGAGCTAGATGTAGAAAAAAATCATATAGAATTTGCAACCTGGTGGAGGTTAGTATAGATGGACTAATTGAGCAAGTCCCACACACTGCTACAAGCCCAAATATTTTTTTATAGCTAGATGTAGAAAAAAATTATATTGAATTTGCAACCTGGTGGAGGTTAATATAGATGGACTAATAGAACAAGTCCCACACACTGCTACAAGCCGAAATATTTTTTCAGAGCTAGATGCAGAAAAAAATTATATTGAATTTGCAACCTGGTGGAGGTTACTATAGATGGACTAATAGAACAAGTCCCACACACTGCTACAAGCCGAAATATTTTTTCAGAGCTAGATGCAGAAAAACATTATATTGAATTTGCAACCTTGTGGAGGTTAGTATAGATGGACTAATAGAAAAAGTCCCACACACTGCTACGAGCCAAAATATTTTTTCAGAGCTAGATGCAGATAAAAATTATATTGAATTTGCAACCTGGTGGAGGTTTGTATAGATGGACTAATAGAACAAGTCCCACACACTGATACAAGCCGAAATATTTCTTCAGAGCTAGATGCAGATAAAAATTATATTGAATTTGCAACCTGGTGGAGGTTAGTATAGATGGACTAATAGAACAATTCCCATACACTGCTACAAGCTGAAATATTTTTTCAGAGCTAGATGTAGAAAAAAATCATATAGAATTTGCAACCTGGTGGAGGTTAGTATAGATGGACTAATTGAGCAAGTCCCACACACTGCTACAAGCCTAAATATTTTTTCATAGCTAGATGTAGAAAAAATTATATTGAATTTGCAACCTGGTGGAGGTTAGTATAGATGGACTATTAGAACAAGTCCCACACACTGCTACAAGCCGAAATATTTTTTCAGAGCTAGATGCAGAAAAAATTATATTGAATTTGCAACCTGGTGGAGGTTATTATAGATGGATTAATAGAACAAGTCCCACGCACTGCTACAAGCCAAAATATTTTTACAGAGCTAGATGCAGAAAAAAATTATATTGAATTTGCAACCTGGTGGAGGTTAGTATAGATGGACTAATAGAACAAGTCCCACACACTGCTACAAGCGAAAATATTTTTTCAAAGCTAGATGCAGAAAAAAATTATATTGAATTTGCATAATGGTGGAGGTTACTATAGATGGACTAAAAGAACTAGTCCCACAAACTGCTACAAGATAAAATATTTTTTCAGAGCTAGATGCAGAAAAAAATTATATTGAATTTGCAACCTGGTGGAGGTTAGTATAGATGGATTAATAGAACAAGTCCCAAAAACTGCTACAAGCCGAAATATTTTTTCAAAGCTAGATGCAGAAAAAAATTATATTGAATTTGCAACCTGGTGGTGGTTAGTATAGATGGACTAATAGAACAAGTCACACACACTGCTACAAGCCGAAATATTTTTTCAGAGCTAGATGCAGAAAAAAATAATATTGAATTTGCAACCTGGTGGAGGTTAGTATAGATGGACTAATAGAACAAGTCCCACACACTGCTACAAGCCGAAATATTTTTTCAGAGCTAGATGTAGAAAAAAATTATATTGAATTTGCAACCTGGTAGAGGTTAGTATAGATGGACTAATAGAACAAGTCCCACACACTGCTACAAGCCGAAATATTTTTTCAGAGCTAGATGCAGAAGAAAATTATATTGAATTTGCAACCTGGTGGAGGTTAGTATAGATGGACTAATAGAACAAGTCCCACACACTGCTACAAGCCGAAATATTTTTCAGAGCTAGATGTAGAAAAAAATTATTTTGAATTTGCAACCTGATGGAGGTTAGTATAGATGGAATAATAGAACAAGTCCCACACACTGCTACAAGACAAAATATTTTTTCAGAGCTAGATGTAGAAAAAAATTATATTGAATTTGCAACCTGGTGGAGGTTAGTATAGATGGACTAATAGAACAAGTCATACACACTGCTACAAGCCAAAATATTTTTTCAGAGCTAGATGCAGAAAAAAATTATATTAAATTTGCAACTTGGTGGAGGTTAGTATAGATGGATTAATAGAACAAGTCCCACACACTGCTACAAGCCAAAATGTTTTTTCAGAGCTAGATGAAGAAAAAAAATTATATTGAATTTGCAACCTGGTGGAGGTTACTATAGATGGACTAATAGAAAAAGTCTCACAAACTGCTACAAGCCAAAATATTTTTTCAGAGCTAGATGCAGAAAAAAATTATATTGAATTTGCAACCTGGTGGAGGTTAGTATAGACGGAATAATAGAACAAGTCCCACACACTGCTACAAGCCGAAATATTTTTTCAGAGCTAGATGCAGAATTTTTTTTATTGTATTTGAAACCTGGTGGAGGTTAGTATAGATTGACTAATAGAACAAGTCCCACACACTGCTACAAGCCAAAATATTTTTTCAGAGCTAGATGCAGAAAAAAATTATATTGAATTTGCAACCTGGTGGAGGTTAGTATAAATGGACTAATAGAACAAGTCCCACACACTGCTACAAGCCGAAATATTTTTTCAGAGCTAGATGCAGAAAAAAATTATATTGAATTTGCAACCTGGTGGAGGTTAGTATAGATGGACTAATAGAAAAAGTCCCACACACTGCTACGAGCCAAAATATTTTTTCAGAGCTAGATGCAGATAAAAACTATATTGAATTTGCAACCTGGTGGAGGTTTGTATAGATGGACCAATAGAACAAGTCCCACACACTGCTACAAGCCAAAATATTTCTTTAGAGCTAGATGCAGATAAAAATTATATTGAATTTGCAACCTGGTGGAGGTTAGTATAGATGGACCAATAGAACAAGTCCCACACACTGCTACAAGCTGAAATATTTTTTCAGAGCTAGATGTAGAAAAAAATCATATAGAATTTGCAACCTGGTGGAGGTTAGTATAGATGGACTAATTGAGCAAGTCCCACACACTGCTACAAGCCTAAATATTTTTTCATAGCTAGATGTAGAAAAAAATTATATTGAATTTGCAACCTGGTGGAGGTTAGTATAGATGGACTAATAGAACAAGTCCCACACACTGCTACAAGCCGAAATATTTTTTCAGAGCTAGATGGAGAAAAAAATTATATTGAATTTGCAACCTGGTGGAGGTTAGTATAGGTGGACTAATAGAACAAGACCCACACACTGCTAGAAGCCAAAATATTTTTTCAGAGCCAGATGCAGAAAAAAATTATATTAAATTTGCAACCTGGTGGAGGTTAGTATAGATGGACTAATAGAACAAGTCCCACACACTGCTACAAGCCGAAATATTTTTTCAGAGCTAGATGCAGAATTTTTTTTATTGTATTTGAAACCTGGTGGAGGTTAGTATAGATTGACTAATAGAACAAGTCCCACACACTGCTACAAGCCAAAATATTTTTTCAGAGCTAGATGCAGAAAAAAATTATATTGAATTTGCAACCTGTTGGAGGTTAGTATAGATGGACTAAGAGAACAAGTCCCACACACTGCTACAAGCTGAAATATTTTTTCAGAGCTAGATGTAGAAAAAAATTATATTGAATTTGCAACCTGGTGGAGGTTAGTATAGATGGACTAATAGAAAAAGTCCCACACACTGCTACGAGCCAAAATATTTTTTCAGAGCTAGATGCATATACAAATTATATTGAATTTGCAACCTGGTGGAGGTTTGTATAGATGGACTAATAGAACAAGTCCCACACACTGCTACAAGCCGAAATATTTCTTCAGAGCTAGATGCAGATAAAAATTATATTGAATTTGCAACCTGGTGGAGGTTAGTATAGATGGACTAATAGAACAAGTCCCACACACTGCTACAAGCGGAAATATTTTTTCAGAGCTAGATGTAGAAAAAAATCATATAGAATTTGCAACCTGGTGGAGGTTAGTATAGATGGACTAAGAGAACAAGTCCCACATACTGCTACAAGCCTAAATATTTTTTCATAGCTAGATGCAGAAAAAAATTATATTGAATTTGCAACCTGGTGGAGGTTAGTATAGATGGACTAATAGAACAAGTCCCAAACACTGCTACAAGCCGAAATATGTTTTCAGAGCTAGATGCAGAAAAAAATTATACTGAATTTGCAACCTGATGGAGGTTACTATAGATGGACTAATAGAACAAGTCCCACACACTGCTACAAGCCGAAATATTTTTTCAGAGCTAGATGCTGAAAAAAATTATATTGAATTTGCAACCTGGTGGAGGTTACTATAGATGGACTAATAGAACAAGTCCCACACACTGCTAGAAGCCAAAATATTTTTTCAGAGCTAGATGCAGAAAAAAATGATATTGAATTTGCAACCTGGTGGAGGTTTGTATAGATGGACTAATAGAACAAGTCCCACACACTGCTACAAGCCGAAATATTTTTTCAGAGCTAGATGCAGAAAAAAATTATATTGAATTTGCAACCTGGTGGAGGTTAGTATAGATGGACTAATAGAACAAGTCCCACACACTGCTACAAGCAAAAATATTTTTTTCAAAGCTAGATGCAGAAAAAAATTATATTGAATTTGCATCCTGGTGGAGGTTACTATAGATGGACTAATAGAACAAGTCCCACACACTGCTACAAGCAAAAATATTTTTTCAAAGCTAGATGCAGAAAAAAATTATATTGAATTTGCAACCTGGTGGAGGTTACTATAGATGGTCTAATAGAACTAGTCCCACAAACTGCTACAAGTTAAAATATTTTTTCAGAGCTAGATGCAGAAAAAAATTATATTGAATTTGCAACCTGGTGGAAGTTAGTATAGATTGACTAATAGAACAAGTCCCACACACTGCTGCAAGCCGAAATATGCTTTCAGAGTTAGATGCAGAAAAAAAATATATTGAATTTGCAACCTGGAGGAGGTTAGTATAGATGGACTAATAGAACAAGTCCCACACACTACTACAAGCCGAAATATTTTTTCAGAGCTAGATGCAGAAAAAATTATATTGAATTTGCAACCTGGTGGAGGTTAGTATAGATGGACTAATAGAACAAGTCCCACACTCTGCTACAAGCCGAAATATTTTTTCAGAGCTAGATGCAGAAAAAAATTATATTGAATTTGCAACCTGGTGGAGGTTGGTATAGATGGACTAATAGAACAAGTCCCACACACTGCTACAAGCCGAAATATTTTTTCAGAGCTAGATGCAGAAAAACATTATATTGAATTTGCAACCTTGTGGAGGTTAGTATAGATGGACTAATAGAAAAAGTCCCACACACTGCTACGAGCCAAAACATTTTTTCAGAGCTAGATGCAGATAAAAATTATATTGAATTTGCAACCTGGTGGAGGTTAGTATAGACGGAATAATAGAACAAGTCCCACACACTGCTACAAGCCGAAATATTTTTTCAGAGCTAGATGCAGAATTTTTTTTATTGTATTTGAAACCTGGTGGAGGTTAGTATAGATTGACTAATAGAACAAGTCCCACACACTGCTACAAGCCAAAATATTTTTTCAGAGCTAGATGCAGAAAAAAATTATATTGAATTTGCAACCTGGTGGAGGTTAGTATAGATGGACTAATAGAACAAGTCCCACACACTGCTACAAGCCGAAATATTTTTTCAGAGCTAGATGCAGAAAAAAATTATATTGAATTTGCAACCTGGTGGAGGTTAGTATAGATGGACTAATAGAAAAAGTCCCACACACTGCTACGAGCCAAAATATTTTTTCAGAGCTAGATGCAGATAAAAACTATATTGAATTTGCAACCTGGTGGAGGTTTGTATAGATGGACTAATAGAACAAGTCCCACACACTGCTACAAGCCAAAATATTTCTTTAGAGCTAGATGCAGATAAAAATTATATTGAATTTGCAACCTGGTGGAGGTTAGTATAGATGGACTAATAGAACAAGTCCCACACATTGCTACAAGCTGAAATATTTTTTCAGAGCTAGATGTAGAAAAAAATCATATAGAATTTGCAACCTGGTGGAGGTTAGTATAGATCGACTAATTGAGCAAGTCCCACACACTGCTACAAGCCTAAATATTTTTTCATAGCTAGATGTAGAAAAAAATTATATTGAATTTGCAACCTGGTGGAGGTTAGCATAGATGGACTAATAGAACAAGTCCCACACACTGCTACAAGCCGAAATATGTTTTCAGAGCTAGATGCAGAAAAAAATTATATTGAATTTGCAACCTGATGGAGGTTACTATAGATGGACTAATAGAACAAGTCCCACACACTGCTACAAGCCGAAATATTTTTTCAGAGCTAGATGCAGAAAAAAATTATATTGAATTTGCAACCTGGTGGAGGTTAGTATAGATGGACTAATAGAACAAGTCCCACACACTGCTAGAAGCCAAAATATTTTTTCAGAGCTAGATGCAGAAAAAAATTATATTGAATTTGCAACCTGGTGGAGGTTTGTATAGATGGACTAATAGAACAAGTCCCACACACTGCTACAAGCCGAAATATTTTTTCAGAGCTAGATGCAGAAAAAAATTATATTGAATTTGCAACCTGGTGGAGGTTAGTATAGATGGACTAATAGAACAAGTCCCGCACACTGCTACAAGCGAAAATATTTTTTCAAAGCTAGATGCAGAAAAAAATTATATTGAATTTGCATCCTGGTGGAGGTTACTATAGATGTACTAATAGAACAAGTCCCACAAACTGTTACAAGATAAAATATTTTTTCATAGCTAGATGCAGAAAAAAATTATATTGAATTTGCAGCCTGGTGGAGGTTAGTATAGATGGACTAATAGAACAAGTCCCACACACTGCTACAAGCCGAAATATTTTTTCAGAGCTAGATGCAGAAAAAAATTATATTGAATTTGCAACCTGGTGGAGGTTAGTATAGATGGACTAATAGAAAAAGTCCCACACACTGCTACGAGCCAAAATATTTTTTCAGAGCTAGATGCAGATAAAAACTATATTGAATTTGCAACCTGGTGGAGGTTTGTATAGATGGACTAATAGAACAAGTCCCACACACTGCTACAAGCCAAAATATTTCTTTAGAGCTAGATGCAGATAAAAATTATATTGAATTTGCAACCTGGTGGAGGTTAGTATAGATGGACTAATAGAACAAGTCCCACACATTGCTACAAGCTGAAATATTTTTTCAGAGCTAGATGCAGAAAAAAATTATATTGAATTTGCAACCTGATGGAGGTTACTATAGATGGACTAATAGAACAAGTCCCACACACTGCTACAAGCCGAAATATTTTTTCAGAGCTAGATGCAGAAAAAAATTATATTGAATTTGCAACCTGGTGGAGGTTAGTATAGATGGACTAATAGAACAAGTCCCACACACTGCTAGAAGCCAAAATATTTTTTCAGAGCTAGATGCAGAAAAAAATTATATTGAATTTGCAACCTGGTGGAGGTTTGTATAGATGGACTAATAGAACAAGTCCCACACACTGCTACAAGCCGAAATATTTTTTCAGAGCTAGATGCAGAAAAAAATTATATTGAATTTGCAACCTGGTGGAGGTTAGTATAGATGGACTAATAGAACAAGTCCCGCACACTGCTACAAGCGAAAATATTTTTTCAAAGCTAGATGCAGAAAAAAATTATATTGAATTTGCATCCTGGTGGAGGTTACTATAGATGGACTAATAGAACAAGTCCCACAAACTGTTACAAGATAAAATATTTTTTCATAGCTAGATGCAGAAAAAAATTATATTGAATTTGCAGCCTGGTGGAGGTTAGTATAGATGGACTAATAGAACAAGTCCCACAAACTGCTACAAGCCGAAATATTTTTTCAAAACTAGATGCAGGAAAAAATTATATTGAATTTGCAACCTGGTGGTGGTTAGTATAGATGGACTAATAGAACAAGTCACACACACTGCTACAAGCCAAAATATTTTTTCAGAGCTAGATGCAGAAAAAAATTATATTGAATTTGCAACCTGGTGGAGGTTAGTATAGATGGACTAATAGAACAAGTCCCACACACTGCTACAAGCTGAAATATTTTTTCAGTGCTAGATGGAGAAAAAATTTATATTGAATTTGCAACTTGGTGGAGGTTAGTAAAGATGGACTAATAGAACAAGTCCCACACATTGCTAAAAGCCGAAAGATTTTTTCAGAGCTAGATGCAGAAAAAAATTATATTGAATTTGCAACCTGGTGGAGGTTAGTATAGATGGACTAATAGAACAAGTCCCACACACTGCTACAAGCAAAAATATTTTTTCAAAGCTAGATGCAGAAAAAAATTATATTGAATTTGCAACCTGGTGGAGGTTACTATAGATGGACTAATAGAAAAAGTCCCACACACTGCTGCAAGCCGAAATATGCTTTCAGAGTTAGATGCAGAAAAAAAATATATTGAATTTGCAACCTGGAGGAGGTTAGTATAGATGGACTAATAGAACAAGTCCCACACACTACTACAAGCCGAAATATTTTTTCAGAGCTAGATGCAGAAAAAAATTATATTGAATTTGCAACCTGGTGGAGGTTAGTATAGATGGACTAATAGAACAAGTCCCACACTCTGCTACAAGCCGAAATATTTTTTCAGAGCTAGATGCAGAAAAAAATTATATTGAATTTGCAACCTGGTGGAGGTTGGTATAGATGGACTAATAGAACAAGTAACACACACTGCTACAAGCCGAAATATTTTTTCAGAGCTAGATGCAGAAAAACATTATATTGAATTTGCAACCTTGTGGAGGTTAGTATAGATGGACTAATAGAAAAAGTCCCACACACTGCTACGAGCCAAAATATTTTTTCAGAGCTAGATGCAGATAAAAATTATATTGAATTTGCAACCTGGTGGAGGTTTGTATAGATGGACTAATAGAACAAGTCCCACACACTGCGACAAGCCGAAATATTTCTTCAGAGCTAGATGCAGATAAAAATTATATTGAATTTGCAACCTGGTGGAGGTTAGTATAGATGGACTAATAGAACAAGTCCCACACACTGCTACAAGCTGAAATATTTTTTCAGAGCTAGATGTAGAAAAAAATCATATAGAATTTGCAACCTGGTGGAGGTTAGTATAGATGGACTAATTGAGCAAGTCCCACACACTGCTACAAGCCTAAATATTTTTTCATAGCTATATGTAGAAAAAAATTATATTGAATTTGCAACCTGGTGGAGGTTAGTATAGATGGACTAATAGAACAAGTCCCACACACTGCTACAAGCCGAAATATGTTTTCAGAGCTAGATGCAGAAAAAAATTATATTGAATTTGCAACCTGATGGAGGTTACTATAGATGGACTAATAGAACAAGTCCCACACACTGCTACAAGCCGAAATATTTTTTCAGAGCTAGATGCAGAAAAAAATTATATTGAATTTGCAACCTGGTGGAGGTTAGTATAGATGGACTAATAGAACAAGTCCCACACACTGCTAGAAGCCAAAATATTTTTTCAGAGCTAGATGCAGAAAAAAATTATATTGAATTTGCAACCTGGTGGAGGTTTGTATAGATGGACTAATAGAACAAGTCCCACACACTGCTACAAGCCAAAATATTTTTTCAGAGCTAGATGCAGAAAAAAATTATATTGAATTTGCAACCTGGTGGAGGTTAGTATAGATGGACTAATAGAACAAGTCCCACGCACTGCTACAAGCCAAAATATTTTTTCAGAGCTAGATGCAGAAAAAAATTATATTGAATTTGCAACCTGGTGGAGGTTAGTATAGATGGACTAATAGAACAAGTCCCACACACTGCTACAAGCAAAAATATTTTTTCAAAGCTAGATGCAGAAAAAAATTATATTGAATTTGCAGCCTGGTGGAGGTTAGTATAGATGGACAAATAGAACAAGTCCCACAAACTGCTACAAGCCGAAATATTTTTTCAAAACTAGATGCAGGAAAAAATTATATTGAATTTGCAACCTGGTGGTGGTTAGTATAGATGGACTAATAGAACAAGTCACACACACTGCTACAAGCCGAAATATTTTTTCAGAGCTAGATGCAGAAAAAAATTATATTGAATTTGCAACCTGGTGGAGGTTAGTATAGATGGACTAATAGAACAAGTCCCACACACTGCTACAAGCTGAAATATTTTTTCAGTGCTAGATGCAGAAAAAATTTATATTGAATTTCCAACCTGGTGGAGGTTAGTAAAGATGGACTAATAGAACAAGTCCCACACATTGCTAAAAGCCGAAAGATTTTTTAAGAGCTAGATGCAGAAAAAAATTATATTGAATTTGCAACCTGGTGGAGGTTAGTATAGATGGACTAATAGAACAAGTCCCACACACTGCTACAAGCAAAAATATTTTTTCAAAGCTAGATGCAGAAAAAAATTATATTGAATTTGCAACCTGGTGGAGGTTACTATAGATGGACTAATAGAACTTATCCCACAAACTGCTACAAGTTAAAATAGTTTTTCAGAGCTAGATGCAGAAAAAAATTATATTGAATTTGCAACCTGGTGGAAGTTAGTATAGATGGACTAATAGAAAAAGTCCCACACACTGCTACAAGCCGAAATATGCTTTCAGAGTTAGATGCAGAAAAAAAATATATTGAATTTGCAACCTGGAGGAGGTTAGTATAGATGGACTAATAGAACAAGTCCCACACACTACTACAAGCCAAAATATTTTTTCAGAGATAGATGCGTAAAAAAATTATATTGAATTTGAAACCTGGTGGAGGTTAGTATAGATGGACTAATAGAACAAGTCCCACACTCTGCTACAAGCCGAAATATTTTTTCAGAGCTAGATGCAGAAAAAAATTATATTGAATTTGCAACCTGGTGGAGGTTGGTATAGATGGACTAATAGAACAAGTCCCGCACACTGCTACAAGCTGAAATATTTTTTCAGAGCTAGATGCAGAAAAACATTATATTGAATTTGCAACCTTGTGGAGGTTAGTATAGATGGACTAATAGAAAAAGTCCCACACACTGCTACGAGCCAAAATATTTTTTCAGAGCTAGATGCAGATAAAAATTATATTGAATTTGCAACCTGGTGGAGGTTTGTATAGATGGACTAATAGAACAAGTCCCACACACTGCTACAAGCCGAAATATTTCTTCAGAGCTAGATGCAGATAAAAATTATATTGAATTTGCAACCTGGTGGAGGTTAGTATAGATGGACTAATAGAAAAAGTCCCACACACTGCTACAAGCTGAAATATTTTTTCAGAGCTAGATGCAGAAAAAAATCATATAGAATTTGCAACCTGGTGGAGGTTAGTATAGATGGACTAATTGAGCAAGTCCCACACACTGCTACAAGCCTAAATATTTTTTCATAGCTATATGTAGAAAAAAATTATATTGAATTTGCAACCTGGTGGAGGTTAGTATAGATGGACTAATAGAACAAGTCCCACACACTGCTACAAGCCGAAATATGTTTTCAGAGCTAGATGTAGAAAAAAATTATATTGAATTTGCAACCTGATGGAGGTTACTATAGATGGACTAATAGAACAAGTCCCACACACTGCTACAAGCCGAAATATTTTTTCAGAGCTAGAGGCAGAAAAAAATTATATTGAATTTGCAACCTGGTGGAGGTTAGTATAGATTGACTAATAGAACAAGTCCCACGCACTGCTACAAGCCAAAATATTTTTTCAGAGCTAGATGCAGAAAAAAATTATATTGAATTTGCAACCTGGTGGAGGTTAGTATAGATGGACTAATAGAACAAGTCCCACACACTGCTACAAGCAAAAATATTTTTTCAAAGCTAGATGCAGAAAAAAATTATATTGAATTTGCATCCTGGTGGAGGTTACTATAGATGGACTAATAGAACTAGTCCCACAAACTGCTACAAGATAAAATATTTTTTCAGAGCTAGATGCAGAAAAAAATTATATTGAATTTGCAACCTGGTGGAGGTTAGTATAGATGGAGTAATAGAACAAGTCCCACAAACTGCTACAAGCCGAAATATTTTTTCAAATCTAGATGCAGGAAAAAATTATATTGAATTTGCAACCTGGTGGTGGTTAGTATAGATGGACTAATAGAACAAGTCACACACACTGCTACAAGCCGAAATATTTTTTCAGAGCTAGATGCAGAAAAAAATTATATTGAATTTGCAACCTGGTGGAGGTTAGTATAGATGGACTAATAGAACAAGTCCCACACTCTGCTACAAGCCAAAATATTTTTTCAGAGCTAGATGCAGAAAAAATTTATATTGAATTTGCAACCTGGTGGAGGTTAGTATAGATGGACTAATAGAACAAGTCCCACACACTGCTACAAGCCGAAATATTTTTTCAGAGTTAGATGCAGAAAAAAATTATATTGAATTTGCAACCTGGTGGAGGTTAGTATAGATGGACTAATAGAAAAAGTCACACACACTGCTACAAGCCGAAATATTTTTTCAGAGCTAGATGCAGAAAAAAATTATATTGAATTTGCAACCTGGTGGAAGTTAGTATAGATGGACTAATAGAACAAGTCCCACACACTGCTGCAAGCCGAAATATGCTTTCAGAGTTAGATGCAGAAAAAAAATATATTGAATTTGCAACCTGGAGGAGGTTAGTATAGATGGACTAATAGAACAAGTCCCACACACTACTACAAGCTGAAATATTTTTTCAGAGCTAGATGCAGAAAAAAATTATATTGAATTTGCAACCTGGTGGAGGTTAGTATAGATGGACTAATAGAACAAGTCCCACACACTGCTAGAAGCTGAAATATTTTTTCAGAGCTAGATGCAGAAAAAAATTATATTGAATTTGCAACCTGGTGGAGGTTGGTATAGATGGACTAATAGAACAAGTCCCACACACTGCTACAAGCCGAAATATTTTTTCAGAGCTAGATGCAGAAAAACATTATATTGAATTTGCAACCTTGTGGAGGTTAGTATAGATGGACTAATAGAAAAAGTCCCACACACTGCTACGAGCCAAAATATTTTTTCAGAGCTAGATGCAGATAAAAATTATATTGAATTTGCAACCTGGTGGAGGTTTGTATAGATGGACTAATAGAACAAGTCCCACACACTGCTACAAGCCGAAATATTTCTTCAGAGCTAGATGCAGATAAAAATTATATTGAATTTGCAACCTTGTGGAGGTTAGTATAGATGGACTAATAGAACAAGTCCCACACACTGCTACAAGCTGAAATATTTTTTCAGAGCTAGATGTAGAAAAAAATCATATAGAATTTGCAACCTGGTGGAGGTTAGTATAGATGGACTAATTGAGCAAGTCCCACACACTGCTACAAGCCTAAATATTTTTTCATAGCTATATGTAGAAAAAAATTATATTGAATTTGCAACCTGGTGGAGGTTAGTATAGATGGACTAATAGAACAAGTCCCACATACTGCTACAAGCCAAAATATGTTTTCAGAGCTAGATGCAGAAAAAAATTATATTGAATTTGCAACCTGATGGAGGTTACTATAGATGGACTAATAGAACAAGTCCCACACACTGCTACAAGCCGAAATATTTTTTCAGAGCTAGATGCAGAAAAAAATTATATTGAATTTGCAACCTGGTGGAGGTTAGTATAGATGGTCTAATAGAACAAGTCCCACACACTGCTAGAAGCCAAAATATTTTTTCAGAGCTAGATGCAGAAAAAAATTATATTGAATTTGCAACCTGGTGGAGGTTTGTATAGATGGACTAATAGAACAAGTCCCACACACTGCTACAAGCCGAAATATTTTTTCAGAGCTAGATGCATAAAAAAATTATATTGAATTTGCAACCTGGTGGAGGTTAGTATAGATGGACTAATAGAACAAGTCCCACACACTGCTACAAGCGAAAATATTTTTTCAAACCTAGATGCAGAAAAAAATTATATTGAATTTGCATCCTGGTGGAGGTTACTATAGATGGACTAATAGAACTAGTCCCACAAACTGCTACAAGATAAAATATGTTTTCAGAGCTAGATGCAGAAAAAAATTATATTGAATTTGCAACCTGGTGGAGGTTAGTATAGATGGACTAATAGAACAAGTCCCACAAACTGCTACAAGCCGAAATATTTTTTCAAAGCTAGATGCAGGAAAAAATTATATTGAATTTGCAACCTGGTGGTGGTTAGTATAGATGGACTAATAGAACAAGTCACACACACTGCTACAAGCCGAAATATTTTTTCAGAGCTAGATGCAGAAAAAAATTATATTGAATTTGCAACCTGGTGGAGGTTAGTATAGATGGACTAATAGAACAAGTCCCACACTCTGCTACAAGCCAAAATATTTTTTCAGAGCTAGATGCAGAAAAAAATTATATTGAATTTGCAACCTGGTGGAGGTTGGTATAGATGGACTAATAGAACAAGTCCCACACACTGCTACAAGCCGAAATATTTTTTCAGAGTTAGATGCAGAAAAAAATTATATTGAATTTGCAACCTGGTGGAGGTTAGTATAGATGGACTAATAGAACAAGTCCCACACACTGCTACAAGCCAAAATATTTTTTCAGAGCTAGATGCAGAAAAAAATTATATTGAATTTGCAACCTGGTGGAGGTTAGTATAGATGGACCAATAGAACAAGTCCCAAACACTGCTACAAGCCGAAATATTTTTTCAGAGCTAGATGCAGAAAAAAATTATATTGAATTTGCAACCTGGTGGAGGTTAGTATGAATGGACTAATAGAACAAGTCTCACACACTACTACAAGCCAAAATATTTTTTCAGAGCTAGATGGAGAAAAAAATTATACTGAATTTGCAACCTGGTGGAGGTTACTATAGATGGACTAATAGAAAAAGTCCCAAAAACTGCTACAAACCAAAATATTTTTTCAGAGGTAGATGCAGAAAAAAATTATATTGAATTTGCAACCTGGTGGAGGTTAGTATAGATGGACTAATAGAACAAGTCCCACACACTGCTACAAGCCGAAATATTTTTTCAGAGCTAGATGCAGAAAAAAACTATATTGAATTTGCAACCTGGTGGAGGTTAGTATAGATGGACTAATAGAACAAGTCCCACACACTGCTACAAGCCGAAATATTTTTTCAGAGCTAGATGCAGAAAAAAATGATATTGTATTTGCCACCTGGTGGAGGTTAGTATAGATGGACTAATAGAACAAGTCCCACACACTGCTACAAGCCAAAATATTTTTCCAGAGCTAGATGCAGAAAAAAATTATACTGAACTGGCAACCTGGTGGAGGTTAGTATAGATGGACTAATAGAACAAGTCCCACACACTGCTGCAAGCCGAAATATTTTTTCACAGCTAGATGCAGAAAAAAATTATATTGAATTTGCAACCTGGTGGAGGTCATTATAGATGGACTAATAGAACGAGTCCCACACACTGCTGCGTGCCGAAATATTTTTTTCAGAGCTTGATGCAGATAAAAATTATATTGAATTTGCAACCTGGTGGAGTTTAGTATAGATGGACCAATAGAACAAGTCCCACACACTGCTACAAGCCGAAATATTTCTTCAGAGCTAGATGCAGATAAAAATTATATTGAATTTGCAACCTGGTGGAGGTTACTAAAGATGGACTAATAGAAAAAGTCCCACAAACTGCTACAAGCCAAAATATTTTTTCAGAGCTAGATGCAGAAAAAAATTATATTGAATTTGCAACCTGGTGGAGGTTAGTATAGACGGATTAATAGAACAAGTCCCACACACTGCTACAAGCCGAAATATTTTTTCAGAGCTAGATGTAGAAAAAATTATATTGAATTTGCAACCTTTTGGAGGTTAGTATAGATGGACTAATAGAACAAGTCCCACACACTGCAACAAGCCGAAATATTTTTTCAGAGCTAGATGCAGAATTTTTTTTATTTATTTGAAACCTGGTGGAGGTTAGTATAGATGGACTAATAGAACAAGTCCCACACACTGCTACAAGCGAAAATATTTTTTCAAAGCTAGATGCAGAAAAAAATTATATTGAATTTGCAACCTGGTGGAGGTTACTATAGATGGACTAATAGAGCTAGTCCCACAAACTGCTACAAGCTAAAATATTTTTTCAGAGCTAGATGCACAAAAAAATTATATTGAATTTGCAACCTGGTGGAGGTTAGTATAGATGGACTAATAGAACAAGTCCCAAACACTGCTACAACCCGAAATATTTTTTCAAAGCTAGATGCAGAAAAAAATTATATTGAATTTGCAACCTGGTGGTGGTTAGTATAGATGGACTAAAAGAACAAGTCCCACACACTGCTACAAGATGAAATATTTTTTCAGAGCTAGATGCAGAAAAAAATTATATTGAATTTGCAACCTGGTGGAGGTTAGTATAGATGGACTAATAGAACAAGTCCCACACACTGCTACAAGCCGAAATATTTTTTCAGTGCTAGATGCAGAAAAAATTTATATTGAATTTGCAACCTGGTGGAGATTAGTAAAGATGGACTAATAGAACAAGTCCCACACACTGCTACAAGCCGAAATATTTTTTCAGAGCTAGATGCAGAAAAAAATTATATTGAATTTGCAACCTGGTGGAGGTTAGTATAGATGGACTAAAAGAACAAGTCCCACACACTGCTACAAGCGAAAATATTTTTTCAAAGCTAGATGCAGAAAAAAATTATATTGAATTTGCAACCTGGTGGAGGTTACTATAGATGAACTAATAGAACTAGTCCCACAAACTGCTACAAGCTAAAATATTTTTTCAGAGCTAGATGCAGAAAAAAATTATATTGAATTTGCAACCTGGTGGAGGTTAGTATAGATGGACTAATAGAACACGTCCCACACACTGCTACAAGCCGAAATATTTTTTCAAAGCTAGATGCAGAAAAAAATTATATTGAATTTGCAACCTGGTGGAGGTTACTATAGATGGACTAATAGAACTTATCCCACAAACTGCTACAAGTTAAAATATTTTTTCAGAGCTAGATGCAGAAAAAAATTATATTGAATTTGCAACCTGGTGGAAGTTAGTATAGATGGACTAATAGAACAAGTCCCACACACTGCTGCAAGCCGAAATATGCTTTCAGAGTTAGATGCAGAAAAAAAATATATTGAATTTGCAACCTGGAGGAGGTTAGTATAGATGGACTAATAGAACAAGTCCCACACACTACTACAAGCCGAAATATTTTTTCAGAGCTAGATGCAGAAAAAAATTATATTGAATTTGCAACCTGGTGGAGGTTAGTATAGATGGACTAATAGAACAAGTCCCACACACTGCTAGAAGCTGAAATATTTTTTCAGAGCTAGATGCAGAAAAAAATTATATTGAATTTGCAACCTGGTGGAGGTTGGTATAGATGGACTAATAGAACAAGTCCCACACACTGCTACAAGCCGAAATATTTTTTCAGAGCTAGATGCAGAAAAACATTATATTGAATTTGCAACCTTGTGGAGGTTAGTATAGATGGACTAATAGAAAAAGTCCCACACACTGCTACGAGCCAAAATATTTTTTCAGAGCTAGATGCAGATAAAAATTATATTGAATTTGCAACCTGGTGGAGGTTTGTATAGATGGACTAATAGAACAAGTCCCACACACTGCTACAAGCCGAAATATTTCTTCAGAGCTAGATGCAGATAAAAATTATATTGAATTTGCAACCTTGTGGAGGTTAGTATAGATGGACTAATAGAACAAGTCCCACACACTGCTACAAGCTGAAATATTTTTTCAGAGCTAGATGTAGAAAAAAATCATATAGAATTTGCAACCTGGTGGAGGTTAGTATAGATGGACTAATTGAGCAAGTCCCACACACTGCTACAAGCCTAAATATTTTTTCATAGCTATATGTAGAAAAAAATTATATTGAATTTGCAACCTGGTGGAGGTTAGTATAGATGGACTAATAGAACAAGTCCCACATACTGCTACAAGCCGAAATATGTTTTCAGAGCTAGATGCAGAAAAAAATTATATTGAATTTGCAACCTGATGGAGGTTACTATAGATGGACTAATAGAACAAGTCCCACACACTGCTACAAGCCGAAATATTTTTTCAGAGCTAGATGCAGAAAAAAATTATATTGAATTTGCAACCTGGTGGAGGTTAGTATAGATGGTCTAATAGAACAAGTCCCACACACTGCTAGAAGCCAAAATATTTTTTCAGAGCTAGATGCAGAAAAAAATTATATTGAATTTGCAACCTGGTGGAGGTTTGTATAGATGGACTAATAGAACAAGTCCCACACACTGCTACAAGCCGAAATATTTTTTCAGAGCTAGATGCATAAAAAAATTATATTGAATTTGCAACCTGGTGGAGGTTAGTATAGATGGACTAATAGAACAAGTCCCACGCACTGCTACAAGCCAAAATATTTTTTCAGAGCTAGATGCAGAAAAAAATTATATTGAATTTGCAACCTGGTGGAGGTTAGTATAGATGGACTAATAGAACAAGTCCCACACACTGCTACAAGCGAAAATATTTTTTCAAACCTAGATGCAGAAAAAAATTATATTGAATTTGCATCCTGGTGGAGGTTACTATAGATGGACTAATAGAACTAGTCCCACAAACTGCTACAAGATAAAATATGTTTTCAGAGCTAGATGCAGAAAAAAATTATATTGAATTTGCAACCTGGTGGAGGTTAGTATAGATGGACTAATAGAACAAGTCCCACAAACTGCTACAAGCCGAAATATTTTTTCAAAGCTAGATGCAGGAAAAAATTATATTGAATTTGCAACCTGGTGGTGGTTAGTATAGATGGACTAATAGAACAAGTCACACACACTGCTACAAGCCGAAATATTTTTTCAGAGCTAGATGCAGAAAAACATTATATTGAATTTGCAACCTGGTGGGGGTTAGTATAGATGGACTAATAGAACAAGTCCCACACTCTGCTACAAGCCAAAATATTTTTTCAGAGCTAGATGCAGAAAAAAATTATATTGAATTTGCAACCTGGTGGAGGTTGGTATAGATGGACTAATAGAACAAGTCCCACACACTGCTACAAGCCGAAATATTTTTTCAGAGTTAGATGCAGAAAAAAATTATATTGAATTTGCAACCTGGTGGAGGTTAGTATAGATGGACTAATAGAACAAGTCCCACACACTGCTACAAGCCGAAATATTTTTTCAGAGCTAGATGCAGAAAAAAATTATATTGAATTTGCAACCTGGTGGAGGTTAGTATAGATGGACCAATAGAACAAGTCCCAAACACTGCTACAAGCCGAAATATTTTTTCAGAGCTAGATGCAGAAAAAAATTATATTGAATTTGCAACCTGGTGGAGGTTAGTATAGATGGACTAATAGAACAAGTCCCACACACTGCTACAAGCCAAAATATTTTTCCAGAGCTAGATGCAGAAAAAAATTATACTGAACTGGCAACCTGGTGGAGGTTAGTATAGATGGACTAATAGAACAAGTCCCACACACTGCTGCAAGCCGAAATATTTTTTCACAGCTAGATGCAGAAAAAAATTATATTGAATTTGCAACCTGGTGGAGGTCATTATAGATGGACTAATAGAACGAGTCCCACACACTGCTGCGAGCCGAAATATTTTTTTCAGAGCTTGATGCAGATAAAAATTATATTGAATTTGCAACCTGGTGGAGTTTAGTATAGATGGACCAATAGAACAAGTCCCACACACTGCTACAAGCCGAAATATTTCTTCAGAGCTAGATGCAGATAAAAATTATATTGAATTTGCAACCTGGTGGAGGTTACTAAAGATGGACTAATAGAAAAAGTCCCACAAACTGCTACAAGCCAAAATATTTTTTCAGAGCTAGATGCAGAAAAAAATTATATTGAATTTGCAACCTGGTGGAGGTTAGTATAGACGGATTAATAGAACAAGTCCCACACACTGCTACAAGCCGAAATATTTTTTCAGAGCTAGATGTAGAAAAAATTATATTGAATTTGCAACCTTTTGGAGGTTAGTATAGATGGACTAATAGAACAAGTCCCACACACTGCTACAAGCCGAAATATTTTTTCAGAGCTAGATGCAGAATTTTTTTTATTTATTTGAAACCTGGTGGAGGTTAGTATAGATGGACTAATAGAACAAGTCCCACACACTGCTACAAGCGAAAATATTTTTTCAAAGCAAGATGCAGAAAAAAATTATATTGAATTTGCAACCTGGTGGAGGTTACTATAGATGGACTAATAGAGCTAGTCCCACAAACTGCTACAAGCTAAAATAATTTTTCAGAGCTAGATGCAGAAAAAAATTATATTGAATTTGCAACCTGGTGGAGGTTAGTATAGATGGACTAATAGAACAAATCCCAAACACTGCTACAACCCGAAATATTTTTTCAAAGCTAGATGCAGAAAAAAATTATATTGAATTTCCAACCTGGTGGTGGTTAGTATAGATAGACTAAAAGAACAAGTCCCACACACTGCTACAAGATGAAATATTTTTTCAGAGCTAGATGCAGAAAAAAATTATATTGAATTTGCAACCTGGTGGAGGTTAGTATAGATGGACTAATAGAACAAGTCCCACACACTGCTACAAGCCGAAATATTTTTTCAGTGCTAGATGCAGAAAAAAATTATATTGAATTTGCAACCTGGTGGAGATTAGTAAAGATGGACTAATAGAACAAGTCCCACACACTGCTACAAGCCGAAATATTTTTTCAGAGCTAGATGCAGAAAAAAATTATATTGAATTTGCAACCTGGTGAAGGTTAGTATAGGTGGACTAAAAGAACAAGTCCCACACACTGCTACAAGCGAAAATATTTTTTCAAAGCTAGATGTAGAAAAAAATTATATTGAATTTGCAACCTGGTGGAGGTTACTATAGATGGACTAATAGAACTAGTCCCACAAACTGCTACAAGCTAAAATATTTTTTCAGAGCTAGATGCAGAAAAAAATTATATTGAATTTGCAACCTAGTGGAGTTTAGTATAGATGGACTAATAGAACACGTCCCACACACTGCTACAAGCTGAAATATTTTTTCAAAGTTAGATGCAGAAAAAAATTATATTGAATTTGCAACCTGGTGGAGGTTAGTATAGATGGACTAATAGAACAAGTCCCACACACTGCTACAAGCCGAAATATTTTTTCAGAGCTAGAGGCAGAAATTTTTTTTATTGAAATTGCAACCTGGTGGAGGTTAGTATAGATGGACTAATAGAACAAGTCCCACACATTGCTACAAGCCGAAATATTTTTTCAAAGCTAGATGCAGAAAAAAATTATATTGAATTTGCAACTTGGTGGTGGTTGGTATAGATGGACAAATAGAACAAGTCCTACACACTGCTACAAGCCAAAATATTTTTTCAGAGCTAGATGCAGAAAAAAATTATATTGAATTTGCAACCTGGTGGAAGTTAGCATAGATGGACTAATAGAACAAGTCCCACACACTGCTACAAGCCGAAATATTTTTTCAGAGCTAGATGCAGAAAAAAATTATATTGAATTTGTAACCTGGTGGAGGTTAGTATAGATGGACTAATAGAACAAGTCCCACACACTGCTACAAGCCGAAATATTTTTTCAGAGCTAGATGGAGAAAAAAATTATATTGAATTTGCAACCTGGTGGTGGTTAGTATAGATGGACTAATAGAACAAGTCCCACACACTGCTACAAGCCGAAATATTTTTTCAGAGCTAGATGCAGAAAAAAATATATTGAATTTGCAACCTGGTGGAGGTTAGTATAGATGGACTAATAGAACACGTCCCACACACTGCTACAAGCCGAAATATTTTTTCAGAGCTAGATGCAGAAAAAATTATATTGAATTTGCAACCTGGTGGAGGTTAGTATAGATGGACTAATAGAACAAGTCCCACACACTGCTACAAGCCGAAATATTTTTACAGAGCTAGATGCAGAAAAAAATTATATTGAATTTGCAACCTGGTGGAGGTTAGTATTGATGGACTAATAGAACAAGTCCCACACACTGCTACAAGCCAAAATATTTTTTCAGAGCTGGATGGAGAAAAAAATTATATTGTATTTGCAACCTGGTGGTGGTTAGTATAGATGGACTAATAGAACTAGTCCCACAAACTGCTACAAGCTAAAATATTTTTTCAGAGCTAGATGCAGAAAAAAATTATATTGAATTTGCAACCTGGTGGAGGTTAGTAGAGATGGACTAATAGAACAAGTCCCACACACTGCTACAAGCCGAAATATTTTTTCAAAGCTAGATGCAGAAAAAAATTATATTGAATTTGCAACCTGGTGGTGGTTAGTATAGATGGACTAATAGAACAAGTCCCACACACTGCTACAAGCCGAAATATTTTTTCAGAGCTAGATGTAGAAAAAAATTATATTGAATTTGCAACCTGGTGGAGGTTAGTATAGATGGACTAATAGAACAAGTCCCACACACTGCTACAAGCCGAAATATTTTTTCAGAGCTAGATGCAGAAATTTTTTTTATTGAATTTGCAACCTGGTGGAGGTTAGTATAGATGGACTAATAGAACAAGTCCCACACATTGCTACATGCCGAAATATTTTTTCAGAGCTAGATGCAGAAGAAAATTATATTGAATTTTCAACCTGGTGGAGGTTAGTATAGATGGACTAATAGATCAAGTCCCACAAACTGCTACAAGCCGAAATATTTTTCAGAGCTAGATGTAGAAAAAAATTATATTGAATTTGCAACCTGGTGGAGGTTAGTATAGATGGAATAATAGAACAAGTCCCACACACTGCTACAAGACGAAATAGCTTTTCAGAGCTAGATATAGAAAAAAATTATATTGAATTTGCAACCTGGTGGAGGTTAGTATAGATGGACTAATAGAACAAGTCATACACACTGCTACAAGCCAAAATATTTTTTCAGAGCTAGATGCAGAAAAAAATTATATTGAATTTGCAACTTGGTGGAGGTTAGTATAGATGGATTAATAGAACATGTTCCACACACTGCTACAAGCCAAAATAAATTTTCAGAGCTAGATGCAGAAAAAAATTATATTGAATTTGCAACCTGGTGGAGGTTAGTATAGATGGACTAATAGAACAAGTCGCACACACTGCTGCAAGCCAAAATATTTTTTCAGAGCTAGATGCAGAAAAAAATTATATTGAATTTGCAACCTGGTGGAGGCTAGTATAGATGGACTAATAGAACAAGTCCCACACACTGCTACAAGCCAAAATATTTTTTCAGAGCTAGATGCAGAAAAAAATTATATTGAATTTGCAACCTGGTGGAGGTTAGTATAGATGGACTAATAGAAAAAGTCCCACACACTGCTACGAGCCAAAATATTTTTTCAGAGCTAGATGCAGATAAAAATTATATTGAATTTTCAACCTGGTGGAGGTTTGTATAGATGGACTAATAGAACAAGTCCCACACACTGCTACAAGCCGAAATATTTCTTCAGAGCTAGATGCAGATAAAAATTATATTGAATTTGCAACCTGGTGGAGGTTAGTATAGATGGACTAATAGAACAAGTCCCACACAGTGCTACAAGCCGAAATATTTTTTCAGAGCTAGATGTAGAAAAAAATCATATAGAATTTGCAACCTGGTGGAGGTTAGTATAGATGGACTATTTGAACAAGTCCAACACACTGCTACAAGCCTAAATATTTTTTCATAGCTAGATGTAGAAAAAAATTATATTGAATTTGCAACCTGGTGGAGGTTACTATAGATGGACTAATAGAACAAGTCCCACACACTGCTACAAGCCGAAATATTTTTTCAGAGCTAGATGCAGAATTTTTTTTATTGTATTTGAAACCTGGTGGAGGTTAGTATAGATTGACTAATAGAACAAGTCCCACACACTGCTACAAGCCAAAATATTTTTTCAGAGCTAGATGCAGAAAAAAATTATATTGAATTTGCAACCTGGGGGAGGTTAGTATAGATGGACTAATAGAACAAGTCCCACACACTGCTACAAGCCGAAATATTTTTTCAGAGCTAGATGCAGAAAAAAATTATATTGAATTTGCAACCTGGTGGAGGTTAGTATAGATGGACTAATAGAAAAAGTCCCACACACTGCTATGAGCCAAAATATTTTTTCAGAGCTAGATGCAGATAAAAATTATATTGAATTTTCAACCTGGTGGAGGTTTGTATAGATGGACTAATAGAACAAGTCCCACACACTGCTACAAGCCGAAATATTTCTTCAGAGCTAGATGCAGATAAAAATTATATTGAATTTGCAACCTGGTGGAGGTTAGTATAGATGGACTAATAGAACAAGTCCCACACACTGCTACAAGCCGAAATATTTTTTCAGAGCTAGATGTAGAAAAAAATCATATAGAATTTGCAACCTGGTGGAGGTTAGTATAGATGGACTAATTGAACAAGTCCCATACACTGCTACAAGCCTAAATATTTTTTCATAGCTAGATGTAGAAAAAAATTATATTGAATTTGCAACCTGGTGGAGGTTAGTATAGATGGACTAATAGAACAAGTCCCACACACTGCTACAAGCCGAAATATTTTTTCAGAGCTAGATGCAGAAAAAAATTATATTGAATTTGCAACCTGGTGGAGGTTACTATAGATGGACTAATAGAACAAGTCCCACACACTGCTACAAGCCGAAATATTTTTTCAGAGCTAGATGCAGAAAAAAAATTATATTGAATTTGCAATCTGGTGGAGGTTAGTATAGATGGACTAATAGAAAAAGTCCCACACACTGCTAGAAGCCAAAATATTTTTTCAAAGCTAGATGCAGAAAAAAATTATATTGAATTTGCAACCTGGTGGAGGTTAGTATAGATGGACTAATAGAACAAGTCCCACACACTGCTACAAGCCGAAATATTTTTTCAGAGCTAGATGCAGAAAAAAATTATATTGAATTTGCAACCTGGTGGAGGTTAGTATAGATGGACTAATAGAACAAGTCCCACGCACTGCTACAAGCCGAAATATTTTTTCAGAGCTAGATACAGAAAAAAATTATATTGAATTTGCAACCTGGTGGAGGTTAGTATAGATGGACTAATAGAACAAGTCCCACACACTGCTACAAGCCGAAATATTTTTTCAGTGATAGATGCAGAAAAAAATTAGATTGAATTTGCAACCTGGTGGAAGTTAGTATAGATGGACTAATAGAACAAGTCCCACACACTGCTACAAGCGAAAATATTTTTTCAAAGCTAGATGCAGAAAAAAATTATATTGAATTTGCAACCTGGTGGAGGTTACTATAGATGGACTAATAGAACTAGTCCCACAAACTTCTACAAGATAAAATATTTTTTCAGAGCTAGACGCAGAAAAAAATTATATTGAATTTGCAACCTGGTGGAGGTTAGTATAGATGGACTAATAGAAAAAGTCCCACAAACTGCTACAAGCCGAAATATTTTTTCAAAGCTGGATGCAGAAAAAAATTATATTGAATTTGCAACTTGGTGGTGGTTAGTATAGATGGACTAATAGAACAAGTCCCACACACTGCTACAAGCCGAAATATTTTTTCAGAGCTAGATGCAGAAAAAAATTATATTGAATTTGCAACCTGGTGGAGGTTAGTATAGATGGACTAATAGAAAAAGTCCCACACACTGCTACGAGCCAAAATATTTTTTCAGAGCTAGATGCAGATAAAAATTATAATGAATTTGCAACCTGGTGGAGGTTTGTATAGATGGACTAATAGAACAAGTCCCACACACTGCTACAAGCCAAAATATTTCTTCAGAGCTAGATGCAGATAAAAATTATATTGAATTTGCAACCTAGTGGAGGTTAGTATAGATGGACTAATAGAACAAGTCCCACACACTGCTACAAGCCGAAATATTTTTTCAGAGCTAGATGTAGAAAAAATCATATAGAATTTGCAACCTGGTGGAGTTTAGTATAGATGGACTAATTGAACAAGTCCCACACACTGCTACAAGCCTAAATATTTTTTCATAGCTAGATGTAGAAAAAAATTATATTGAATTTGCAACCTGGTGGAGGTTAGTATAGATGGACTAATAGAACAAGTCCCACACACTGGTACAAGCCAAAATATTTTTTCAGAGCTAGATGCAGAAAAAAATTATATTGAATTTGCAACCTGGTGGAGGTTACTATAGATGGACTAATAGAACAAGTCCCACACACTGCTACAAGCCGAAATATTTTTTCAGATCTAGATGCAGAAAAAAATTATATTGAATTTGCAATCTGGTGGAGGTTAGTATAGATGGACTAACAGAACAAGTCCCACACACTGCTAGAAGCCAAAATATTTTTTCAGAGCTAGATGCAGAAAAAAATTATATTGTATTTGCAACCTGGTGGAGGTTAGTATAGATGGACTAATAGAACAAGTCCCACACACTGCTACAAGCGAAAATATTTTTTCAAAGCTAGATGCAGAAAAAAATTATATTGAATTTGCAACCTGGTGGAGGTTACTATAGATGGACTAATAGAACTAGTCCCACAAACTGCTACAAGATAAAATATTTTTTCAGAGCTAGATGCAGAAAAAAATTATATTGAAATTGCAACCTGGTGGAAGTTAGTATAGATGGACTAATAGAACAAGTCCCACAAACTGCTACAAGCCGAAATATTTTTTCAAAGCTAGATGCAGAAAAAAATTATATTGAATTTGCAACCTGGTGGTGGTTAGTATAGATGGACTAATAGAACAAGTCCCACACACTGCTACAAGCCGAAATATTTTTTCAGAGCTAGATGCAGAAAAAAATTATATTGAATTTGCAACCTGGTGGAGTTTAGTATAGATGGACTAATAGAAAAAGTCCCACACACTGCTACAAGCCGAAATATTTTTTCAGTGCTAGATGCAGAAAACATTTATATTGAATTTGCAACCTGGTGGAGGTTAGTAAAGATGGACTAATAGAACAAGTCCCACACATTGCTAAAAGCCGAAAGATTTTTTCAGAGCTACATGCAGAAAAAAATTATATTGAATTTGCAACCTGGTGGAGGTTAGTATAGATGGACTAATAGAACAAGTCAAACACACTGCTACAATCGAAAATATTTTTTCAAAGCTAGATGCAGAAAAAAATTATATTGAATTTGCAACCTGGTGGAGGTTACTATAGATGGACTAATAGAACTAGTCCCACAAACTGCTACAAGTTAAAATATTTTTTCAGAGCTAGATGTAGAAAAAAATTATATTGAATTTGCAACATGGTGGAAGTTAGTATAGATGGACTAATAGAACAAGCACAACACACTACTACAAGCAGAAATAGTTTTTCAAGGCTAGATGCAGAAAAAAATTATTTTGAATTTGCAACCTGGTGGAGGTTAGTATAGATGGACTAATAGAACAAGTCCCACAAACTGCTACAAGCCAAAATATTTTTTCAGAGCTAGATGCAGAAAAAAATTATATTGAATTTGCAACCTGGTGGAGGTTGGTATAGATGGACTAATAGAACAAGTCCCACACACTGCTACAAGCCGAAATATTTTTTCTGAGTTAGATGCAGAAAAAAATTATATTGAATTTGCAACCTGGTGGAGGTTAGTATAGATGGACTAATAGAACAAGTCCCACACACTGCTACATTTCGAAATATTTTTTCAGAGCTAGATGCAGAAAAAAATTATATTGAATTGGCAACCTGGTGGAGGTTAGTATAGATGGACTAATAGAACAAGTCCCACACACTGCTACAAGCCGAAATATTTTTTCAGAGCTAGATGCAGAAAAAAATTATATTGAATTTGCAACCTGGTGGAGGTTAGTATAAATGGACTAATAGAACAAGTCCCACACACTACTACAAGCTGAAATATTTTTTCAGTGCTAGATGCAGAAAAAATTATATTGAATTTGCAACCTGGTGGAGGTTAGTATAGATGGACTAATAGAACAAGTCCCACACACTGCTACAAGCCGAAATGTTTTTGCAGAGCTAGATGCAGAAAAAAATTATATTGAATTTGCAACTTGGTGGAGGTTAGTATAGATGGATTAATAGTACAAGTCTCACACACTGCTACAAGACGAAATATTTTTTCAGAGCTAGATGGAGAAAAAAATTATACTGAATTTGCAACCTGGTGGAGGTTACTATAGATGGACTAATAGAAAAAGTCCCACAAACTGCTACAAACCAAAATATTTTTTCAGAGGTAGATGCAGAAAAAAATTATATTGAATTTGCAACCTGGTGGAGGTTAGTATAGATGGACTAATAGAACAAGTCCCACACACTGCTACAAGCCGAAATATTTTTTCAGAGCTAGATGGAGAAAAAAATTATATTGAATTTGCAACCTGGTGGTGGTTAGTATAGATGGATTAATAGAACAAGTCCCACACACTGCTTCAAGCCGAAATATTTTTTCAGAGCTAGATGCAGAAAAAAACTATATTGAATTTGCAACCTCGTGGAGATTAGTATAGATGGACTAATAGAACAAGTCCCACACACTGCTACAAGCCGAAATATTTTTTCAGAGCTAGATGCAGAAAAAAATGATATTGTATTTGCCACCTGGTGGAGGTTAGTATAGATGGACTAATAGAACAAGTCCCACACACTGCTACAAGCCAAAATATTTTTTCAGAGCTAGATGCAGAAAAAAATTATACTGAACTTGCAACCTGGTGGAGGTTAGTATAGATGGACTAATAGAACAAGTCCCACACACTGCTACAAGCCGAAATATTTTTTCACAGCTAGATGCAGAAAAAAATTATATTGAATTTGCAACCTGGTGGAGGTTATTATAGATGGACTAATAGAACGAGTCCCACACACTGCTACGAGCCGAAATATTTTTTCAGAGCTTGATGCAGATAAAAATTATATTGAATTTGCAACCTGGTGGAGGTTAGTATAGATGGAACAATAGAACAAGTCCCACACACTGCTACAAGTTGAAATATTTCTTCAGAGCTAGATGCAGATAAAAATTATATTGAATTTGCAACCTGGTGGAGGTTACTAAAGATGGACTAATAGAAAAAGTCCCACAAACTGCTACAAGCCAAAATATTTTTTCAGAGCTTGATGCAGAAAAAAATTATATTGAATTTGCAACCTGGTGGAGGTTAGTATAAACAGAATAATAGAAAAAGTCCCACACACTGCTACAAGCCGAAATATTTTTTCAGAGCTAGATTCAGAATTTTTTTTATTGTATTTGTAACCTGGTGGAGGTTAGTATAGATGGACTAATAGAACAAGTCCCACACACTGCTACAAGCGAAAATATTTTTTCAAAGCTAGATGCAGAAAAAAATTATATTGAATTTGCAACCTGGTGGAGGTTACTATAGATGGACTAATAGAACTAGTCCCACAAACTGCTACAAGCTAAAATATTTTTTCAGAGCTAGATGCAGAAAAAAATTATATTGAATTTGCAACCTGGTGGAGGTTAGTATAGATGGACTAATAGAAAAAGTCCCAAACACTGCTACAAGCCGAAATATTTTTTCAAAGCTAGATGCAGAAAAAAATTATATTGAATTTGCAACCTGGTGGTGGTTAGTATAGATGGACTAATAGAACAAGTCCCACACACTGCTACAAGACGAAATATTTTTTCAGAGCTAGATGCAGAAAAAAATTATATTGAATTTGCAACCTGGTGGAGGTTAGTATAGATGGACTAATAGAACAAGTCCCACACACTGCTACAAGCCGAAATATTTTTTCAGTGCTAGATGCAGAAAAAATTTATATTGAATTTGCAACCTGGTGGAGATTAGTAAAGATGGACTAATAGAACGAGTCCCACACACTGATTCAAGCCGAAATATTTTTTCAGAGCTAGATGCAGAAAAAAATTATATTGAATTTGCAACCTGGTGGAGGTTAGTAGGTTAGTATAGATGGACTAATAGAACAAGTCCCACACACTGCTACAAGCGAAAATATTTTTTCAAAGCTAGATGCAGAAAAAAATTATATTGAATTTGCAACCTGGTGGAGGTTACTATAGATGGACTAATAGAACTAGTCCCACAAACTGTTACAAGCTAAATTATTTTTTCAGAGCTAGATGCAGAAAAAAATTATATTGAATTGGCAACCTGGTGGAGGTTAGTATAGATGGACTAATAGTACAAGTCCCACACATTGCTACAAGCCGAAATATTTTTTCAGAGCTAGATGCAGAAAAAAATTATATTGAATTTGCAACCTGGTGGAGGTTAGTATAGATGGACTAATAGAACAAGTCCCACACACTGCTACAAGCTGAAATATTTTTATAGTGCTAGATGCAGAAAAAATTATATTGAATTTGCAACCTGGTGGAGGTTAGTATAGATGGACTAATAGAACAAGTCCCACACCCTGCTACATGCTGAAATATTTTTGCAGAGCTAGATGCAGAAAAAAATTATATTGAATTTGCAACTTGGTGGAGGTTAGTACAGATGGACTAATAGAACAAGTCCCACACACTGCTACAAGCCGAAATATTTTTTCAGAGCTAGATGGAGAAAAAAATTATATTGAATTTGCAACCTGGTGGTGGTTAGTATAGATGGATTAATAGAACAAGTCCCACACACTGCTACAAGCCGAAATATTTTTTCAGAGCTAGATGCAGAAAAAAACTATATTGAATTTGCAACCTGGTGGAGATTAGTATAGATGGACTAATAGAACAAGTCCCACACACTGCTACAAGCCGAAATATTTTTTCAGAGCTAGATGCAGAAAAAAATGATATTGTAATTGCCACCTGGTGGAGGTTAGTATAGATTGACTAATAGAACAAGTCCCACACACTGCTACAAGCCAAAATATTTTTTCAGAGCTAGATGCAGAAAAAAATTATACTGAACTTGCAACCTGGTGGAGGTTAGTATAGATGGACTAATAGAACAAGTCCCACACACTGCTACAAGCCGAAATATTTTTTCACAGCTAGATGCAGAAAAAAATTATATTGAATTTGCAACCTGTTGGAGGTTATTATAGATGGACTAATAGAACGAGTCCCACACACTGCTACGAGCCGAAATATTTTTTCAGAGCTTGATGCAGATAAAAATTATATTGAATTTGCAACCTGGTGGAGGTTAGCATAGATGGACCAATAGAACAAGTCCCACACACTGCTACAAGCCGAAATATTTCTTCAGAGCTAGATGCAGAAAAAAATTATATTGAATTTGCAACCTGGTGTTGGTTAGTATAGATGGACTAATAGAACAAGTCCCACACACTGCTACAAGATGAAATATTTTTTCAGAGCTAGATGCAGAAAAAAATTATATTGAATTTGCAACCTGGTGTTGGTTAGTATAGATGCACTAATAGAACAAGTCCCACACACTGCTACAAGCCGAAATATTTTTTCAGTGCTAGATGCAGAAAAAATTTATATTGAATTTGCAACCTGGTGGAGATTAGTAAAGATGGACTAATAGAACAAGTCCCACACACTGATACAAGCCGAAATATTTTTTCAGAGCTAGATGCAGAAAAAAATTATATTGAATTTGCAACCTGGTGGAGGTTAGTATAGATGGACTAATAGAACAAGTCCCACACACTGCTACAGGCGAAAATATTTTTTCAGAGCTAGATGCAGCAAAAATGATATTGTATTTGCCACCTGGTGGAGGTTAGTATAGATGGACTAATAGAACAAGTCCCACACACTGCTACAAGCCAAAATATTTTTTCAGAGCTAGATGCAGAAAAAAATTATACTGAACTTGCAACCTGGTGGAGGTTAGTATAGATTGACTAATAGAACAAGTCCCACACACTGCTACGAGCCGAAATATTTTTTCAGAGCTTGATGCAGATAAAAATTATATTGAATTTGCAACATGGTGGAGGTTAGTATAGATGGACCAATAGAACAAGTCCCACACACTGCTACAAGCCGAAATATTTCTTCAGAGCTAGATGCAGATAAAAATTATATTGAATTTGCAACCTGGTGGAGGTTACTAAAGATGGACTAATAGAAAAAGTCCCACAAACTGCTACATGCCAAAATATTTTTTCAGAGCTAGATGCAGAAAAAAATTATATTGAATTTGCAACCTGGTGGAGGTTAGTATAGACGGAATAATAGAACAAGTCCCACACACTGCTACAAGCCGAAATATTTTTTCAGAGCTAGATGCAGAAAAAATTATATTGAATTTGCAACTTGGTGGAGGTTAGTATAGATGGACTAATAGAACAAGTCCCACACACTGCTACAAGCCACAATATTTTTTCAGAGCTAGATGCAGAATTTTTTTTTATTGTATTTGAAACCTGGTGGAGGTTAGTATAGATGGACTAATAGAACAAGTCCCTCACACTGCTACAAGCGAAAATATTGTTTCAAAGCTAGATGCAGAAAAAAATTATATTGAATTTGCAACCCGGTGGAGGTTACTATAGATGGACTAATAGAACTAGTCCCACAAACTGCTACAAGCTAAAATATTTTTTCAGAGCTAGATGCAGAAAAAAATTATATTGAATTTGCAACCTGGTGGAGGTTAGTATAGATGGACTAATAGAACAAGTCCCAAACACTGCTACAAGCCGAAATATTTTTTCAAAGCTAGATGCAGAAAAAAATTATATTGAATTTGCAACCTGGTGTTGGTTAGTATAGATGGACTAATAGAACAAGTCCCACACACTGCTACAAGACGAAATATTTTTTCAGAGCTAGATGCAGAAAAAAATTATATTGAATTTGCAACCTGGTGGAGGTTAGTATAGATGGACTAATAGAACAAGTCCCACACACTGCTACAAGACTAAATATTTTTTCAGTGCTAGATGCAGAAAAAATTTATATTGAATTTGCAACCTGGTGGAGATTAGTAAAGATGGACTAATAGAACTAGTCCCACACACTGATACAAGCCGAAATATTTTTTCAGAGCTAGATGCAGAAAAAAATTATATTGAATTTGCAACCTGGTGGAGGTTAGTATAGATGGACTAATAGAACAAGTCCCACACACTGCTACAGGCGAAAATATTTTTTCAAAGCTAGATGCAGAAAAAAATTATATTGAATTTGCAACCTGGTGGAGGTTACTATAGATGGACTAATAGAACTAGTCCCACAAACTGCTACAAGCTAAAATATTTTTTCAGAGCGAGATGCAGAAAAAAATTATTTTGAATTTGCAACCTGGTGGAGGTTAGTATAGATGGACTAATAGAACAAGTCCCACACACTGCTACAAGCCGAAATATTTTTTCAAAGCTAGATGCAGAAAAAAATTATATTGAATTTGCAACTTGGTGGTGGTTGGTATAGATGGACAAATAGAACAAGTCCTACACACTGCTACAAGCTG
The DNA here is from genome assembly GCF_046119375.1 of Phyllobates terribilis. NCBI lineage: Eukaryota > Metazoa > Chordata > Amphibia > Anura > Dendrobatidae > Phyllobates > Phyllobates terribilis. The sequence goes on along the minus strand of NW_027362768.1, from coordinate 241,438,551 downwards.
AAATATTTTTTCAGAGCTAGATGCAGAAAAAAATTATATTGAATTTGCAACCTGGTGGATGTTAGCATAGATGGACTAATAGAACAAGTCCCACACACTGCTACAAGCCGAAATATTTTTTCAGAGCTAGATGCAGAAAAAAATTATATTGAATTTGCAACCTGGTGGAGGTTAGTATAGATGGAATAATAGAACAAGACGCACACACTGGTACAAGCCGAAATATTTTTTCAGAGCTAGATGCAGAAAAAAATTATATTGAATTTGCAACCTGGTGGAGGTTAGTATAGATGGACTAATAGAACAAGTCCCACACACTGCTACAAGCCAAAATATTTTTTCAGAGCTAGATGCAGAAAAAAAATATATTGAATTTGCAACCTGGTGGAGGTTAGTATAGATGGACTAATAGAACAAGTCCCACACACTGCTACAAGCCGAAATATTTTTTCAGAGCTAGATGCAGAAAAAAATGATATTGAATTTGCAACCTGGTGGAGGTTACTATAGATGGACTAATAGAACAAGACGCACACACTGCTACAAGCCGAAATATTTTTTCAGAGCTAGACGCAGAAAAAAATTATATTGAATTTGCAACCTGGTGGAGATTAGTATAGATGGACTAATAGAACAAGTCCCACACACTGCTATTAGCCAAAATATTTTTTCAGAGCTAGATGCATAAAAAAATGACATTGAATTTGCAACCTGGTGGAGGTTAGTATAGATGGACTAATGGAACAAGTCCCACAAACTGCTACAAGCCGAAATATTTATTCAGAGCTAAATGCAGAAAAAAATTATATTGAATTTGCAACCTGGTGGAGGTTAGTATAGATGGATTAATAGAACAACTCCCACACACTGCTACAAGCCGAAATATTTTTTCAGTGCTAGATGCAGAAAAAAATTGTATTGAATTTGCAACCTGGTGGAGGTTAGTATAGATGGACTAATAGAACAAATCCCACACACTGCTACAAGCGAAAATATTTTTTCAAAGCTAGATGCAGAAAAAAATTATATTGAATTTGCAACCTGGTGGAGGTTACTATAGATGGACTAATAGAACTAGTCCCACAAACTGCTACAAGATAAAATATTTTTTCAGAGCTAGATGCAGAAAAAAATTATATTGAATTTGCAACCTGGTGGAGGTTAGTATAGATGGACTAATAGAACAAGTCCCACAAACTGCTACAAGCCGAAATATTTTTTCAAAGCTAGATGCAGAAAAAAATTATATTGAATTTGCAACCTGGTGGTGGTTAGTATAGATGGACTAATAGAACAAGTACCAAACACTGCTACAAGCCGAAATATTTTTTCAGAGCTAGATGCAGAAAAAAATTATATTGAATTTGCAACCTGGTGCAGTTTAGTATAGATGGACTAATAGAAAAAGTCCCACACACTGCTACAAGCCGAAATATTTTTTCAGTGCTAGATGCAGAAAAAATTTATATTGAATTTGCAACCTGGTGGAGGTTAGAAAAGATGGACTAATAGAACAAGTCCCACACATTGCTAAAAGCCGAAAGATTTTTTCAGAGCTAGATGCAGAAAAAAATTATATTGAATTTGCAACCTGGTGGAGGTTAATATAGATGGACTAATAGAACAAGTCAAACACACTGCTACAAGCGAAAATATTTTTTCAGAGCTAGATGCAGAAAAAATTTATATTGAATTTGCAACCTGGTGGAGGTTACTATAGATGGACTAATAGAACTAGTCCCACAAACTGCTACAAGTTAAAATATTTTTTCAGAGCTAGATGTAGAAAAAAATTATATTGAATTTGCAACATGGTGGAAGTTAATATAGATGGACTAATAGAACAAGTCCCACACACTACTACAAGCAGAAATATTTTTTCAAGGCTAGATGCAGAAAAAAATTATTTTGAATTTGCAACCTGGTGGAGGTTAGTATAGATGGACTAATAGAACAAGTCCCACACACTGCTACAAGCCGAAATATTTTTTCAGAGCTAGTTGCAGAAAAAAATTATATTGAATTTGCAACCTGGTGGAGGTTGGTATAGATGGACTAATAGAACAAGTAACACACACTGCTACAAGCCGAAATATTTTTTCAGAGTTAGATGCAGAAAAAATTATATTGAATTTGCAACTTGGTGGAGGTTAGTATAGATGGACTAATAGAACAATTCCCACACACTGCTACAAGCCGAAATATTTTTTCAGAGCTAGATGTAGAATTTTTTTTTATTGTATTTGAAACCTGGTGGAGGTTAGTATAGATGGACTAATAGAACAAGTCCCACACACTGCTACAAGCGAAAATATTGTTTCAAAGCTAGATGCAGAAAAAAATTATAATGAATTTGCAACCTGGTGGAGGTTACTATAGATGGACTAATAGAACTAGTCCCACAAACTGCTACAAGCTAAAATATTTTTTCAGAGCTAGATGCAGAAAAAAATTATATTGAATTTGCAACCTGGTGGAGGTTAGTATAGATGGACTAATAGAACAAGTCCCAAACACTGCTAAAAGCCGAAATATTTTTTCAAAGCTAGATGCAGAAAAAAATGATATTGAATTTGCAACCTGGTGTTGGTTAGTATAGATGGACTAATAGAACAAGTCCCACACACTGCTACAAGACGAAATATTTTTTCAGAGCTAGATGCAGAAAAAAATTATATTGAATTTGCAACCTGGTGGAGGTTAGTATAGATGGACTAATAGAACAAGTCCCACACACTGCTACAAGCCTAAATATTTTTTCAGTGCTAGATGCAGAAAAAATTTATATTGAATTTGCAACCTGGTGGAGATTAGTAAAGATGGACTAATAGAACTAGTCCCACACACTGATACAAGCCGAAATATTTTTTCAGAGCTAGATGCAGAAAAAAATTATATTGAATTTGCAACCTGGTGGAGGTTAGTATAGATGGACTAATAGAACAAGTCCCACACACTGCTACATGCAAAAATATTTTTTCAAAGCTAGATGCAGAAAAAAATTATATTGAATTTGCAACCTGGTGGAGGTTACTATAGATGGACTAATAGAACTAGTCCCACAAACTGCTACAAGCTAAAATATTTTTTCAGAGCGAGATGCAGAAAAAAATTATTTTGAATTTGCAACCTGGTGGAGGTTAGCATAGATGGACTAATAGAACAAGTCCCACACACTGCTACAAGCCGAAATATTTTTTCAGAGCTAGATGCAGAAAAAAATTATATTGAATTTGCAACCTGGTGGAGGTTAGTATAGATGGAATAATAGAACAAGACGCACACACTGGTACAAGCCGAAATATTTTTTCAGAGCTAGATGCAGAAAAAAATTATACTGAATTTGCAACCTGGTGGAGGTTAGTATAGATGGACTAATAGAACAAGTCCCACACACTGCTACAAGCCAAAATATTTTTTCAGAGCTAGATGCAGAAAAAAAATATATTGAATTTGCAACCTGGTGGATGTTAGTATAGATGGACTAATAGAACAAGTCCGACACACTGCTAGAAGCCGAAATATTTTTTCAGAGCTAGATGCAGAAAAAAATGATATTGAATTTGCAGCCTGGTGGAGGTTAGTATAGATGGACTATTAGAACAAGTCCCACACACTGCCACAAGCCGAAATATTTTTTCAGAGCTAGATGCAGAAAAAAATGATATTGAATTTGCAACCTGGTGGAGGTTACTATAGATGGACTAATAGAACAAGACGCACACACTGCTACAAGCCGAAATATTTTTTCAGAGCTAGACGCAGAAAAAAATTATATTGAATTTGCAACCTGGTGGAGATTAGTATAGATGGACTAATAGAACAAGTCCCACACACTGCTATTAGCCAAAATATTTTTTCAGAGCTAGATGCAGAAAAAAATGACATTGAATTTGCAACCTGGTGGAGGTTAGTATAGATGGACTAATGGAACAAGTCCCACAAACTGCTACAAGCCGAAATATTTATTCAGAGCTATATGCAGAAAAAAATTATATTGAATTTGCAACCTGGTGGAGGTTAGTATAGATGGACTAATAGAACAACTCCCACACACTGCTACAAGCCGAAATATTTTTTCAGTGCTAGATGCAGAAAAAAATTATATTGAATTTGCAACCTGGTGGAGGTTAGTATAGATGGACTAATAGAACAAATCCCACACACTGCTACAAGCGAAAATATTTTTTCAAAGCTAGATGCAGAAAAAAATTATATTGAATTTGCAACCTGGTGGAGGTTACTATAGATGGACTAATAGAACTAGTCCCACAAACTGCTACAAGATAAAATATTTTTTCAGAGCTAGATGCAGAAAAAAATTATATTGAATTTGCAACCTGGTGGAGGTTAGTATAGATGGACTAATAGAACAAGTCCCACAAACTGCTACAAGCCGAAATATTTTTTCAAAGCTAGATGCAGAAAAAAATTATATTGAATTTGCAACCTGGTGGTGGTTAGTATAGATGGACTAATAGAACAAGTCCCACACACTGCTACAAGCCGAAATATTTTTTCAGAGCTAGATGCAGAAAAAAATTATATTGAATTTGCAACCTGGTGCAGTTTAGTATAGATGGACTAATAGAAAAAGTCCCACACACTGCTACAAGCCGAAATATTTTTTCAGTGCTAGATGCAGAAAAAATTTATATTGAATTTGCAACCTGGTGGAGGTTAGAAAAGATGGACTAATAGAACAAGTCCCACACATTGCTAAAAGCCGAAAGATTTTTTCAGAGCTAGATGCAGAAAAAAATTATATTGAATTTGCAACCTGGTGGAGGTTAATATAGATGGACTAATAGAACAAGTCAAACACACTGCTACAAGCGAAAATATTTTTTCAGAGCTAGATGCAGAAAAAATTTATATTGAATTTGCAACCTGGTGGAGGTTACCATAGATGGACTAATAGAACTAGTCCCACAAACTGCTACAAGTTAAAATATTTTTTCAGAGCTAGATGTAGAAAAAAATTATATTGAATTTGCAACATGGTGGAAGTTAATATAGATGGACTAATAGAACAAGTCCCACACACTACTACAAGCAGAAATGTTTTTTCAAGGCTAGATGCAGAAAAAAATTATTTTGAATTTGCAACCTGGTGGAGGTTAGTATAGATGGACTAATAGAACAAGTCCCACACACTGCTACAAGCCGAAATATTTTTTCAGAGCTAGTTGCAGAAAAAAATTATATTGAATTTGCAACCTGGTGGAGGTTGGTATAGATGGACTAATAGAACAAGTCCCACACACTGCTACAAGCCGAAATATTTTTTCAGAGTTAGATGCAGAAAAAATTATATTGAATTTGCAACTTGGTGGAGGTTAGTATAGATGGACTAATAGAACAAGTCCCACACACTGCTACAAGCCGAAATATTTTTTCAGAGCTAGATGCAGAATTTTTTTTTATTGTATTTGAAACCTGGTGGAGGTTAGTATAGATGGACTAATAGAACAAGTCCCACACACTGCTAGAAGCGAAAATATTGTTTCAAAGCTAGATGCAGAAAAAAATTATAATGAATTTGCAACCTGGTGGAGGTTACTATAGATGGACTAATAGAACTAGTCCCACAAACTGCTACAAGCTAAAATATTTTTTCAGAGCTAGATGCAGAAAAAAATTATATTGAATTTGCAACCTGGTGGAGGTTAGTATAGATGGACTAATAGAACAAGTCCCAAACACTGCTAAAAGCCGAAATATTTTTTCAAAGCTAGATGCAGAAAAAAATTATATTGAATTTGCAACCTGGTGTTGGTTAGTATAGATGGACTAATAGAACAAGTCCCACACACTGCTACAAGACGAAATATTTTTTCAGAGCTAGATGCAGAAAAAAATTATATTGAATTTGCAACCTGGTGGAGGTTAGTATAGATGGACTAATAGAACAAGTCCCACACACTGCTACAAGCCTAAATATTTTTTCAGTGCTAGATGCAGAAAAAATTTATATTGAATTTGCAACCTGGTGGAGATTAGTAAAGATGGACTAATAGAACTAGTCCCACACACTGATACAAGCCGAAATATTTTTTCAGAGCTAGATGCAGAAAAAAATTATATTGAATTTGCAACCTGGTGGAGGTTAGTATAGATGGACTAATAGAACAAGTCCCACACACTGCTACATGCAAAAATATTTTTTCAAAGCTAGATGCAGAAAAAAATTATATTGAATTTGCAACCTGGTGGAGGTTAATATAGATGGACTAATAGAACAAGTCAAACACACTGCTACAAGCGAAAATATTTTTTCAGAGCTAGATGCAGAAAAAATTTATATTGAATTTGCAACCTGGTGGAGGTTACCATAGATGGACTAATAGAACTAGTCCCACAAACTGCTACAAGTTAAAATATTTTTTCAGAGCTAGATGTAGAAAAAAATTATATTGAATTTGCAACATGGTGGAAGTTAATATAGATGGACTAATAGAACAAGTCCCACACACTACTACAAGCAGAAATGTTTTTTCAAGGCTAGATGCAGAAAAAAATTATTTTGAATTTGCAACCTGGTGGAGGTTAGTATAGATGGACTAATAGAACAAGTCCCACACACTGCTACAAGCCGAAATATTTTTTCAGAGCTAGTTGCAGAAAAAAATTATATTGAATTTGCAACCTGGTGGAGGTTGGTATAGATGGACTAATAGAACAAGTCCCACACACTGCTACAAGCCGAAATATTTTTTCAGAGTTAGATGCAGAAAAAATTATATTGAATTTGCAACTTGGTGGAGGTTAGTATAGATGGACTAATAGAACAAGTCCCACACACTGCTACAAGCCGAAATATTTTTTCAGAGCTAGATGCAGAATTTTTTTTTATTGTATTTGAAACCTGGTGGAGGTTAGTATAGATGGACTAATAGAACAAGTCCCACACACTGCTAGAAGCGAAAATATTGTTTCAAAGCTAGATGCAGAAAAAAATTATAATGAATTTGCAACCTGGTGGAGGTTACTATAGATGGACTAATAGAACTAGTCCCACAAACTGCTACAAGCTAAAATATTTTTTCAGAGCTAGATGCAGAAAAAAATTATATTGAATTTGCAACCTGGTGGAGGTTAGTATAGATGGACTAATAGAACAAGTCCCAAACACTGCTAAAAGCCGAAATATTTTTTCAAAGCTAGATGCAGAAAAAAATTATATTGAATTTGCAACCTGGTGTTGGTTAGTATAGATGGACTAATAGAACAAGTCCCACAAACTGCTACAAGACGAAATATTTTTTCAGAGCTAGATGCAGAAAAAAATTATATTGAATTTGCAACCTGGTGGAGGTTAGTATAGATGGACTAATAGAACAAGTCCCACACACTGCTACAAGCCTAAATATTTTTTCAGTGCTAGATGCAGAAAAAATTTATATTGAATTTGCAACCTGGTGGAGATTAGTAAAGATGGACTAATAGAACTAGTCCCACACACTGATACAAGCCGAAATATTTTTTCAGAGCTAGATGCAGAAAAAAATTATATTGAATTTGCAACCTGGTGGAGGTTAGTATAGATGGACTAATAGAACAAGTCCCACACACTGCTACATGCAAAAATATTTTTTCAAAGCTAGATGCAGAAAAAAATTATATTGAATTTGCAACCTGGTGGAGGTTACTATAGATGGACTAATAGAACTAGTCCCACAAACTGCTACAAGCTAAAATATTTTTTCAGAGCGAGATGCAGAAAAAAATTATTTTGAATTTGCAACCTGGTGGAGGTTAGTATAGATGGACTAATAGAACAAGTCCCACACACTGCTACAAGCCGAAATATTTTTTCAGAGCTAGTTGCAGAAAAAAATTATATTGAATTTGCAACCTGGTGGAGGTTGGTATAGATGGACTAATAGATCAAGTCCCACACACTGCTACAAGCCGAAATATTTTTTCAGAGTTAGATGCAGAAAAAATTATATTGAATTTGCAACTTGGTGGAGGTTAGTATAGATGGACTAATAGAACAAGTCCCACACACTGCTACAAGCCGAAATATTTTTTCAGAGCTAGATGCAGAATTTTTTTTTATTGTATTTGAAACCTGGTGGAGGTTAGTATAGATGGACTAATAGAACAAGTCCCACACACTGCTACAAGCGAAAATATTGTTTCAAAGCTAGATGCAGAAAAAAATTATAATGAATTTGCAACCTGGTGGAGGTTACTATAGATGGACTAATAGAACGAGTCCCACAAACTGCTACAAGCTAAAATATTGTTTCAGAGCTAGATGCAGAAAAAAATTATATTGAATTTGCAACCTGGTGGAGGTTAGTATACATGGATTAATAGAACAAGTCCCAAACACTGCTACAAGCCGAAATATTTTTTCAAAGCTAGATGCAGAAAAAAATTATATTGAATTTGCAACCTGGTGTTGGTTAGTATAGATGGACTAATAGAACAAGTCCCACACACTGCTACAAGACGAAATATTTTTTCAGAGCTAGATGCAGAAAAAAATTATATTGAATTTGCAACCTGGTGGAGGTTAGTATAGATGGACTAATAGAACAAGTCCCACACACTGCTACAAGCCTAAATATTTTTTCAGTACTAGATGCAGAAAAAATTTATATTGAATTTGCAACCTGGTGGAGATTAGTAAAGATGGACTAATAGAACTAGTCCCACACACTGATACAAGCCGAAATATTTTTTCAGAGCTAGATGCAGAAAAAAATTATATTGAATTTGCAACCTGGTGGAGGTTAGTATAGATGGACTAATAGAACAAGTCCCACACACTGCTACATGCAAAAATATTTTTTCAAAGCTAGATGCAGAAAAAAATTATATTGAATTTGCAACCTGGTGGAGGTTACTATAGATGGACTAATAGAACTAGTCCCACAAACTGCTACAAGCTAAAATATTTTTTCAGAGCGAGATGCAGAAAAAAATTATTTTGAATTTGCAACCTGGTGGAGGTTAGTATAGATGGACTAATAGAACAAGTCCCACACACTGCTACAAGCCGAAATATTTTTTCAAAGCTAGATGCAGAAAAAAATTATATTGAATTTGCAACTTGGTGGTGGTTGGTATAGATGGACAAATAGAACAAGTCCTACACACTGCTACAAACCGAAATATTTTTTCAGAGCTAGATGCAGAAAAAAATTATATTGAATTTGCAACCTGGTGGATGTTAGCATAGATGGACTAATAGAACAAGTCCCACACACTGCTACAAGCCGAAATATTTTTTCAGAGCTAGATGCAGAAAAAAATTATATTGAATTTGCAACCTGGTGGAGGTTAGTATAGATGGAATAATAGAACAAGACGCACACACTGCTACAAGCCAAAATATTTTTTCAGAGCTAGATGCAGAAAAAAATTATATTGAATTTGCAACCTGGTGGAGGTTAGTATAGATGGACTAATAGAACAAGTCAAACACACTGCTACAAGCCAAAATATTTTTTCAGAGCTAGATGCAGAAAAAAAATATATTGAATTTGCAACCTGGTGGAGGTTAGTATAGATGGACTAATAGAACAAGTCCGACACACTGCTAGAAGCCGAAATATTTTTTCAGAGCTACATGCAGAAAAAAATGATATTGAATTTGCAGCCTGGTGGAGGTTAGTATAGATGGACTATTAGAACAAGTCCCACACACTGCTACAAGCCAAAATATTTTTTCAGAGCTAGATGCAGAAAAAAATTATATTGAATTTGCAACCTGGTGGAGGTTACTATAGATGGACTAATAGAACAAGACGCACACACTGCTACATGCCGAAATATTTTTTCAGAGCTAGATGCAGAAAAAAATTATATTTAATTTGCAACCTGGTGGAGATTAGTACAGATGGACTAATAGAACAAATCCCACACACTGCTATTAGCCAAAATATTTTTTCAGAGCTAGATGCAGAAAAAAATTATATTGAATTTGCAACCTGGTGGAGGTTAGTATAGATGGACTAATAGAACAAGTCCCACACACTGCTACAAGACGAAATATTTTTTCAGAGCTAGATGCAGAAAAAAATGATATTGAATTTGCAACCTGGTGGAGGTTAGTATAGATGGACTAATGGAACAAGTCCCACAAACTGCAACAAGCCGAAATATTTATTCAGAGCTATATGCAGAAAAAAATTATATTGAATTTGCAACCTGGTGGAGGTTAGTATAGATGGACTAATAGAACAAGTCCCACACACTGCTACAAGCCGAAATATTTTTTCAGTGCTAGATGCAGAAAAAAATTATATTGAATTTTCAACCTGGTGGAGGTTAGTATAGATGGACTAATAGAACAAGTCCCACACACTGCTACAAGCAAAAATATTTTTTCAAAGCTAGATGCAGAAAAAAATTATATTGAATTTGCAACCTGGTGTAGGTTACTATAGATGGACTAATAGAACTAGTCCCACAAACTGCTACAAGATAAAATATTTTTTCAGAGCTAGATGCAGAAAAAAATTATATTGAATTTGCAACCTGGTGGAGGTTAGTATAGATGGACTAATAGAACAAGTCCCACAAACTGCTACAAGCCGAAATATTTTTTCAAAGCTAGATGCAGAAAAAAATTATATTGAATTTGCAACCTGGTGGTGGTTAGTATAGATGGACTAATAGAACAAGTCCCACACACTGCTACAAGCCGAAATATTTTTTAAGAGCTAGATGCAGAAAAAAATTATATTGAATTTGCAACCTGGTGGAGTTTAGTATAGATGGACCAATAGAAAAAGTCCCACACACTGCTACAAGCCGAAATAATTTTTCAGTGCTAGATGCAGAAAAAATTTATATTGAATTTGCAACCTGGTGGAGGTTAGTAAAGATGGACTAATAGAACAAGTCCCACACATTGCTAAAAGCCGAAAGATTTTTTCAGAGCTAGATGCAGAAAAAAATTATATTGAATTTGCAACCTGGTGGAGGTTAATATAGATGGACTAATAGAACAAGTCAAACACACTGCTACAAGCGAAAATATTTTTTCAAAGCTAGATGCAGAAAAAAATTATATTGAACTTGCAACCTGGTGGAGGTTACTATAGATAGACTAATAGAACTAGTCCCACAAACTGATACAAGTTAAAATATTTTTTCAGAGCTAGATGTAGAAAAAAATTATATTGAATTTGCAACATGGTGGAAGTTAGTATAGATGGACTAATAGAACAAGTCCCACACACTACTACAAGCAGAAATATTTTTTCAAGGCTAGATGCAGAAAAAAATTATTTTGAATTTGCAACCTGGTGGAGGTTAGTATAGATGGACTAATAGAACAAGTCCCACACACTGCTACAAGCCGAAATATTTTTTCAGAGCTAGATGCAGAAAAAAATTATATTGAATTTGCAACCTGGTGGAGGTTGGTATAGATGGACTAATAGAACAAGTCCCACACACTGCTACAAGCCGAAATATTTTTTCAGAGTTAGATGCAGAAAAAAATTATATTGAATTTGCAACCTGGTGGAGGTTAGTATAGATGGACTAATAGAACAAGTCCCACACACTGCTACAATTCAAAATATTTTTTCAGAGCTAGATGCAGAAAAAAATTATATTGAATTGGCAACCTGGTGGAGGTTAGTATAGATGGACTAATAGAACAAGTCCCACACACTGCTACAAGCCGAAATATTTTTTCAGAGCTAGATGCAGAAAAAAATTATATTGAATTTGCAACCTGGTGGAGGTTAGTATAAATGGACTAATAGAACAAGCCCCACACACTGCTACAAGCTGAAATATTTTTTCAGTGCTAGATGCAGAAAAAATTATATTGAATTTGCAACCTGGTGGAGGTTAGTATAGATGGACTAATAGAACAAGTCCCACACACTGCTACAAGCCGAAATGTTTTTGCAGAGCTAGATGCAGAAAAAAATTATATTGAATTTGCAACTTGGTGGAGGTTAGTATAGATGGATTAATAGTACAAGTCTCACACACTGCTACAAGCCGAAATATTTTTTCAGAGCTAGATGGAGAAAAAAAATATACTGAATTTGCAACCTGGTGGAGGTTACTATAGATGGACTAATAGAAAAAGTCCCACAAACTGCTACAAACCAAAATATTTTTTCAGAGGTAGATGCAGAAAAAAATTATATTGAATTTGCAACCTGGTGGAGGTTAGTATAGATGGACTAATAGAACAAGTCCCACACAATGCTACAAGCCGAAATATTTTTTCAGAGCTAGATGGAGAAAAAAATTATATTGAATTTGCAACCTGGTGGTGGTTAGTATAGATGGATAAATAGAACAAGTCCCACACACTGCTACAAGCCGAAATATTTTTTCAGAGCTAGATGCAGAAAAAAACTATATTGAAATTGCAACCTCGTGGAGATTAGTATAGATGGACTAATAGAACAAGTCCCACACACTGCTACAAGCCGAAATATTTTTTCAGAGCTAGATGCAGAAAAAAATGATATTGTATTTGCCACCTGGTGGAGGTTAGTATAGATGGACTAAAAGAACAAGTCCCACACACTGCTACAAGCCAAAATATTTTTTCAGAGCTAGATGCAGAAAAAAATTATACTGAACTTGCAACCTGGTGGAGGTTAGTATAGATGGACTAATAGAACAAGTCCCACACACTGCTACAAGCCGAAATATTTTTTCAGAGCTAGATGCAGAAAAAAATTATATTGAATTTGCAACCTGGTGGAGGTTATTATAGATGGACTAATAGAACAAGTCCCACACACTGCTACGAGTCGAAATATTTTTTCAGAGCTTGATGCAGATAAAAATTATATTGAATTTGCAACCTGGTGGAGGTTAGTATAGATGGACCAATAGAACAAGTCCCACACACTGCTACAAACCAAAATATTTCTTCAGAGCTAGATGCAGATAAAAATTATATTGAATTTGCAACCTGGTGGAGGTTACTAAAGATGGACTATTAGAAAAAGTCCCACAAACTGCTACAAGCCAAAATATTTTTTCAGAGCTAGATGCAGAAAAAAATTATATTGAATTTGCAACCTGGTGGAGGTTAGTATAGACAGAATAATAGAACAAGTCCCACACACTGCTGCAAGCCGAAATATTTTTTCAGAGCTAGATGCAGAATTTTTTTTATTGTATTTGTAACCTGGTGGAGGTTAGTATAGATGGACTAATAGAACAAGTCCCACACACTGCTACAAGCGAAAATATTTTTTCAAAGCTAGGTGCAGAAAAAAATTATATTGAATTTGCAACCTGGTGGAGGTTACTATAGATGGACTAATAGAACTAGTCTCACAAACTGCTACAAGCTAAAATATTTTTTCAGAGCTAGATGCAGAAAAAAATTATATTGAATTTGCAAGCTGGTGGAGGTTAGTATAGATGGACTAATAGAACAAGTCCCACACACTGCTACAAGACAAAATATTTTTTCAGAGCTAGATGCAGAAAAAAATTATATTGAATTTGCAACCTGGTGGAGGTTAGTATAGATGGACTAATAGAACAAGTCCCACACACTGCTACAAGCCGAAATATTTTTTCAGTGCTAGAAGCAGAAAAAATTTATATTGAATTTGCAACCTGGTGGAGATTAGTAAAGATGGACTAATAGAACAAGTCCCACAAACTGATACAAGCCGAAATATTTTTTCAGAGCTAGATGGAGAAAAAAATTATATTGAATTTGCAACCTGGTGGAGGTTAGTATAGATGGACTAATAGAACAAGTCCCACACACTGCTACAAGCGAAAATATTTTTTCAAAGCTAGATGCAGAAAAAAATTATATTGAATTTGCAACCTGGTGGAGGTTAGTATAGATGGACTAATAGAACAAGTCCCACACACTGCTACATGCTGAAATATTTTTGCAGAGCTAGATGCAGAAAAAAATTATATTGAATTTGCAACTTGGTGGAGGTTAGTATAGATGGACTAATAGAACAAGTCCCACACACTGCTACAAGCCGAAATATTTTTTCAGAGCTAGATGCAGAAAAAAATTATATTGAATTTGCAACCTGGTGGAGGTTAGTATAAATGGACTAATAGAACAAGCCCCACACACTGCTACAAGCTGAAATATTTTTTCAGTGCTAGATGCAGAAAAAATTATATTGAATTTGCAACCTGGTGGAGGTTAGTATAGATGGACTAATAGAACAAGTCCCACACACTGCTACAAGCCGAAATGTTTTTGCAGAGCTAGATGCAGAAAAAAATTATATTGAATTTGCAACTTGGTGGAGGTTAGTATAGATGGATTAATAGTACAAGTCTCACACACTGCTACAAGCCGAAATATTTTTTCAGAGCTAGATGGAGAAAAAAAATATACTGAATTTGCAACCTGGTGGAGGTTACTATAGATGGACTAATAGAAAAAGTCCCACAAACTGCTACAAACCAAAATATTTTTTCAGAGGTAGATGCAGAAAAAAATTATATTGAAATTGCAACCTGGTGGAGGTTAGTATAGATGGACTAATAGAACAAGTCCCACACAATGCTACAAGCCGAAATATTTTTTCAGAGCTAGATGGAGAAAAAAATTATATTGAATTTGCAACCTGGTGGTGGTTAGTATAGATGGATAAATAGAACAAGTCCCACACACTGCTACAAGCCGAAATATTTTTTCAGAGCTAGATGCAGAAAAAAACTATATTGAAATTGCAACCTCGTGGAGATTAGTATAGATGGACTAATAGAACAAGTCCCACACACTGCTACAAGCCGAAATATTTTTTCAGAGCTAGATGCAGAAAAAAATGATATTGTATTTGCCACCTGGTGGAGGTTAGTATAGATGGACTAAAAGAACAAGTCCCACACACTGCTACAAGCCAAAATATTTTTTCAGAGCTAGATGCAGAAAAAAATTATACTGAACTTGCAACCTGGTGGAGGTTAGTATAGATGGACTAATAGAACAAGTCCCACACACTGCTACAAGCCGAAATATTTTTTCAGAGCTAGATGCAGAAAAAAATTATATTGAATTTGCAACCTGGTGGAGGTTATTATAGATGGACTAATAGAACGAGTCCCACACACTGCTACGAGTCGAAATATTTTTTCAGAGCTTGATGCAGATAAAAATTATATTGAATTTGCAACCTGGTGGAGGTTAGTATAGATGGACCAATAGAACAAGTCCCACACACTGCTACAAGCCGAAATATTTCTTCAGAGCTAGATGCAGATAAAAATTATATTGAATTTGCAACCTGGTGGAGGTTACTAAAGATGGACTAATAGAAAAAGTCCCACAAACTGCTACAAGCCAAAATATTTTTTCAGAGCTAGATGCAGAAAAAAATTATATTGAATTTGCAACCTGGTGGAGGTTAGTATAGACAGAATAATAGAACAAGTCCCACACACTGCTGCAAGCCGAAATATTTTTTCAGAGCTAGATGCAGAATTTTTTTTATTGTATTTGTAACCTGGTGGAGGTTAGTATAGATGGACTAATAGAACAAGTCCCACACACTGCTACAAGCGAAAATATTTTTTCAAAGCTAGATGCAGAAAAAAATTATATTGAATTTGCAACCTGGTGGAGGTTACTATAGATGGACTAATAGAACTAGTCTCACAAACTGCTACAAGCTAAAATATTTTTTCAGAGCTAGATGCAGAAAAAAATTATATTGAATTTGCAAGCTGGTGGAGGTTAGTATAGATGGACTAATAGAAAAAGTCCCAAACACTGCTACAAGCCGAAATATTTTTTCAAAGCTAGATGCAGAAAAAAATTATATTGAATTTGCAACCTGGTGGTGGTTAGTATAGATGGACTAATAGAACAAGTCCCACACACTGCTACAAGACAAAATATTTTTTCAGAGCTAGATGCAGAAAAAAATTATATTGAATTTGCAACCTGGTGGAGGTTAGTATAGATGGACTAATAGAACAAGTCCCACACACTGGTACAAGCCGAAATATTTTTTCAGTGCTAGAAGCAGAAAAAATTTATATTGAATTTGCAATCTGGTGGAGATTAGTAAAGATGGACTAATAGAACAAGTCCCACAAACTGATACAAGCCGAAATATTTTTTCAGAGCTAGATGGAGAAAAAAATTATATTGAATTTGCAACCTGGTGGAGGTTAGTATAGATGGACTAATAGAACAAGTCCCACACACTGCTACAAGCGAAAATATTTTTTCAAAGCTAGATGCAGAAAAAAATTATATTGAATTTGCAACCTGGTGGAGGTTACTATAGATGGACTAATAGAACTAGTCCCACAAACTGCTACAAGCTAAATTATTTTTTCAGAGCTAGATGCAGAAAAAAATTATATTGAATTGGCAACCTGGTGGAGGTTAGTATAGATGGACTACTAGAACAAGTCCCACACATTGCTACAAGCCAAAATATTTTTTCAGAGCTAGATGCAGAAAAAAATTATATTGAATTTGCAACCTGGTGGAGGTTAGTATAAATGGACTAATAGAACAAGTCCCACACACTGCTACAAGCTGAAATATTTTTATAGTGCTAGATGCAGAAAAAATTATATTGAATTTGCAACCTGGTGGAGGTTAGTATAGATGGACTAATAGAACAAGTCCCACACACTGCTACATGCTGAAATATTTTTGCAGAGCTAGATGCAGAAAAAAATTATATTGAATTTGCAACCTGGTGGAGGTTATTATAGATGGACTAATAGAACGAGTCCCACACACTGCTACGAGTCGAAATATTTTTTCAGAGCTTGATGCAGATAAAAATTATATTGAATTTGCAACCTGGTGGAGGTTAGTATAGATGGACCAATAGAACAAGTCCCACACACTGCTACAAGCCGAAATATTTCTTCAGAGCTAGATGCAGATAAAAATTATATTGAATTTGCAACCTGGTGGAGGTTACTAAAGATGGACTAATATAAAAAGTCCCACAAACTGCTACAAGCCAAAATATTTTTTCAGAGCTAGATGCAGAAAAAAATTATATTGAATTTGCAACCTGGTGGAGGTTAGTATAGACAGAATAATAGAACAAGTCCCACACACTGCTGCAAGCCGAAATATTTTTTCAGAGCTAGATGCAGAATTTTTTTTATTGTATTTGTAACCTGGTGGAGGTTAGTATAGATGGACTAATAGAACAAGTCCCACACACTGCTACAAGCGAAAATATTTTTTCAAAGCTAGATGCAGAAAAAAATTATATTGAATTTGCAACCTGGTGGAGGTTACTATAGATGGACTAATAGAACTAGTCTCACAAACTGCTACAAGCTAAAATATTTTTTCAGAGCTAGATGTAGAAAAAAATTATATTGAATTTGCAAGCTGGTGGAGGTTAGTATAGATGGACTAATAGAAAAAGTCCCAAACACTGCTACAAGCCGAAATATTTTTTCAAAGCTAGATGCAGAAAAAAATTATATTGAATTTGCAACCTGGTGGTGGTTAGTATAGATGGACTAATAGAACAAGTCCCACACACTGCTACAAGACAAAATATTTTTTCAGAGCTAGATGCAGAAAAAAATTATATTGAATTTGCAACCTGGTGGAGGTTAGTATAGATGGACTAATAGAACAAGTCCCACACACTGCTACAAGCCGAAATATTTTTTCAGTGCTAGAAGCAGAAAAAATTTATATTGAATTTGCAACCTGGTGGAGATTAGTAAAGATGGGCTAATAGAACAAGTCCCACAAACTGATACAAGCCGAAATATTTTTTCAGAGCTAGATGGAGAAAAAAATTATATTGAATTTGCAACCTGGTGGAGGTTAGTATAGATGGACTAATAGAACAAGTCCCACACACTGCTACAAGCGAAAATATTTTTTCAAAGCTAGATGCAGAAAAAAATTATATTGAATTTGCAACCTGGTGGAGGTTACTATAGATGGACTAATAGAACTAGTCCCACAAACTGCTACAAGCTAAATTATTTTTTCAGAGCTAGATGCAGAAAAAAATTATATTGAATTGGCAACCTGGTGGAGGTTAGTATAGATGGACTACTAGAACAAGTCCCACACATTGCTACAAGCCAAAATATTTTTTCAGAGCTAGATGCAGAAAAAAATTATATTGAATTTGCAACCTGGTGGAGGTTAGTATAAATGGACTAATAGAACAAGTCCCACACACTGCTACAAGCTGAAATATTTTTATAGTGCTAGATGCAGAAAAAATTATATTGAATTTGCAACCTGGTGGAGGTTAGTATAGATGGACTAATAGAACAAGTCCCACACACTGCTACATGCTGAAATATTTTTGCAGAGCTAGATGCAGAAAAAAATTATATTGAATTTGCAACTTGGTGGAGGTTAGTATAGATGGACTAATAGAACAAGTCCCACACACTGCTACAAGCCGAAATATTTTTTCAGAGCTAGATGGAGAAATAAATTAAATTGAATTTGCAACCTGGTGGTGGTTAGTATAGATGGATTAATAGAACAAGTCCCACACACTGCTACAAGCCGAAATATTTTTTCAGAGCTAGATGCAGAAAAAAACTATATTGAATTTGCAACCTGGTGGAGATTAGTATAGATGGACTAATAGAACAAGTCCCACACACTGCTAGAAGCCGAAATATTTTTTCAGAGCTAGATGCAGAAAAAAATGATATTGTATTTGCCACCTGGTGGAGGTTAGTATAGATGGACTAATAGAACAAGCCCCACACACTGCTAAAAGCCAAAATATTTTTTCAGAGCTAAATGCAGAAAAAAATTATACTGAACTTGCAACCTGGTGGAGGTTAGTATAGATGGACTAATAGAACAAATCCCACACACTGCTACAAGCCGAAATATTTTTTCACAGCTAGATGCAGAAAAATTTTTTATTGAATTTGCAACCTGGTGGAGGTTATTATAGATGGACTAATAGAACGAGTCCCACACACTGCTACGAGCCGAAATATTTTTTCAGAGCTTGATGCAGATAAAAATTATTTTGAATTTGCAACCTGGTGGAGGTTAGTATAGATGGACCAATAGAACAAGTCCCACACACTGCTACAAGCCGAAATATTTCTTCAGAGCTAGATGCAGAAAAAAATTATATTGAATTTGCAACCTGGTGTTGGTTAGTATAGATGGACTAATAGAACAAGTCCCACACACTGCTACAAGACGAAATATTTTTTCAGAGCTAGATGCAGAAAAAAATTATATTGAATTTGCAACCTGGTGTTGGTTAGTATAGATGGACTAATAGAACAAGTCCCACACACTGCTACAAGCCAAAATATTTTTTCAGTGCTAGATGCAGAAAAAAATTATATTGAATTTGCAACCTGGTGGAGATTAGTAAAGATGAACTAATAGAACAAGTCCCACACACTGATACAAGCCGAAATATTTTTTCAGAGCTAGATGCAGAAAAAAAATTATATTGAATTTGCAACCTGGTGGAGGTTAGTATAGATGGACCAATAGAACAAGTCCCACACACTGCTACAGGCAAAAATATTTTTTCAGAGCTAGATGCAGAAAAAAATGATATTGTATTTGCCACCTGGTGGAGGTTAGTATAGATGGACTAATAGAACAAGTCCCACACACTGCTACAAGCCAAAATATTTTTTCAGAGCTAGATGCAGAAAAAAATTATACTGAACTTGCAACCTGGTGGAGGTTAGTATAGATGGACTAATAGAACAAGTCCCACACACTGCTACAAGCCGAATTATTTTTTCACAGCTAGATGCAGAAAAAAATTATATTGAATTTGCAACCTGGTGGAGGTTATTATAGATGGACTAATAGAACGAGTCCCACACACTGCTACGAGCCGAAATATTTTTTCAGAGCTTGATGCAGATAAAAATTATATTGAATTTGCAACCTGGTGGAGGTTAGTATAGATGGACCAATAGAACAAGTCCCACACACTGCTACAAGCCGAAATATTTCTTCAGAGCTAGATGCAGATAAAAATTATATTGAATTTGCAACCTGGTAGAGGTTACTAAAGATGGACTAATAGAAAAAGTCCCACAAACTGCTACAAGCCAAAATATTTTTTCAGAGCTAGATGCAGAAAAAAATTATATTGAATTTGCAACCTGGTGGAGGTTAGTATAGATGGACTAATAGAACAAGTCCCAAACACTGCTACAAGCCGAAATATTTTTTCAAAGCTAGATGCAGAAAAAAATTATATTGAATTTGCAACCTGATGTTGGTTAGTATAGATGGACTAATAGAACAAGTCCCACACACTGCTACAAGACGAAATATTTTTTCAGAGCTAGATGCAGAAAAAAATTATATTGAATTTGCAACCTGGTGGAGGTTAGTATAGATGGACTAATAGAACAAGTCCCACACACTGCTACAAGCCTAAATATTTTTTCAGTGCTAGATGCAGAAAAAATTTATATTGAATTTGCAACCTGGTGGAGATTAGTAAAGATGGACTAATAGAACAAGTCCCACACACTGATACAAGCCAAAATATTTTTTCAGAGCTAGATGCAGAAAAAAATTATATTGAATTTGCAACCTGGTGGAGGTTAGTTTAGATGGACTAATAGAACAAATCCCACACACTGCTATAGGCGAAAATATTTTTTCAAAGCTAGATGCAGAAAAAAATTATATTGAATTTGCAACCTGGTGGAGGTTACTATAGATGGACTAATAGAACTAGTCCCACAAACTGCTACAAGCTAAAATATTTTTTCAGAGCGAGATGCAGAAAAAAATTATTTTGAATTTGCAACCTGGTGGAGGTTAGTATAGATGGACTAATAGAACAAGTCCCACACACTGCTACAAGCCGAAATATTTTTTCAAAGCTAGATGCAGAAAAAAATTATATTGAATTTGAAACTTGGTGGTGGTTGGTATAGATGGACAAATAGAACAAGTCCTACACACTGCTACAAGCTGAAATATTTTTTCAGAGCTAGATGCATCAAAAAATTATATTGAATTTGCAACCTGGTGGATGTTAGCATAGATGGACTAATAGAACAAGTCCCACACACTGCTACAAGCCGAAATATTTTTTCAGAGCTAGATGCAGAAAAAAATTATATTGAATTTGCAACCTGGTGGAGGTTAGTATAGATGGAATAATAGAACAAGACGCACACACTGCTACAAGCCGAAATATTTTTTCAGAGCTAGATGCAGAAAAAAATGATATTGAATTTGCAGCCTGGTGGAGGTTAGTATAGATGGACTATTAGAACAAGTCCCACACACTGCTACAAGCCGAAATATTTTTTCAGAGCTAGATGCAGAAAAAAATTATATTGAATTTGCAACCTGGTGGAGGTTACTATAGATGGACTAATAGAACAAGACGCACACACTGCTACAAGCCGAAATATTTTTTCAGAGCTAGATGCAGAAAAAAATTATATTGAATTTGCAACCTGGTGGAGATTAGTATAGATGGACTAATAGAACAAGTCCCACACACTGCTATTAGTAAAAATATTTTTTCAGAGCTAGATGCAGAAAAAAATTATATTGAATTTGCAACCTGGTGGAGGTTAGTATAGATGGACTAATAGAACAAGTCCCACACACTGCTACAAGCCGAAATATTTTTTCAGAGCTAGATGCAGAAAAAAATTATATTGAATTTGCAACCTGGTGGAGGTTAGTATAGATGGACTAATAGAACAAGTCCCACAAACTGCTACAAGCCGAAATATTTATTCAGAGGTAGATGCACAAAAAAATTTAATTGAATTTTCAACCTGGTGGAGGTTAGTATAGATGGACTAATAGAACAAGTCCCACACACTGCTACAAGCCGAAATATTTTTTCAGAGATAGATGCAGAAAAAAATTATATTGAATTTGCAACCTGGTGGAGGTTAGTATAGATGGACTAATAGAACAAGTCCCACACACTGCTACAAGCCAAAATATTTTTTCAGAGCTAGATGCAGAAAAAATTTATATTGAATTTGCAACCTGGTGGTGGTTAGTATAGATGGACTAATAGAACAAGTCCCACACACTGCTACAAGCCGAAATATTTTTTCAGAGATAGATGCAGAAAAAAATTATATTGAATTTGCAACCTGGTGGAGGTTAGTATAAATGGACTAATAGAACAAGTCCCACACACTGCTACAAGCCAAAATATTTTTTCAGAGCTAGATGCAGAAAAAATTTATATTGAATTTGCAACCTGGTGGTGGTTAGTATAGATGGACTATTAGAACAAGTCCCACATACTGCTACAAGATGAAATATTTTTTCAGAGCTAGATGCAGAAAAAAATTATATTGAATTTGCAACCTGGAGGAGGTTAGTATAGATGGACTAATAGAACAAGTCCCACACACTGCTACAAGATAAAAAAATTTTTTTCAGAGCTAGATGCAGAAAAAAATTATATTGAATTTGCAACCTGGTGGAGGTTAGTATAGATGGACTAATAGAACAAGTCCCACACACTGCTACAAGCCGAAATATTTTTTAAGAGTTAGATGCTGATGAAAATTATATTGAATTTGCAACCTGGTGGAGGTTAGTATAGATGTACTAATAGAACAAGTCCCACACACTGCTACAAACCAAAATATTTTTTCAGAGCTAGATGCAGACAAAAATTATATTGAATTTGCAAACTGGTGGAGGTTAGTATAGATGGATTAATAGAACAAGTCCCACACACTGCTACAAGCCGAAATTTTTTTTCAGAGTTAGATGCAGATGAAAATTATATTGAATTTGCAACCTGGTGGAGGTTAGTATAGATGGACTAATAGAACAATTCCTACACACTGCTACAAGCCAAAATATTTTTTCAGAGCTAGATGCACATAAAAATTAAATTGAATTTGCAACCTGGTGGAGGTTAGTATAGATGGACTAATAGAATAAGTCCCACACACTGCTACAAGCCGAAATATTTTTTCAGAGCTAGATGCAGAAAAAAAATATATTGAATTTGCAACCTGGTGGAGGTTAGTATAGATGGACTAATAGAACAAGTCCCACACACTGCTACAAGCCAAAATATTTTTCAGAGCTAGATGTGGAAAAAAATTATATTGAATTTGCAACCTGGTGGAGGTTAGTATAGATGGAATAATAGAACAAGTCCCACACACTGCTACAAGCCGAAATATTTTTTCGGAGCTAGATGCAGAAAAAAATTATATTGAATTTGCAACCTGGTGGAGGTTACTATAGATGGACTAATAGAAAAAGTACCACAAACTGCTACAAGCCAAAATATTTTTTCAGAGCTAGATGCAGAAAAAAATTATATTGAATTTGCAACCTGGTGGAGGTTAGTATAGACGGAATAATAGAACAAGTCCCACACACTGCTACAAGCCGAAATATTTTTTTCAGAGCTAGATGCAGAAAAAATTATATTGAATTTGCAACTTGGTGGAGGTTAGTATAGATGGACTAATAGAACAAGTCCCACACACTGCTACAAGCGAAAATATTGTTTCAAAGCTAGAAGTAGAAAAAAATTATATTGAATTTGCAACCTGGTGGAGGTTAGTATAGATGGACTAATGGAACAAGTCCCACAAACTGCTACAAGCCGAAATATTTATTCAGAGCTATATGCAGAAAAAAATTATATTGAATTTGCAACCTGGTGGAGGTTAGTATAGATGGACTAACAGAACAAGTCCCACACACTGCTACAAGCCGAAATATTTTTTCAAAGCTAGATGCAGAAAAAAATTATATTGAATTTGCAACTTGGTGGTGGTTGGTATAGATGGATAAATAGAACAAGTCCTACGCACTGCTGCAAGTCGAAATATATTTTCAGAGCTAGATGCAGAAAAAAATCATATTGAATTTGCAACCTGGTGGAGGTTAGCATAGATGGACTAATAGAACAAGTCCCACACACTGCTACAAGCCGAAATATTTTTTCAGAGTTAGATGCAGATGAAAATTATATTGAATTTGCAACCTGGTGGAGGTTAGTATAGATGGACTAATAGAACAAGTCCCACACACTGCTACAAGCCGAAATATTTTTTCAGAGTTAGATGCAGATAAAAATTATATTGAATTTGCAACCTGGTGGAGGTTAGTATAGATGGACTAATAGAACAAGTCCCACACACTGCTACAAGCCGAAATATTTTTTCAGAGCTAGATGCAGAAAAAAAATATATTGAATTTGCAACCTGGTGGAGGTTAGTATAGATGGACTAATAGAACAAGTCCGACACACTGCTAGAAGCCGAAATATTTTTTCAGAGCTAGATGCAGAAAAAAATGATATTGAATTTGCAGCCTGGTGAAGGTTAGTATAGATGGACTATTAGAACAAGTCCCACACACTGCTACAAGCCGAAATATTTTTTCAGAGCTAGATGCAGAAAAAAATTATATTGAATTTGCAACCTGGTGGAGGTTACTATAGATGGACTAATAGAACAAGACGCACACACTGCTACAAGCCGAAATATTTTTTCAGAGCTAGATGGAGAAAAAATTATATTGAATTTGCAACCTGGTGGAGATTAGTATAGATGGACTAATAGAACAAGTCCCACACACTGCTATTAGCCAAAATATTTTTTCAGAGCTAGATGCAGAAAAAAATTATATTGAATTTGCAACCTGGTGGAGGTTAGAATAGATGGACTAATAGAACAAGTCCCACACACTGCTACAAGCCGAAATATTTTTTCAGAGCTAGATGCAGAAAAAAATTATATTGAATTTGCAACCTGGTGGAGGTTAGTATAGATGGACTAATACAACCAGTCCAACAAACTGCTACAAGCCGAAATATTTATTCAGAGGTAGATGCAGAAAAAAATTTAAATGAATTTTCAACCTGGTGGAGGTTAGTATAGATGGACTAATAGAACAAGTCCCACACACTGTTACAAGCCGAAATATTTTTTCAGAGATAGATGCAGAAAAAAATTATATTGAATTTGCAACCTGGTGGAGGTTAGTATAGATGGACTAATAGAACAAGTCCCACACACTGCTACAAGCCAAAATATTTTTTCAGAGCTAGATGCAGAAAAAATTTATATTGAATTTGCAACCTGGTGGTGGTTAGTATAGATGGACTATTAGAACAAGTCCCACATACTGCTACAAGACGAAATATTTTTTCAGAGCTAGATGCAGAAAAAAATTATATTGAATTTGCAACCTGGAGGAGGTTAGTATAGATGGACTAATAGAACAAGTCCCACACACTGCTACAAGAGAAAATTTTTTTTTTCAGAGCTAGATGCAGAAAAAAATTATATTGAATTTGCAACCTGGTGGAGGTTAGTATAGATGGACTAATAGAACAAGTCCCACACACTGCTACAAGCCGAAATATTTTTTAAGAGTTAGATGCTGATGAAAATTATATTGAATTTGTAACCTGGTGGAGGTTAGTATAGATGTACTAATAGAACAAGTCCCACACACTGCTACAAACCAAAATATTTTTTCAGAGCTAGATGCAGACAAAAATTATATTGAATTTGCAACCTGGTGGAGGTTAGTATAGATGGATTAATAGAACAAGTCCCACACACTGCTACAAGCCGAAAAATTTTTTCATTGTTAGATGCAGATGAAAATTATATTGAATTTGCAACCTGGTGGAGGTTAGTATAGATGGACTAATAGAACAATTCATACACACTGCTACAAGCCAAAATATTTTTTCAGAGCTAGATGCACATAAAAATTAAATTGAATTTGCAACCTGGTGGAGGTTAGTATAGATGGACTAATAGAACAAGTCCCACACACTGCTACAAGCCAAAATATTTTTCAGAGCTAGATGTAGAAAAAAATTATATTGAATTTGCAACCTGGTGGAGGTTAGTATAGATGGAATAATAGAACAAGTCCCACACACTGCTACAAGCCAAAATATTTTTTCAGAGCTAGATGCAGAAAAAAATTATATTGAATTTGCAACCTGGTGGAGGTTACTATAGATGGACTAATAGAAAAAGTCCCACAAACTGCTACAAGCCAAAATATTTTTTCAGAGCTAGATGCAGAAAAAAATTATATTGAATTTGCAACCTGGTGGAGGTTAGTATAGACGGAATAATAGAACAAGTCCCACACACTGCTACAAGCCAAAATATTTTTTCAGAGCTAGATGCAGAAAAAAATTATATTGAATTTGCAACCTGGTGGAGGTTAGTATAGATGGACTAATAGAACAAGTCCCACACACTGCTACAAGCCAAAATATTTTCTCAGAGCTAGATGTAGAATTTTTTTTATTGTATTTGAAACCTGGTGGAGGTTAGTATAGATGGACTAATAGAACAAGTCCCACACACTGCTACAAGCCAAAATATTTTTTCAGAGCTAGATGCAGAAGAAAATTATATTGAATTTGCAACCTGGTGGAGGTTAGTATAGATGGACTAATGGAACAAGTCCCACACACTGCTACAAGCCAAAATATTTTTTCAGAGCTAGATGGAGAAAAAAATTATATTGAATTTGCAACCTGGTGGAGGTTAGTATAGATGGACTAATAGAAAAATTCCCACACACTGCTACGAGCCAAAATATTTTTTTAGAGCTAGATGCAGATAAAAATTATATTGAATTTGAAACCTGGTGGAGGTTTGTATACAGTGCCTAGAAGTAGTATTCAACCCCCTGCAGATTTAGCTGGTTTGATAAGATGCAAATAAGTTAGAGCCTTCAAACTGCAAACGAGAGTAGGTTTTATGAACAGAAGCATAAATCTTACAAACCAAAAAGTTATGTTGCTCAGTTGAATTTTATTAAATTTTAAACATAAAAGTGTGGGTCAATTATTATTCAACCCCTATGTTTAATATTTTGTGGAATAACCCTTGTTTGCAATTACAGCTAATAATCGTCTTTTATAAGACCTGATCAGGCCGGCACAGATCTGTGGAGTTATCTTGGCCCACTCCTCCATGTAGATCTTCTCCAAGTTATCTAGGTTCTTTGGGTGTCTCATGTGGACTTTATTCTTGAGCTCCTTCCACAAGTTTTCAATTGGGTTAAGGTCAGGAGACTGACTAGGCCACTCCAACACCTTGACTTTTTCCCTCTTGAACCAGACCTTGGTTTTCTTGGCTGTGTGCTTTGGGTCGTTGTCTTGTTGGAAGATGAAATTACGACCCATCTTAAGATCCTTGATGGAGGAGCGGAGGTTCTTGGCCAAAATCTCCAGGTAGGCCGTGCTATCCATCTTCCCATGGATGCGGACCAGATGGCCAGGCCCCTTGGCTGAGAAACAGGCCCACAGCATGATGCTGCCACCACCATGCTTGACTGTAGGGATGGTATTCTTGGGGTCGTATGCAGTGCCATCCAGTCTCCAAACGTCACGTGTGTGGTTGGCACCAAAGATCTCGATCTTGGTCTCATCAGACCATAGAACCTTGAACCAGTCTGTCTCAGAGTCCTCCAAGTGATCATGAGCAAACTGTAGACGAGCCTTGACATGACGCTTTGAAAGTAAAGGTACCTTACGGGCTCGTCTGGAACGGAGACCATTGCGGTGGAGTACGTTACTTATGGTATTGACTGAAACCAATGTCCCCACTGCCATGAGATCTTCCCGGAGCTCCTTCCTTGTTGTCCTTGGGTTAGCCTTGACTCTTCGGACAAGCCTGGCCTCGGCACGGGAGGACACTTTCAAAGGCTGTCCAGGCCGTGGAAGGCTAACATTAGTTCCATAAGCCTTCCACTTACGGATGATGCTCCCAACAGTGGAGACAGGTAGGCCCAACTCCTTGGAAAGGGTTTTGTACCACTTGCCAGCCTTGTGACCCTCCACAATCTTGTCTCTGATGGCCTTGGAATGCTCCTATGTCTTTCCCATGTTGACCATGTCTGAGTGCTGTTCACAAGTTTGGGGAGGGTCTTAAATAGTCAGAAAAGGCTGGCAAAAGAGATCTTTAATCCACACATGTGAAGCTCATTATTCTTGGTGCCTGAACTACTTCTTAATACTTTAGGGGGACCAAACAGAATTCTTGTGGTTTGAGGGGTTGAATAATAAATGACACTCTGAATTAACTTTTAACGTTTTTTAAAAAAAAAAAAAAAAAAAATTTGCTGCAGTGCATTTCCCACTTCCAGGCTGATCTACAGTACAAATGTCACAATGCCAAGTTAATTCCACATGTGTCAAGCAGCTAAATCTGCAGGGGGTTGAATACTACTTGTAGGCACTGTAGATGGACTAATAGAACAAGTCCCACACACTGCTACAAGCCAATATATTTTTTCAGAGCTAGATGTCGAAAAAAATTATATTGAATTTGCAACCTGGTGGAGGTTACTATAGATGGACTAATAGAACAAGTCCCACACACTGCTACAAGCCGAAATATTTTTTCAGAGCTAGATGCAGAAAAAAATTATATTGAATTTGCAACCTGGTGGAGGTTAGTATAGATGGACAAATAGAACAAGTCCCACACACTGCTAGAAGCCAAAATATTTTTTCAGAGCTAGATGCAGAAAAAAATGATATTGAATTTGCAACCTGGTGGAGGTTAGTATAGATGGACTAATAGAACAAGTCCCACACACTGCTACAAGCTGAAATATTTTTTCAGAGCTAGATGCAGAAAAAAATTATATTGAATTTGCAACCTGGTGGAGGTTAGTATAGATGGACTAATAGAACAAGTCCCACACACTGCTACAAGCCAAAATATTTTTTCAGAGCTAGATGCAGAAAAAAATTATATTGAATTTGCAACCTGGTAGATGTTAGTATAGATGGACTAATAGAACAAGTCCCACACACTGCTACAAGCCAAAATATTTTTTCAGTGCTAGATGCAGAAAAAAATTATATTGAATTTGCAACCTGGTGGAGGTTAGTATAGATGGACAAATAGAACAAGTCCCACACACTGCTAAAAGCGAAAATGTTTTTTCAAAGCTAGATGCAGAAAAAAATTATATTGAATTTGCAACCTGGTGGAGGTTACTATAGATGGACTAATAGAACTAGTCCCACAAACTGCTAGAAGCTAAAATATTTTTTTAGAGCTAGATGCAGAAAAAAATTATATTGAATTTGCAACCTGGTGGAGGTTAGTATAGATGGACTAATAGAACAAGTCTCACACACTGCTACAAGCCGAAATATTTTTTCAAAGCTAGATGCAGAAAAAAATTATATTGAATTTGCAACCTGGTGGTGGTTAGTATAGATGGACTAATAGAACAAGTCCCACACACTGCTACAAGCCGAAATATTTTTTCAGAGCTAGATACAGAAAAAAATTATATTGAATTTGCAACCTGGTGGAGGTTAGTATAGATTGACTAATAGAACAAGTCCCACACACTGCTACAAGCCGAAATATTTTTTCAGTGCTAGATGCAGAAAAAATTTATATTGAATTTGCAACCTGGTGGAAGTTAGTATAGATGGACTAATAGAACAAGTCCCACACACTGCTACAAGCCGAAATATTTTTTCAGAGCTAGTTGCAGAAAAAAATTATATTGAATTTGCAACCTGGTGGAGGTTAGTATAGATGAACTAATAGAACAAGTCCCACACATTGCTACAAGCCAAAAGATTTTTTCAGAGCTAGATGCAGAAAAAAATTATATTGAATTTGCAACCTGGTGGAGGTTAGTATAGATGGACTAATAGAACAAGTCCCACACACTGCTACAAGCGAAAATATTTTTTCAAAGCTAGATGCAGAAAAAAATTATATTGAATTTGCAACCTGGTGGAGGTTACTATAGATGGACTAATAGAACTAGTCCCACAAACTGCTACAAGCTAAAATATTTTTTCAGAGCTAGATGCAGAAAAAAATTATATTGAATTTGCAACCTGGTGGAGGTTAGTATAGATGGACTATTAGAACAAGTCCCACACACTGCTACAAGCCGAAATATTTTTTCAAAGCTACATGCAGAAAAAAATTATATTGAATTTGCAACCTGGTGGAGGTTAGTATAGATGGACTAATAGAACAAGTCCCACAAACTGCTGCAAGCCGAAATATTTTTTTAGAGCTAGATGCAGAATTTTTTTTTATTGAATTTGCAACCTGGTGGAGGTTAGTATAGATGGACTAATAGAACAAGTCCCGCACACTGCTACAAGCCGAAATATTTTTTCAGAGTTAGATGCAGATGAAAATTATATTAAATTTGCAACCTGGTGGAGGTTAGTATAGATGGACTAATAGAACAAGTCCCACACACTGCTACAAGCCGAAATATTTTTTCAGAGATAGATGCAGATAAAAATTATATTGAGTTTGCATCCTGGTGGAGGTTAGTATAGCTGGACTAATAGAACAAGTCCCACACACTGCTAGAAGCCGAAATATTTTTTCAGAGCTAGATGCAGAAAAAAATATATTGAATTTGCAACCTGGTGGACGTTAGTATAGATGGACTAATAGAACAAGTCCCACACACTGCTACAAGCCAAATTTTTTTTTTTCAGAGCTAGATGCAGAAAAAAATTATATTGAATTTGCAACCTGGTGGAGGTTAGCATAGATGGAGTAATAGAACAAGTCCCACACACTGCTACAAGCCGAAATATTTTTTCAGAGTTAGATGCAGATGAAAATTATATTGAATTTGCAACCTGGTGGAGGTTAGTATAGATGGACTAATAGAACAAGTCTCACACACTGCTACAAGCCAAAATGTTTTTTCAGAGTTAAATGCAGATAAAAATTATATTGAATTTACAACCTGGTGGAGGTTAGTATAGATGGACTAATAGAACAAGTCCCACACACTGCTACAAGCCAAAATATTTTTTCAGAGCTAGATGCAGAAAAAAATATATTGAATTTGCAACCTGGTGGAGGTTAGTATAGATGGACTAATAGAACAAGTCCCAAACACTGCTAGAAGCCGAAATATTTTTTCAGAGCTAGATGCAGAAAAAAATGATATTGAATTTGTAGCCTGGTGGAGGTTAGTATAGATGGACTAATAGAACTAGTCCCACAAACTGATACAAGCCGAAATATTTTCTCAGAGCTAGATGCTGAATTTTTTTTTATTGAATTTGCAACCTGGTGCAGGTTAGTATAGATGGACTAATAGAACAAGTCCCACACACTGCTACAAGCCGAAATATTTTTTCAGAGCTAGATGCAGAAAAAAATTATATTGAATTTGCAACCTGGTGGAAGTTAGTATAGATGAACTAATAGAATAAGTCCCACACACTGCTACAAGCGAAAATATTTTTTCAAAGCTAGATGCAGAAAAAAATTATATTGAATTTGCAACCTGGTGGAGGTTACTATATATGGACTAATAGAACTAGTCCCACAAACTGCTAGAAGCTAAAATATTTTTTCAGAGCTATATGCAGAAAAAAATTATATTGAATTTGCAACCTGGTGGAGGTTAGTATAGATGGACTAATAGAACAAGTCTCACACACTGCTACAAGCCGAAATATTTTTTCAAAGCTAGATGCAGAAAAAAAATAAATTGAATTTGCAACCTGGTGGTGGTTAGTATAGATGGACTAATAGAACAAGTCCCACACACTGCTACAAGCCAAAATATTTTTTCAGAGCTAGATGCAGAAAAAAATTATATTGAATTTGCAACCTGGTGGAGGTTAGTATAGATGGAATAATAGAACAAGTCCCAAAAACTGCTACAAGCCGAAATATTTTTTCAGAGCTAGATGCAGAAAAAAATGATTTTGAATTTGGAGCCTGGTGCAGGTTAGTATAGATGGACTATTAGAAGAAGTCCCACACACTGCTACAAGCCGAAATATTTTTTCAGAGCTAGATGCAGAAAAAAATTATATTGAATTTGCAACCTGGTGGAGGTTACTATAGATGGACTAATAGAACAAGACGCACACATTGCTACAAGCCGAAATATTTTTTCAGAGCTAGATGCAGAAAAAAATTATATTGAATTTGCAACCTGGTGGAGATTAGTATAGATGGACTAATAGAACAAGTCCCACACACTGCTATTAGCCAAAATATTTTTTCAGAGCTAGATGCAGAAAAAAATTATATTGAATTTGCAACCTGGTGGAGGTTAGTATAGATGAACTAATAGAACAAGTCCCACACACTGCTACAAGCCGAAATATTTTTTCAAAGCTAGATGCAGAAAAAAATTATATTGAATTTGCAACCTGGTGGAGGTTAGTAAAGATGGACTAATAGAACAAGTCCCACACACTGCTACAAGCTGAAATATTTTTTCAGAGCTAGATGCAGAAAAAAATTATATTGAATTTGCAACCTGGCGGAGGTTAGTATAGATGGACTAACAGAACTAGTACCACAAACTGCTACAAGCTAAAATATTTTTTCAGAGCTAGATGCAGAAAAAAATTATATTGAATTTGCAACCTGGTGGAGGTTAGTATAGATGGACCATTAGAAAAAGTCCCACACACTGCTACAAGCCGAAATATTTTTTCAAAGCTACATGCAGAAAACAATTATATTGAATTTGCAACCTGGTGGTGGTTAGTATAAATGGACTAATAGAACAAGTCCCACACACTGCTACAAGCCGAAATTTTTTTTCAGAACTAGATGCAGAAAAAAATTATATTGAATTTGCAACCTGGTGGAGGTTAGTATCGATGGACTAATAGAACAAGCCCCACAAACTGATACAAGCCAAAATATTTTCTCAGAGCTAGATGCTGAATTTTTTTTTATTGAATTTGCAACCTGGTGGAGGTTAGTATAGATGGACTAATAGAACAAGTCCCACACACTGCTACAAGCCGAAATATTTTTTCAGAGCTAGATGCAGAAAAAAATTATATTGAATTTGCAACCTGGTGGAAGTTAGTATAGATGGACTAATAGATCAAGTCCCACACATTGCTACAAGCCGAAATATTTTTTCAAAGCTAGATGCAGAAAAAAATTATATTGAATTTGCAACTTGGTGGTGGTTGGTATAGATGGACAAATAGAACAAGTCCTACACACTGCTACAAGCCGAAATATTTTTCCAGAGCTAGATGCAGAAAAAAATTATATTGAATTTGCAACCTGGTGGACGTTAGTATAGATAGACTAATAGAACAAGTCCCACACACTGCTACAAGCCGAATTTTTTTTTTCAGAGCTAGATGCAGAAAAAAATTATATAGAATTTGCAACCTGGTGGAGGTTAGCATAGATGGACTAATAGAACAAGTCCCACACACTGCTACAAGCCGAAATATTTTTTCAGAGTTAGATGCAGATGAAAATTATATTGAATTTGCAACCTGGTGGAGGTTAGTATAGATGGACTAATAGAACAAGTCCCACACACTGCTACAAGCCGAAATATTTTTTCAGAGCTAGATGCAGATAAAAATTATATTGAATTTGCAACCTGGTAGAGGTTAGTATAGATGGACTAATAGAACAAGTCCCACACACTGCTACAAGCCGAAATATTTTTTCAGAGCTAGATGCAGAAAAAGAATATATTGAATTTGCAACCTGGTGGAGGTTAGTATAGATGGACTAATAGAACAAGTCCCACACACTGCTAGAAGCCGAAATATTTTTTCAGAGCTAGATGCAGAAAAAAATGATATTGAATTTGCAGCCTGGTGGAGGTTAGTATAGATGGACTATTAGAAGAAGTCCCACACACTGCTACAAGCCGAAATATTTTTTCAGAGCTAGATGCAGGAAAAAATTATATTGAATTTGCAACCTGGTGGAGGTTACTATAGATGGACTAAAAGAACAAGACGCACACACTGCTACAAGCCAAAATATTTTTTCAGAGCTAGATGCAGAAAAAAATTATATTGAATTTGCAACCTGGTGGAGATTAGAATAGATGGACTAATAGAACAAGTCCCACACACTGCTATTAGCCAAAATATTTTTTCAGAGCTAGATGCAGAAAAAAATTATATTGAATTTGCAACCTGGTGGAGGTTAGTATAGATGAACTAATAGAACAAGTCCCACACACTGCTACAAGCCTAAATATGTTTTCAAAGCTAGATGCAGAAAAAAATTATATTGAATTTGCAACCTGATGGAGGTTAGTATAGATGGACTAATAGAACAAGTCTCACACACTGCTACAAGCCGAAATATTTTTTTAGAGTTAGTTGCAGATGAAAATTATATTGAATTTGCAACCTGGTGGAGGTTAGTATAGATGGACTAATAGAACAAGTCCCACACACTGCTAAAAGCCAAAATATTTTTTCAGAGCTAGATGCAGTTAAAAATTATATTGAATTTGCAACCTGGTGGAGGTTAGTATAGATGGACTAATAGATCAAGTCCCACACACTGCTACAAGCCGAAATATTTTTTCAAAGCTAGATGCAGAAAAAAATTATATTGAATTTGCAACTTGGTGGTGGTTGGTATAGATGGACAAATAGAACAAGTCCTACACACTGCTACAAGCCGAAATATTTTTCCAGAGCTAGATGCAGAAAAAAATTATATTGAATTTGCAACCTGGTGGACGTTAGTATAGATAGACTAATAGAACAAGTCCCACACACTGCTACAAGCTGAATTTTTTTTTTCAGAGCTAGATGCAGAAAATAATTATATAGAATTTGCAACCTGGTGGAGGTTAGCATAGATGGACTAATAGAACAAGTCCCACACACTGCTACAAGCCGAAATATTTTTTCAGAGTTAGATGCAGATGAAAATTATATTGAATTTGCAACCTGGTGGAAGTTAGTATAGATGGACTAATAGAACAAGTCCCACACACTGCTACAAGCCGAAATATTTTTTCAGAGCTAGATGCAGATAAAAATTATATTGAATTTGCAACCTGGTAGAGGTTAGTATAGATGGAGTAATAGAACAAGTCCCACACACTGCTACAAGCCGAAATATTTTTTCAGAGCTAGATGCAGAAAAAAAATATATTGAATTTGCAACCTGGTGGAGGTTAGTATAGATGGACTAATAGAACAAGTCCCACACACTGCTAGAAGCCAAAATATTTT
Organism: Phyllobates terribilis; assembly: GCF_046119375.1. Taxonomy (NCBI): domain Eukaryota; kingdom Metazoa; phylum Chordata; class Amphibia; order Anura; family Dendrobatidae; genus Phyllobates; species Phyllobates terribilis. The sequence goes on along the minus strand of NW_027362768.1, from coordinate 241,403,635 downwards.
TTCAGAGCTAGATGCAGAAAAAAATGATATTGAATTTGCAGCCTGGTGGAGGTTAGTATAGATGGTCTATTAGAAGAAGTCCCACACACTGCTACAAGCCGAAATATTTTTTCAGAGCTAGAGGCAGAAAAAAATTATATTGAATTTGCAACCTGGTGGAGGTTACTATAGATGGACTAAAAGAACAAGACGCACACACTGCTACAAGCCAAAATATTTTTTCAGAGCTAGATGCAGAAAAAAATTATATTGAATTTGCAACCTGGTGGAGATTAGTATAGATGGACTAATAGAACAAGTCCCACACACTGCTAGAAGCCAAAATATTTTTTCAGAGCTAGATGCAGAAAAAAATGATATTGAATTTGCAGCCTGGTGGAGGTTAGTATAGATGGTCTATTAGAAGAAGTCCCACACACTGCTACAAGCCGAAATATTTTTTCAGAGCTAGAGGCAGAAAAAAATTATATTGAATTTGCAACCTGGTGGAGGTTACTATAGATGGACTAAAAGAACAAGACGCACACACTGCTACAAGCCAAAATATTTTTTCAGAGCTAGATGCAGAAAAAAATTATATTGAATTTGCAACCTGGTGGAGATTAGTATAGATGGACTAATAGAACAAGTCCCACACACTGCTACAAGCCTAAATATTTTTTCAAAGCAAGATGCAGAAAAAAATTATATTTATTTTGCAACCTGGTGGAGGTTAGTATAGATGGACTAATAGAACAAATCCCACAAACTGCTAAAAGCCTAAATATTTTTTCAGAGCTAGATTTAGAAAAAAATTATATTGAATTTGCAACCTGGTGGAGGTTAGTATAGATGGACTAATAGAACAAGTCCCACACACTGCTACAAGCCGAAATATTTTTTCAGAGCTAGATGCAGAAAAAAATTATATTGAATTTGCAACCTGGTGGAGGTTAGTATAGATGGACTAATAGAACAAGTCTCACACACTGCTACAAGCCGAAATATTTTTTTAGAGTTAGTTGCAGATGAAAATTATATTGAATTTGCAACCTGGTGGAGGTTAGTAAGGATGGACTAATAGAACAAGTCCTACACACTGCTACAAGCTGAAATATTTTTGCAGAGCTAGATGTAGAAAAAAATTATATTGAATTTGCAGCCTGGTGGAGGTTAGTATAGATGGACTATTAGAACAAGTCCCACACACTGCTACAAGCCAAAATATTTTTTCAGAGCTAGATGTAGAAAAAAATTATATTGAATTTGCAACCTGGTGGAGATTAGTGTAGATGGACTAATAGAACAAGTCCCATACTCTGCTATTAGCCAAAATATTTTTTCAGAGATAGATGCAGAAAAAAATTATATTGAATTTTCAACCTGGTGGAGGTTAGTATAGATGGACTAATAGAACAAGTCCCACACACTGCTACAAGCCGAAATATTTTTTCAGAGCTAGATGCAGAAAAAAATTATATTGAATTTGCAACATGTTGGTGGTTAGTATAGATGGACTAATAGAACAAGTCCCACACACTGTTAGACGCCGAAATATTTTTTCAGAGCTAGATGCAGAAAAAAATTATATTGAATTTGCAACCTGGTGGAGGTTAGTATAGATGGACTAATAGAACAAGTCCCACACACTGCTACAAGCAGAAATATTTTTTCAGAGCTAGATGCAGAAAAAAATTATATTGAATTTGCAACCTGGTGGAGGTTAGTATAGATGGACTAATAGAACAAGTCCCACACACTGCTAGAAGCTAAAATATTTTTTCAGAGCTAGATGCAGAAAAAAATTATATTGAATTTGCAACCTGGTGGAGGTTAGTATAGATGGACTAATAGAACAAGTCTCACACACTGCTACAAGCCGAAATATTTTTTCAAAGCTAGATGCAGAAAAAAATTATATTGAATTTGCAACCTGGTGGAGGTTAGTATAGATGGACTGATAGAACAAGTCCCACAAACTGCTACAAGCCGAAATATGATTTCAGAGCTAGATGCAGAATTTTTTTTTATTGAATTTGCAACCTGGCGGAGGTTAGTATAGATGGACTAATAGAACAAGTCCCACACACTGCTACAAGCCGAAATATTTTTTCAGAGCTAGATGCAGAAAAAAATTATATTGAATTTGCAACCTGGTGGAGGTTAGTATAGATGGACTAATAGAACAAGTCCCACACACTGCTACAAGCCGAAATATTTTTTCAAAGCTAGATGCAGAAAAAAATTATATTGAATTTGCAACCTGGTGGAGGTTAGTATAGATGGACTAATAGAACAAGTCCCACACACTGCTACAAGACGAAATTTTTTTTTTCAGAGCTAGATGCAGAAAAAAATTATATTGAATTTGCAACCTGGTGTAGGTTAGTATAGATGGACTAATAGAACAAGTCCCACACACTGCTACAAGCCAAAATATTTTTTCAGAGTTAGTTGCAGATGAAAATTATATTGAATTTGCAACCTGGTGGAGGTTAGTATAGATGGACTAATAGAACAAGTCCCACACACTGCTACAAGCCAAAAATTTTTTTCAGAGCTAGATGCAGATAAAAATTATATTTAATTTGCAACCTGGTGGAAGTTATCATAGATTGACTAATAGAATAAGTCCCACACACTGCTACAAGCCAAAATTTTTATTCAGAGTTAGATGCAGATAAAAATTATATTGAATTTGCAACCTGGTGGATGTTAGTATAGATAAACTAATAGAACAAGTCCCACACACTGCTACAAGCCGAAAAAATTTTCAGAGCTAGATGCAGAAAAAAAATATATTGAATTTTCAACCTGGTGGAGGTTAGTATAGATGGACTAATAGAACAAGTCCCACACACTGCTACAAGCCGAAATATTTTTTCAGAGCTAGATGTAGAAAAAAATCATATTGAATTTGCAGCCTGGTGGAGGTTAGTATAGATGGACTATTAGAACAAGTCCCACACATTGCTACAAGCCAAAATATTTTTTCAGAGCTAGATGCAGAAAAAAATTATATTGAATTTGCAACCTGGTGGAGATTAGTGTAGATGTACTAATAGAACAAGTCCCACACACTGCTATTAGCCAAAATATTTTTTCAGAGATAGATGCAGAAAAAAAATATATTGAATTTTCAACCTGGTGGAGGTTAGTATAGATGGACTAATAGAACAAGTCCCACACACTGCTACAAGCCGAAATATTTTTTCAGAGCTAGATGCAAAAAAAAATTATATTGAATTTGCAACCTGGTGGAGGTTAGTATAGATGGACTAATAGAACAAGTCTCACACACTGCTACAAGCCAAAATATTTTTTCAGAGCTAGATGCAGAAAAAAATTATATTGAATTTGCAACCTGGAGGAGGTTAGTATAGATGGACTAATAGAACAAGTCCCACACACTGCTACAAGCCGAAATATTTTTTCAGAGCTAGATGCAGAAAAAAATTATATTGAATTTGCAACCTGGTGGAGGTTAGTATAGATGGACTAATAGAACAAGTCCCACACACTGCTACAAGCTGAAATATTTTTTCAGAGCTAGATGCAGAAAAAAAATATATTGAATTTGCAACCTGGTGGAGGTTAGTATAGATGGACTAATAGAACAAGTCCTACACACTGCTACAAGCTGAAATATTTTTGCAGAGCTAGATGTAGAAAAAAATTATATTGAATTTGCAGCCTGGTGGAGGTTAGTATAGATGGACTATTAGAACAAGTCCCACACACTGCTACAAGCCAAAATATTTTTTCAGAGCTAGATGTAGAAAAAAATTATATTGAATTTGCAACCTGGTGGAGATTAGTGTAGATGGACTAATAGAACAAGTCCCATACTCTGCTATTAGCCAAAATATTTTTTCAGAGATAGATGCAGAAAAAAATTATATTGAATTTTCAACCTGGTGGAGGTTAGTATAGATGGACTAATAGAACAAGTCCCACACACTGCTACAAGCCGAAATATTTTTTCAGAGCTAGATGCAGAAAAAAATTATATTGAATTTGCAACATGTTGGTGGTTAGTATAGATGGACTAATAGAACAAGTCCCACACACTGCTAGACGCCGAAATATTTTTTCAGAGCTAGATGCAGAAAAAAATTATATTGAATTTGCAACCTGGTGGAGGTTAGTATAGATGGACTAATAGAACAAGTCCCACACACTGCTACAAGCCAAAATATTTTTTCAGAGCTAGATGCAGAAAAAAATTATATTGAATTTGCAACCTGGTGGAGGTTAGTATAGATGGACTAATAGAACAAGTCCCACACACTGCTACAAGCGAAAATATTTTTTCAAAGCTAGATGCAGAAAAAAATTATATTGAATTTGCAACCTGGTGGAGGTTACTATAGATGGACTAATAGAACTAGTCCCACAAACTGCTAGAAGCTAAAATATTTTTTCAGAGCTAGATGCAGAAAAAAATTATATTGAATTTGCAACCTGGTGGAGGTTAGTATAGATGGACTAATAGAACAAGTCTCACACACTGCTACAAGCCGAAATATTTTTTCAAAGCTAGATGCAGAAAAAAATTATATTGAATTTGCAACCTTGTGGTGGTTAGTATAGATGGACTAATAGAACAAGTCCCACACACTGCTACAAGCCAAAATATTTTTTCAGAGCTAGATGCAGAAAAAAATTATATTGAATTTGCAACCTGGTGGAGGTTAGTATAGATGGACTAATAGAACAAGTCCCACACACTGCTACAAGCCGAAATATTTTTTCAGTGCTAGATGCAGAAAAAATATATATTGAATTTGCAACCTGGTGGAGGTTAGTAAAGATGGACTAATAGAACAAGTCCCAAAAACTGCTACAAGCCGAAATATTTTTTCAGAGCTAGATGCAGAAAAAAATTATATTGAATTTGCAACCTGGTGGAGGTTAGTATAGCTGAACTAATAGAACAAGTCCCACACATTGCTACAAGCCGAAAGATTTTTTCAGAGCTAGATGCAGAAAAAAATTATATTGAATTTGCAACCTGGTGGAGGTTAGTATAGATGGACTAATAGAACAAGTCCCACACACTGCTACAAGCGAAAATATTTTTTCAAAGCTAGATGCAGAAAAAAATTATATTGAATTTGCAACCTGGTGGAGTTTACTATAGATGGACTAATAGAACTAGTCCCACAAACTGCTACAAGCTAAAATATTTTTTCAGAGCTAGATGCAGAAAAAAATTATATTGAATTTGCAACCTGGTGGAGGTTAGTATAGATGGACTAATAGAACAAGTCCCACACACTGCTACAAGCCGAAATATTTTTTCAAAGCTAGATGCAGAAAAAAATTATATTGAATTTGCAACCTGGTGGTGGTTAGTATAGATGGACTAATAGAACAAGTCCCACACACTGCTACAAGCCGAAATATTTTTTCAGAGCTAGATGCAGAAAAAAAGTATATTGAATTTGCAACCTGGTGGAGGTTAGTATAGATGGACTGATAGAACAAGTCCCACAAACTGCTACAAGCCGAAATATGATTTCAGAGCTAGATGCAGAATTTTTTTTTATTGAATTTGCAACCTGGCGGAGGTTAGTATAGATGGACTAATAGAACAAGTCCCACACACTGCTACAAGCCGAAATATTTTTTCAGAGCTAGATGCAGAAAAAAATTATATTGAATTTGCAACCTGGTGGAGGTTAGTATAGATGGACTAATAGAACAAGTCCCACACACTGCTACAAGCCGAAATATTTTTTCAAAGCTAGATGCAGAAAAAAATTATATTGAATTTGCAACTTGGTGGTGGTTGGTTTAGATGGACAAATAGAACAAGTCCTACACACTGCTACAAGCCGAAATATTTTTTCAGAGCTAGATGCAGAAAAAAATTATATTGAATTTGCAACCTGGTGGAGGTTAGTATAGATGGACTAATAGAACAAGTCCCACACACTGCTACAAGCGGAATTTTTTTTTTTCAGAGCTAGATGCAGAAAAAAATTATATTGAATTTGCAACCTGGTGGAGGTTAGCATAGCTGGACTAATAGAACAAGTCCCACACACTGCTACAAGCTGAAATATTTTTTCAGAGTTAGATGCAGATGAAAATTATATTGAATTTGCAACCTGGTGGAGGTTAGTATAGATGGACTAATAGAACAAGTCCCACACACTGCTACAAGCTGAAATATTTTTTCAGAGCTAGATGCAGATAAAAATTATATTGAATTTGCAACCTGGTGGAGGGTAGTATAGATAGACTAACAGAACAAGTCCCACACACTGCTAGAAGCCGAAATATTTTTTCAGAGCTAGATGCAGAAAAAAATTATATTGAATTTGCAGCCTGGTGGAGGTTAGTATAGATGGACTATTAGAACAAGTCCCACACTCTGCTACAAGCCGATATATTTTTTCAGAGCTAGGTGCAGAAAAAAATTATATTGAATTTGCAACCTGGTGGCGGTTACTATAGATGGACTAATAGAACAAGATGCACACACTGCTACAAGCCGAAATATTTTTTCAGAGCTAGATGCAGAAAAAATTATATTGAATTTGCAACCTGGTGGAGATTAGCATAGATGGACTAATAGAACAAGTCCCACACACTGCTACAAGCCGAAATATTTTTTCAGAGCTAGATGCAGAAAAAAATTATATTGAATTTGCAACCTGGTGGAGGTTAGTATAGATGGACTAATAGAACAAGTCCCACACACTGCTACAAGACGAAATTTTTTTTTTCAGAGCTAGATGCAGAAAAAAATTATATTGAATTTGCAACCTGGTGTAGGTTAGTATAGATGGACTAATAGAACAAGTCCCACACACTGCTACAAGCCAAAATATTTTTTCAGAGTTAGTTGCAGATGAAAATTATATTGAATTTGCAACCTGGTGGAGGTTAGTATAGATGGACTAATAGAACAAGTCCCACACACTGCTACAAGCCAAAATTTTTTTTCAGAGCTAGATGCAGATAAAAATTATATTTAATTTGCAACCTGGTGGAAGTTATTATAGATTGACTAATAGAATAAGTCCCACACACTGCTACAAGCCAAAATTTTTATTCAGAGTTAGATGCAGATAAAAATTATATTGAATTTGCAACCTGGTGGAGGTTAGTATAGATAAACTAATAGAACAAGTCCCACACACTGCTACAAGCCGAAAAAATTTTTCAGAGCTAGATGCAGAAAAAAAATATATTGAATTTTCAACCTGGTGGAGGTTAGTATAGATGGACTAATAGAACAAGTCCCACACACTGCTACAAGCCGAAATATTTTTTCAGAGCTAGATGTAGAAAAAAATCATATTGAATTTGCAGCCTGGTGGAGGTTAGTATAGATGGACTATTAGAACAAGTCCCACACATTGCTACAAGCCAAAATATTTTTTCAGAGCTAGATGCAGAAAAAAATTATATTGAATTTGCAACCTGGTGGAGATTAGTGTAGATGTACTAATAGAACAAGTCCCACACACTGCTATTAGCCAAAATATTTTTTCAGAGATAGATGCAGAAAAAAATTATATTGAATTTTCAACCTGGTGGAGGTTAGTATAGATGGACTAATAGAACAAGTCCCACACACTGCTACAAGCCGAAATATTTTTTCAGAGCTAGATGCAAAAAAAAATTATATTGAATTTGCAACCTGGTGGAGGTTAGTATAGATGGACTAATAGAACAAGTCTCACACACTGCTACAAGCCAAAATATTTTTTCAGAGCTAGATGCAGAAAAAAATTATATTGAATTTGCAACCTGGAGGAGGTTAGTATAGATGGACTAATAGAACAAGTCCCACACACTGCTACAAGCCGAAATATTTTTTCAGAGCTAGATGCAGAAAAAAATTATATTGAATTTGCAACCTGGTGGAGGTTAGTATAGATGGACTAATAGAACAAGTCCCACACACTGCTACAAGCTGAAATATTTTTTCAGAGCTAGATGCAGAAAAAAAATATATTGAATTTGCAACCTGGTGGAGGTTAGTATAGATGGACTAATAGAACAAGTCCCACACACTGCTACAAGCCGAAATATTTTTTCAGAGCTAGATGCAGAAAAAAAATATATTGAATTTGCAACCTGGTGGAGGTTAGTATAGATGGACTAATAGAACAAGTCCCACACACTGCTACAAGCCGAAATATTTTTTCAGAGCTAGATGCAGAAAAAAATTATATTGAATTTGCAACCTGGTGGAGGTTAGTATAGATGGACTATTAGAACAAGTACCACACACTGCTACAAGCTGAAATATTTTGTCAGAGCTAGATGCAGAAAAAAATTATATTGAATTTGCAACCTGGTGGAGGTTAGTATAGATGGACTAATAGAACAAGACGCATACACTGCTACAATTCGAAATATTTTTTCAGAGCTAGATGCAGAAAAAAATTATATTGAATTTGCAACCTGGTGGAGTTTACTATAGATGGACTAATAGAACTAGTCCCACAAACTGCTACAAGCTAAAATATTTTTTCAGAGCTAGATGCAGAAAAAAATTATATTGAATTTGCAACCTGGTGGAGGTTAGTATAGATGGACTAATAGAACAAGTCCCACACACTGCTACAAGCCGAAATATTTTTTCAAAGCTAGATGCAGAAAAAAATTATATTGAATTTGCAACCTGGTGGTGGTTAGTATAGATGGACTAATAGAACAAGTCCCACACACTGCTACAAGCCGAAATATTTTTTCAGAGCTAGATGCAGAAAAAAAGTATATTGAATTTGCAACCTGGTGGAGGTTAGTATAGATGGACTGATAGAACAAGTCCCACAAACTGCTACAAGCCGAAATATGTTTTCAGAGCTAGATGCAGAATTTTTTTTTATTGAATTTGCAACCTGGCGGAGGTTAGTATAGATGGACTAATAGAACAAGTCTCACACACTGCTACAAGCCGAAATATTTTTTCAGAGCTAGATGCAGAAAAAAGTTATATTGAATTTGCAACCTGGTGGAGGTTAGTATAGATGGACTAATAGAACAAGTCCCACACACTGCTACAAGCCGAAATATTTTTTCAAAGCTAGATGCAGAAAAAAATTATATTGAATTTGCAACTTGGTGGTGGTTGGTTTAGATGGACAAATAGCACAAGTCCTACACACTGCTACAAGCCGAAATATTTTTTCAGAGCTAGATGCAGAAAAAAATTATATTGAATTTGCAACCTGGTGGAGGTTAGTATAGATGGACTAATAGAACAAGTCCCACAAACTGCTACAAGCGGAATTTTTTTTTTTCAGAGCTAGATGCAGAAAAAAATTATATTGAATTTGCAACCTGGCGGAGGTTAGCATAGCTGGACTAATAGAACAAGTCCCACACACTGCTACAAGCTGAAATATTTTTTCAGAGTTAGATGCAGATGAAAATTATATTGAATTTCCAACCTGGTGGAGGTTAGTATAGATGGACTAATAGAACAAGTCCCACACACTGCTACAAGCTGAAATATTTTTTCAGAGCTAGATGCAGATAAAAATTATATTGAATTTGCAACATGGTGAAGGGTAGTATAGATGGACTAACAGAACAAGTCCCACACACTGCTAGAAGCCGAAATATTTTTTCAGAGCTAGATGCAGAAAAAAATTATATTGAATTTGCAGCCTGGTGGAGGTTAGTATAGATGGACTATTAGAACAAGTCCCACACACTGCTACAAGCCGATATATTTTTTCAGAGCTAGATGCAGAAAAAAATTATATTGAATTTGCAACCTGGTGGAGGTTACTATAGATGGACTAATAGAACAAGATGCACACACTGCTACAAGCTGAAATATTTTTTCAGAGCTAGATGCAGAAAAAAAATATATTGAATTTGCAACCTGGTGGAGGTTAGTATAGATGGACTAATAGAACAAGTCCCACACACTGCTACAAGCCGAAATATTTTTTCAGAGCTAGATGCAGAAAAAAAATATATTGAATTTGCAACCTGGTGGAGGTTAGTATAGATGGACTAATAGAACAAGTCCCACACACTGCTACAAGCCGAAATATTTTTTCAGAGCTAGATGCAGAAAAAAATTATATTGAATTTGCAACCTGGTGGAGGTTAGTATAGATGGACTATTAGAACAAGTCCCACACACTGCTACAAGCTGAAATATTTTGTCAGAGGTAGATGCAGAAAAAAATTATATTGAATTTGCAACCTGGTGGAGGTTAGTATAGATGGACTAATAGAACAAGACGCATACACTGCTACAATTCGAAATATTTTTTCAGAGCTAGATGCAGAAAAAAATTATATTGAATTTGCAACCTGGTGGAGTTTACTATAGATGGACTAATAGAACTAGTCCCACAAACTGCTACAAGCTAAAATATTTTTTCAGAGCTAGATGCAGAAAAAAATTATATTGAATTTGCAACCTGGTGGAGGTTAGTATAGATGGACTAATAGAACAAGTCCCACACACTGCTACAAGCCGAAATATTTTTTCAAAGCTAGATGCAGAAAAAAATTATATTGAATTTGCAACCTGGTGGTGGTTAGTATAGATGGACTAATAGAACAAGTCCCACACACGGCTACAAGCCGAAATATTTTTTCAGAGCTAGATGCAGAAAAAAAGTATATTGAATTTGCAACCTGGTGGAGGTTAGTATAGATGGACTGATAGAACAAGTCCCACAAACTGCTACAAGCCGAAATATGTTTTCAGAGCTAGATGCAGAATTTTTTTTTATTGAATTTGCAACCTGGCGGAGGTTAGTATAGATGGACTAATAGAACAAGTCCCACACACTGCTACAAGCCGAAATATTTTTTCAGAGCTAGATGCAGAAAAAAATTATATTGAATTTGCAACCTGGTGGAGGTTAGTATAGATGGACTAATAGAACAAGTCCCACACACTGCTACAAGCCGAAATATTTTTTCAAAGCTAGATGCAGAAAAAAATTATATTGAATTTGCAACTTGGTGGTGGTTGGTTTAGATGGACAAATAGAACAAGTCCTACACACTGCTACAAGCCGAAATATTTTTTCAGAGCTAGATGCAGAAAAAAATTATATTGAATTTGCAACCTGGTGGAGGTTAGTATAGATGGACTAATAGAACAAGTCCCACACACTGCTACAAGCGGAATTTTTTTTTTTCAGAGCTAGATGCAGAAAAAAATTATATTGAATTTGCAACCTGGTGGAGGTTAGCATAGCTGGACTAATAGAACAAGTCCCACACACTGCTACAAGCTGAAATATTTTTTCAGAGTTAGATGCAGATGAAAATTATATTGAATTTGCAACCTGGTGGAGGTTAGTATAGATGGACTAATAGAACAAGTCCCACACACTGCTACAAGCTGAAATATTTTTTCAGAGCTAGATGCAGATAAAAATTATATTGAATTTGCAACCTGGTGGAGGGTAGTATAGATGGACTAACAGAACAAGTCCCACACACTGCTAGAAGCCGAAATATTTTTTCAGAGCTAGATGCAGAAAAAAATTATATTGAATTTGCAGCCTGGTGGAGGTTAGTATAGATGGACTATTAGAACAAGTCCCACACACTGCTACAAGCCGATATATTTTTTCAGAGCTAGATGCAGAAAAAAATTATATTGAATTTGCAACCTGGTGGAGGTTACTATAGATGGACTAATAGAACAAGATGCACACACTGCTACAAGCCGAAATATTTTTTCAGAGCTAGATGCAGAAAAAATTATATTGAATTTGCAACCTGGTGGAGATTAGCATAGATGGACTAATAGAACAAGTCCCACACACTGCTACAAGCCGAAATATTTTTTCAGAGCTAGATGCAGAAAAAAATTATATTGAATTTGCAACCTGGTGGAGGTTAGTATAGATGGACTAATAGAACAAGTCCCACACACTGCTACAAGACGAAATTTTTTTTTTCAGAGCTAGATGCAGAAAAAAATTATATTGAATTTGCAACCTGGTGGAGGTTAGTATAGATGGACTAATAGAACAAGTCATACACACTGCTACAAGCCAAAATATTTTTTCAGAGTTAGTTGCAGATGAAAATTATATTGAATTTGCAACCTGGTGGAGGTTAGTATAGATGGACTAATAGAACAAGTCCCACACACTGCTACAAGCCAAAAATTTTTTTCAGAGCTAGATGCAGATAAAAATTATATTTAATTTGCAACCTGGTGGAGGTTATTATAGATTGACTAATAGAATAAGTCCCACACACTGCTACAAGCCAAAATTTTTTTTCAGAGTTAGATGCAGATAAAAATTATATTGAATTTGCAACCTGGTGGAGGTTAGTATAGATAAACTAATAGAACAAGTCCCACCACTGCTACAAGCCGAAAAAATTTTTCAGAGATAGATGCAGAAAAAAAATATATTGAATTTTCAACCTGGTGGAGGTTAGTATAGATGGACTAATAGAACAAGTCCCACACACTGCTACAAGCCGAAATATTTTTTCAGAGCTAGATGTAGAAAAAAATCATATTGAATTTGCAGCCTGGTGGAGGTTAGTATAGATGGACTATTAGAACAAGTCCCACACATTGCTACAAGCCAAAATATTTTTTCAGAGCTAGATGCAGAAAAAAATTATATTGAATTTGCAACCTGGTGGAGATTAGTGTAGATGTACTAATAGAATAAGTCCCACACACTGCTATTAGCCAAAATATTTTTTCAGAGATAGATGCAGAAAAAAATTATATTGAATTTTCAACCTGGTGGAGGTTCGTATAGATGGACTAATAGAACAAGTCCCACACACTGCTACAAGCCGAAATATTTTTTCAGAGCTAGATGCAAAAAAAAATTATGTTGAATTTGCAACCTGGTGGAGGTTAGTATAGATGGACTAATAGAACAAGTCTCACACACTGCTACAAGCCAAAATATTTTTTCAGAGCTAGATGCAGAAAAAAATTATATTGAATTTGCAACCTGGAGGAGGTTAGTATAGATGGACTAATAGAACAAGTCCCACACACTGCTACAAGCCGAAATATTTTTTCAGAGCTAGATGCAGAAAAAAAATATATTGAATTTGCAACCTGGTGGAGGTTAGTATAGATGGACTAATAGAACAAGTCCCACACACTGCTACAAACCGAAATATTTTTTCAGAGCTAGATGCAGAAAAAAAATATATTGAATTTGCAACCTGGTGGAGGTTAGTATAGATGGACTAATAGAACAAGTCCCACACACTGCTACAAGCCGAAATATTTTTTCAGAGCTAGATGCAGAAAAAAATTATATTGAATTTGCAACCTGGTGGAGGTTAGTATAGATGGACTATTAGAACAAGTCCCACACACTGCTACAAGCTGAAATATTTTGTCAGAGCTAGATGCAGAAAAAAATTATATTGAATTTGCAACCTGGTGGAGGTTAGTATAGATGGACTAATAGAACAAGACGCATACAATGCTACAATTCGAAATATTTTTTCAGAGCTAGATGCAGAAAAAAATTATATTGAATTTGCAACCTGGTGGAGATTAGTATAGATGAACTAATAGAACAAGTCCCACACACTGCTATTAGCCAAAATATTTTTTGAGAGATAGATGCAGAAAAAAATTATATTGAATTTGCAACCTGGTGGAGGTTAGTATAGATGGACTAATAGAACAAGTCCCACACACTGCTACAAGCTGAAATATTTTTTCAGAGCTAGATGCAGAAAAAATTATATTGAATTTGCAACTTGGTGGTTAGTATAGATGGACTATAGATGGACTATAGATGGACTATACATGGACTATAGATGGAATATTTTTTCAGAGCAAGATGCAGAAAAAAATTATATTGAATTTGCAACCTGGTGGAGATTAGTATAGATGGACTAATAGAACAAGTCCCACACACTGCTATTAGCCAAAATATTTTTTCAGAGCTAGATGCAGAAAAAAAATATATTGAATTTGCAACATGGTGGAGGTTAGTATAGATGGACTAAAAGAACAAGTCCCACAATCTGCTACAAGCCGAAATATTTTTTCAGAGCTAGATGCAGAAAAAAATTATATTGAATTTGCAACCTGGTGGAGGTTAGTATAGATTGACTAATAGAACAAGTCCCACACACTGCTACAAGCCGAAATATTTTTTCAGAGCTAGATGCAGAAAAAAATTATATTGAATTTGCAACCTGTTGGAGGTTAGTATAGATGGACTAATAGAACAAGTCGCACACACTGCTACAAGTCAAAATATTTTTTCAGAGTTAGATGCAGATAAAAATTATATTGAATTTGCAACCTGGTGGAGGTTAGTATAGATGGACTAATAGAACAAGTCCCACACACTGCTACAAGCCGAAATATTTTTTCAGAGCTAGATGCAGAAAAAAATTATATTGAATTTGCAACCTGGTGGAGGTTAGTATAGATGGACTATTAGAACAAGTACCACACACTGCTACAAGCTGAAATATTTTGTCAGAGCTAGATGCAGAAAAAAATTATATTGAATTTGCAACCTGGTGGAGGTTAGTATAGATGGACTAATAGAACAAGACGCATACACTGCTACAATTCGAAATATTTTTTCAGAGCTAGATGCAGAAAAAAAATTATATTGAATTTGCAACCTGGTGGAGTTTACTATAGATGGACTAATAGAACTAGTCCCACAAACTGCTACAAGCTAAAATATTTTTTCAGAGCTAGATGCAGAAAAAAATTATATTGAATTTGCAACCTGGTGGAGGTTAGTATAGATGGACTAATAGAACAAGTCCCACACACTGCTACAAGCCGAAATATTTTTTCAAAGCTAGATGCAGAAAAAAATTATATTGAATTTGCAACCTGGTGGTGGTTAGTATAGATGGACTAATAGAACAAGTCCCACACACTGCTACAAGCCGAAATATTTTTTCAGAGCTAGATGCAGAAAAAAAGTATATTGAATTTGCAACCTGGTGGAGGTTAGTATAGATGGACTGATAGAACAAGTCCCACAAACTGCTACAAGCCGAAATATGTTTTCAGAGCTAGATGCAGAATTTTTTTTTATTGAATTTGCAACCTGGCGGAGGTTAGTATAGATGGACTAATAGAACAAGTCTCACACACTGCTACAAGCCGAAATATTTTTTCAGAGCTAGATGCAGAAAAAAGTTATATTGAATTTGCAACCTGGTGGAGGTTAGTATAGATGGACTAATAGAACAAGTCCCACACACTGCTACAAGCCGAAATATTTTTTCAAAGCTAGATGCAGAAAAAAATTATATTGAATTTGCAACTTGGTGGTGGTTGGTTTAGATGGACAAATAGCACAAGTCCTACACACTGCTACAAGCCGAAATATTTTTTCAGAGCTAGATGCAGAAAAAAATTATATTGAATTTGCAACCTGGTGGAGGTTAGTATAGATGGACTAATAGAACAAGTCCCACAAACTGCTACAAGCGGAATTTTTTTTTTTCAGAGCTAGATGCAGAAAAAAATTATATTGAATTTGCAACCTGGCGGAGGTTAGCATAGCTGGACTAATAGAACAAGTCCCACACACTGCTACAAGCTGAAATATTTTTTCAGAGTTAGATGCAGATGAAAATTATATTGAATTTCCAACCTGGTGGAGGTTAGTATAGATGGACTAATAGAACAAGTCCCACACACTGCTACAAGCTGAAATATTTTTTCAGAGCTAGATGCAGATAAAAATTATATTGAATTTGCAACATGGTGGAGGGTAGTATAGATGGACTAACAGAACAAGTCCCACACACTGCTAGAAGCCGAAATATTTTTTCAGAGCTAGATGCAGAAAAAAATTATATTGAATTTGCAGCCTGGTGGAGGTTAGTATAGATGGACTATTAGAACAAGTCCCACACACTGCTACAAGCCGATATATTTTTTCAGAGCTAGATGCAGAAAAAAATTATATTGAATTTGCAACCTGGTGGAGGTTACTATAGATGGACTAATAGAACAAGATGCACACACTGCTACAAGCTGAAATATTTTTTCAGAGCTAGGTGCAGAAAAAAAATATATTGAATTTGCAACCTGGTGGAGGTTAGTATAGATGGACTAATAGAACAAGTCCCACACACTGCTACAAGCCGAAATATTTTTTCAGAGCTAGATGCAGAAAAAAAATATATTGAATTTGCAACCTGGTGGAGGTTAGTATAGATGGACTAATAGAACAAGTCCCACACACTGCTACAAGCCGAAATATTTTTTCAGAGCTAGATGCAGAAAAAAATTATATTGAATTTGCAACCTGGTGGAGGTTAGTATAGATGGACTATTAGAACAAGTCCCACACACTGCTACAAGCTGAAATATTTTGTCAGAGGTAGATGCAGAAAAAAATTATATTGAATTTGCAACCTGGTGGAGGTTAGTATAGATGGACTAATAGAACAAGACGCATACACTGCTACAATTCGAAATATTTTTTCAGAGCTAGATGCAGAAAAAAATTATATTGAATTTGCAACCTGGTGGAGGTTAGTATAGATGGACTAATAGAACAAGTCGCACACACTGCTACAAGTCAAAATATTTTTTCAGAGTTAGATGCAGATAAAAATTATATTGAATTTGCAACCTGGTGGAGGTTAGTATAGATGGACTAATAGAACAAGTCCCACACACTGCTACAAGCCGAAATATTTTTTCAGAGTTAGATGCAGATAAAAATTATATTGAATTTGCAACCTGGTGGAGGTTAGTATAGATGGACTAATAGAACAAGTCCCACACACTGCTACAAGCCAAAATATTTTTTCAGAGCTACAGTAGATGCAGAAAAAAATTATATTGAATTTGCAACATGGTGGAGGTTAGTATAGATGGACTAATAGAAAAAGTCCCATACACTGCTACAAGCCAAAATATTTTTTCAGAGGTAGATGCAGAAAAAAAATATATTGAATTTGCAACCTGGTGGAGGTTACTATAGATGGACTAATAGAACAAGTCCCACACACTGCTACAAGCCGAAATATTTTGTCAGAGCTAGATGCAGAAAAAAATTATATTGAATTTGCAACCTGTTGGAGGTTAGTATAGATGGACTAATAGAACAAGTCCCACACACTGCTACAAGCCAAAATATTTTTTCAGAGTTAGATGCAGATAAAAATTATATTGAATTTGCAACCTGGTGGAGGTTAGTATAGATGGACTAATAGAACAAGTCCCACACACTGCTACAAGCCGAAATATTTTTTTCAGAGCTAGATGCAGATAAAAATTATATTGAATTTGCAACCTGGTGGAGGTTAGTATAGATGGACTAATAGAACAAGTCCCACACTCTGCTACAAGCCAAAATATTTTTTCAGAGCTAGATGCAGAAAAAAATTATATTGATTTTGCAACCTGGTGGAGTTTAGTATAGATGGACTATTAGAACAAGTCCCACACACTGCTACAAGCCGAAATATTTTTTCAGAGCTAGATGCAGAAAAAAATTATATTGAATTTGCAACCTGGTGGAGGTTACTATAGATGGACTAATAGAACAAGACGCACACACTGCTATAAGCCGAAATATTTTTTCAGAGCTAGATGCAGAAAAAAATTATATTGAATTTGCAACCTGGTGGAGATTAGTATAGATGGACTAACAGAACAAGTCCCACACACTGCTACAAGGCGAAATATTTTTTCAGAGCTAGATGCAGAAAAAAATTATATTGAATTTGCAACCTGGTGGAGGTTAGTGTAGATGGACTAATAGAGCAAGTCCCACACACTGCTAAAAGCCAAAATATTTTTTCAGAGCTAGATGCAGAAAAAAAATATATTGAATTTGCAACCTGGTGGAGGTTAGTATAGATGGACTAATAGAACAAGTCCCACACACTGCTACAAGACGAAATTTTTTTTTTCAGAGCTAGATGCAGAAAAAAATTATATTGAATTTGCAACCTGGTGGAGGTTAGTATAGATGGACTAATAGAACAAGTCCCACACACTGCTACAAGCCAAAATATTTTTTCAGAGTTAGTTGCAGATGAAAATTATATTGAATTTGCAACCTGGTGGAGGTTAGTATAGATGGACTAATAGAACAAGTCCCACACACTGCTACAAGCCAAAAATTTTTTTCAGAGCTAGATGCAGATAAAAATTATATTTAATTTGCAACCTGGTGGAGGTTATTATAGATTGACTAATAGAATAAGTCCCACACACTGCTACAAGCCAAAATTTTTTTTCAGAGTTAGATGCAGATAAAAATTATATTGAATTTGCAACCTGGTGGAGGTTAGTATAGATAAACTAATAGAACAAGTCCCACACACTGCTACAAGCCGAAAAAATTTTTCAGAGATAGATGCAGAAAAAAAATATATTGAATTTTCAACCTGGTGGAGGTTAGTATAGATGGACTAATAGAACAAGTCCCACACACTGCTACAAGCCGAAATATTTTTTCAGAGCTAGATGTAGAAAAAAAATATATTGAATTTGCAACCTGGTGGAGGTTAGTATAGATGGACTAATAGAACAAGTCCCACACACTGCTACAAGCCGAAATATTTTTTCAGAGCTAGATGCAGAAAAAAAATATATTGAATTTGCAACCTGGTGGAGGTTAGTATAGATGGACTAATAGAACAAGTCCCACACACTGCTACAAGCCGAAATATTTTTTCAGAGCTAGATGCAGAAAAAAATTATATTGAATTTGCAACCTGGTGGAGGTTAGTATAGATGGACTATTAGAACAAGTCCCACACACTGCTACAAGCTGAAATATTTTGTCAGAGCTAGATGCAGAAAAAAATTATATTGAATTTGCAACCTGGTGGAGGTTAGTATAGATGGACTAATAGAACAAGACGCATACAATGCTACAATTCGAAATATTTTTTCAGAGCTAGATGCAGAAAAAAATTATATTGAATTTGCAACCTGGTGGAGATTAGTATAGATGAACTAATAGAACAAGTCCCACACACTGCTATTAGCCAAAATATTTTTTGAGAGATAGATGCAGAAAAAAATTATATTGAATTTGCAACCTGGTGGAGGTTAGTATAGATGGACTAATAGAACAAGTCCCACACACTGCTACAAGCTGAAATATTTTTTCAGAGCTAGATGCAGAAAAAATTATATTGAATTTGCAACTTGGTGGTTAGTATAGATGGACTATAGATGGACTATAGATGGACTATACATGGACTATAGATGGAATATTTTTTCAGAGCAAGATGCAGAAAAAAATTATATTGAATTTGCAACCTGGTGGAGATTAGTATAGATGGACTAATAGAACAAGTCCCACACACTGCTATTAGCCAAAATATTTTTTCAGAGCTAGATGCAGAAAAAAAATATATTGAATTTGCAACATGGTGGAGGTTAGTATAGATGGACTAAAAGAACAAGTCCCACAATCTGCTACAAGCCGAAATATTTTTTCAGAGCTAGATGCAGAAAAAAATTATATTGAATTTGCAACCTGGTGGAGGTTAGTATAGATTGACTAATAGAACAAGTCCCACACACTGCTACAAGCCGAAATATTTTTTCAGAGCTAGATGCAGAAAAAAATTATATTGAATTTGCAACCTGTTGGAGGTTAGTATAGATGGACTAATAGAACAAGTCGCACACACTGCTACAAGTCAAAATATTTTTTCAGAGTTAGATGCAGATAAAAATTATATTGAATTTGCAACCTGGTGGAGGTTAGTATAGATGGACTAATAGAACAAGTCCCACACACTGCTACAAGCCGAAATATTTTTTCAGAGTTAGATGCAGATAAAAATTATATTGAATTTGCAACCTGGTGGAGGTTAGTATAGATGGACTAATAGAACAAGTCCCACACACTGCTACAAGCCAAAATATTTTTTCAGAGCTACAGTAGATGCAGAAAAAAATTATATTGAATTTGCAACATGGTGGAGGTTAGTATAGATGGACTAATAGAAAAAGTCCCATACACTGCTACAAGCCAAAATATTTTTTCAGAGGTAGATGCAGAAAAAAAATATATTGAATTTGCAACCTGGTGGAGGTTACTATAGATGGACTAATAGAACAAGTCCCACACACTGCTACAAGCCGAAATATTTTGTCAGAGCTAGATGCAGAAAAAAATTATATTGAATTTGCAACCTGTTGGAGGTTAGTATAGATGGACTAATAGAACAAGTCCCACACACTGCTACAAGCCAAAATATTTTTTCAGAGTTAGATGCAGATAAAAATTATATTGAATTTGCAACCTGGTGGAGGTTAGTATAGATGGACTAATAGAACAAGTCCCACACACTGCTACAAGCCGAAATATTTTTTTCAGAGCTAGATGCAGATAAAAATTATATTGAATTTGCAACCTGGTGGAGGTTAGTATAGATGGACTAATAGAACAAGTCCCACACTCTGCTACAAGCCAAAATATTTTTTCAGAGCTAGATGCAGAAAAAAATTATATTGATTTTGCAACCTGGTGGAGTTTAGTATAGATGGACTATTAGAACAAGTCCCACACACTGCTACAAGCCGAAATATTTTTTCAGAGCTAGATGCAGAAAAAAATTATATTGAATTTGCAACCTGGTGGAGGTTACTATAGATGGACTAATAGAACAAGACGCACACACTGCTATAAGCCGAAATATTTTTTCAGAGCTAGATGCAGAAAAAAATTATATTGAATTTGCAACCTGGTGGAGATTAGTATAGATGGACTAACAGAACAAGTCCCACACACTGCTACAAGGCGAAATATTTTTTCAGAGCTAGATGCAGAAAAAAATTATATTGAATTTGCAACCTGGTGGAGGTTAGTGTAGATGGACTAATAGAGCAAGTCCCACACACTGCTAAAAGCCAAAATATTTTTTCAGAGCTAGATGCAGAAAAAAAATATTTTGAATTTGCAACCTGGTGGAGGTTAGTATAGATGGACTTATAGAACAAGTCACACACACTGCTACAAGCCGAAATATTTTTTCAGAGTTAGATGCAGATAAAAATTATATTGAATTTGCAACCTGGTGGAGGTTAGTATAGATGGACAAATAGAACAAGTCCCACACACTGCTACAAGCCGAAATATTTTTTCAGAGCTAGATTCAGATAAAAATTATATTGAATTTGCAACCTGGTGGAGGTTAGTATAGATGGACTAATAGAACAAGTTCCACACACTGCTACAGGCCGAAATATTTTTTCAGAGCTAGATGCAGAATTTTTTTTTTTTGAATTTGCAACCAGGTGGAGGTTAGTATAGATGGACTAATAGAACAAGTCCCACACACTGCTACAAGCCGAAATATTTTTTCAGAGCTAGATGCAGAAAAAAATTATATTGAATTTGCAACCTGATGGTGGTTAGTATAGATGGAATAACAGAACAAGTCCCACACACTGCTACAAGGCGAAATATTTTTTCAGAGCTAAATGCAGAAAAAAATTATATTGAATTTGCAACCTGGTGGAGGTTAGTATAGATGGAATAATAGAACAAGTCCTACACACTGCTACAAGCCGAAATATTTTTTCAGAGCTAGATGTAGAAATTTTTTTTATTGAATTTGCAACCTGGTGGAGGTTAGTATAGATGGACTAATAGAACAAGTCCCACACACTGCTACAAGCTAAAATATTTTTTCAGAGCTAGATGCAGAAAAAAATTATATTGAATTTGCAACGTGGTGGAGGTTAGTATAGATGGACTAATAGAACAAGTCCCACACACTGCTACAAGCCGAAATATTTTTTCAGAGCTGGATGCAGAAAAAAATTATATTGAATTTGCAACGTGGTGGAGGTTAGTATAGATGGACTAACAGAACAAGTCCCACACACTGCTTCAAGCCAAAATATTTTTTCAGAGCTGGATGCAGAAAAAAATTATATTGAATTTGCAACCTGGTGGAGGTTAGTATAGATGGACTAATAGAACAAGTCCCACACACTGCTATAAGCTGAAATATTTTTTCAGACCTAGATGCAGATAAACATTATATTGAATTTGCAACCTGGTGGAGGTTAGTATAGATGGACTAATAGAACAAGTCCCACACACTGCTAGAAGCCGAAATATTTTTACAGAGCTAGATGCAGAAAAAAATTATAATGAATTTGCAGCCTGGTGGAGGTTAGTATAGATGGACTATTAGAACAAGTCCCACACACTGCTACAAGCCGATATATTTTTTCAGAGCTAGATGCAGAAAAAAATTATATTGAATTTGCAACCTGGTGGAGGTTACTATAGATGGACTAATAGAACAAGACGCACACACTGCTACAAGCCGAAATATTTTTTCAGAGCTAGATGTAGAAAAAAATTATATTGAATTTGCAACCTTGTGGTGGTTAGTATAGATGGACTAATAGAACAAGTCCCCCACACTGCTACAAGCCGAAATATTTTTTCAGAGCTAGATGCAGAAAAAAATTATATTGAATTTGCAACCTGGTGGAGGTTAGTATAGATGGACTAATAGAACAAGTCCCACACACTGCTACAAGACGAAATTTTTTTTTTCAGAGCTAGATGCAGAAAAAAATTATATTGAATTTGCAACCTGGTGGAGGTTAGTATAGATGGACTAATAGAACAAGTCCCACACACTGCTACAAGCCAAAATATTTTTTCAGAGTTAGTTGCAGATGAAAATTATATTGAATTTGCAACCTGGTGGAGGTTAGTATAGATGGACTAATAGAACAAGCCCCACACACTGCTACAAGCCAAAATTTTTGTTCAGAGCTAGATGCAGATAAAAATTATATTGAATTTGCAACCTGGTGGAGGTTAGTATAGATTGACTAATAGAATAAGTCCCACATACTGCTACAAGCCAAAATTTTTTTTCAGAGTTAGATGCAGATGAAAATTATTCTGAATTTGCAACCTGGTGGAGGTTAGTATAGATGGACTAATAGAACAAGTCCTACACACTGCTACAAGCCAAAATATTTTTTCAGAGCTAGATGCAGATAAAAATTATATTGAATTTGCAACCTGGTGGAGGTTAGTATAGATGAACTAATAGAACAATTCCCACACACTGCTACAAGCCGAAAATTTTTTTCAGAGCTACATGCAGAAAAAAAATATATTTAATTTTCAACCTGGTGGAGGTTAGTATAGATGGACTAATAGAACAAGTCCCACACACTGCTACAAGCCGAAATATTTTTTCAGAGCTAGATGTAGAAAAAAATCATATTGAATTTGCAGCCTGGTGGAGGTTAGTATAGATGGACTATTAGAACAAGTCCCACACATTGCTACAAGCCAAAATATTTTTTCAGAGCTAGATGCAGAAAAAAATTATATTGAATTTGCAACCTGGTGGAGGTTAGTATAGATTGACTAATAGAATAAGTCCCACATACTGCTACAAGCCAAAATTTTTTTTCAGAGTTAGATGCAGATGAAAATTATTCTGAATTTGCAACCTGGTGGAGGTTAGTATAGATGGACTAATAGAACAAGTCTCACACACTGCTACAAGCCGAAATATTTTTTCAGAGCTAAATGCAGAAAAAAATTATATTGAATTTGCAACCTGGTGGAGGTTAGTATAGATGGACTAATAGAACAAGTCCCACACACTGCTACAAGCCGAAATATTTTTTCAGAGCTAGATGCAGAAAAAAATTATATTGAATTTGCAACCTGGTGGAGATTAGTACAGATGGACTAACAGAACAAGTCCCACACACTGCTACAAGGCGAAATATTTTTTCAGAGCTAGATGCAGAAAAAAATTATATTGAATTTGCAACCTGGTGGAGGTTAGTGTAGATAGACTAATAGAGCAAGTCCCACACACTGCTAAAAGCCAAAATATTTTTTCAGAGCTAGATGCAGAAAAAAAATATATTGAATTTGCAACCTGGTGGAGGTTAGTATAGATGGACTTATAGAACAAGTCCCACACACTGCTACAAGCCGAAATATTTTTTCAGAGTTAGATGCAGATAAAAATTATATTGAATTTGCAACCTGGTGGAGGTTAGTATAGATGGACAAATAGAACAAGTCCCACACACTGCTACAAGCCGAAATATTTTTTCAGAGCTAGATTCAGATAAAAATTATATTGAATTTGCAACCTGGTGGAGGTTAGTATAGATGGACTAATAGAACAAGTCCCACACACTGCTACAGGCCGAAATATTTTTTCAGAGCTAGATGCAGAATTTTTTTTTTTGAATTTGCAACCAGGTGGAGGTTAGTATAGATGGACTAATAGAACAAGTCCCACACACTGCTACAAGCCGAAATATTTTTTCAGAGCTAGATGCAGAAAAAAATTATATTGAATTTGCAACCTGATGGTGGTTAGTATAGATGGAATAACAGAACAAGTCCCACACACTGCTACAAGGCGAAATATTTTTTCAGAGCTAAATGCAGAAAAAAATTATATTGAATTTGCAACCTGGTGGAGGTTAGTATAGATGGACTAATAGAACAAGTCCCACACACTGCTACAAGTCGAAATATTTTTTCAGAGCTAGATGCAGAAAAAAATTATATTGAATTTGCAACCTGGTGGAGGTTAGTATAGATGGAATAATAGAACAAGTCCTACACACTGCTACAAGCCGAAATATTTTTTCAGAGCTAGATGTAGAAATTTTTTTTATTGAATTTGCAACCTGGTGGAGGTTAGTATAGATGGACTAATAGAACAAGTCCCACACACTGCTACAAGCTAAAATATTTTTTCAGAGCTAGATGCAGAAAAAAATTATATTGAATTTGCAACGTGGTGGAGGTTAGTATAGATGGACTAATAGAACAAGTCCCACACACTGCTACAAGCCGAAATATTTTTTCAGAGCTGGATGCAGAAAAAAATTATATTGAATTTGCAACGTGGTGGAGGTTAGTATAGATGGACTAACAGAACAAGTCCCACACACTGTTTCAAGCCAAAATATTTTTTCAGAGCTGGATGCAGAAAAAAATTATATTGAATTTGCAACCTGGTGGAGGTTAGTATAGATGGACTAATAGAACAAGTCCCACACACTGCTATAAGCTGAAATATTTTTTCAGACCTAGATGCAGATAAACATTATATTGAATTTGCAACCTGGTGGAGGTTAGTATAGATGGACTAATAGAACAAGTCCCACACACTGCTAGAAGCCGAAATATTTTTACAGAGCTAGATGCAGAAAAAAATTATAATGAATTTGCAGCCTGGTGGAGGTTAGTATAGATGGACTATTAGAACAAGTCCCACACACTGCTACAAGCCGATATATTTTTTCAGAGCTAGATGCAGAAAAAAAATATATTGAATTTGCAACCTGGTGGAGGTTACTATAGATGGACTAATAGAACAAGACGCACACACTGCTACAAGCCGAAATATTTTTTCAGAGCTAGATGCAGAAAAAAATTATATTGAATTTGCAACCTGGTGGAGATTAGCATAGATGGACTAATAGAACAAGTCCCACACACTGCTATTAGCCAAAATATTTTTTCAGAGCTAAATGTAGAAAAAAATTATATTGACTTTGCAACCTGGTGGAGGTTAGTATAGAGGGACTAATAGAACAAGTCCCACACACTGCTACAAGCCGAAATATTTTTTCAGAGCTAGATGTAGAAAAAAATTATATTGAATTTGCAACCTTGTGGTGGTTAGTATAGATGGACTAATAGAACAAGTCCCCCACACTGCTACAAGCCGAAATATTTTTTCAGAGCTAGATGCAGAAAAAAATTATATTGAATTTGCAACCTGGTGGAGGTTAGTATAGATGGACTAATAGAACAAGTCCCACACACTGCTACAAGACGAAATTTTTTTTTTCAGAGCTAGATGCAGAAAAAAATTATATTGAATTTGCAACCTGGTGGAGGTTAGTATAGATGGACTAAAAGAACAAGTCCCACACACTGCTACAAGCCAAAATATTTTTTCAGAGTTAGTTGCAGATGAAAATTATATTGAATTTGCAACCTGGTGGAGGTTAGTATAGATGGACTAATAGAACAAGTCCCACACACTGCTACAAGCCAAAATTTTTGTTCAGAGCTAGATGCAGATAAAAATTATATTGAATTTGCAACCTGGTGGAGGTTAGTATAGATTGACTAATAGAATAAGTCCCACATACTGCTACAAGCCAAAATTTTTTTTCAGAGTTAGATGCAGATGAAAATTATTCTGAATTTGCAACCTGGTGGAGGTTAGTATAGATGGACTAATAGAACAAGTCCCACACACTGCTACAAGCCGAAATATTTTTTCAGAGCTAGATGTAGAAAAAAATTATATTGAATTTGCAACCTTGTGGTGGTTAGTATAGATGGACTAATAGAACAAGTCCCCCACACTGCTACAAGCCGAAATATTTTTTCAGAGCTAGATGCAGAAAAAAATTATATTGAATTTGCAACCTGGTGGAGGTTAGTATAGATGGACTAATAGAACAAGTCCCACACACTGCTACAAGACGAAATTTTTTTTTTCAGAGCTAGATGCAGAAAAAAATTATATTGAATTTGCAACCTGGTGGAGGTTAGTATAGATGGACTAATAGAACAAGTCCCACACACTGCTACAAGCCAAAATATTTTTTCAGAGTTAGTTGCAGATGAAAATTATATTGAATTTGCAACCTGGTGGAGGTTAGTATAGATGGACTAATAGAACAAGTCCCACACACTGCTACAAGCCAAAATTTTTGTTCAGAGCTAGATGCAGATAAAAATTATATTGAATTTGCAACCTGGTGGAGGTTAGTATAGATTGACTAATAGAATAAGTCCCACATACTGCTACAAGCCAAAATTTTTTTTCAGAGTTAGATGCAGATGAAAATTATTCTGAATTTGCAACCTGGTGGAGGTTAGTATAGATGGACTAATAGAACAAGTCCCACACACTGCTACAAGCCGAAATATTTTTTCAGAGCTAGATGTAGAAAAAAATCATATTGAATTTGCAGCCTGGTGGAGGTTAGTATAGATGGACTATTAGAACAAGTCCCACACATTGCTACAAGCCAAAATATTTTTTCAGAGCTAGATGCAGAAAAAAATTATATTGAATTTGCAACCTGGTGGAGATTAGTGTAGATGGACTAATAGAACAAGACGCACACACTGCTATAAGCCGAAATATTTTTTCAGAGCTAGATGCAGAAAAAAATTATATTGAATTTGCAATCTGGTGGAGGTTAGTATATATGGACTATTAGAACAAGTCCCACACACTGCTGCAAGCCGAAATATTTTTTCAGAGCTAGATGCAGAATTTTTTTTTATTGAATTTGCAACCAGGAGGAGGATAGTATAGATGGACTAATAGAACAAGTCCTACACACTGCTACAAGCCAAAATATTTTTTCAGAGCTAGATGCAGAAAAAAATTATATTCAATTTGCAACCTGGTGGGGGTTAGTATAGATGGACTAATAGAACAAGTCCCACACACTGCTACAAGCCAAAATATTTTTTCAGAGCTAGTTGCAGAAAAAAAATATATTGAATTTGCAACCTGGTGGAGGTTAGTATAGATTGACTAATGGAACAAGTCCCACACACTGCTACAAGCCGAAATATTTTTTCAGAGCTAGATGCAGAAAAAAATTATATTGAATTTGCAACCTGGTGGAGGTTAGTATAGATGGACTAATAGAACAAGTCCCACACACTGCTACAAGCCGAATTATTTTTTCAGAGCTTGATACAGAAAAAAATTATATTGAATTTGCAACGTGGTGGAGGTTAGTATAGATGGACTAACAGAACAAGTCCCACACACTGCTACAAGCCAAAATATTTTTTCAGATCTGGATGCAGAAAAAAATTATATTGAATTTGCAACCTGGTGGAGGTTAGTATAGATGGACTAATAGAACAAGTCCCACACACTGCTACAAGCTGAATTATTTTTTCAGAGCTAGGTGTAGAAAAAAATGATATTGAATTTGCAACCTGGTGGAGGTTAGTATAGATGGACTAATAGAACAAGTCCCACATACTGCTACAAGCTAAAATATTTTTTCAGAGCTAGATGCAGAAAAAAATTATATTGAATTTGCAACCTGGTGGAGGTTAGTATAGATGGACTAATAGAACAAGTCTCACACACTGCTACAAGCCGAAATATTTTTTCAGAGCTGGATGCAGAAAAAAATTATATTGAATTTGCAACGTGATGGAGGTTAGTATAGATGGACTAACAGAACAAGTCCCACACACTGCTACAAGCCAAAATATTTTTTCAGAGCTGGATGCAGAAAAAAATTATATTCAATTTGCAACCTGGTGGAGGTTAGTATAGATGGACTAAAAGAACAAGTCCAACACACTGCTACAAGGTGAATTATTTTTTCAGAGCTAGATGCAGAAAAAAATCATATTGAATTTGCAACCTGGTGGAGGTTAGTATAGATGGACTAATAGAACAAGTCCCACACACTGCTACAAGATAAAATATTCTTTCAGAGCTAGATGCAGAAAAAAATTATATTGAATTTGCAACCTGGTGGAGGTTAGTATAGATGGACTAATAGAACAAGTCCCACACACTTCTACAAGCCGAAATATTTTTTCAGAGATAGATGTAGAATTTTTTTTTATTGAATTTGCAACCTGGTGGAGGTTAGTATAGATGGACTAATAGAACAAGTCCCACAAACTGCTACAAGCCAAAATATTTTTTCAGAGCTAGATGCAGAAAAAAGATATATTGAATTTGTAACCTGGTGGAGGTTAGTATAGATGGACTAATAGAACAAGTCCCACACACTGCTACAAGCCGAAATATTTTTTCAGAGCTAGGTGTAGAAAAAAATGATAATGAATTTGCAACCTGGTGGAGGTTAGTATAGATGGACTAACAGAACAAGTCCCACATACTGCTACAAGCTAAAATATTTTTTCAGAGCTAGATGCAGAAAAAAATTATATTGAATTTGCAACCTGGTGGAGGTTAGTATAGATGGACTAATAGAACAAGTCTCACACACTGCTACAAGCCGAAATATTTTTTCAGAGCTGGATGCAGAAAAAAATTATATTGAATTTGCAACGTGGTGGAGGTTAGTATAGATGGACTAACAGAACAAGTCCCACACACTGCCACAAGCCAAAATATTTTTTCAGAGCTGGATGCAGAAAAAAATTATATTCAATTTGCAACCTGGTGGAGGTTAGTATAGATGGACTAAAAGAACAAGTCCAACACACTGCTACAAGCTGAATTATTTTTTCAGAGCTAGATGCAGAAAAAAATTATATTGAATTTGCAACCTGGTGGAGGTTAGTATAGATGGACTAATAGAACAAGTCCCACACACTGCTACAAGCCAAAATATTCTTTCAGAGCTAGATGCAGAAAAAAATTATATTGAATTTGCAACCTGGTGGAGCTTAGTATAGATGGACTAATAGAACAAGTCCCACACACTGCTACAAGCCGAAATATTTTGTCAGAGATAGATGTAGAATTTTTTTTTATTGAATTTGCAACCTGGTGGAGGTTAGTATAGATTGACTAATAGAACAAGTCCCACACACTGCTACAAGCCAAAATATTTTTTCAGAGCTAGATGCAGAAAAAAAAAATATTGAATTTGTAACCTGGTGGAGGTTAGTATAGATGGACTAATAGAACAAGTCCCACACACTGCTACAAGCCGAAATATTTTTTCAGAGCTAGGTGTAGAAAAAAATGATATTGAATTTGCAACCTGGTGGAGGTTAGTATAGATGGACTAACAGAACAAGTCCCACATACTACTACAAGCTAAAATATTTTTTCAGAGCTAGATGCAGAAAAAAATTATATTGAATTTGCAACCTGGTGGAGGTTAGTATAGATGGACTAACAGAACAAGTCCCACAGACTGCTAGAAGCCAAAATATTTTTTCAGAGCTGGATGCAGAAAAAAATTATATTAAATTTGCAACCTGGTGGAGGTTAGTATAGATGGACTAATAGAACAAGTCCCACACACTGCTACAAGCCAAAATATTTTTTCAGAGCTAGATGCAGAAAAAAAATATATTGAATTTGCAACCTGGTGGAGGTTAGTATAGATGGACGAATAGAACAAGTCCCACACACTGCTACAAGCCAAAATATTTTTTCAGAGCTAGATGCAGAAAAAAATTATATTGAATTTGCAACCTGGTGGAGGTTAGTATAGATGGACTAATAGAACAAGTCCCACACACTGCTACAAGCCGAAATAATTTTTCAGAGCTAGATGCAGAAAAAAATTATATTGAATTTGCAACCTGGTGGAGGTTAGTATAGATGGACTAATAGAACAAGTCCCACACACTGCTACAAGCCGAAATATTTTTTCAGAGCTAGATGCAGATAAAAATTATATTGAATTTGCAACATGGTGGAGGTTAGTATAGATGGACTAATAGAACAAGTCCCACAAACTGCTACAAGCCGAAATATTTTTTCAGAGCTAGATGCAGAAAAAAATTATATTGAATTTGCAACCTGATGGTGGTTAGTATAGATGGACTAATAGAACAAGTCCCACACACTGCTACAAGCCGAAATATTTTTTCAGAGCTAGATGCAGAAAAAAATTATATTGAATTTGCATCCTGGTGGAGGTTAGTATAGATGGACTAATAGAACAAGTCCCACAAACTGCTACAAGCCGAAATATTTTTTCAGAGCTAGATGCAGAAAAAAATTATATTGAATTTGAAACCTGATGGTGGTTAGTATAGATGGACTAATAGAACAAGTCCCACACACTGCTACAAGCCGAAATATTTTTTCAGAGCTAGATGCAGAAAAAAATGATATTGAATTTGCAACCTGGTGGAGGTTAGTATAGATGGAGTAATAGAACAAGTCCCACACACTGCTACAAGCTGAAATATTTTTTCAGAGCTAGATGAAGATAAAAATTATATTGAATTTGCAACCTGGTGGAGGTTAGTATAGATGGACATATAGAACAAGTCCCACACACTGCTACAAGTTGAAATATTTTTTCAGAGATAGATGTAGAATTTTTTTTTATTGAATTTGCAACCTGGTGGAGGTTAGTATAGATGGACTAATATAACAAGTCCCACACACTGCTACAAGCCAAAATATTTTTTCAGAGCTAGATGCAGAAAAAAATTATATTGAATTTGCAACCTGGTGGAGGTTAGTATAGATGGACTAATAGAACAAGTCCCACACACTGCTACAAGCCGAAATATTTTTTCAGAGCTAGGTGTAGAAAAAAATGATATTGAATTTGCAACCTGGTGGAGGTTAGTATAGATGGACTAACAGAACAAGTCCCACATACTGCTACAAGCTAAAATATTTTTTCAGAGCTAGATGCAGAAAAAAATTATATTGAATTTGCAACCTGGTGGAGGTTAGTATAGATGGACTAATAGAACAAGTCTCACACACTGCTAAATGCCAAAATATTTTTTCAGAGCTGGATGCAGAAAAAAATTATATTGAATTTGCAACGTGGTGGAGGTTAGTGTAGATGGACTAACAGAACAAGTCCCACACACTGCTACAAGCCAAAATATTTTTTCAGAGCTGGATGCAGAAAAAAATTATATTGAATTTGCAACCTGGTGGAGGTTAGTATAGATGGACTAATAGAACAAGTCCCACACACTGCTACAAGCCAAAATATTTTTTCAGAGCTAGATGCAGAAAAAAAATATATTGAATTTGCAACCTGGTGGAGGTTAGTATAGATGGACTAATAGAACAAGTCCCACACACTGCTACAAGACGAAATATTTTTTCAGAGCTAGATGCAGAAAAAAATTGTACTGAATTTGCAACCTGGTGGAGGTTAGTATAGATGGACTAATAGAACAAGTCCCACACACTGCTACAAGCCGAAATATTTTTTCAGAGCTAGATGCAGAAAAAAATTATATTGAATTTGCAACCTGGTGGAGGTTAGTATAGATGGACTAATAGAACAAGTCCCACACACTGCTACAAGCCGAAATAATTTTTCAGAGCTAGATGCAGAAAAAAATTATATTGAATTTGCAACCTGGTGGAGGTTAGTATAGATGGACTAATAGAACAAGTCCCACACACTGCTACAAGCCGATATATTTTTTCAGAGCTAGATGCAGATAAAAATTATATTGAATTTGCAACCTGGTGGAGGTTAGTATAGACCGACTAATAGAACAAGTCCCACACACTGCTACAAGCCGAAATATTTTTTCAGAGCTAGATGCAGAAAAAAATTATATTGAATTTGCAACCTGGTGGAGGTTAGTATAGATGGACTAATAGAACAAGTCCCACACACTGCTACAAGCCAAAATATTTTTTCAGAGCTAGATGCAGAAAAAAATTATATTGAATTTGCAACCTGGTGGAGGTTAGTATAGATGGACTAATAGAACAAGTCCCACACACTGCTACAAGCCGAAATATTTTTTCAGAGTTAGATGCAGATAAAAATTATATTGAATTTGCAACCTGGTGGAGGTTAGTACAGATGGACTAATAGAACAAATCCCACACACTGCTACAAGCCGAAATATTTTTTCAGAGCTAGATGCAGAGAAAAATTATATTGAATTTGCAACATGGTGGAGGTTAGTATAGATGGACTAATAGAACAAGTCCCACAAACTGCTACAAGCCGAAATATTTTTTCAGAGCTAGATGCAGAAAAAAATTATATTGAATTTGCAACCTGATGGTGGTTAGTATAGATGGACTAATAGAACAAGTCCCACACACTGCTACAAGCCGAAATATTTTTCCAGAGCTAGATGCAGAAAAAAATTATATTGAATTTGCATCCTGGTGGAGGTTAGTATAGATGGACTAATAGAACAAGTC
Source organism: Phyllobates terribilis (assembly GCF_046119375.1). Classification (NCBI taxonomy): domain Eukaryota; kingdom Metazoa; phylum Chordata; class Amphibia; order Anura; family Dendrobatidae; genus Phyllobates; species Phyllobates terribilis. Next base: position 241,370,848 of record NW_027362768.1, on the reverse strand, counting down.
CCACAAACTGCTACAAGCCGAAATATTTTTTCAGAGCTAGATGCAGAAAAAAATTATATTGAATTTGCAACCTGATGGTGGTTAGTATAGATGGACTAATAGAACAAGTCCCACACACTGCTACAAGCCGAAATATTTTTTCAGAGCTAGATGCAGAAAAAAATGATATTGAATTTGCAACCTGGTGGAGGTTAGTATAGATGGAATAATAGAACAAGTCCCACACACTGCTACAAGCTGAAATATTTTTTCAGAGCTAGATGCAGATAAAAATTATATTGAATTTGCAACCTGGTGGAGGTTAGTATAGATGGACAAATAGAACAAGTCCCACACACTGCTACAAGCCGAAATATTTTTTCAGAGATAGATGTAGAATTTTTTTTTATTGAATTTGCAACCTGGTGGAGGTTAGTATAGATGGACTAATATAACAAGTCCCACACACTGCTACAATCCAAAATATTTTTTCAGAGCTAGATGCAGAAAAAAATTATATTGAATTTGCAACCTGGTGGAGGTTAGTATAGATGGACTAACAGAAAAAGTCCCACACACTGCTACAAGCCAAAATATTTTTTCAGAGCTGGATGCAGAAAAAAATTATATTGAATTTGCAACCTGGTGGAGGTTAGTATAGATGGACTAAAAGAACAAGTCCCACACACTGCTACAAGCTGAAATATTTTTTCAGAGCTAGATGTAGAAAAAAATTATATTGAATTTGCAACCTGGTGGAGGTTAGTATAGATGGACTAATAGAACAAGTCCCACACACTGCTACAAGCCGAAATATTTTTCCAGAGATAGATGTAGAATTTTTTTTTATTGAATTTGCAACCTGGTGGAGGTTAGTATAGATGGACTAATAGAACAAGTCCCACACACTGCTACAAGCCAAAATATTTTTTCAGAGCTAGATGCAGAAAAAAAATATATTGAATTTGCAACCTGGTGGAGGTTAGTATAGATGGACTAATAGAACAAGTCCCACACACTGCTACAAGCCGAAATATTTTTTCAGAGCTAGGTGTAGAAAAAAATGATATTGAATTTGCAACCTGGTGGAGGTTAGTACAGATGGACTAATAGAACAAGTCTCACACACTGCTACATGCCAAAATATTTTTTCAGAGCTGGATGCAGAAAAAAATTATATTGAATTTGCAACGTGGTGGAGGTTAGTGTAGATGGACTAACAGAACAAGTCCCACACACTGCTACAAGCCAAAATATTTTTTCAGATCTGGATGCAGAAAAAAATTATATTGAATTTGCAACCTGGTGGAGGTTAGTATAGATGGACTAATAGAACAAGTCCCACACACTGCTACAAGCCAAAATATTTTTTCAGAGCTAGATGCAGAAAAAAAATATTTTGAATTTGCAACCTTGTGGAGGTTAGTATAGATGGACTAATAGAACAAGTCCCACACACTGCTACAAGACGAAATATTTTTTCAGAGCTAGATGCAGAAAAAAATTATACTGAATTTGCAACCTGGTGGAGGTTAGTATAGATGGACTAATAGAACAAGTCCCACACACTGCTACAAGCCGAAATATTTTTTCAGAGCTAGATGCAGAAAAAAATTATATTGAATTTGCAACCTGGTGGAGGTTAGTATAGATGGACTAATAGAACAAGTCCCACACACTGCTACAAGCCGAAATAATTTTTCAGAGCTAGATGCAGAAAAAAATTATATTGAATTTGCAACCTGGTGGAGGTTAGTATAGATGGACTAATAGAACAAGTCCCACACACTGCTACAAGCCGAAATATTTTTTCAGAGCTAGATGCAGATAAAAATTATATTGAATTTGCAACCTGGTGGAGGTTAGTATAGATCGACTAATAGAACAAGTCCCACACACTGCTACAAGCCGAAATATTTTTTCAGAGCTAGATGCAGAAAAAAATTATATTGAATTTGCAACCTGGTGGAGGTTAGTATAGATGGACTAATAGAACAAGTCCCACACACTGCTACAAGCCAAAATATATTTTCAGAGCTAGATGCAGAAAAAAATTATATTGAATTTGCAACCTGGTGGAGGTTAGTATAGATGGACTAATAGAACAAGTCCCACACACTGCTACAAGCCGAAATATTTTTTCAGAGTTAGATGCAGATAAAAATTATATTGAATTTGCAACCTGGTGGAGGTTAGTACAGATGGACTAATAGAACAAGTCCCACACACTGCTACAAGCCGAAATATTTTTTCAGAGCTAGATGCAGATAAAAATTATATTGAATTTGCAACCTGGTGGAGGTTAGTATAGATGGACTAATAGAACAAGTCCCACAAACTGCTACAAGCCAAAATATTTTTTCAGAGCTAGATGCAGAAAAAAATGATATTGAATTTGCAACCTGGTGGAGGTTAGTATAGATGGAATAATAGAACAAGTCCCACACACTGCTACAAGCTGAAATATTTTTTCAGAGCTAGATGCAGATAAAAATTATATTGAATTTGCAACCTGGTGGAGGTTAGTATAGATGGACAAATAGAACAAGTCCCACACACTGCTACAAGCCGAAATATTTTTTCAGAGATAGATGTAGATTTTTTTTTTATTGAATTTGCAACCTGGTGGAGATTAGTATATATGGACTAATATAACAAGTCCCACACACTGCTACAAGCCAAAATATTTTTTCAGAGCTAGATGCAGAAAAAAATTATATTGAATTTGCAACCTGGTGGAGGTTAGTATAGATGGACTAATAGAACAAGTCCCACACACTGCTACAAGCCGAAATATTTTTTCAGAGCTAGATGCAGAAAAAAATTATATTGAATTTGCAACCTGGTGGAGGTTAGTATAGATGGACTAATAGAACAAGTCCCACACACTGCTACAAGCCAAAATAATTTTTCAGAGCTAGATGCAGAAAAAAATTATATTGAATTTGCAACCTGGTGGAGGTTAGTATAGATGGACTAATAGAACAAGTCCCACACACTGCTACAAGCCGAAATATTTTTTCAAAGCTAGATGCAGATAAAAATTATATTGAATTTGCAACCTGGTGGAGGTTAGTATAGATCGACTAATAGAACAAGTCCCACACACTGCTACAAGCCGAAATATTTTTTCAGAGCTAGATGCAGAAAAAAATTATATTGAATTTGCAACCTGGTGGAGGTTAGTATAGATGGACTAATAGAACAAGTCCCACACACTGCTACAAGCCAAAATATATTTTCAGAGCTAGATGCAGAAAAAAATTATATTGAATTTGCAACCTGGTGGAGGTTAGTATAGATGGACTAATAGAACAAGTCCCACACACTGCTACAAGCCGAAATATTTTTTCAGAGTTAGATGCAGATAAAAATTATATTGAATTTGCAACCTGGTGGAGGTTAGTACAGATGGACTAATAGAACAAGTCCCACACACTGCTACAAGCCGAAATATTTTTTCAGAGCTAGATGCAGATAAAAATTATATTGAATTTGCAACATGGTGGAGGTTAGTATAGATGGACTAATAGAACAAGTCCCACAAACTGCTACAAGCCGAAATATTTTTTCAGAGCTAGATGCAGGAAAAAATGATATTGAATATGCAACCTGGTGGAGGTTAGTATAGATGGAATAATAGAACAAGTTCCACACACTGCTACAAGCTGAAATATTTTTTCAGAGCTAGATGCAGATGAAAATTATATTGAATTTGCAACCTGGTGGAGGTTAGTATAGATGGACAAATAGAACAAGTCCCACACACTGCTACAAGCCGAAATATTTTTTCAGAGATAGATGTAGAATTTTTTTTTATTGAATTTGCAACCTGGTGGAGGTTAGTATAGATGGACTAATATAACAAGTCCCACACACTGCTACAAGCCAAAATATTTTTTCAGAGCTAGATGCAGAAAAAAATTATATTGAATTTGCAACCTGGTGGAGGTTAGTATAGATGGACTAACAGAAAAAGTCCCACACACTGCTACAAGCCAAAATATTTTTTCAGAGCTGGATGCAGAAAAAAATTATATTGAATTTGCAACCTGGTGGAGATTAGTATAGATGGACTAAAAGAACAAGTCCCACACACTGCTACAAGCTGAAATATTTTTTCAGAGCTAGATGTAGAAAAAAATTATATTGAATTTGCAACCTGGTGGAGGTTAGTATAGATGGACTAATAGAACAAGTCCCACACACTGCTACAAGCCGAAATATTTTTCCAGAGATAGATGTAGAATTTTTTTTATTGAATTTGCAACCTGGTGGAGGTTAGTATAGATGGACTAATATAACAAGTCCCACACACTGCTACAAGCCAAAATATTTTTTCAGAGCTAGATGCAGAAAAAAAATATATTGAATTTGCAACCTGGTGGAGGTTAGTATAGATGGACTAATAGAACAAGTCCCACACACTGCTACAAGCCGAAATATTTTTTCAGAGCTAGGTGTAGAAAAAAATGATATTGAATTTGCAACCTGGTGGAGGTTAGTATAGATGGACTAACAGAACAAGTTCCACATACTGCTACAAGCTAAAATATTTTTTCAGAGCTAGATGCAGAAAAAAATTATATTGAATTTGCAACCCGGTGGAGGTTAGTATAGATGGACTAATAGAACAAGTCTCACACACTGCTACATGCCAAAATATTTTTTCAGAGCTGGATGCAGAAAAAAATTATATTGAATTTGCAACGTGGTGGAGGTTAGTGTAGATGGACTAACAGAAGAAGTCCCACACACTGCTACAAGCCAAAATATTTTTTCAGAGCTGGATGCAGAAAAAAATTATATTGAATTTGCAACCTGGTGGAGGTTAGTATAGATGGACTAATAGAACAAGTCCCACACACTGCTACAAGCCAAAATATTTTTTCAGAGCTAGATGCAGAAAAAAAATATATTGAATTTGCAACCTGGTGGAGGTTAGTATAGATGGACTAATAGAACAAGTTCCACACACTGCTACAAGACGAAATATTTTTTCAGAGCTAGATGCAGAAAAAAATTATACTGAATTTGCAACCTGGTGGAGGTTAGTATAGATGGACTAATAGAACAAGTCCCACACACTGCTACAAGCCGAAATATTTTTTCAGAGCTAGATGCAGAAAAAAATTATATTGAATTTGCAACCTGGTGGAGGTTAGTATAGATGGACTAATAGAACAAGTCCCACACACTGCTACAAGCCAAAATAATTTTTCAGAGCTAGATGCAGAAAAAAATTATATTGAATTTGCAACCTGGTGGAGGTTAGTATAGATGGACTAATAGAACAAGTCCCACACACTGCTACAAGCCGAAATATTTTTTCAAAGCTAGATGCAGATAAAAATTATATTGAATTTGCAACCTGGTGGAGGTTAGTATAGATCGACTAATAGAACAAGTCCCACACACTGCTACAAGCCGAAATATTTTTTCAGAGCTAGATGCAGAAAAAAATTATATTGAATTTGCAACCTGGTGGAGGTTAGTATAGATGGACTAATAGAACAAGTCCCACACACTGCTACAAGCCAAAATATATTTTCAGAGCTAGATGCAGAAAAAAATTATATTGAATTTGCAACCTGGTGGAGGTTAGTATAGATGGACTAATAGAACAAGTCCCACACACTGCTACAAGCCGAAATATTTTTTCAGAGTTAGATGCAGATAAAAATTATATTGAATTTGCAACCTGGTGGAGGTTAGTACAGATGGACTAATAGAACAAGTCCCACACACTGCTACAAGCCGAAATATTTTTTCAGAGCTAGATGCAGATAAAAATTATATTGAATTTGCAACATGGTGGAGGTTAGTATAGATGGACTAATAGAACAAGTCCCACAAACTGCTACAAGCCGAAATATTTTTTCAGAGCTAGATGCAGAAAAAAATGATATTGAATTTGCAACCTGGTGGAGGTTAGTATAGATGGAATAATAGAACCAGTTCCACACACTGCTACAAGCTGAAATATTTTTTCAGAGCTAGATGCAGATGAAAATTATATTGAATTTGCAACCTGGTGGAGGTTAGTATAGATGGACAAATAGAACAAGTCCCACACACTGCTACAAGCCGAAATATTTTTTCAGAGATAGATGTAGAATTTTTTTTTATTGAATTTGCAACCTGGTGGAGGTTAGTATAGATGGACTAATATAACAAGTCCCACACACTGCTACAAGCCAAAATATTTTTTCAGAGCTAGATGCAGAAAAAAATTATATTGAATTTGCAACCTGGTGGAGGTTAGTATAGATGGACTAACAGAAAAAGTCCCACACACTGCTACAAGCCAAAATATTTTTTCAGAGCTGGATGCAGAAAAAAATTATATTGAATTTGCAACCTGGTGGAGATTAGTATAGATGGACTAAAAGAACAAGTCCCACACACTGCTACAAGCTGAAATATTTTTTCAGAGCTAGATGTAGAAAAAAATTATATTGAATTTGCAACCTGGTGGAGGTTAGTATAGATGGACTAATAGAACAAGTCCCACACACTGCTACAAGCCGAAATATTTTTCCAGAGATAGATGTAGAATTTTTTTTATTGAATTTGCAACCTGGTGGAGGTTAGTATAGATGGACTAATATAACAAGTCCCACACACTGCTACAAGCCAAAATATTTTTTCAGAGCTAGATGCAGAAAAAAAATATATTGAATTTGCAACCTGGTGGAGGTTAGTATAGATGGACTAATAGAACAAGTCCCACACACTGCTACAAGCCGAAATATTTTTTCAGAGCTAGGTGTAGAAAAAAATGATATTGAATTTGCAACCTGGTGGAGGTTAGTATAGATGGACTAACAGAACAAGTTCCACATACTGCTACAAGCTAAAATATTTTTTCAGAGCTAGATGCAGAAAAAAATTATATTGAATTTGCAACCCGGTGGAGGTTAGTATAGATGGACTAATAGAACAAGTCTCACACACTGCTACATGCCAAAATATTTTTTCAGAGCTGGATGCAGAAAAAAATTATATTGAATTTGCAACGTGGTGGAGGTTAGTGTAGATGGACTAACAGAAGAAGTCCCACACACTGCTACAAGCCAAAATATTTTTTCAGAGCTGGATGCAGAAAAAAATTATATTGAATTTGCAACCTGGTGGAGGTTAGTATAGATGGACTAATAGAACAAGTCCCACACACTGCTACAAGCCAAAATATTTTTTCAGAGCTAGATGCAGAAAAAAAATATATTGAATTTGCAACCTGGTGGAGGTTAGTATAGATGGACTAATAGAACAAGTTCCACACACTGCTACAAGACGAAATATTTTTTCAGAGCTAGATGCAGAAAAAAATTATATTGAATTTGCAACCTGGTGGAGGTTAGTATAGATGGACTAATAGAACAAGTCCCACACACTGCTACAAGCCAAAATATTTTTTCAGAGCTAGATGCAGAAAAAAATTATATTGAATTTGCAACCTGGTGGAGGTTAGTATAGATGAACTAATAGAACAAGTCCCACACACTTCTACAAGCCGAAATATTTTTTCAGAGCTAGATGCAGATAAAAATTATATTGAATTTGCAACTTGGTGGAGGTTAGTATAGATCGACTAATAGAACAAGTCCCACACACTGCTACAAGCCGAAATATTTTTTCAGAGCTAGATGCAGAAAAAAATTATATTGAATTTGCAACCTGGTGGAGGTTAGTATAGATGGACTAATAGAACAAGTCCCACACACTGCTACAAGCCGAAATATTTTTTCAGAGATAGATGTAGAATTTTTTTTTATTGAATTTGCAACCTGGTGGAGGTTAGTTTAGATGGACTAATATAACAAGTCCCACACACTGCTACAAGCCAAAATATTTTTTCAGAGCTAGATGCAGAAAAAAATTATATTGAATTTGCAACCTGGTGGAGGTTAGTATAGATGGACTAACAGAAAAAGTCCCAAACACTGCTACAAGCCAAAATATTTTTTCAGAGCTGGATGCAGAAAAAAATTATATTGAATTTGCAACCTGGTGGAGGTTAGTATAGATGGACTAAAAGAACAAGTCCCACACACTGCTACAAGCTGAAATATTTTTTCAGAGCTAGATGTAGAAAAAAATTATATTGAATTTGCAACCTGGTGGAGGTTAGTATAGATGGACTAATAGAACAAGTCCCACACACTGCTACAAGCCGAAATATTTTTCCAGAGATAGATGTAGAATTTTTTTTTATTGAATTTGCAACCTGGTGGAGGTTAGTATAGATGGACTAATAGAACAAGTCCCACACACTGCTACAAGCCAAAATATTTTTTCAGAGCTAGATGCAGAAAAAAAATATATTGAATTTGCAACCTGGTGGAGGTTAGTATAGATGGACTAATAGAACAAGTCCCACACACTGCTACAAGCCGAAATATTTTTTCAGAGCTAGGTGTAGAAAAAAATGATATTGAATTTGCAACCTGGTGGAGGTTAGTATAGATGGACTAACAGAACAAGTCCCACATACTGCTACAAGCCGAAATATTTTTTCAGAGCTAGATGCAGAAAAAAATGATATTGAATTTGCAACCTGGTGGAGGTTAGTATAGATGGAATAATAGAACAAGTCCCACACACTGCTACAAGCTGAAATATTTTTTCAGAGCTAGATGCAGATAAAAATTATATTGAATTTGCAACCTGGTGGAGGTTAGTATAGATGGACAAATAGAACAAGTCCCACACACTGCTACAAGCCGAAATATTTTTTCAGAGATAGATGTAGAATTTTTTTTTATTGAATTTGCAACCTGGTGGAGGTTAGTATAGATGGACTAATATAACAAGTCCCACACACTGCTACAATCCAAAATATTTTTTCAGAGCATGATGCAGAAAAAAATTATATTGAATTTGCAACCTGGTGGAGGTTAGTATAGATGGACTAACAGAAAAAGTCCCACACACTGCTACAAGCCAAAATATTTTTTCAGAGCTGGATGCAGAAAAAAATTATATTGAATTTGCAACCTGGTGGAGGTTAGTATAGATGGACTAAAAGAACAAGTCCCACACACTGCTACAAGCTGAAATATTTTTTCAGAGCTAGATGTAGAAAAAAATTATATTGAATTTGCAACCTGGTGGAGGTTAGTATAGATGGACTAATAGAACAAGTCCCACACACTGCTACAAGCCGAAATATTTTTCCAGAGATAGATGTAGAATTTTTTTTTATTGAATTTGCAACCTGGTGGAGGTTAGTATAGATGGACTAATAGAACAAGTCCCACACACTGCTACAAGCCAAAATATTTTTTCAGAGCTAGATGCAGAAAAAAAATATATTGAATTTGCAACCTGGTGGAGGTTAGTATAGATGGACTAATAGAACAAGTCCCACACACTGCTACAAGCCGAAATATTTTTTCAGAGCTAGGTGTAGAAAAAAATGATATTGAATTTGCAACCTGGTGGAGGTTAGTATAGATGGACTAATAGAACAAGTCTCACACACTGCTACATGCCAAAATATTTTTTCAGAGCTGGATGCAGAAAAAAATTATATTGAATTTGCAACGTGGTGGAGGTTAGTGTAGATGGACTAACAGAACAAGTCCCACACACTGCTACAAGCCAAAATATTTTTTCAGATCTGGATGCAGAAAAAAATTATATTGAATTTGCAACCTGGTGGAGGTTAGTATAGATGGACTAATAGAACAAGTCCCACACACTGCTACAAGCCAAAATATTTTTTCAGAGCTAGATGCAGAAAAAAAATATTTTGAATTTGCAACCTTGTGGAGGTTAGTATAGATGGACTAATAGAACAAGTCCCACACACTGCTACAAGACGAAATATTTTTTCAGAGCTAGATGCAGAAAAAAATTATACTGAATTTGCAACCTGGTGGAGGTTAGTATAGATGGACTAATAGAACAAGTCCCACACACTGCTACAAGCCGAAATATTTTTTCAGAGCTAGATGCAGAAAAAAATTATATTGAATTTGCAACCTGGTGGAGGTTAGTATAGATGGACTAATAGAACAAGTCCCACACACTGCTACAAGCCGAAATAATTTTTCAGAGCTAGATGCAGAAAAAAATTATATTGAATTTGCAACCTGGTGGAGGTTAGTATAGATGGACTAATAGAACAAGTCCCACACACTGCTACAAGCCGAAATATTTTTTCAGAGCTAGATGCAGATAAAAATTATATTGAATTTGCAACCTGGTGGAGGTTAGTATAGATCGACTAATAGAACAAGTCCCACACACTGCTACAAGCCGAAATATTTTTTCAGAGCTAGATGCAGAAAAAAATTATATTGAATTTGCAACCTGGTGGAGGTTAGTATAGATGGACTAATAGAACAAGTCCCACACACTGCTACAAGCCAAAATATATTTTCAGAGCTAGATGCAGAAAAAAATTATATTGAATTTGCAACCTGGTGGAGGTTAGTATAGATGGACTAATAGAACAAGTCCCACACACTGCTACAAGCCAAAATATTTTTTCAGAGCTAGATGCAGAAAAAAAATATATTGAATTTGCAACCTTGTGGAGGTTAGTATAGATGGACTAATAGAACAAGTCCCACACACTGCTACAAGACGAAATATTTTTTCAGAGCTAGATGCAGAAAAAAATTATACTGAATTTGCAACCTGGTGGAGGTTAGCATAGATGGACTAATAGAACAAGTCCCACACACTGCTACAAGCCGAAATATTTTTTCAGAGCTAGATGCAGAAAAAAATTATATTGAATTTGCAACCTGGTGGAGGTTAGTATAGATGGACTAATAGAACAAGTCCCACACACTGCTACAAGCCGAAATAATTTTTCAGAGCTAGATGCAGAAAAAAATTATATTGAATTTGCAACCTGGTGGAGGTTAGTATAGATGGACTAATAGAACAAGTCCCACACACTGCTACAAGCCGAAATATTTTTTCAGAGCTAGATGCAGATAAAAATTATATTGAATTTGCAACCTGGTGGAGGTTAGTATAGATCGACTAATAGAACAAGTCCCACACACTGCTACAAGCCGAAATATTTTTTCAGAGCTAGATGCAGAAAAAAATTATATTGAATTTGCAACCTGGTGGAGGTTAGTATAGATGGACTAATAGAACAAGTCCCACACACTGCTACAAGCCAAAATATATTTTCAGAGCTAGATGCAGAAAAAAATTATATTGAATTTGCAACCTGGTGGAGGTTAGTATAGATGGACTAATAGAACAAGTCCCACACACTGCTACAAGCCGAAATATTTTTTCAGAGTTAGATGCAGATAAAAATTATATTGAATTTGCAACCTGGTGGAGGTTAGTACAGATGGACTAATAGAACAAGTCCCACACACTGCTACAAGCCGAAATATTTTTTCAGAGCTAGATGCAGATAAAAATTATATTGAATTTGCAACCTCGTGGAGGTTAGTATAGATGGACTAATAGAACAAGTCCCACAAACTGCTACAAGCCAAAATATTTTTTCAGAGCTAGATGCAGAAAAAAATGATATTGAATTTGCAACCTGGTGGAGGTTAGTATAGATGGAATAATAGAACAAGTCCCACACACTGCTACAAGCTGAAATATTTTTTCAGAGCTAGATGCAGATAAAAATTATATTGAATTTGCAACCTGGTGGAGGTTAGTATAGATGGACAAATAGAACAAGTCCCACACACTGCTACAAGCCGAAATATTTTTTCAGAGATAGATGTAGATTTTTTTTTTATTGAATTTGCAACCTGGTGGAGATTAGTATATATGGACTAATATAACAAGTCCCACACACTGCTACAAGCCAAAATATTTTTTCAGAGCTAGATGCAGAAAAAAATTATATTGAATTTGCAACCTGGTGGAGGTTAGTATAGATGGACTAACAGAAAAAGTCCCACACACTGCTACAAGCCAAAATATTTTTTCAGAGCTGGATGCAGAAAAAAATTATATTGAATTTGCAACCTGGTGGAGGTTAGTATAGATGGACTAAAAGAACAAGTCCCACACACTGCTACAAGCTGAAATATTTTTTCAGAGCTAGATGTAGAAAAAAATTATATTGAATTTGCAACCTGGTGGAGGTTAGTATAGATGGACTAATAGAAAAAGTCCCACACACTGCTACAAGCCGAAATATTTTTCCAGAGATAGATGTAGAATTTTTTTTTATTGAATTTGCAACCTGGTGGAGGTTAGTATAGATGGACTAATAGAACAAGTCCCACACACTGCTACAAGCCAAAATATTTTTTCAGAGCTAGATGCAGAAAAAAAATATATTGAATTTGCAACCTGGTGGAGGTTAGTATAGATGGACTAATAGAACAAGTCCCACACACTGCTACAAGCCGAAATATTTTTTCAGAGCTAGGTGTAGAAAAAAATGATATTGAATTTGCAACCTGGTGGAGGTTAGTATAGATGGACTAACAGAACAAGTCCCACATACTGCTACAAGCTAAAATATTTTTTCAGAGCTAGATGCAGAAAAAAATTATATTGAATTTGCAACCTGGTGGAGGTTAGTATAGATGGACTAATAGAACAAGTCTCACACACTGCTACATGCCAAAATATTTTTTCAGAGCTGGATGCAGAAAAAAATTATATTGAATTTGCAACGTGGTGGAGGTTAGTGTAGATGGACTAACAGAACAAGTCCCACACACTGCTACAAGCCAAAATATTTTTTCAGATCTGGATGCAGAAAAAAATTATATTGAATTTGCAACCTGGTGGAGGTTAGTATAGATGGACTAATAGAACAAGTCCCACACACTGCTACAAGCCAAAATATTTTTTCAGAGCTAGATGCAGAAAAAAAATATATTGAATTTGCAACCTTGTGGAGGTTAGTATAGATGGACAAATAGAACAAGTCCCACACACTGCTACAAGACGAAATATTTTTTCAGAGCTAGATGCAGAAAAAAATTATATTGAATTTGCAACCTGGTGGAGGTTAGTATAGATGGACTAATAGAACAAGTCCCACACACTGCTACAAGCCAAAATAATTTTTCAGAGCTAGATGCAGAAAAAAATTATATTGAATTTGCAACCTGGTGGAGGTTAGTATAGATGGACTAATAGAACAAGTCCCACACACTGCTACAAGCCGAAATATTTTTTCAAAGCTAGATGCAGATAAAAATTATATTGAATTTGCAACCTGGTGGAGGTTAGTATAGATCGACTAATAGAACAAGTCCCACACACTGCTACAAGCCGAAATATTTTTTCAGAGCTAGATGCAGAAAAAAATTATATTGAATTTGCAACCTGGTGGAGGTTAGTATAGATGGACTAATAGAACAAGTCCCACACACTGCTACAAGCCAAAATATATTTTCAGAGCTAGATGCAGAAAAAAATTATATTGAATTTGCAACCTGGTGGAGGTTAGTATAGATGGACTAATAGAACAAGTCCCACACACTGCTACAAGCCGAAATATTTTTTCAGAGTTAGATGCAGATAAAAATTATATTGAATTTGCAACCTGGTGGAGGTTAGTACAGATGGACTAATAGAACAAGTCCCACACACTGCTACAAGCCGAAATATTTTTTCAGAGCTAGATGCAGATAAAAATTATATTGAATTTGCAACATGGTGGAGGTTAGTATAGATGGACTAATAGAACAAGTCCCACAAACTGCTACAAGCCGAAATATTTTTTCAGAGCTAGATGCAGAAAAAAATGATATTGAATTTGCAACCTGGTGGAGGTTAGTATAGATGGAATAATAGAACAAGTTCCACACACTGCTACAAGCTGAAATATTTTTTCAGAGCTAGATGCAGATGAAAATTATATTGAATTTGCAACCTGGTGGAGGTTAGTATAGATGGACAAATAGAACAAGTCCCACACACTGCTACAAGCCGAAATATTTTTTCAGAGATAGATGTAGAATTTTTTTTTATTGAATTTGCAACCTGGTGGAGGTTAGTATAGATGGACTAATATAACAAGTCCCACACACTGCTACAAGCCAAAATATTTTTTCAGAGCTAGATGCAGAAAAAAATTATATTGAATTTGCAACCTGGTGGAGGTTAGTATAGATGGACTAACAGAAAAAGTCCCACACACTGCTACAAGCCAAAATATTTTTTCAGAGCTGGATGCAGAAAAAAATTATATTGAATTTGCAACCTGGTGGAGGTTAGTATAGATGGACTAAAAGAACAAGTCCCACACACTGCTACAAGCTGAAATATTTTTTCAGAGCTAGATGTAGAAAAAAATTATATTGAATTTGCAACCTGGTGGAGGTTAGTATAGATGGACTAATAGAACAAGTCCCACACACTGCTACAAGCCGAAATATTTTTCCAGAGATAGATGTAGAATTTTTTTTATTGAATTTGCAACCTGGTGGAGGTTAGTATAGATGGACTAATATAACAAGTCCCACACACTGCTACAAGCCAAAATATTTTTTCAGAGCTAGATGCAGAAAAAAAATATATTGAATTTGCAACCTGGTGGAGGTTAGTATAGATGGACTAATAGAACAAGTCCCACACACTGCTACAAGCCGAAATATTTTTTCAGAGCTAGGTGTAGAAAAAAATGATATTGAATTTGCAACCTGGTGGAGGTTAGTATAGATGGACTAACAGAACAAGTTCCACATACTGCTACAAGCTAAAATATTTTTTCAGAGCTAGATGCAGAAAAAAATTATATTGAATTTGCAACCTGGTGGAGGTTAGTATAGATGGACTAATAGAACAAGTCTCACACACTGCTACATGCCAAAATATTTTTTCAGAGCTGGATGCAGAAAAAAATTATATTGAATTTGCAACGTGGTGGAGGTTAGTGTAGATGGACTAACAGAAGAAGTCCCACACACTGCTACAAGCCAAAATATTTTTTCAGAGCTGGATGCAGAAAAAAATTATATTGAATTTGCAACCTGGTGGAGGTTAGTATAGATGGACTAATAGAACAAGTCCCACACACTGCTACAAGCCAAAATATTTTTTCAGAGCTAGATGCAGAAAAAAAATATATTGAATTTGCAACCTGGTGGAGGTTAGTATAGATGGACTAATAGAACAAGTTCCACACACTGCTACAAGACGAAATATTTTTTCAGAGCTAGATGCAGAAAAAAATTATATTGAATTTGCAACCTGGTGGAGGTTAGTATAGATGGACTAATAGAACAAGTCCCACACACTGCTACAAGCCAAAATATTTTTTCAGAGCTAGATGCAGAAAAAAATTATATTGAATTTGCAACCTGGTGGAGGTTAGTATAGATGGACTAATAGAACAAGTCCCACACACTTCTACAAGCCGAAATAATTTTTCAGAGCTAGATGCAGAAAAAAATTACATTGAATTTGCAACCTGGTGGAGGTTAGTATAGATGGACTAATAGAACAAGTCCCACACACTGCTACAAGCCGAAATATTTTTTCAGAGCTAGATGCATATAAAAATTATATTGAATTTGCAACTTGGTGGAGGTTAGTATAGATCGACTAATAGAACAAGTCCCACACACTGCTACAAGCCGAAATATTTTTTCAGAGCTAGATGCAGAAAAAAATTATATTGAATTTGCAACCTGGTGGAGGTTAGTATAGATGGACTAATAGAACAAGTCCCACACACTGCTACAAGCCGAAATATTTTTTCAGAGATAGATGTAGAATTTTTTTTTATTGAATTTGCAACCTGGTGGAGGTTAGTTTAGATGGACTAATATAACAAGTCCCACACACTGCTACAAGCCAAAATATTTTTTCAGAGCTAGATGCAGAAAAAAATTATATTGAATTTGCAACCTGGTGGAGGTTAGTATAGATGGACTAACAGAAAAAGTCCCAAACACTGCTACAAGCCAAAATATTTTTTCAGAGCTGGATGCAGAAAAAAATTATATTGAATTTGCAACCTGGTGGAGGTTAGTATAGATGGACTAAAAGAACAAGTCCCACACACTGCTACAAGCTGAAATATTTTTTCAGAGCTAGATGTAGAAAAAAATTATATTGAATTTGCAACCTGGTGGAGGTTAGTATAGATGGACTAATAGAACAAGTCCCACACACTGCTACAAGCCGAAATATTTTTCCAGAGATAGATGTAGAATTTTTTTTTATTGAATTTGCAACCTGGTGGAGGTTAGTATAGATGGACTAATAGAACAAGTCCCACACACTGCTACAAGCCAAAATATTTTTTCAGAGCTAGATGCAGAAAAAAAATATATTGAATTTGCAACCTGGTGGAGGTTAGTATAGATGGACTAATAGAACAAGTCCCACACACTGCTACAAGCCGAAATATTTTTTCAGAGCTAGGTGTAGAAAAAAATGATATTGAATTTGCAACCTGGTGGAGGTTAGTATAGATGGACTAACAGAACAAGTCCCACATACTGCTACAAGCTAAAATATTTTTTCAGAGCTAGATGCAGAAAAAAATTATATTGAATTTGCAACCTGGTGGAGGTTAGTATAGATGGACTAAAAGAACAAGTCTCACACACTGCTACATGCCAAAATATTTTTTCAGAGCTGGATGCAGAAAAAAATTATATTGAATTTGCAACGTGGTGGAGGTTAGTGTAGATGGACTAACAGAAGAAGTCCCACACACTGCTACAAGCCAAAATATTTTTTCAGAGCTGGATGCAGAAAAAAATTATATTGAATTTGCAACCTGGTGGAGGTTAGTATAGATGGACTAATAGAACAAGTCCCACACACTGCTAGAAGCCAAAATATTTTTTCAGAGCTAGATGCAGAAAAAAAATATATTGAATTTGCAACCTGGTGGAGGTTAGTATAGATGGACTAATAGAACAAGTCCCACACACTGCTACAAGACGAAATATTTTTTCAGAGCTAGATGCAGAAAAAAATTATATTGAATTTGCAACCTGGTGGAGGTTAGTATAGATGGACTAATAGAACAAGTCCCACACACTGCTACAAGCCGAAATATTTTTTCAGAGTTAGATGCAGAAAAAAATTATATTGAATTTGCAACCTGGTGGAGGTTAGTATAGATGGACTAATAGAACAAGTGCCACACACTTCTACAAGCCGAAATAATTTTTCAGAGCTAGATGCAGAAAAAAATTACATTGAATTTGCAACCTGGTGGAGGTTAGTATAGATGGACTAATAGAACAAGTCCCACACACTGCTACAAGCCGAAATATTTTTTCAGAGCTAGATGCAGATAAAAATGATATTGAATTTGCAACTTGGTGGAGGTTAGTATAGATCGACTAATAGAACAAGTCCCACACACTGCTACAAGCCGAAATATTTTTTCAGAGCTAGATGCAGAAAAAAATTATATTGAATTTGCAACCTGGTGGAGGTTAGTATAGATGGACTAATAGAACAAGTCCCACACACTGCTACAAGCCAAAATATTTTTTCAGAGCTAGATGCAGAAAAAAATTATATTGAATTTGCAACCTGGTGGATGTTAGTATAGATGGACTAATAGAACAAGTCCCACACACTGCTACAAGCCGAAATATTTTTTCAGAGTTAGATGCAGATAAAAATTATATTGAATTTGCAACCTGGTGGAGGTTAGTACAGATGGACTAATAGAACAAGTCCCACACACTGCTACAAGCCGAAATATTTTTCAGAGCTATATGCAGATAAAAATTATATTGAATTTGCAACATGGTGGAGGTTAGTATAGATGGACTAATAGAACAAGTCACACATGCTGCTACAAGAAGAAATATTTTTTCCGAGCTTGATGCAGAAAAAAATTATATTGAATTTGCAACCTGGTGGAGGTTAGTATAGATGGACTAATAGAACAAGTCCCACACACTGCTACAAGCCGAAATATTTTTTCAGAGCTAGATGCAGATAAAATTATATTGAATTTGCAACCTGGTGGACGTTAGTATAGATGGACAAATAGAACAAGTCCCACATACTGCTACAAGCCGAAATATTTTTTCAGAGATAGATGTAGAATTTTTTTTTATTGAATTTGCAACCTGGTGGAGGTTAGTATAGATGGACTAATAGAACAAGTCCCACACACTGCTACAAGCCAAAATATTTTTTCAGAGCTAGATGCAGAAAAAAATTATATTGAATTTGCAACCTGGTGGAGGTTAGTATAGATGGACTAATAGAACAAGTCTCACACACTGCTACAAGCTGAAATATTTTTTCAGAGCTGGATGCAGGAAAAAATTATATTGAATTTGCAACGTGGTGGAGGTTAGTATAGATGGACTAACAGAAGAAGTCCCACACACTGCTACAAGCCAAAATATTTTTTCAGAGCTGGATGCAGAAAAAAATTATATTGAATTTGCAACCTGGTGGAGGGTAGTATAGATGGACTAATAGAACAAGTCCCACACACTGCTACAAGCTGAATTATTTTTTCAGAGCTAGATGCAGAAAAAAATTATATTGAATTTGCAACCTGGTGGAGGTTAGTATAGATGGACTAATAGAACAAGTTCAACACACTGCTACAAGCCAAAATATTTTTTCAGAGCTAGATGCAGAAAAAAATTATATTGAATTTGCAAACTGGTGGAGGTTAGTATAGATGGACTAATAGAACAAGTCCCACACACTGCTACACGCTGAAATATTTTTTCAGAGCTAGATGCAGAAAAAAATTATATTGAATTTGCAACCTTGTGGAGGTTAGTATAGATGGACTAATAGAACAAGTCCCACACACTGCTACAAGCTGAATTATTTTTTCAGAGCTAGATGCAGAAAAAAATTATATTGAATTTGCAACCTGGTGGAGGTTAGTATAGATGGACTAATAGAACAAGTCCGACACACTGCTACAAGCCAAAATATTTTTTCAGAGCTAGATGCAGAAAAAAATTATATTGAATTTGCAAACTGGTGGAGGTTAGTATAGATGGACTAATAGAACAAGTCCCACACACTGCTACACGCTGAAATATTTTTTCAGACCTAGATGCAGAAAAAAATTATATTGAATTTGCAACCTTGTGGAGGTTAGTATAGATGGACTAATAGAACAAGTCCCACACACGGCTACAAGCTGAAATATTATTTCAGAGCTAGATGCAGAAAAAAATTATATTGAATTTGCAAACTGGTGGAGGTTAGTATAGATGGACTAATAGAACAAGTCCCACACACTGCTACAAGCCGAAATATTTTTTCAGAGCTAGATGCAGAAAAAAATTATATTGAACTTGCAACCTGGTGGAAGTTAGTGTAGATGGACTAACAGAACAAGTCCCACACACTTCTAGAAGCCAAAATATTTTTTCAGAGCTAGATGCAGAAAAAAATTATATTGAATTTGCAACCTGGTGGAGGTTAGTATAGATGGACTAATAGAACAAGTCCCACACACTGCTATAAGCTGAAATATTTTTTCAGAGTTAGATGCAGATAAAAATTATATTAAATTTGCAACCTGGTGGAGGTTAGAATAGATGGACTTATAGAACAAGTCCCACACACTGCTACAAGCCGAAATATTTTTTCAGAGCCAGATGCAGATAAAAATTATATTGAATTTGCAACCTGGTGGAGGTTAGTATAGATGGACTAATAGATCAAGTCCCACACACTGCTACTAGCTGAAATATTTTTTCAGAGCTAGATGTAGAATTTTTTTTTTATTGAATTTGCAACCTGGTGGAGGTTAGTGTAGATGGACTAATAGAACAAGTCCCACACACTGCTACAAGCCAAAATATTTTCTCAGAGCTAGATGCAGAAAAAAAATATATTGAACTTGCAACCTGGTGGAGGTTAGTATAGATGGACTAATAGAACAAGTCCCACAAACTGCTACAAGCCGAAATATTTTTTCAGAGCTAGATGCAGAAAAAAATTATATTGAATTTGCAACCTGGTGGAGGTTAGTATAGATGGACTAATAGAACAAGTCCCACACACTGCTACAAGCTGAAATATTTTTTCAGAGCTAGATGCAGAAAAAAATTATATTGAATTTGCAACCTGGTGGAGGTTAGTATAGATGGACTAATAGAACATGTCCCACACACTGCTTCAAGCCGTAATATTTTTTCAGAGCTAGATGCAGAAAAAAATTATATTGAATTTGCAACCTGGTGGAAGTTAGTGTAGATGGACTAATAGAACAAGTCCCACACACTGCTTCAAGCCAAAATATTTTTTCAGAGCTAGATGCAGAAAAAAATTATATTGAATTTGCAACCTGGTGAAGGTTAGTATAGATGGACTAATAGAACAAGTCCCACACACTGCTACAAGCTAAAATATTTTTTCAGAGCTAGATGCAGAAAAAAATAATATGGAATTTGCAACCTGGTGGAGGTTAGTATAGATGGACTAATAGAACAAGTCCCACACACTGCTACAAGCCGAAATATTTTTTCAGAGTTAGATGCAAAAAGAAATTATATTGAATTTGCAACCTTGTGGTGGTTAGTATAGATGGACTAATAGAACAAGTCCCACACACTGCTACAAGACAAAATATTTTTTCAGAGCTAGATGCAGAAAAAAATTATATTGAATTTGCAACCTGGTGGAGGTTAGTATAGATGGACTAATAGAACAAGTCCCACACACTGCTATAAGCTGAAATATTTTTTCAGAGTTAGATGCAGATAAAAATTATATTGAATTTGCAACCTGGTGGAGGTTAGTATAGATGGACTAATAGAACAAGTCCCACACACTGCTACAAGCCGAAATATTTTTTAAGAGCTAGATGCAGATAAAAATTATATTGAACTTGCAACCTGGTGGAGGTTAGTATAGATGGACTAATAGATCAAGTCCCACACACTGCTACAAGCCGAAATATTTTTTCAGAGCTAGATGTAGAATTTTTTTTTATTGAATTTGCAACCTGGTGGAGGTTAGTGTTGATGGACTAATAGAACAAGTTCCACACACTGCTACAAGCCGAAATATTTTTTCAGAGCTAGATGCAGAAAAAAAATATATTGAATTTGCAAACTGGTGGAGGTTAGTATAGATGGACTAATAGAACAAGTCCCACACACTGCTATAAGCCGAAATATTTTTTCAGAGCTAGATGCAGAATAAAATTATATTGAATTTGCAACCTGGTGGAGGTTAGTATAGATGGACTAATAGAACGAGTCCCACACACTGCTACAAGCCGAAATATTTTTTCAGAGCTATGTGCATAAAAAAATGATATTGAATTTGCAACCTGGTCGAGGTTAGAATTGATGGACTAATAGAACAAGTCCCACACACTGCTACAAGCTAAAATATTTTTTCAGAGCCAGATGCAGAAAAAAATTATATTGAATTTGCAATCTGGTGGAGGTTAGTATAGATGGACTAATAGAACAAGTATCACACACTGCTACAAGCCGAAATATTTTTTCAGAGCTGGATGCAGAAAAAAATTATATTGAATTTGCAACGTGGTGGAGGTTAGTATAGATGGACTAACAGAACAAGTCCCACACACTGCTACAAGCCAAAATATTTTTTCAGAGCTGGATGCAGAAAAAAATTATATTGAATTTGCAACCTGGTGGTCGTTAGTATAGATGGACTAATAGAACAAGTCCCACACACTGCTACAAGCTGAATTATTTTTTCAGAGCTAGATGCAGAAAAAAATTATATTGAATTTGCAACCTGGTGGAGGTTAGTATAGATGGACTAATAGAACAAGTCCCACACACTGCTATAAGCCAAAATATTTTTTCAGAGCTAGATGTAGAAAAAAATTATATTGAATTTGCAACCTGGTGGTGGTTAGTATAGATGGACTAATAGAACAAGTCCCACACACTGCTACAAGCCAAAATATTTTTTCAGAGATAGATGTAGAATTTTTTTTTATTGAATTTGCAACCTGGTGGAGGTTAGTATAGATGGACTAATAGAACAAGTCCCACACACTGCTACAAGCCAAAATATTTTTCAGAGCTAGATGCAGAAAAAAAATATATTGAATTTGCAACCTGGTGAAGGTTAGTATAGATGGACTAATAGAACATGTCCCACACACTGCTACAAGCCAAAATATTTTTTCAGAGCTAGATGTAGAATAAAATTATATTGAATTTTCAACCTCGTGGAGGTTAGTATAGATGGACTAATAGAACAAGTCCCACACACTGCTACAAGCCGAAATATTTTTTCAGAGCTAGGTGTAGAAAAAAATGATATTGAATTTGTAACCTGGTGGAGGTTAGTATAGATGGACTAATAGAACAAGTCCCACATACTGCTACAAGCCAAAATATTTTTTCAGAGCTGGATGCAGAAAAAAATTATATTGAATTTGCAACCTGGTGGAGGTTAGTATAGATGGACTAATAGAACAAGTCCCACACACTGCTACAAGCTGAATTATTTTTTCAGAGCTAGATGCAGAAAAAAATTATATTGAATTTGCAACCTGGTGGAGGTTAGTATAGATGGACTAATAGAACAAGTCCCACACACTGCTATAAGCCAAAATATTTTTTCAGAGCTAGATGTAGAAAAAAATTATATTGAATTTGCAACCTGGTGGAGGTTAGTATAGATGGACTAATAGAACAAGTCCCACACACTGCTACAAGCCAAAATATTTTTTCAGAGATAGATGTAGAATTTTTTTTTATTGAATTTGCAACCTGGTGGAGGTTAGTATAGATGGACTAATAGAACAAGTCCCACACACTGCTACAAGCCAAAATATTTTTCAGAGCTAGATGCAGAAAAAAAATATATTGAATTTGCAACCTGGTGGAGGTTAGTATAGATGGACTAATAGAACATGTCCCACACACTGCTACAAGCCAAAATATTTTTTCAGAGCTAGATGTAGAATAAAATTATATTGAATTTTCAACCTGGTGGAGGTTAGTATAGATGGACTAATAGAACAAGTCCCACACACTGCTACAAGCCGAAATATTTTTTCAGAGCTAGGTGTAGAAAAAAATGATATTGAATTTGTAACCTGGTGGAGGTTAGTATAGATGGACTAATAGAACAAGTCCCACATACTGCTACAAGCTAAAATATTTTTTCAGAGCTAGATGCAGAAAAAAATTATATTGAATTTGCAACCTGGTGGAGGTTAGTATAGATGGACTAATAGAACAAGTCTCACACACTGCTACAAGCCGAAATATTTTTTCAGAGCTGGATGCAGAAAAAAATTATATTGAATTTGCAACGTGGTGGAGGTTAGTATAGATGGACTAACAGAACAAGTCCCACACACTGCTACAAGCCAAAATATTTTTTCAGAGCTGGATGTAGAAAATTTTTTTATTGAATTTGCAACCTGGTGGAGGTTAGTATAGATGGACTAAAAGAACAAGTCCCACACACTGCTACAAGCTGAATTATTTTTTCAGAGCTAGATGCAGAAAAAAATTATATTGAATTTGCAACCTGGTGGAGGTTAGTATAGATGGACTAATAGAACAAGTCCCACACACTGCTACAAGCTAAAATATTCTTTCAGAGATAGATGCAGAAAAAAATTATATTGAATTTGCAACCTGGTGGAGGTTAGTATAGATGGACTAATAGAACAAGTCCCACACACTGCTACAAGCCAAAATATTTTTTCAGAGCTAGATGCAGAAAAAAATTATATTGAATTTGCAACCTTGTGGAGGTTTGTATAGATGGACTAATAGAACAAGTCCCACACACTGCTACAAGCCGAAATATTTTTTCAGAGCTAGATGCAGAAAAAAATTATATTGAATTTGCAAC
This sequence comes from Phyllobates terribilis, assembly GCF_046119375.1. Lineage (NCBI taxonomy): Eukaryota > Metazoa > Chordata > Amphibia > Anura > Dendrobatidae > Phyllobates > Phyllobates terribilis. The sequence goes on along the minus strand of NW_027362768.1, from coordinate 241,347,133 downwards.
CTGGTGGAAGTTAGTGTAGATGGACTAATAGAACAAGTCCCACACACTGCTACAAGCCAAAATATTTTTTCAGAGCTAGATGCAGAAAAAAATTATATTGAATTTGCAACCTGGTGGAGGTTAGTATAGATGGACTAATAGAACAAGTCCCACACACTGCTATAAGCTGAAAAATTTTTTCAGAGTTAGATGCAGATAAAAATTATATTGAATTTGCAAAATGGTGGAGGTTAGTATAGATGGACTAATAGAACAAGTCCCACTCACTGCTACAAGCCGAAATATTTTTTAAGAGCTAAATGCAGATAAAAATTATATTGAATTTGCAACCTGGTGGAGGTTAGTATAGATGGACTAATAGATCAAGTCCCACACACTGCTACAAGCCAAAATATTTTTTCAGAGCTAGATGCAGAAAAAATTTATATTGAATTTGCAACCTGGTGGAGGTTAGTATAGATGGACAAATAGAACAAGTCCCAAACACTGCTACAAGCCGAAATATTTTTTCAGAGATAGATGTAGAATTTTTTTTTATTGAATTTGCAACCTGGTGGAGGTTAGTGTAGATTGACTAATAGAACAAGTCCCACACACTGCTACAAGCCAAAAAATTTTTTCAGAGCTAGATGCAGAAAAAAAATATATTGAATTTGCAACATGGTGGAGGTTAGTATAGATGGACTAATAGAACAAGTCCCACACACTGCTAGAAGACAAAATATTTTTTCAGAGCTAGATGTAGAATAAAATTATATTGAATTTGCAACCTGGTGTAGGTTAGTATAGATGGACTAATAGAACAAGTCCCACACAGTGCTACAAGCAGAAATATTTTTTCAGATCTAGGTGTAGAAAAAAATGATATTGAATTTGCAACCTGGTGGAGGTTAGTATAGATGGACTAATAGAACAAGTCCCACACACTGCTACAAGCCAAAATATTTTTTCAGAGCTAGATGCAGAAAAAAATTATATTGAATTTGCAACCTGGTGGAAGTTAGTGTAGATGGATTAATAGAACAAGTCCCACACACTGCTACAAGCCAAAATATTTTTTCAGAGCTAGATGCAGAAAAAAATTATATTAAATTTGCAACCTGGTGGAGGTTAGTATAGATGGACTAATAGAACAAGTCCCACACACTGCTATAAGCTGAAATATTTTTTCAGAGTTAGATGCAGATAAAAATTATATTGAATTTGCAAAATGGTGGAGGTTAGTATAGATGGACTAATAGATCAAGTCCCACACACTGCTACATGCCGAAATATTTTTTCAGAGTTAGATGCAGATAAAAATTATATTGAATTTGCAAACTGGTGGAGGTTAGTATAGATGGACTAATAGATCAAGTCCCACACACTGCTACATGCCGAAATATTTTTTCAGAGCTAGATGTAGAAATTTTTTTTATTGAATTTGCAACCTGGTGGAGGTTAGTGTAGATGGACTAATAGAACACGTCCCACACACTGCTACAAGCCGAAATATTTTTTCAGAGCTAGATGCAGAAAAAAAATATATTGAATTTGCAACCTGGTGGAGGTTAGTATAGATGGACTAATAGAACAAGTCCCACACACTGCTACAAGCCGAAATATTTTTTCAGAGCTAGATGCAGAATAAAATTATATTGAATTTGCAACCTGGTGGAGGTTAGTATAGATGGACTAATAGAACAAGTCCCACACACTGCTACAAGCCGAAATATTTTTTCACAGCTAAGTGCATAAAAAAATTATATTGAATTTGCAACCTGGTGGAGGTTAGTATAGATGGACTAATAGAACAAGTCCCACACACTGCTACAAGCTAAAATATTTTTTCAGAGCTAGATGCAGAAAAAAATTATATTGAATTTGCAATCTGGTGGAGGTTAGTATAGATGGACTAATAGAACAAGTCCCACACACTGCTACAAGTCGAAATAGTTTTTCAGAGCTAGATGCAGAAAAAAATTATATTGAATTTGCAACCTGGTGGAAGTTAGTGTAGATGGACTAATAGAACAAGTCCCACACACTGCTACAAGCCAAAATATTTTTTCAGAGCTAGATGCAGAAAAAAATTATATTGAATTTGCAACCTGGTGGAGGTTAGTATAGATGGACTAATAGAACAAGTCCCACACACTGCTATAAGCTGAAAAATTTTTTCAGAGTTAGATGCAGATAAAAATTATATTGAATTTGCAAAATGGTGGAGGTTAGTATAGATGGACTAATAGAACAAGTCCCACGCACTGCTACAAGCCGAAATATTTTTTAAGAGCTAAATGCAGATAAAAATTATATTGAATTTGCAACCTGGTGGAGGTTAGTATAGATGGACTAATAGATCAAGTCCCACACACTGCTACAAGCCAAAATATTTTTTCAGAGCTAGATGCAGAAAAAATTTATATTGAATTTGCAACCTGGTGGAGGTTAGTATAGATGGACAAATAGAACAAGTCCCAAACACTGCTACAAGCCGAAATATTTTTTCAGAGATAGATGTAGAATTTTTTTTTATTGAATTTGCAACCTGGTGGAGGTTAGTGTAGATTGACTAATAGAACAAGTCCCACACACTGCTACAAGCCAAAAAATTTTTTCAGAGCTAGATGCAGAAAAAAAATATATTGAATTTGCAACATGGTGGAGGTTAGTATAGATGGACTAATAGAACAAGTCCCACACACTGCTAGAAGACAAAATATTTTTTCAGAGCTAGATGTAGAATAAAATTATATTGAATTTGCAACCTGGTGTAGGTTAGTATAGATGGACTAATAGAACAAGTCCCACACAGTGCTACAAGCAGAAATATTTTTTCAGATCTAGGTGTAGAAAAAAATGATATTGAATTTGCAACCTGGTGGAGGTTAGTATAGATGGACTAATAGAACAAGTCCCACACACTGCTACAAGCCAAAATATTTTTTCAGAGCTAGATGCAGAAAAAAATTATATTGAATTTGCAACCTGGTGGAAGTTAGTGTAGATGGATTAATAGAACAAGTCCCACACACTGCTACAAGCCAAAATATTTTTTCAGAGCTAGATGCAGAAAAAAATTATATTAAATTTGCAACCTGGTGGAGGTTAGTATAGATGGACTAATAGAACAAGTCCCACACACTGCTATAAGCTGAAATATTTTTTCAGAGTTAGATGCAGATAAAAATTATATTGAATTTGCAAAATGGTGGAGGTTAGTATAGATGGACTAATAGATCAAGTCCCACACACTGCTACATGCCGAAATATTTTTTCAGAGTTAGATGCAGATAAAAATTATATTGAATTTGCAAACTGGTGGAGGTTAGTATAGATGGACTAATAGATCAAGTCCCACACACTGCTACATGCCGAAATATTTTTTCAGAGCTAGATGTAGAAATTTTTTTTATTGAATTTGCAACCTGGTGGAGGTTTGTGTAGATGGACTAATAGAACACGTCCCACACACTGCTACAAGCCGAAATATTTTTTCAGAGCTAGATGCAGAAAAAAAATATATTGAATTTGCAACCTGGTGGAGGTTAGTATAGATGGACTAATAGAACAAGTCCCACACACTGCTACAAGCCGAAATATTTTTTCAGAGCTAGATGCAGAATAAAATTATATTGAATTTGCAACCTGGTGGAGGTTAGTATAGATGGACTAATAGAACAAGTCCCACACACTGCTACAAGCCGAAATATTTTTTCACAGCTAAGTGCATAAAAAAATTATATTGAATTTGCAACCTGGTGGAGGTTAGTATAGATGGACTAATAGAACAAGTCCCACACACTGCTACAAGCTAAAATATTTTTTCAGAGCTAGATGCAGAAAAAAATTATATTGAATTTGCAATCTGGTGGAGGTTAGTATAGATGGACTAATAGAACAAGTCCCACACACTGCTACAAGTCGAAATAGTTTTTCAGAGCTAGATGCAGAAAAAAATTATATTGAATTTGCAACCTGGTGGAAGTTAGTGTAGATGGACTAATAGAACAAGTCCCACACACTGCTACAAGCCAAAATATTTTTTCAGAGCTAGATGCAGAAAAAAATTATATTGAATTTGCAACCTGGTGGAGGTTAGTATAGATGGACTAATAGAACAAGTCCCACACACTGCTATAAGCTGAAAATTTTTTTCAGAGTTAGATGCAGATAAAAATTATATTGATTTTGCAAAATGGTGGAGGTTAGTATAGATGGACTAATAGAACAAGTCCCACGCACTGCTACAAGCCGAAATATTTTTTAAGAGCTAAATGCAGATAAAAATTATATTGAATTTGAAACCTGGTGGAGGTTAGTATAGATGGACTAATAGATCAAGTCCCACACACTGCTACAAGCCAAAATATTTTTTCAGAGCTAGATGCAGAAAAAATTTATATTGAATTTGCAACCTGGTGGAGGTTAGTATAGATGGACAAATAGAACAAGTCCCAAACACTGCTACAAGCCGAAATATTTTTTCAGAGATAGATGTAGAATTTTTTTTTATTGAATTTGCAACCTGGTGGAGGTTAGTATAGATGGACTAATAGAACAAGTCCCACACACTGCTACAAGCCAAAATATTTTTTCAGAGCTAGATGCAGAAAAAAAATATATTGAATTTGCAACATGGTGGAGGTTAGTATAGATGGACTAATAGAACAAGTCCCACACACTGCTAGAAGACAAAATATTTTTTCAGAGCTAGATGTAGAATAAAATTATATTGAATTTGCAACCTGGTGTAGGTTAGTATAGATGGACTAATAGAACAAGTCCCACACAGTGCTACAAGCAGAAATATTTTTTCAGATCTAGGTGTAGAAAAAAATGATATTGAATTTGCAACCTGGTGGAGGTTAGTATAGATGGACTAATAGAACAAGTCCCACACACTGCTACAAGCCAAAATATTTTTTCAGAGCTAGATGCAGAAAATAATTATATTGAATTTGCAACCTGGTGGAAGTTAGTGTAGATGGATTAATAGAACAAGTCCCACACACTGCTACAAGCCAAAATATTTTTTCAGAGCTAGATGCAGAAAAAAATTATATTGAATTTGCAACCTGGTGGAGGTTAGTATAGATGGACTAATAGAACAAGTCCCACACACTGCTATAAGCTGAAATATTTTTTCAGAGTTAGATGCAGATAAAAATTATATTGAATTTGCAAAATGGTGGAGGTTAGTATAGATGGACTAATAGATCAAGTCCCACACACTGCTACATGCCGAAATATTTTTTCAGAGTTAGATGCAGATAAAAATTATATTGAATTTGCAAACTGGTGGAGGTTAGTATAGATGGACTAATAGATCAAGTCCCACACACTGCTACATGCCGAAATATTTTTTCAGAGCTAGATGTAGAAATTTTTTTTATTGAATTTGCAACCTGGTGGAGGTTAGTGTAGATGGACTAATAGAACACGTCCCACACACTGCTACAAGCCGAAATATTTTTTCAGAGCTAGATGCAGAAAAAAAATATATTGAATTTGCAACCTGGTGGAGGTTAGTATAGATGGACTAATAGAACAAGTCCCACACACTGCTACAAGCCGAAATATTTTTTCAGAGCTAGATGCAGAATAAAATTATATTGAATTTGCAACCTGGTGGAGGTTAGTATAGATGGACTAATAGAACAAGTCCCACACACTGCTACAAGCCGAAATATTTTTTCACAGCTAAGTGCATAAAAAAATTATATTGAATTTGCAACCTGGTGGAGGTTAGTATAGATGGACTAATAGAACAAGTCCCACACACTGCTACAAGCTAAAATATTTTTTCAGAGCTAGATGCAGAAAAAAATTATATTGAATTTGCAATCTGGTGGAGGTTAGTATAGATGGACTAATAGAACAAGTCCCACACACTGCTACAAGTCGAAATAGTTTTTCAGTCCTAGATGCAGAAAAAATTTATATTGAATTTGCAACCTGGTGGAGGTTAGTATAGATGGAATAATAGAACATGTCCCACACACTGCTACAAGCCGAAATATTTTTTCAGAGCTAGATGCAGAAAAAAATTATATTGAATTTGCAACCTGGTGGAGGTTAGTATAGATGGACTAATAGAACAAGTCCCACACACTGCTACAAGCTGAAATATTTTTTCAGAGCTAGATGCAGAAAAAAATTATATTGAATTTGCAACCTGGTGGAGGTTAGTATAGATGGACTAATAGAACAAGTCCCACACACTGCTACAAGCCAAAATATTTTTTCAGAGCTAGATGCAGAAAAAAATTATATTGAATTTGCAACCTGGTGGTCGTTAGTATAGATGGACTAATAGAACAAGTCCCACACACTGCTACAAGCCAAAATATTTTTTCAGAGCTAGATGCAGAAAAAAATTATATTGAATTTGCAACCTGGTGGAGGTTAGTATAGATGGACTATTAGAACAAGTCCCACACACTGCTACAAGCCAAAATATTTTTTCAGAGGTAGATGCAGAAAAAAATAATATGGAATTTGCAACCTGGTGAAGGTTAGTATAGATGGACTAATAGAACAAGTCCCACACACTGCTACAAACCTAAATATTTTTTCAGAGCTAGATGCAAAAAAAATTATATTGAATTTGCAACCTTGTGGAGGTTAGTATAGATGGACTAATAGAACAAGTCCCACACACTGCTACAAGCCGAAATATTTTTTCAGAGCTGGATGCAGAAAAAAATTATATTGAATTTGCAACGTGGTGGAGGTTAGTATAGATGGACTAACAGAACAAGTTCCACACACTGCTACAAGCCAAAATATTTTTTCAGAGCTGGATGCAGAAAAAAATTATATTGAATTTGCAACCTGGTGGAGGTTATTATAGATGGACTAATAGAACAAGTCCCACACACTGCTACAAGCTGAATTATTTTTTCAGAGCTAGATGCAGAAAAAAATTATATTGAATTTGCAACGTGGTGGAGGTTAGTATAGATGGACTAACAGAACAAGTACCACACACTGCTACAAGCCAAAATATTTTTTCAGAGCTGGATGCAGAAAAAAATTATATTGAATTTGCAACCTGGTGGAGGTTAGTATAGATGGACTAATAGAACAAGTCTCACACACTGTTACAAGCTGAAATATTTTTTCAGAGCTAGATGCAGAAAAAAATTATATTGAATTTGCAACCTGGTGGAGGTTAGTATAGGTGGACTAATAGAACAAGTCCCACACACTGCTACAAGCCAAAATATTTTTTCAGAGCTAGATGCAGAAAAAAATTACATTGAATTTGCAACCTGGTGGTCGTTAGTATAGATGCACGAATAGAACAAGTCCCACACACTGCTACAAGCCAAAATATTTTTTCAGAGCTAGATGCAGAAAAAAATTATATGGAATTTGCAACCTGGTGGAGGTTAGTATAGATGGACTAATAGAACAAGTCCCACACACTGCTACAAACCTAAATATTTTTTCAGAGCTAGATGCAGAAAAAAATTATATTGAATTTGCAACCTTGTGGAGGTTAGTATAGATGGACTAATAGAACAAGTCCCACACACTGCTACAAGCCGAAATATTTTTTCAGAGCTGGATGCAGGAAAAAATTATATTGAATTTGCAACCTGGTGGAGGTTAGTATAGATGGACTAACAGAACAAGTTCCACACACTGCTACAAGCCAAAATATTTTTTCAGAGCTGGATGCAGAAAAAAATTATATTGAATTTGCAACCTGGTGGAGGTTAGTATAGATGGACTAATAGAACAAGTCCCACACACTGCTACAAGCTGAATTATTTTTTCAGAGCTAGATGCAGAAAAAAATTATATTGAATTTGCAACCTGGCGGGGGTTAGTATAGATGGACTAATAGAACAAGTCCCACACACGGCTACAAGCCGAAATATTTTTTCAGAGCTAGATGCAGAAAAAAAATATATTGAATTTGCAAACTGGTGGAGGTTAGTATAGATGGACTAATAGAACAAGTCCCACACACTGCTACAAGCCGAAATATTTTTTCAGAGCTAGATGCAGAATAAAATTATATTGAATTTGCAACCTGGTGGAGGTTAGTATAGAAGGACTAATAGAACAAGTCCCACACACTGCTACAAGCCGAAATATTTTTTCAGAGCTATGTGCATAAAAAAATGATATTGAATTTGCAACCTGGTCGAGGTTAGTATAGATGGACTAATAGAACAAGTCCCACACACTGCTACAAGCTAAAATATTTTTTCAGAGCTAGATGCAGAAAAAAATTATATTGAATTTGCAATCTGGTGGAGGTTAGTATAGATGGACTAATAGAACAAGTCCCACACACTGCTACAAGCTAAAATATTTTTTCAGAGCTAGATGCAGAAAAAAATAATATGGAAATTGCAATCTGGTGGAGGTTAGTATAGATGGACTAATAGAACAAGTCCCACACACTGCTACAAGCCGAAATATTTTTTCAGAGCTAGATGCAGAAAGAAATTATATTGAATTTGCAACCTTGTGGAGGTTAGTGTAGATGGAATAATAGAACAAGTCCCACACACTGCTATAAGCTTAAATATTATTTCAGAGCTAGATGCAGAAAAAAATTATATTGAACTTGCAACCTGGTGGAGGTTAGTATAGATGGACTAATAGAACAAGTCCCACACACTGCTATAAGCTGAAATATTTTTTCAGAGCTAGATGCAGAAAAAATTTATATTGAATTTGCAACCTGGTGGAGGTTAGCAGAGATGGACTAATAGAACTAGTCCCACACACTGCTACAAGCCAAAATATTTTTTCAGAGCCAGATGCAGAAAAAAAAATATATTGAATTTGCAACCTGGTGGAGGTTAGTATAGATGGACTAATAGAACAAGTCCCACACACTGCTACAAGCCGAAATATTTTTTCAGAGCTAGATGTAGAATAAAATTATATTAAATTTGCAACCTGGTGTAGGTTAGTATAGATGGACTAATAGAACAAGTCCCACACACTGCTACAAGCCGAAATATTTTTTCAGTGCTAGGTGTAGAAAAAAATGATATTGAATTTGCAACCTGGTGGAGGTTAGTATAGATGGACTAATAGAACAAGTCCCACATACTGCTACAAGCTAAAATATTTTTTCAGAGCTAGATGCAGAAAAAAATTATATTGAATTTGCAACCTGGTGGAGGTTAGTATAGATGGACTAATAGAACAAGTCTCACACACTGCTACAAGCCGAAATATTTTTTCAGAGCTGGATGCAGAAAAAAATTATATTGAATTTGCAACGTGGTGGAGGTTAGTATAGATGGACGAACAGAACAAGTCCCACACACTGCTACAAGCCAAAATATTTTTTCAGAGCTAGATGCAGAAAAATTTTATATTGAATTTGCAACCTGGTCGAGGTTAGTATAGATGGACAAATAGAACAAGTCCCACACACTGCTACAAGCCGAAATATTTTTTCAGAGATAGATGTAGAATTTTTTTTATTGAATTTGCAACCTGGTGGAGGTTAGTATAGATGGACTAATATAACAAGTCCCACACACTGCTACAAGCCAAAATATTTTTTCAGAGCTAGATGCAGAAAAAAAATATATTGAATTTGCAACCTGGTGGAGGTTAGTATAGATGGACTAATAGAACAAGTCCCACACACTGCTAGAAGCCAAAATATTTTTTCAGAGCTAGATGTAGAATAAAATTATATTGAATTTGCAACCTGGTGTAGGTTAGTATAGATGGACTAATAGAACAAGTCCCACACACTGCTACAAGCCTAAATATTTTTTCAGAGCTAGATGCAGAAAAAAATGATATTGAATTTGCAACCTTGTGGAGGTTAGTATAGATGGACTAATAGAACAAGTCCCACACACTGCTACAAGCTGAAATATTATTTCAGAGCTAGATGCAGAAAAAAATTATATTGAATTTGCAACCTGGTGGAGGTTAGTATAGATGGCCTAATAGAACAAGTCCCACACACTGCTACAAGCCAAAATATTTTTTTCAGAGCTAGATGCAGAAAAAAATTATATTGAATTTGCAACCTGGTGGAAGTTAGTGTAGATGGACGAATAGAACAAGTCCCACACACTGCTAAAAGCCAAAATATTTTTTCAGAGCTAGATGCAGAAAAAAATTATATTGAATTTGCAACCTGGTGGAGGTTAGTATAGATGGACTAATAGAACAAGTCCCACACACTGCTATAAGCTGAAATATTTTTTCAGAGTTAGATGCAGATAAAAATTATATTGAATTTGCAAAATGGTGGACGTTAGCATAGATGGACTAATAGAACAAGTCCCACACACTGCTACAAGCCGAAATATTTTTTAAGAGCTAGATGCAGATAAAAATTATATTGAATTTGCAACCTGGTGGAGGTTAGTATAGATGGACTAATAGATCAAGTCCCACACACTGCTACAAGCCGAAATATTTTTTCAGAGCTAGATGCAGAAAAAAATTATATTGAATTTGCAACGTGGTGGAGGTTAGTATAGATGGACTAACAGAACAAGTACCACACACTGCTACAAGCCAAAATATTTTTTCAGAGCTGGATGCAGAAAAAAATTATATTGAATTTGCAACCTGGTGGAGGTTAGTATAGATGGACTAATAGAACAAGTCCCACACACTGCTACAAGCTGAAATATTATTTCAGAGATAGATGCAGAAAAAAATTATATTGAATTTGCAACCTGGTGGAGGTTAGTATAGATGGACTAATAGAACAAGTTCCACACACTGCTACAAGCTGAAATATTTTTTCAGAGCTAGATGCAGAAAAAAATTATATTGAATTTGCAACCTGGTGGAGGTTAGTATAGATGGACTAATAGAACAAGTCCCACACACTGCTACAAGCCAAAATATTTTTTCAGAGCTAGATGCAGAAAAAAATTATATTGAATTTGCAACCTGGTGGTCGTTAGTATAGATGGACTAATAGAACAAGTCCCACACACTGCTACAAGCCAAAATATTTTTTCAGAGCTAGATGCAGAAAAAAATTATATGGAATTTGCAACCTGGTGGAGGTTAGTATAGATGGACTAATAGAACAAGTCCCACACACTGCTACAAACCTAAATATTTTTTCAGAGCTAGATGCAGAAAAAAATTATATTGAATTTGCAACCTTGTGGAGGTTAGTATAGATGGACTAATAGAACAAGTCCCACACACTGCTACAAGCCGAAATATTTTTTCAGAGCTGGATGCAGAAAAAAATTATATTGAATTTGCAACCTGGTGGAGGTTAGTATAGATGGTCTAACAGAACAAGTTCCACACATTGCTACAAGCCAAAATATTTTTTCAGAGCTGGATGCAGAAAAAAATTATACTGAATTTGCAACCTGGTGGAGGTTAGTATAGATGGAATAATAGAACAAGTCCCACACACTGCTACAAGCTGAATTATTTTTTCAGAGCTAGATGCAGAAAAAAATTATATTGAATTTGCAACCTGGCGGGGGTTAGTATAGATGGACTAATAGAACAAGTCCCACACACTGCTACAAGCCAAAATATTTTTTCAGAGCTGGATGCAGAAAAAAAAATATATTGAATTTGCAACCTGGTGGAGGTTAGTATAGATGGACTGATAGAACAAGTCCCACACACTGCTACAAGCAGAAATATTTTTTCAGAGCCAGATGCAGAAAAAAATTATATTGAATTTGCAACCTGGTGGAGGTTAGTATAGATGGACTAATAGAACAAGTCCCACACACTGCTACAAGCCGAAATATTTTTTCAGAGCTAGATGCAGAAAAAAATTATATTGAATTTGCAACCTGGTGGAGGTTAGTATAGATGGACTAATAGAACAAGTCCAACACACTGCTACAAGTCGAAATAGTTTTTCAGTCCTAGATGCAGAAAAAATTTATATTGAATTTGCAACCTGGTGGAGGTTAGTATAGATGGAATAATAGAACATGTCGAACACACTGCTACAAGCCGAAATATTTTTTCAGAGCTAGATGCAGAAAAAAATTATATTGAATTTGCAACCTGGTGGAGGTTAGTATAGATGGACTAATAGAACAATTTCCAAACACTGCTACAAGCTGAAATATTTTTTCAGAGCTAGATGCAGAAAAAAATTATATTGAATTTGCAACCTGGTGGAGGTTAGTATAGATGGAGTAATAGAACCAGTCCCACACAATGCTACAAGCCGAAATATTTTTTCAGAGCAAGATGCAGAAAAAAATTATATTGAATTTGCAACCTGGTGGAGGTTACTATAGATGGACTAATAGAACAAGTCCCACACACTGCTACAAGCCAAAATATTTTTTCAGAGTTAGATGCAGATAAAAATTATATTGAATTTGCAACCTGGTGGAGGTTAGTATAGATGGACTAATAGAACAAGTCCCACACACTGCTACAAGCCAAAATATTTTATCAGAGCTAGATGCAGATAAAAATTATATTGAATTTGCAACCTGGTGGAGGTTAGTATAGATGGACTAATAGAACAAGTCCCACACACTGCTACAAGCCGAAATATTTTTTCAGAGCTAGATGCAGAAAAAAATTATATTGAATTTACAACCTGGTGGAGGTTAGTATAGATGGACTATTAGAACAAGTCCCACACACTGCTACAAGCCGAAATATTTTTTCAGAGCTAGATGCAGAAAAAAATTATATTGAATTTGCAACCTGGTGGAGGTTAGTATGGATGGACTAATAGAACAAGACGCACACACTGCTACAAGCCGAAATATTTTTTCAGAGCTAGATGCAGAAAAAATTATATTGAATTTGCAACCTGGTGGAGATTAGTATAGATGGACTAGTAGAACAAGTCCCACACACTGCTATTAGCCAAAATATTTTTTCAGAGATAGATGCAGAAAAAATTTATATTGAATTTGCAACCTGGTGGAGGTTAGTATAGATAGACTAATAGAACAAGTCCCACACATTGCTACAAGCCAAAATATTTTTTGAGAGCTAGATGCAGAAAAAAAATATATTGAATTTGCAACCTGATGGAGGTTAGTATAGATGGACTAATAGAACAAGTCCCACACACTGCTACAAGACGAAATATTTTTTCAGAGCTAGATGCAGAAAAAAATTATATTGAATTTGCAACCTTGTGGAGGTTAGTATAGATGGACTAATAGAACAAGTCCCACACACTGCTACAAGCCGAAATATTTTTTCAGAGCTGGATGCAGAAAAAAAATTATATTGAATTTGCAACCTGGTGGAGGTTAGTATAGATGGACTAATAGAACAAGTCCCACACACTGCTACAAGCCGAAATATTTTTTCAGAGCTAGATGCAGAAAAAAATTATATTGAATTTGCAACCTGGTGGTGGTTAGTATAGATGGACTAATAGAACAAGTCCCACACACTGCTACAAGCCGAAATATTTTTTCAGAGCTGGATGCAGAAAAAAAATTATATTGAGTTTGCAACCTGGTGGAGGTTAGTATAGATGGACTAATAGAACAAGTCCCACAAACTGCTACAAGCCGAAATATTTTTTCAGAGCTAGATGCAGAAAAAAATTATATTGAATTTGCAACCTGGTGGTGGTTAGTATAGATGGACTAATAGAACAAGTCCCACACACTGCTACAAGCCGAAATATTTTTTCAGAGCTAGATGCAGAAAAAAATTATATTGAAATTGCAACCTTGTGGAGGTTAGTATAGATGGACTAATAGAACAAGTCCCACACACTGCTACAAGTCGAAATAGTTTTTCAGTCCTAGATGCAGAAAAAATTTATATTGAATTTGCAACCTGGTGGAGGTTAGTATAGATGGAATAATAGAACATGTCCCACACACTGCTACAAGCCGAAATATTTTTTCAGAGCTAGATGCAGAAAAAAATTATATTGAATTTGCAACCTGGTGGAGGTTAGTATAGATGGACTAATAGAACAAGTCCCACACACTGCTACAAGCCGAAATATTTTTTCAGAGCTAGATGCAGAAAATAATTATATTGAATTTGCAACCTGGTGGAGGTTAGTATAGATGGACTAATAGAACAAGTCCCACACATTGCTACAAGCCGAAATATTTTTTCAGAGCTAGATACAGAAAAAAATTATATTGAATTTGCAACCTTGTTGAGGTTAGTATAGATGGACTAATAGAACAAGTCCCACACACTGCTACAAGTCGAAATATTTTTTCAGTGCTAGATGCAGAAAAAAATTATATTGAATTTGCAACCTGGTGGAGGTTAGTATAGATGGACTAATAGAACAAATTCCACACACTGCTACAAGCTGAAATATTTTTTCAGAGCTAGATGCAGAAAAAAATTATATTGAATTTGCAACCTGGTGGAGGTTAGTATAGATGGAGTAATAGAACCAGTCCCACACACTGCTACAAGCCGAAATATTTTTTCAGAGCAAGATGCAGAAAAAAATTATATTGAATTTGCAACCTGGTGGAGGTTAGTATAGATGGACTAATAGAACAAGTCCCACACACTGCTACAAGCCAAAATATTTTTTCACAGTTAGATGCAGATAAAAATTATATTGAATTTGCAACCTGGTGGAGGTTAGTATAGATGGACTAATAGAACAAGTCCCACACACTGCTACAAGCCAAAATATTTTATCAGAGCTAGATGCAGATAAAAATTATATTGAATTTGCAACCTGGTGGAGATTAGTATAGATGGACTAATAGAACAAGTCCCACACACTGCTACAAGCCAAAATATTTTTTCAGAGCTAGATGCAGAAAAAAATTATATTGAATTTGCAACCTGGTGGAGGTTAGTATAGATGGACTATTAGAACAAGTCCCACACACTGCTACAAGCCGAAATATTTTTTCAGAGCTAGATGCAGAAAAAAATTATATTGAATTTGCAACCTGGTGGAGGTTAGTATGGATGGACTAATAGAACAAGACGCACACACTGCTACAAGCCAAAATATTTTTTCAGAGCTAGATGCAGAAAAAAATTATATTGAATTTGCAACCTGGTGGAGATTAGTATAGATGGACTAGTAGAACAAGTCCCACACACTGCTATTAGCCAAAATATTTTTTCAGAGATAGATGCAGAAAAAATTTATATTGAATTTGCAACCTGGTGGAGGTTAGTATAGATGGACTAATAGAACAAGTCCCACACATTGCTACAAGCCAAAATATTTTTTGAGAGCTAGATGCAGAAAAAAAATATATTGAATTTGCAACCTGGTGGAGGTTAGTATAGATGGACTAATAGAACAAGTCCCACACACTGCTACAAGACGAAATATTTTTTCAGAGCTAGATGCAGAAAAAAATTATATTGAATTTGCAACCTAGTGGAGGTTAGTATAGATGGATTAATAGAACAAGTCCCACACACTGCTACAAGCCGAAATATTTTTTCAGAGCTAGATGCAGAAAAAAATTATATTGAATTTGCAACCTGGTGGGGGTTAGTATAGATGGACTAATAGAACAAGTCCCACACACTGCTACAAGCCGAAATATTTTTTCAGAGCTGGATGTAGAAAAAAAATTATATTGAATTTGCAACCTGGTGGAGGTTAGTATAGATGGACTAATAGAACAAGTCCCACACACTGCTACAAGCCGAAATATTTTTTCAGAGCTAGATGCAGAAAATAATTATATTGAATTTGCAACCAGGTGGAGGTTAGTATAGATGGACTAATAGAACAAGTCCCACACATTGCTACAAGCCGAAATATTTTTTCAGAGCTAGATACAGAAAAAAATTATATTGAATTTGCAACCTTGTTGAGGTTAGTATAGATGGACTAATAGAACAAGTCCCACACACTGCTACAAGTCGAAATATTTTTTCAGTGCTAGATGCAGAAAAAAATTATATTGAATTTGCAACCTGGTGGAGGTTAGTATAGATGGACTAATAGAACAATTTCCACACACTGCTACAAGCTGAAATATTTTTTCAGAGCTAGATGCAGAAAAAAATTATATTGAATTTGCAACCTGGTGGAGGTTAGTATAGATGGAGTAATAGAACCAGTCCCACACACTGCTACAAGCCGAAATATTTTTTCAGAGCAAGATGCAGAAAAAAATTATATTGAATTTGCAACCTGGTGGAGGTTAGTATAGATGGACTAATAGAACAAGTCCCACACACTGCTACAAGCCAAAATATTTTTTCAGAGTTAGATGCAGATAAAAATTATATTGAATTTGCAACCTGGTGGAGGTTAGTATAGATGGACTAATAGAACAAGTCCCACACACTGCTACAAGCCAAAATATTTTATCAGAGCTAGATGCAGATTAAAATTATATTGAATTTGCAACCTGGTGGAGGTTAGTATAGATGGACTAATAGAACAAGTCCCACACACTGCTACAAGCCAAAATATTTTTTCAGAGCTAGATGCAGAAAAAAATTATATTGAATTTGCAACCTGGTGGAGGTTAGTATAGATGGACTATTAGAACAAGTCCCACACACTGCTACAAGCCGAAATATTTTTTCAGAGCTAGACGCAGAAAAAAATTATATTGAATTTGCAACCTGGTGGAGGTTAGTATGGATGGACTAATAGAACAAGACGCACACACTGCTACAAGCCGAAATATTTTTTCAGAGCTAGATGCAGAAAAAAATTATATTGAATTTGCAACCTGGTGGAGATTAGTATAGATGGACTAGTAGAACAAGTCCCACACACTGCTATTAGCCAAAATATTTTTTCAGAGATAGATGCAGAAAAAATTTATATTGAATTTGCAACCTGGTGGAGGTTAGTATAGATGGACTAATAGAACAAGTCCCACACATTGCTACAAGTCAAAATATTTTTTGAGAGCTAGATGCAGAAAAAAAATATATTGAATTTGCAACCTGGTGGAGGTTAGTATAGATGGACTAATAGAACAAGTCCCACACACTGCTACAAGACGAAATATTTTTTCAGAGCTAGATGCAGAAAAAAATTATATTGAATTTGCAACCTTGTGGAGGTTAGTATAGATGGACTAATAGAACAAGTCCCACACACTGCTACAATCCGAAATATTTTTTCAGAGCTGGATGCAGAAAAAAATTATATTGAATTTGCAACGTGGTGGAGGTTAGTATAGATGGACTAACAGAACAAGTTCCACACATTGCTACAAGCCAAAATATTTTTTCAGAGCTGGATGCAGAAAAAAATTATATTGAATTTGCAACCTGGTGGAGGTTAGTATAGATGGACTAATAGAAAAAGTCCCACACACTGCTACAAGCCGAAATATTTTTTCAGAGCTAGATGCAGAAAAAAATTATATTGAATTTTCAACCTGATGGAGGTTAGTATAGATGGACTAATAGAACACGTCCCACACACTGCTATAAGCCGAAATATTTTTTCAGAGCTAGATGCAGAAAAAAATTATATTGAATTTGCAACCTTGTGGAGGTTAGTATAGATGGACTAATAGAACAAGTCCCACACACTGCTATAATTCGAAATAGTTTTTCAGTCCTAGATGAAGATAAAAATTATATTGAATTTGCAACCTGGTGGAGGTTAGTATAGATGGACTAATAGAACATGTCCCACACACTGATACAAGCCGAAATATTTTTTCAGAGCTGGATGTAGAAAAAAATTATATTGAATTTGCAACCTGGTGGAGGTTAGTATAGATGGACTAACAGAACAAGTTCCACACACTGCTACAAGCCAAAATATTTTTTCAGAGCTGGATGCAGAAAAAAATTATATTGAATTTGCAACCTGGTGGAGGTTAGTATAGATGGACTAATAGAACAAGTCCCACACACTGCTACAAGCTGAATTATTTTTTCAGAGCTAGATGCAGAAAAAAATTATATTGAATTTGCAACCTGGTGGGGGTTAGTATAGATGGACTAATAGAACAAGTCCTACACACTACTACAAGCCGAAATATTTTTTCAGAGCTGGATGCAGAAAAAAAATTATATTGAATTTGCAACCTGGTGGAGGTTAGTATAGATGGACTAATAGAACAAGTCCCACAAACTGCTACAAGCCGAAATATTTTTTCAGAGCTAGATGCAGAAAAAAATTATATTGAATTTGCAACCTGGTGGTGGTTAGCATAGATGGAATAATAGAACAAGTCCCACACACTGCTACAAGCCAAAATATTTTTTCAGAGCTAGATGCAGAAAAAAATTATATTGAATTTGCAACCTTGTGGAGGTTAGTATAGATGGACTAATAGAACAAGTCCCATACACTGCTACAAGTCGAAATAGTTATTCAGTCCTAGATGCAGAAAAAATTTATATTGAATTTGCAACCTGGTGGATGTTAGTATAGATGGAATAATAGAACATGTCCCACACACTGCTACAAGCCGAAATATTTTTTCAGAGCTAGATGCAGAAAAAAATTATATTGAATTTGCAACCTGGTGGAGGTTAGAATAGATGGACTAATAGAACAAATCCCACACACTGCTACAAGCCGAAATATTTTTTCAGAGCTAGATGCAGAAAATAATTATATTGAATTTGCAACCTGGTGGAGGCTAGTATAGATGGACTAATAGAACAAGTCCCACACACTGCTACAAGCCGAAATATTTTTTAAGAGCTAGATGCAGAAAAAAATTATATTGAATTTGCAACCTTGTGGAGGTTAGTATAGATGGACTAATAGAACAAGTCCCACACACTGCTACAAGTCGAAATATTTTTTCAGTGCTAGATGCAGAAAAAAATTATATTGAATTTGCAACCTGGTGGAGGTTAGTATAGATGGACGAATAGAACAAGTCCCACACACTGACACAAGCCGAAATATTTTTTCAGAGCTAGATGCAGAAAACAATTATATTGAATTTGCAACCTGGTGGAGGTTAGTATAGATGGACTAATAGAACAAGTTCCACACACTGCTACAAGCTGAAATATTTTTTCAGAGCTAGATGCAGAAAAAAATTATATTAAATTTGCAACCTATTGGAGGTTAGTATAGATGAACTAATAGAACAAGTCCCACACACTGCTACAAGCCGAAATATTTTTTCAGAGCAAGATGCAGAAAAAAATTATATTGAATTTGCAACCTGGTGGAGGTTAGTATAGATGGACTAATAGAACAAGTCCCACACACTGCTACAAGCTGAAATATTTTTTCAGAGCTAGATGCAGATAAAAATTATATTGAATTTGCAACCTGGTGGAGGTTAGTATAGATGGACTAATACAACAAGTCCCACACACTGCTACAAGCCAAAATATTTTATCAGAGCTAGATGCAGATAAAAATTATATTGAATTTGCAACCAGGTGGAGGTTAGTATAGATGGACTAATAGAACAAGTCCCACACACTGCTGCAAGCCGAAATATTTTTTCAGAACTAGATGCAGAAAAAAATTATATTGAATTTGCAACCTGGTGGAGGTTAGTATAGATGGACTAATAGAACAAGACGCACACACTGCTAAAAGCCAAAATATTTTTTCAGAGCTAGATGCAGAAAAAAATTATATTGAATTTGCAACCTGGTGGAGATTAGTATAGATGGACTAGTAGAACAAGTCCCACACACTGCTATTAGCCAAAATATTTTTTCAGAGATAGATGCAGAAAAAAATTATATTGAATTTGCAACCTGGTGGAGGTTAGTATAGATGGAATAATAGAACAAGTTCCACACATTGCTGCAAGCCAAAATATTTTTTGAGAGCTAGATGCAGAAAAAAAATATATTGAATTTGCAACCTGGTGGAGGTTAGTATAGATGGACTAATAGAACACGTCCCACACACTGCTACAAGATGAAATATTTTTTCAGAGCTAGATGCAGAAAAAAATTATATTGAATTTGCAACCTGGTGGGGGTTAGTATAGATGGACGAATAGAACAAGTCCCACACACTGCTACAAGCCGAAATATTTTTTCAGAGCTAGATGCAGAAAAAAATTATATTGAATTTTCAACCTGGTGGAGGTTAGTATAGATGGACTAATAGAACAAGTCCCACACACTGCTACAAGCCGAAAAAATTTTTCAGAGCTAGATGCAGAAAAAAATTATATTGAATTTGCAACCTTGTGGAGGTTAGTATAGATGGACTAATAGAACAAGTCCCACACACTGCTACAAGTCGAAATAGTTTTTCAGTCCTAGATGCAAAAAAATTTATATTGAATTTGCAACCTGGTGGAGGTTAGTATAGATGGACTAATAGAACATGTCCCACACACTGCTACAAGCCGAAATATTTTTTCAGAGCTAGATGCAGAAAAAAATTATATTGAATTTGCAACCTGGTGGAGGTTAGTATAGATGGACTAATAGAACAAGTCCCACACACGGCTACAAGCCGAAATAATTTTTCAGAGCTAGATGCAGAAAATAATTATATTGAATTTGCAACCTGGTGGAGGTTAGTATAGATGGACTAATAGATCAAGTCCCACACACTGCTGCAAGCCAAAATATTTTTTCAGAGCTAGATGCAGAAAAAAATTATATTGAATTTGCAACCTTGTGGAGGTTAGTATAGATGGACAAATAGAACAAGTCCCACACACTGCTACAAGTCGAAATATTTTTTCAGTGCTAGATGCAGAAAAAAATTATATTGAATTTGCAACCTGGTGGAGGTTAGTATAGATGGACTAATAAAACAAGTCTCACACACTGCCACAAGCCGAAATATTTTTTCAGAGCTAGATGCAGAAAACAATTATATTGAATTTGCAACCTGGTGGAGGTTAGTATAGATGGACTAATAGAACAAGTCCCACACACTGCTACAAGCTGAATTATTTTTTCAGAGCTAGATGCAGAAAAAAATTATATTGAATTTGCAACCTGGTGGGGGTTTGTATAGATGGACTAATAGAACAATTCCCACACACTGCTACAAGCCGAAATATTTTTTCAGAGCTAGATGCAGAAAAAAATTATATTGAATTTGCAACCTTGTGGAGGTTAGTATAGATGGACTAATAGAACAAGTCCCACACACTGCTCCAAGTCGAAATATTTTTTCAGAGCTAGATGCAGAAAAAAATTATATTGAATTTGCAACCTGGTGGAGGTTAGTATAGATGGACTAATAGAACAAGTCCCACACACTGCCACAAGCCGAAATATTTTTTCAGAGCTAGATGCAGAAAACAATTATATTGAATTTGCAACCTGGTGGAGGTTAGTACAGATGGACTAATACAACAAGTTCCACACACTGCTACAAGCCGAAATATTTTTTCAGAGCTAGATGCAGATAAAAATTATATTGAATTTGCAACTTGGTGGAGGTTAGTATAGATGGACTAATAGAACAAGTCCCACACACTGCTACAAGAAGAAATATTTTTTCAGAGCTAGATGCAGAAAAAAAATATATTGAATTTGCAACCTGGTGGAGGTTAGTATAGATGGACTAATAGAACAAGTCCCACACACGGCTACAAGCCGAAATATTTTTTCAGAGCTAGATGCAGAAAATAATTATATTGAATTTGCAACCTGGTGGAGGTTAGTATAGATGGACTAATAGATCAAGTCCCACACACTGCTACAAGCCAAAATATTTTTTCAGAGCTAGATGCAGAAAAAAATTATATTGAATTTGCAACCTTGTGGAGGTTAGTATAGATGGACAAATAGAACAAGTCCCACACACTGCTACAAGTCGAAATATTTTTTCAGTGCTAGATGCAGAAAAAAATGATATTGAATTTGCAACCTGGTGGAGGTTAGTATAGATGGACTAATAGAACAAGTCCCACACACTGCCACAAGCCGAAATATTTTTTCAGAGCTAGATGCAGAAAACAATTATATTGAATTTGCAACCTGGTGGAGGTTAGTATAGATGGACTAATAGAACAAGTCCCACACACTGCTACAAGCTGAATTATTTTTTCAGAGCTAGATGTAGAAAAAAATTATATTGAATTTGCAACCTGGTGGGGGTTTGTATAGATGGACTAATAGAACAATTCCCACACACTGCTACAAGCCGAAATATTTTTTCAGAGCTGGATGCAGAAAAAAAATTATATCGAATTTGCAACCTGGTGGAGGTTAGTATAGATGGACTAATAGAACAAGTCCCACACACTGCTACAAGCCGAAATATTTTTTCAGAGCTAGATGCAGAAAAAAATTATATTGAATTTTCAACCTGGTGGAGGTTAGTATAGATGGACTAATAGAACAAGTCCCACACACTGCTACAAGCCGAAATATTTTTTCAGAGCTAGATGCAGAAAAAAATTATATTCAATTTGCAACCTTGTGGAGGTTAGTATAGATGGACTAATAGAACAAGTCCCACACACTGCTACAAATCGAAATAGTTGTTCAGTCCTAGATGCAGAAAAAATTTATATTGAATTTGCAACCTGGTGGAGGTTAGTATAGATGGACTAATAGAACATGTCCCACACACTGCTACAAGCCGAAATATTTTTTCAGAGCTAGATGCAGAAAATAATTATATTGAATTTGCAACCTGGTGGAGGTTAGTATAGATAGACTAATAGAACAAGTCCCACACACTGCTACAAGCCGAAATATTTTTTCAGAGCTAGATGCAGAAAAAAATTATATTGAATTTGCAACCTTGTTGAGGTTAGTATAGATGGACTAATAGAACAAGTCCCACACACTGCTCCAAGTCGAAATATTTTTTCAGTGCTAGATGCAGAAAAAAATTATATTGAATTTGCAACCTGGTGGAGGTTAGTATAGATGGACTAATAGAACAAGTCCCACACACTGCCACAAGCCGAAATATTTTTTCAGAGCTAGATGCAGAAAACAATTATATTGAATTTGCAACCTGGTGGAGGTTAGTACAGATGGACTAATACAACAAGTCCCACACACTGCTACAAGCCGAAATATTTTTTCAGAGCTAGATGCAGATAAAAATTATATTGAATTTGCAACTTGGTGGAGGTTAGTATAGATGGACTAATAGAACAAGTCCCACACACTGCTACAAGAAGAAATATTTTTTCAGAGCTAGATGCAGAAAAAAAATATATTGAATTTGCAACCTGGTGGAGGTTAGTATAGATGGACTAATAGAACAAGTCCCACACACTGCTACAAGCCAAAATATTTTTTCAGAGATAGATGTAGAATTTTTTTTTATAGAATTTGCAACCTGGTGGAGGTTAGTATAGATGGACTAATAGAACAAGTCCCACACACTGCTACAAGCCAAATTATTTTTTCAGACCTAGATGCAGAAAAAAAATATATTGAATTTGCAACCTGGTGGAGGTCAGTATAGATGGACTAATAGAACAAGTCCCACACACTGCTACAAGCCAAAATATTTTTTCAGAGATAGATGTAGAAAAAAATTATATTGAATTTGCAACCTGGTGGAGGTTAGTATAGATGGACTAATAGAACAAGGCCCACACACTGCTACAAGCCGAAATATTTTTTCAGAGTTAGATGCAGATAAAAATTATATTGAATTTGCAACCTGGTGGAGGTTAGTACAGATGGACTAATAGAACAAGTCCCACACACTGCTACAAGCCGAAATATTTTTTCAGAGTTAGATGCAGATAAAAATGATATTGAATTTGCAACATGGTGGAGGTTAGTATAGATGGACTAATAGAACAAGTCCCACACACTGCTACAAGCCGAAATATTTTTTCAGAGCTAGATGCAGAAAATAATTATATTGAATTTGCAACCTGGTGGAGGTTAGTATAGATGGACGAATAGAACAAGTCCCACACACTGCCACAAGCCGAAATATTTTTTCAGAGCTAGATGCAGAAAACAATTATCTTGAATTTGCAACCTGGTGGAGGTTAGTATAGATGGACTAATAGAACAAGTCACACACACTGCTACAAGTCGAAATATATTTTCAGTGCTAGATGCAGAAAAAAATTATATTGAATTTGCAACCTGGTGGAGGTTAGTATAGATGGACGAATAGAACAAGTCCCACACACTGCCACAAGCCGAAATATTTTTTCAGAGCTAGATACAGAAAACAATTATATTGAATTTGCAACCTGGTGGAGGTTAGTATAGATGGACTAATAGAACAAGTCCCATACACTGCTACAAGTCGAAATATTTTTTCAGTGCTAGATGCAGAAAAAAATTATATTGAATTTGCAACCTGGTGGAGGTTAGTATAGATGGACGAATAGAACAAGTCCCACACACTGCCACAAGCCTAAATATTTTTTCAGAGGTAGATGCAGAAAACAATTATATTGAATTTGCAACCTGGTGGAGGTTAGTATAGATGGACTAATAGAACAAGTTCCACACACTGCTACAAGCTGAAATATTTTTTCAGAGCTAGATGCAGAAAAAAATTATATTGAATTTGCAACCTAGTGGAGGTTAGTATAGATGGACTAATAGAACAAGTCCCACACACTGCTACAAGCCGAAATATTTTTTCAGAGCAAGATGCAGAAAAAAATTATATTGAATTTGCAACCTGGTGGAGGTTAGTATAGATGGACTAATAGAACAAGTCCCACATACTGCTACAAGCTGAAATATTTTTTCAGAGTTAGATGCAGATAAAAATTATATTGAATTTGCAACCTGGTGGAGGTTAGTATAGATGGACTAATAGAACAAGTCCCACACACTGCTACAAGCCAAAATATTTTATCAGAGCTAGATGCAGATAAAAATTATATTGAATTTGCAACCTGGTGGAGGTTAGTATAGATGGACTAATAGAACAAGTCCCACACACTGCTACAAGCCGAAATATTTTTTCAGAGCTAGATGCAGAAAAAAATTATATTGAATTTGCAACCTGGTGGAGGTTAGTATATATGGACTATTAGAACAAGTCCCACACACTGCTACAAGCCGAAATATTTTTTCAGAGCTAGATGCAGAAAAAAATTATATTGAATTTGCAACCTGGTGGAGGTTAGTATAGATGGACTAATAGAACAAGACGCACACACTGCTAAAAGCCGAAATATTTTTTCAGAGCTAGATGCAGAAAAAAATTATATTGAATTTGCAACCTGGTGGAGATTAGTATAGATGGACTAGTAGAATAAGTCCCACACACTGTTATTAGCCAAAATATTTTTTCAGAGATAGATGCAGAAAAAAATTATATTGAATTTGCAACCTGGTGGAGGTTAGTATAGATGGAATAATAGAACAAGTCCCACACATTGCTGCAAGCCAAAATATTTTTTGAGAGCTAGATGCAGAAAAAAAATATATTGAATTTGCAACCTGGTGGAGGTTAGTATAGATGGACTAATAGAACACGTCCCACACACTGCTACAAGCCGAAATATTTTTTCAGAGCTAGATGCAGAAAAAAATTATATTGAATTTGCAACGTGGTGTAGGTTAGTATAGATGGACTAACAGAACAAGTTCCGCACATTGCTACAAGCCAAAATATTTTTTCAGAGCTGGATGCAGAAAAAAATTATATTGAATTTGAAACCTTGTGGAGGTTAGTATAGATGGACTAATAGAAAAAGTCCCACACACTGCTAAAAGCTGAATTATTTTTTCAGAGCTAGATGCAGAAAAAAATTATATTGAATTTGCAACCTGGTGGGGGTTAGTATAGATGGACTAATAGAACAAGTCCCACACACTGCTACAAGCCGAAATATTTTTTCAGAGCTGGATGCAGAAAAAAAATTATATTGAATTTGCAACCTGGTGGAGGTTAGTATAGATGGACTAATAGAACAAGTCCCACACACTGCTACAAGCCGAAATATTTTTTCAGAGCTAGATGCAGAAAAAAATTATATTGAATTTTCAACCTGGTGGAGGTTAGTATAGATGGACTAATAGAACAAGTCCCACACACTGCTACAAGCCGAAATATTTTTTCAGAGCTAGATGCAGAAAAAAATTATATTGAATTTGCAACCTTGTGGAGGTTAGTATAGATGGACTAATAGAACAAGTCCCACACACTGCTACAAGTCAAAATAGTTTTTCAGTCCTAGATGCAAAAAAATTTATATTGAATTTGCAACCTGGTGGAGGATAGTATAGATGGACTAATAGAACATGTCCCACACACTGCTACAAGCCGAAATATTTTTTCAGAGCTAGATGCAGAAAAAAATTATATTGAATTTGCAACCTGGTGGAGGTTAGTATAGATGGACTAATAGAACAAGTCCCACACACGGCTACAAGCCGAAATATTTTTTCAGAGCTAGATGCAGAAAATAATTATATTGAATTTGCAACCTGGTGGAGGTTAGTATAGATGGACTAATAGATCAAGTCCCACACACTGCTACAAGCCAAAATATTTTTTCAGAGCTAGATGCAGAAAAAAATTATATTGAATTTGCAACCTTGTGGAGGTTAGTATAGATGGACAAATAGAACAAGTCCCACACACTGCTACAAGTCGAAATATTTTTTCAGTGCTAGATGCAGAAAAAAATTATATTGAATTTGCAACCTGGTGGAGGTTAGTATAGATGGACTAATAGATCAAGTCCCACACACTGCCACAAGCCGAAATATTTTTTCAGAGCTAGATGCAGAAACCAATTATATTGAATTTGCAACCTGGTGGAGGTTAGTAAAGATGGACTAATAGAACAAGTCCCACACACTGCTACAAGCTGAATTATTTTTTCAGAGCTAGATGCAGAAAAAAATTATATTGAATTTGCAACCTGGTGGGGGTTTGTATAGATGGACTAATAGAACAATTCCCACACACTGCTACAAGCCGAAATATTTTTTCAGAGCTGGATGCAGAAAAAAAATTATATTGAATTTGCAACCTGGTGGAGGTTAGTATAGATGGACTAATAGAACAAGTCCCACACACTGCTACAAGCCGAAATATTTTTTCAGAGCTAGATGCAGAAAAAAATTATATTGAATTTTCAACCTGGTGGAGGTTAGTATAGATGGACTAATAGAACAAGTCCCACACACTGCTACAAGCCGAAATATTTTTTCAGAGCTAGATGCAGAAAAAAATTATATTCAATTTGCAACCTTGTGGAGGTTAGTATAGATGGACTAATAGAACAAGTCCCACACACTGCTACAAATCGAAACAGTTTTTCAGTCCTAGATGCAGAAAAAATTTATATTGAATTTGCAACCTGGTGGAGGTTAGTATAGATGGACTAATAGAACAAGTCCCACACACTGCTACAAGCCGAAATATTTTTTCAGAGCTAGATGCAGATAAAAATTATATTGAATTTGCAACCTGATGGAGGTTAGTATAGATGGACTAATAGAACAAGTCCCACACACTGCTACAAGCCGAAATATTTTTTCAGAGATAGATGTAGAATTTTTTTTTATTGAATTTGCAACCTGGTGGAGGTTAGTATAGATGGACTAATAGAACAAGTCCCACACACTGCTACAAGCCAAATTATTTTTTCAGAACTAGATGCAGAAAAAAAAAATATTGAATTTGCAACCTGGTGGAGGTTAGTATAGATGGACTAATAGAACAAGTCCCACACACTGCTACAAGCCAAAATATTTTTTCAGAGATAGATGTAGAAAAAAATTATATTGAATTTGCAACCTGGTGGAGGTTAGTATAGATGGACTAATAGAACAAGGCCCACACACTGCTACAAGCCGAAATATTTTTTCAGAGTTAGATGCAGATAAAAATTATATTGAATTTGCAACCTGGTGGAGGTTAGTACAGATGGACTAATAGAACAAGTCCCACACACTGCTACAAAGCGAAATATTTTTTCAGAGCTAGAAGCAGATAAAAATGATATTGAATTTGCAACATGGTGGAGGTTAGTATAGATGGACTAATAGAACAAGTCCCACACACTGCTACAAGAAGAAATATTTTTTCAGAGCTAGATGCAGAAAAAAAATATATTGAATTTGCAACCTGGTGCAGGTTAGTATAGATGGACTAATAGAACAAGTCCCACACACTGCTACAAGCCGAAATATTTTTTCAGAGCTAGATGCAGAATTTTTTTTTATTGAATTTGCAACCTGGTGGAGGTTAGTATGGATGGACTAATAGAACAAATCCCACACACTGCTACAAGCCAAAATATTTTTTCAGAGCTAGATTCAGAAAAAAATTATATTGAATTTGCAACCTGATGGTGGTTAGTATAGATGGACTAATAGAACAAGTCCCACACACTGCTACAAGCCGAAATATTTTTTCAGAGCTAGATGCAGAAAAAAATGATATTGAATTTGCAACCTGGTGGAGGTTAGTAAAGATGGAATAATAGAACAAGTCCCACACACTGCTACAAGCCAAAATATTTTTTCAGAGCTGAATGCAGATAAAAATTATATTGAATTTGCAACCTGGTGGAGGTTAGTATAGATGGACAAATAGAACAAGTCCCACACACTGCTACAAGCCGAAATATTTTTTCAGAGATAGATGTAGAATTTATTTTTATTGAATTTGCAACCTGGTGGAGGTTAGTATAGATGGACTAATAGAAAAAGTCCCACACACTGCTACAAGCCAAAATATTTTTTTCAGAGCTAGATGCAGGAAAAAAATATATTGAATTTGCAACCTGGTGGAGGTTAGTATAGATGGACTAATAGAACAAGTCCCACAAACTGCTACAAGTAAAAATATTTTTTCAGAGCTAGATGTAGAATAAAATTATATTGAATTTGCAACCTGGTGGAGGTTAGTATAGATGGACTAATAGAACAAGTCCCACACACTGCTACAAGCCGAAATATTTTTTCAGAGCTAGGTGTAGAAAAAAATGATATTGAATTTGCAACCTGGTGGAGGTTAGTATAGATGGACTAATAGAACAAGTCCCACATACTGCTACAAGCTAAAATATTTTTTCAGAGTTAGATGCAGAAAAAAATTATATTGAATTTGCAACTTGGTGGAGTTTAGTATAGATGGACTAATAGAACAAGTCTCACACACTGCTACAAGCCGAAATATTTTTTCAGAGCTGGATGCAGAAAAAAATTATATTGAATTTACAACGTGGTGGAGGTTAGTATAGATGGAATAACAGAACAAGTCCCACACACTGCTACACGCCAAAATATTTTTTCAGAGCTGGATGCAGAAAAAAATTATATTGAATTTGCAACCTGGTGGAGGTTAGTATAGATGGACTAATAGAACAAGTCCCACACACTGCTACAAGACGAAATTTTTTTTTCAGAGCTAGATGCAGAAATAAATTATATTGAATTTGCAACCTGGTGGAGGTTAGTATAGATGGACTAATAGAACAAGTCCCACACACTGCTACAAGCCGAAATATTTTTTGAGAGCTAGATTCAGAAAAAAATTATATTGAATTTGCAACCTGGTGGAGGTTAGTATAGATGGACTAATAGAACAAGTCCCACACACTGCTACAAGCCGAAATATTTTTTCAAAGCTAGATGCAGAAAAAAATTATATTGAATTTGCAACCTGGTGGAGGTTAGTATAGATGGAATAATAGAACAAGTCCCACACACTGCTACAAGCCAAAATATTTTTTCAGAGCTAGATGCAGATAAAAATTATATTGAATTTGCAACCTGGTGGAGGTTAGTATAGATGGACTAATAGAACAAGTCCCACACACTGCTACAAGCCGAAATATTTTTTCAGAGATAGATGTAGAAAAAAATTATATTGAATTTGCAACCTGGTGGAGGTTAGTATAGATGGACTAATAGAACAAGTCCCACACACTGCTACAAGCTGAAATATTTTTTCAGTGCTAGCTGCAGAAAAAAATTATATTGAATTTGCAACCTGGTGGAGGTTAGTATAGATGGACTAATAGAACAAGTCCCACAAACTGCTACAAACCTAAATATTTTTTCAGAGCTAGATGCAGAAAAAAATTATATTGAATTTGCAACCTTGTGGAGGTTAGTATAGATGGACTAATAGAACAAGTCCCACACACTGCTACAAGCTGAAATATTATTTCAGAGCTAGATGCAGAAAAAAATTATTTTGAATTTGCAACCTGGTGGAGGTTAGTATAGATGGACTAATAACAACAAGTCCCACACACTGCTACAAGCCGAAATATTTTTTCAGAGCTAGGTGTAGAAAAAAATGATATTGAATTTGCAATCTGGTGGAGGTTAGTATAGATGGACTAATAGAACAAGTCCCACACACTGCTACAAGAAGAAATATTTTTTCAGAGCTAGATGCAGAAAAAAAATATATTGAATTTGCAACCTGGTGCAGGTTAGTATAGATGGACTAATAGAACAAGTCCCACACACTGCTACAAGCCGAACTATTTTTTCAGAGCTAGATGCAGAATTTTTTTTTATTGAATTTGCAACCTGGTGGAGGTTAGTATAGATGGACTAATAGAACAAGTCCCACACACTGCTACAAGCCAAAATATTTTTTCAGAGCTAGATGCAGAAAAAAATTATATTGAATTTGCAACCTGATGGTGGTTAGTATAGATGGACTAATAGAACAAGTCCCACACACTGCTACAAGCCGAAATATTTTTTCAGAGCTAGATGCAGAAAAAAATGATATTGAATTTGCAACCTGGTGGAGGTTAGTAAAGATGGAATAATAGAACAAGCCCCACACACTGCTACAAGCCGAAATATTTTTTCAGAGCTGGATGCAGATAAAAATTATATTGAATTTGCAACCTGGTGGAGGTTAGTATAGATGGACTAATAGAACAAGTCCCACACACTGCTACAAGCCGAAATATTTTTTCAGAGATAGATGTAGAATTTATTTTTATTGAATTTGCAACCTGGTGGAGGTTAGTATAGATGGACTAATAGAACAAGTCCCACAAACTGCTACAAGCCAAAATATTTTTTCAGAGCTAGATGTAGAATAAAATTATATTGAATTTGCAACCTGGTGGAGGTTAGTATAGATGGACTAATAGAACAAGTCCCACACACTGCTACAAGCCGAAATATTTTTTCAGAGCTAGGTGTAGAAAAAAATGATATTGAATTTGCAACCTGGTGGAGGATAGTATAGATGGACTAATAGAACAAGTCCCACATACTGCTACAAGCTAAAATATTTTTTCAGAGTTAGATGCAGAAAAAAATTATATTGAATTTGCAACCTGGTGGAGGTTAGTATAGATGAACTAATAGAACAAATCTCACACACTGCTACAAGCCGAAATATTTTTTCAGAGCTGGATGCAGAAAAAAATTATATTGAATTTTCAACGTGGTGGAGGTTAGTATAGATGGACTAGCAGAACAAGTCCCACACACTGCTACAAGCCAAAATATTTTTTCAAAGCTGGATGCAGAAAAAAATTATATTGAATTTGCAACCTGGTGGAGGTTAGTATAGATGGACTAATAGAACAAGTCCCACACACTGCTACAAGACGAAATATTTTTTCAGAGCTAGATGCAGAAAAAAATTATATTGAATTTGCAACCTGGTGGAGGTTAGTATAGATGGACTAATAGAACAAGTCCCACACACTGCTACAAGCTGAAATATTTTTTGAGAGCTAGATTCAGAAAAAAATTATATTGAATTTGCAACCTGGTGGAGGTTAGTATAGATGGACTAATAGAACAAGTCCCACACACTGCTACAAGCCGAAATATTTTTTCAAAGCTAGATGCAGAAAAAAATTATATTGAATTTGCAACCTGGTGGAGGTTAGTATAGATGGAATAATAGAACAAGTCCCACACACTGCTACAAGCCGAAATATTTTTTCAGAGCTAGATGTAGATAAAAATTATATTGAATTTGCAACCTGGTGGAGGTTAGTATAGATGGACTAATAGAACAAGTCCCACACACTGCTACAAGCCGAAATATTTTTTCAGAGATAGATGTAGAAAAAAATTATATTGAATTTGCAACCTGGTGGAGGTTAGTATAGATGGACTAATAGAACAAGTCCCACACACTGCTACAAGCTGAAATATTTTTTCAGTGCTAGATGCAGAAAAAAATTATATTGAATTTGCAACCTGGTGGAGGTTAGTATAGATGGACTAATAGAACAAGTCCCACAAACTGCTACAAACCTAAATATTTTTTCAGAGCTAGATGCAAGAAAAAATTATATTGAATTTGCAACCTTGTGGAGGTTAGTATAGATGGACTAATAGAACAAGTCCCACACACTGCTACAAGCTGAAATATTATTTCAGAGCTAGATGCAGAAAAAAAATATTTTGAATTTGCAACCTGGTGGAGGTTAGTATAGATGGACTAATAACAACAAGTCCCACACTCTGCTACAAGCCGAAATATTTTTTCAGAGCTAGGTGTAGAAAAAAATGATATTGAATTTGCAACCTGGTGGAGGTTAGTATAGATGGACTAATAGAACAAGTCCCACATACTGCTACAAGCTAAAATATTTTTTCAGAGTTAGATGCAGAAAAAAATTATATTGAATTTGCAACCTGGTGGAGGTTAGTATAGATGGACTAATAGAACAAGTCTCACACACTGCTACAAGCCGAAATATTTTTTCAGAGCTGGATGCAGAAAAAAATTATATTGAATTTACAACGTGGTGGAGGTTAGTATAGATGGACTAACAGAACAAGTCCCACACACTGCTACAAGCCAAAATATTTTTTCAGAGCTGGATGCAGAAAAAAATTATATTGAATTTGCAACCTGGTGGAGCTTAGTATAGATGGACTAATAGAACAAGTCCCACACACTGCTACAAGACGAAATATTTTTTCAGAGCTAGATGCAGAAAAAAATTATATTGAATTTGCAACCTGGTGGAGGTTAGTATAGATGGACTAATAGAACAAGTCCCACACACTGCTACAAGCCGAAATATATTTTTCAGAGCTAGATTCAGAAAAAAATTATATTGAATTTGCAACCTGGTGGAGGTTAGTATAGATGGACTAATAGAACAAGTCCCACACACTGCTACAAGCCGAAATATTTTTTCAAAGCTAGATGCTGAAAAAAATTATATTGAATTTGCAACCTGGTGGAGGTTAGTATAGATGGAATAATAGAACAAGTCCCACACACTGCTACAAGCCGAAATATTTTTTCAGAGCTAGATGCAGATAAAAATTATATTGAATTTGCAATCTGGTGGAGGTTAGTATAGATGGACTAATAGAACAAGTCCCACACACTGCTACAAGCCGAAATATTTTTTCAGAGATAGATGTAGAAAAAAAATATATTGAATTTGCAACCTGCTGGAGGTTAGTATAGATGGACTAATAGAACAAGTCCCACACACTGCTACAAGCCAAAATATTTTTTCAGTGCTAGATGCAGAAAAAAATTATATTGAATTTGCAACCTGGTGGAGGTTAGTATAGATGGACTAATAGAACAAGTCCCACACACTGCTACAAACCTAACTAATTTTTCAGAGTTAGATGCAGAAAAAAATTATATTGAATTTGCAACCTTGTGGAGGTTAGTATAGATGGACTAATAGAACAAGTCCCACACACTGCTACAGGCTGAAATATTATTTCAGAGCTAGATGCAGAAAAAAATTATTTTGAATTTGCAACCTGGTGGAGGTTTGTATAGATGGACTAATAGAACAAGTCCCACACACTTCTACAAGCCGAAATATTTTTTCAGAGCTAGATGCAGAAAAAAATTATATTGAATTTGCAACCTGGTGGAAGTTAGTGTAGATGGACTAATAGAACAAGTCCCACACACTGCTACAAACCAAAATATTTTTTCAGAGCGAGATGCAGAAAAAAATTATATTGAATTTGCAACCTGGTGGAGGTTAGTATAGATGGACTAATAGAACAAGTCCCACACACTGCTACAAGCTGAAATATTTTTTCAGAGCTGGATGCAGAAAAAAATTATATTGAATTTGCTACGTGGTGGAGGTTAGTATAGATGGACTAACAGAACACGTCCCACACACTGCTACAAGCCAAAATATTTTTTCAGAGCTGGATGCAGAAATAAATTATATTGAATTTGCAACCTTGTGGAGGTTAGTATAGATGGACTAATAGAACAAGTCCCACTCACTGCTACAAGCCAAAATATTTTTTCAGAGCTAGATGTAGAAAAAAATTATATTGAATTTGCAACCTTGTGGAGGTTAGTATAGATGGACTAATAGAACAAGTCCCAAACACTGCTACAAGCCGAAATATTTTTTCAGAGCTAGATGCAGAAAAAAATTATATTGAATTTGCAACCTGGTGGAGGTTAGTATAGATGGACTAATAGTACAAATCCCACACACTGCTACAAGCCGAAATATTTTTTCAGTGCTAGATGCATAAAAAAATTATATTGAATTTGCAACCTGGTGGAGGTTAGTATAGATGGACTAATAGAACAAGTCCCACACACTGCTACAAGCCGAAATATTTTTTCAGAGCTAGACGCAGATAAAATTTATATTGAAGTTGCAACCTGGTGGAGGTTAGTATAGATGGACTAATAGAACAAGTCCCACACACTGCTACAAGCCGAAATATTTTTTCAGAGCTAGATGTAGAATTTTTTTTTATTGAATTTGCAACCTGGTGGAGGTTAGTATAGATGGACTAATAGAACAAGTCCCACACACTGCTACAAGCCGAAATATTTTTTCAGAGCAAGATGCAGAAAAAAAATATATTGAATTTGCAACCTGGTGGAGGTTAGTATAGATGGACTAATAGAACAAGTCACACACACTGCTACAAGCCGAAATATTTTTTCAGAGCTAGATGCAGAAAAAAATTATATTGAATTTGCAAGCTGGTGGAGGTTAGTATAGATGGACTAATAGAAAAAGTCCCACACACTGCTACAGGCTGAAATATTTTTTCAGAGCTAGATGTAGAAAAAAATTATATATAATTTGCAACCTGGTGGAGGTTACTATAGATGGACTAATAGAACAAGTCCCACACACTGCTACAAGCCGAAATATTTTTTCAGAGCTAGATGCAGAAAAAAATTATATTGAATTTGCAACCTGGTGGAGGTTAGTATAGATGGACTAATAGAACAAGTCCCACACACTGCTACAAGCCGAAATATTTTTTCAGAGATAGATGCAGAAAAAAATTATATTGAATTTGCAACCTGGTGGAGGTTAGTATAGATGGACTAATAGAACAAGTCCCACACACTGCTACAAGCCAAAATATTTTTTCAGTGCTAGATGCAGAAAAAAATGATATTGAATTTGCAACCTGGTGGAGGTTAGTATAGATGGACTAATAGAACAAGTCCCACACACTGCTACAAACCTAACTAATTTTTCAGAGTTAGATGCAGAAAAAAATAATATTGAATTTGCAACCTTGTGGAGGTTAGTATAGATGGACTAATAGAACAAGTCCCACACACTGCTACAAGCTGAAATATTATTTCAGAGCTAGATGCAGAAAAAAATTATTTTGAATTTGCAACCTGGTGGAGGTTTGTATAGATGGACTAATAGAACAAGTCCCACACACTTTTACAAGCCGAAATATTTTTTCAGAGCTAGATGCAGAAAAAAATTATATTGAATTTGCAACCTGGTGGAAGTTAGTGTAGATGGACTAA
This sequence comes from Phyllobates terribilis, assembly GCF_046119375.1. NCBI lineage: Eukaryota > Metazoa > Chordata > Amphibia > Anura > Dendrobatidae > Phyllobates > Phyllobates terribilis. The sequence goes on along the minus strand of NW_027362768.1, from coordinate 241,311,675 downwards.
TAGAACAAGTCCCACACACTGCTACAAACCAAAATATTTTTTCAGAGCGAGATGCAGAAAAAAATTATATTGAATTTGCAACCTGGTGGAGGTTAGTATAGATGGACTAATAGAACAAGTCCCACACACTGCTACAAGCTGAAATATTTTTTCAGAGCTGGATGCAGAAAAAAATTATATTGAATTTGCTACGTGGTGGAGGTTAGTATAGATGGACTAACAGAACACGTCCCACACACTGCTACAAGCCAAAATATTTTTTCAGAGCTGGATGCAGAAATAAATTATATTGAATTTGCAACCTTGTGGAGGTTAGTATAGATGGACTAATAGAACAAGTCCCACACACTGCTACAAGCCGAATTATTCTTTCAGAGCTAGATGCAGAAAAAAATTATATTGAATTTGCAACCTGGTCGAGGTTAGTATAGATGGACTAATAACAACAAGTCCCACACACTGCTACAAGCCAAAATATTTTTTCAGAGCTAGATGCAGAAAAAAATTATATTGAATTTGCAACCTTGTGGAGGTTAGTATAGATGGACTAATAGAACAAGTCCCAAACACTGCTACAAGTCGAAATATTTTTTCAGTGCTAGATGCAGAAAATATTTATATTGAATTTGCAACCTGGTGGAGGTTAGTATAGATCGACTAATAGAACAAGTCCCACACACTGCTACAAGCCGAAATATTTTTTCAGAGCTAGATGCAGAAAAAAATTATATTGAATTTGCAACCTGGTGGAGGTTAGTATAGATGGACTAATAGTACAAATCCCACACACTGCTACAAGCCGAAATATTTTTTCAGTGCTAGATGCATAAAAAAATTATATTGAATTTGCAACCTGGTGGAGGTTAGTATAGATGGACTAATAGAACAAGTCCCACACACTGCTACAAGCCGAAATATTTTTTCAGAGCTAGACGCAGATAAAATTTATATTGAAGTTGCAACCTGGTGGAGGTTAGTATAGATGGACTAATAGAACAAGTCCCACACACTGCTACAAGCCGAAATATTTTTTCAGAGCTAGATGTAGAATTTTTTTTTATTGAATTTGCAACCTGGTGGAGGTTAGTATAGATGGACTAATAGAACAAGTCCCACACACTGCTACAAGCCGAAATATTTTTTCAGAGCAAGATCCAGAAAAAAAATATATTGAATTTGCAACCTGGTGGAGGTTAGTATAGATGGACTAATAGAACAAGTCCCACACACTGCTACAAGCCGAAATATTTTTTCAGAGCTAGATGCAGAAAAAAATTATATTGAATTTGCAAGCTGGTGGAGGTTAGTATAGATGGACTAATAGAACAAGTCCCACACACTGCTACAGGCTGAAATATTTTTTCAGAGCTAGATGTAGAAAAAAATTATATATAATTTGCAACCTGGTGGAGGTTACTATAGATGGACTAATAGAACAAGTCCCACACACTGCTACAAGCCGAAATATTTTTTCAGAGCTAGATGCAGAAAAAAATTATATTGAATTTGCAACCTGGTGGAGGTTAGTATAGATGGACTAATAGAACAAGTCCCACACACTGCTACAAGCCGAAATATTTTTTCAGAGATAGATGCAGAAAAAAATTATATTGAATTTGCAACCTGGTGGAGGTTAGTATAGATGGACTAATAGAACAAGTCCCACACACTGCTAAAAGCCGAAATATTTTTTCAGTGCTAGATGCAGACAAAAATTATATTGAATTTGCAACCTGGTGGAGGTTAGTATAGATGGACTAATAGAACAAGTCCCACACACTGCTACAAGCCGAAATATTTTTTCAGAGATAGATGCAGAAAAAAATTATATTGAATTTGCAACCTGGTGGAGGTTAGTATAGATGGACTAATAGAACAAGTCCCACACACTGCTACAAGCCGAAATATTTTTTCAGTGCTAGATGTAGACAAAAATTATATTGAATTTGCAACCTGGTGGAGGTTAGTATAGATGGACTAATAGAACAAGTCCCACACACTGCTACAAGCCGAAATATTTTTTCAGAGCTAGATGCAGAAAAAAATTATATTGAATTTGCAACCTGGTGGAGGTTAGTATAGATGGACTAATAGAACAAGTCCCACACACTGCTACAAGCTAAAATATTTTTTCAGAGCTTTATGCAGAAAAAAATTATATTGAATTTGCAACCTGGTGGAGGTTAGTATAGATGGACTAAAAGAACAAGTCCCACACACTGCTACAAGCCGAAATATTTTTTCAGAGCTGGATGCAGAAAAAAATTATATTGAATTTGCAACGTGGTGGAGGTTAGTATAGATGGACTAACAGAACAAGTCCCACACACTGCTACAAGCCAAAATATTTTTTCAGAGCTGGATTGAGAAAAAAATTATATTGAATTTGCAACCTGGTGGAGGTTAGTATAGATGGACTAATAGAACAAGTCCCACACACTGCTACAATCCAAAATATTTTTTCAGAGCTGGATGCAGAAAAAAATTATATTGAATTTGCAACCTGGTGGAGGTTAGTATAAATGGACTAATAGAACAAGTCCCACACACTACTACAAGCCGAAATATTTTTTCAGAGCTAGATGCAGAAAAAAATTATATTGAATTTGCAACCTGGTGTAGGTTAGTATAGATGGACTAATAGAACAAGTCCCACACACTGCTACAAGCCGAAATATTTTTTCAGAGCTAGGTGCAGTAAAAAATGATATTGAATTTGCAACCTGGTGGAGGTTAGTATAGATGGACTAACAGAGCAAGTCCCACACACTGCTACAAGCCAAAATATTTTTTCAGAGCTAGATGCACAAAAAAATTATATTGAATTTGCAACCTGGTGGAGGTTAGAATAGATGGACTAATAGAACAAGTCCCACACACTGCAACAGGCTGAAATATTTTTTCAGAGCTAGATGTAGAAAAAAATTATATTGAATTTGCAACCTGGTGGAGGTTACTATATATGGACTAATAGAACAAGTCCCACACTCTGCTACAAGCCGAAATATTTTTTCAGAGCTAGATGCAGAAAAAAATTATATTGAATTTGCAACCTGGTAGAGGTTAGTATAGATGGACTAATAAAACAAGTCCCACACACTGCTACAAGCCGAAATATTTTTTCAGAGCTAGATGCAGAAAAAAATTATATTGAATTTGCAACCTGGTGGAGGTTAGTATAGATGGACTAATAGAACAAGTCCCACACACTGCTCCAAGCATAAATATTTTTTCAGAGTTAGATGCAGATAAAAATTATATTGAATTTGCAACCTGGTGGAGGTTAGTATAGAAAGACTAACAGAACAAGTCCCACACACTGCTACAAGCCGAAATATTTTTTCAGAGCTAGATGCAGATAAAAATTATATTGAATTTGCAACCTGGTGGAGGTTAGTATAGATGGACTAATAGAACAAGTCCCACACACTGCTACATGCCAAAATATTTTTTCAGAGCTAGATGCAGAAAAAAATATATTGAATTTGCAACCTGGTGGAGGTTAGTATAGATGGACTAATAGAACAAGTCCCACACACTGCTACTAGCCGAAATATTTTTTCAGAGCTAGATGCAGAATAAAATTATATTGAATTTGCAACCTGGTGGAGGTTAGTATAGATGGACTAATAGAACAAGTCCCACACACTGCTACAAGCCGAAATATTTTTTCAGAGCTAGATGCAGAATAAAATTATATTGAATTTGCAACCTGGTGGAGGTTAGTATAGATGGACTAATAGAACAAGTCCCACACACTGCTACAAGCTAAAATATTTTTTCAGAGCTAGATGCAGAAAAAAATTATATTGAATTTGCAACCTGGTGGAGGTTAGTATAGATGGACTAAAAGAACAAGTCCCACACACTGCTACAAGCCGAAATATTTTTTCAGAGCTGGATGCAGAAAAAATTTATATTGAATTTGCAATGTGCTGGAGGTTAGTATAGATGGACTAACAGAACAAGTCCCACACACTGCTACAAGCCAAAATATTTTTTCAGAGCTGGATTGAGAAAAAAATTATATTGAATTTGCAACCTGGTGGAGGTTAGTATAGATGGACTAATAGAACAAGTCCCACACACTGCTACAAGCCAAAATATTTTTTCAGAGCTAGATGCAGAAAAAAATTATATTGAATTTGCAACCTGGTGGAGGTTAGTATAGATGGACTAATAGAACAAGTCCCACACACTGCTACAAGCCTAAATATTTTTTCAGAACTAGATGCAGAAAAAAATTATATTGAACTTGCAACCTTTTGGAGGTTAATGTAGATGGACTAATAGAACAAGTTCCACACACTGCTACAAGCCAAAATAGTTTTTCAGAGCTAGATGCAGAAAAAAAATATATTGAATTTGCAACCTGGTGGAGGTTAGTATAGACGGACTAATAGAACATGTCCCACACACTGCTAGAAGCCGAAATATTTTTTCAGAGCTAGATGCAGAATAAAATTATATTGAATTTGCAACCTGGTGGAGGTTAGTATAGATGGACTAATAGAACAAGTCCCACACACTGCTACAAGCCGAAATACTTTTTCAGAGCTGGATGCAGAAAAAAATTATATTGAATTTGCAACGTGGTAGAGGTTAGTATAGATGGACTAACAGAACAAGTCCCACACACTGCTACAGGCCAAAATATTTTTTCAGAGCTGGATTGAGAAAAAAATTATATTGAATTTGCAACCTGGTGGAGGTTAGTATAGATGGACTAATAGAACAAGTCCCACACACTGCTACAATCCAAAATATTTTTTCAGAGCTGGATTTAGAAAAAAATTATATTGAATTTGAAACCTGGTGGAGGTTAGTATAGATGGACTAATAGAACAAGTCCCACACACTGCTACACGCCGAAATATTTTTTCAGAGCTAGATGCAGAAAAAAATTATATTGAATTTGCAACCTGGTGTAGGTTAGTATAGATGGACTAATAGAACAAGTCCCACACACTGCTACAAGCCGAAATATTTTTTCAGAGCTAGGTGCAGTAAAAAATGATATTGAATTTGCAACCTGGTGGAGGTTAGTATAGATGGACTAACAGAGCAAGTCCCACACACTGCTACAAGCCAAAATATTTTTTCAGAGCTAGATGCACAAAAAAATTATATTGAATTTGCAACCTGGTGGAGGTTAGAATAGATGGACTAATAGAACAAGTCCCACACACTGCAACAGGCTGAAATATTTTTTCAGAGCTAGATGTAGAAAAAAATTATATTGAATTTGCAACCTGGTGGAGGTTACTATATATGGACTAATAGAACAAGTCCCACACTCTGCTACAAGCCGAAATATTTTTTCAGAGCTAGATGCAGAAAAAAATTATATTGAATTTGCAACCTGGTAGAGGTTAGTATAGATGGACTAATAAAACAAGTCCCACACACTGCTACAAGCCGAAATATTTTTTCAGAGCTAGATGCAGAAAAAAATTATATTGAATTTGCAACCTGGTGGAGGTTAGTATAGATGGACTAATAGAACAAGTCCCACACACTGCTCCAAGCATAAATATTTTTTCAGAGTTAGATGCAGATAAAAATTATATTGAATTTGCAACCTGGTGGAGGTTAGTATAGAAAGACTAACAGAACAAGTCCCACACACTGCTACAAGCCGAAATATTTTTTCAGAGCTAGATGCAGATAAAAATTATATTGAATTTGCAACCTGGTGGAGGTTAGTATAGATGGACTAATAGAACAAGTCCCACACACTGCTACATGCCAAAATATTTTTTCAGAGCTAGATGCAGAAAAAAATATATTGAATTTGCAACCTGGTGGAGGTTAGTATAGATGGACTAATAGAACAAGTCCCACACACTGCTACTAGCCGAAATATTTTTTCAGAGCTAGATGCAGAATAAAATTATATTGAATTTGCAACCTGGTGGAGGTTAGTATAGATGGACTAATAGAACAAGTCCCACACACTGCTACAAGCCGAAATATTTTTTCAGAGCTAGATGCAGAATAAAATTATATTGAATTTGCAACCTGGTGGAGGTTAGTATAGATGGACTAATAGAACAAGTCCCACACACTGCTACAAGCTAAAATATTTTTTCAGAGCTAGATGCAGAAAAAAATTATATTGAATTTGCAACCTGGTGGAGGTTAGTATAGATGGACTAAAAGAACAAGTCCCACACACTGCTACAAGCCGAAATATTTTTTCAGAGCTGGATGCAGAAAAAATTTATATTGAATTTGCAATGTGCTGGAGGTTAGTATAGATGGACTAACAGAACAAGTCCCACACACTGCTACAAGCCAAAATATTTTTTCAGAGCTGGATTGAGAAAAAAATTATATTGAATTTGCAACCTGGTGGAGGTTAGTATAGATGGACTAATAGAACAAGTCCCACACACTGCTACAAGCCAAAATATTTTTTCAGAGCTAGATGCAGAAAAAAATTATATTGAATTTGCAACCTGGTGGAGGTTAGTATAGATGGACTAATAGAACAAGTCCCACACACTGCTACAAGCCTAAATATTTTTTCAGAACTAGATGCAGAAAAAAATTATATTGAACTTGCAACCTTTTGGAGGTTAATGTAGATGGACTAATAGAACAAGTTCCACACACTGCTACAAGCCAAAATAGTTTTTCAGAGCTAGATGCAGAAAAAAAATATATTGAATTTGCAACCTGGTGGAGGTTAGTATAGACGGACTAATAGAACATGTCCCACACACTGCTAGAAGCCGAAATATTTTTTCAGAGCTAGATGCAGAATAAAATTATATTGAATTTGCAACCTGGTGGAGGTTAGTATAGATGGACTAATAGAACAAGTCCCACACACTGCTACAAGCCGAAATACTTTTTCAGAGCTGGATGCAGAAAAAAATTATATTGAATTTGCAACGTGGTAGAGGTTAGTATAGATGGACTAACAGAACAAGTCCCACACACTGCTACAGGCCAAAATATTTTTTCAGAGCTGGATTGAGAAAAAAATTATATTGAATTTGCAACCTGGTGGAGGTTAGTATAGATGGACTAATAGAACAAGTCCCACACACTGCTACAATCCAAAATATTTTTTCAGAGCTGGATTTAGAAAAAAATTATATTGAATTTGAAACCTGGTGGAGGTTAGTATAGATGGACTAATAGAACAAGTCCCACACACTGCTACACGCCGAAATATTTTTTCAGAGCTAGATGCAGAAAAAAATTATATTGAATTTGCAACCTGGTGTAGGTTAGTATAGATGGACTAATAGAACAAGTCCCACACACTGCTACAAGCCGAAATATTTTTTCAGAGCTAGGTGCAGTAAAAAATGATATTGAGTTTGCAACCTGGTGGAGGTTAGTATAGATGGACTAATAGAGCAAGTCCCACACACTGCTACAAGCCAAAATATTTTTTCAGAGCTAGATGCACAAAAAAATTATATTGAATTTGCAACCTGGTGGAGGTTAGTATAGATGGACTAATAGAACAAGTCCCACACACTGCTACAGGCTGAAATATTTTTTCAGAGCTAGATGTAGAAAAAAATTATATTGAATTTGCAACCTGGTGGAGGTTACTATATATGGACTAATAGAACAAGTCCCACACACTGCTACAAGCCGAAATATTTTTTCAGAGCTAGATGCAGAAAAAAATTATATTGAATTTGCAACCTGGTAGAGGTTAGTATAGATGGACTAATAGAACAAGTCCCACACACTGCTACAAGCCGAAATATTTTTTCAGAGCTAGATGCAGAAAAAAATTATATTGAATTTGCAACCTGGTGGAGGTTAGTATAGATGGACTAATAGAACAAGTCCCACACACTGATCCAAGCATAAATATTTTTTCAGAGTTAGATGCAGATAAAAATTATATTGAATTTGCAACCTGGTGGAGGTTAGTATAGGTGGACTAACAGAACAAGTCCCACACACTGCTACAAGCCAAAATATTTTTTCAGAGCTAGATGCAGATAAAAATTATATTGAATTTGCAACCTGGTGGAGGTTAGTATAGGTGTACTAATAGAACAAGTCCCACACACTGCTACAAGCCAAAATATTTTTTCAGAGCTAGATGCACAAAAAAATTATATTGAATTTGCAACCTGGTGGAGGTTAGAATAGATGGACTAATAGAACAAGTCCCACACACTGCAACAGGCTGAAATATTTTTTCAGAGCTAGATGTAGAAAAAAATTATATTGAATTTGCAACCTGGTGGAGGTTACTATATATGGACTAATAGAACAAGTCCCACACACTGCTACAAGCCGAAATATTTTTTCAGAGCTAGATGCAGAAAAAAATTATATTGAATTTGCAACCTGGTAGAGGTTAGTATAGATGGACTAATATAACAAGTCCCACACACTGCTACAAGCCGAAATATTTTTTCAGAGCTAGATGCAGAAAAAAATTATATTGAATTTGCAACCTGGTGGAGGTTAGTATAGATGGACTAATAGAACAAGTCCCACACACTGCTCCAAGCATAAATATTTTTTCAGAGTTAGATGCAGATAAAAATTATATTGAATTTGCAACCTGGTGGAGGTTAGTATAGAAAGACTAACAGAACAAGTCCCACACACTGCTACAAGCCGAAATATTTTTTCAGAGCTAGATGCAGATAAAAATTATATTGAATTTGCAACCTGGTGGAGGTTAGTATAGATGGACTAATAGAACAAGTCCCACACACTGCTACATGCCAAAATATTTTTTCAGAGCTAGATGCAGAAAAAAATATATTGAATTTGCAACCTGGTGGAGGTTAGTATAGATGGACTAATAGAACAAGTCCCACACACTGCTACTAGCCGAAATATTTTTTCAGAGCTAGATGCAGAATAAAATTATATTGAATTTGCAACCTGGTGGAGGTTAGTATAGATGGACTAATAGAACAAGTCCCACACACTGCTACAAGCCGAAATATTTTTTCAGAGCTAGATGCAGAATAAAATTATATTGAATTTGCAACCTGGTGGAGGTTAGTATAGATGGACTAATAGAACAAGTCCCACACACTGCTACAAGCTAAAATATTTTTTCAGAGCTAGATGCAGAAAAAAATTATATTGAATTTGCAACCTGGTGGAGGTTAGTATAGATGGACTAAAAGAACAAGTCCCACACACTGCTACAAGCCGAAATATTTTTTCAGAGCTGGATGCAGAAAAAATTTATATTGAATTTGCAATGTGCTGGAGGTTAGTATAGATGGACTAACAGAACAAGTCCCACACACTGCTACAAGCCAAAATATTTTTTCAGAGCTGGATTGAGAAAAAAATTATATTGAATTTGCAACCTGGTGGAGGTTAGTATAGATGGACTAATAGAACAAGTCCCACACACTGCTACAAGCCAAAATATTTTTTCAGAGCTAGATGCAGAAAAAAATTATATTGAATTTGCAACCTGGTGGAGGTTAGTATAGATGGACTAATAGAACAAGTCCCACACACTGCTACAAGCCGAAATATTTTTTCAGAACTAGATGCAGAAAAAAATTATATTGAACTTGCAACCTTTTGGAGGTTAATGTAGATGGACTAATAGAACAAGTTCCACACACTGCTACAAGCCAAAATAGTTTTTCAGAGCTAGATGCAGAAAAAAAATATATTGAATTTGCAACCTGGTGGAGGTTAGTATAGACGGACTAATAGAACATGTCCCACACACTGCTACAAGCCGAAATATTTTTTCAGAGCTAGATGCAGAATAAAATTATATTGAATTTGCAACCTGGTGGAGGTTAGTATAGATGGACTAACAGAACAAGTCCCACACACTGCTACAAGCCGAAATATTTCTTCAGAGCTAGATGCAGATAAAAATTATATTGAATTTGCAACCTGGTGGAGGTTAGTATAGATGGACTAATAGAACAAGTCCCACACACTGCTACAAGCCAAAATATTTTTTCAGAGCTAGATGTAGAATTTTTTTTTATTGAATTTGCAACCTGGTGGAGGTTAGTATAGATGGACTAATAGAACAAGTCCCACACACTGCTACAAGCCGAAATATTTTTTCAGAGCTAGATGCAGAAAAAAAATATATTGAATTTACAACGTGGTGGAGGTTAGTATAGATGGACTAATAGAACAAGTCCCACACACTGCTACAAGCGGAAATATTTTTTCAGAGCTAGATGCAGAATAAAATTATATTGAATTTGCAACCTGGTGGAGGTTAGTATAGATGGACTAATAGAACAAATCCCACACACTGCTACAAGCCGAAATATTTTTTCAGAGCTAGGTTCAGAAAAAAATGATATTGATTTTGCAACCTGGTGGAGGCTAGTATAGATGGACTAATAGAACAAGTCCCACACACTGCTACAAGCTAAAATACTTTTTCAGAACTAGATGCAGAAAAAAATTATATTGAATTTGCAACCTGGTGGAGGTTAGTACAGATGGACTAATAGAACAAGTCCCACACACTGCTACCAGCCGAAACATTTTTTCAGAGCTGGATGCAGAAAAAAATGATATTGAATTTGCAACCTGGTGGAGGTTAGTATAGATGGACTAACAGAACAAGTCCCACACACTGCTACAAGCCGAAATATTTTTTCATAGCTAGATGCAGAAAAAAAATATATTGAATTTACAACGTGGTGGAGGTTAGTATAGATGGACTAATAGAACAAATCCCACAAACTGCTACAAGCCGAAATATTTTTTCAGAGCTAGGTTCAGAAAAAAATGATATTGATTTTGCAACCTGGTGGAGGTTAGTATAGATGGACTAATAGAACAAGTCCCACACACTGCTACAAGCTAAAATACTTTTTCAGAACTAGATGCAGAAAAAAATTATATTGAATTTGCAACCTGGTGGAGGTTAGTACAGATGGACTAATAGAACAAGTTCCACACACTGCTACCAGCCGAAACATTTTTTCAGAGCTGGATGCAGAAAAAAATGATATTGAATTTGCAACCTGGTGGAGGTTAGTATAGATGGACTAACAGAAAAAGTCCCACACACTGCTACAAGCCAAAATATTTTTTCAGAGCTGGATGCAGAAAAAAATTATATTGAATTTGCAACCTGGTGGAGGTTAGTATAGATGGACTAATAGAACAAGTCCCACACACTGCTACAAGCCGAATTATTTTTTCAGAGCTAGATGCAGAAAAAAATTATATTGAATTTGCAACCTGGTGGAGGTTAGTATAGATGGACTAATAGAACAAGTCCCATACACTGCTAGAAGCCGAAATTTTTTTTCAGAGTTAGATGCAGAAAAATTATATTGAATTTGCACCCTGGTGGAGGTTAGTATAGATGAATAAATAGAATAAGTCCCACACACTGCTACAAGCTGAAATATTTTTTCAGAGCTAGATGCAGAAAAAAATTATATTGAATTTGCAACCTGGTGGAGGTTAGTATAGAAGGACTAATAGAACAAGTCCCACACACTGCTACAAGCCGAAATATTTTTTCAGAGCTAGATGCAGAAAAAAATTATATTGAATTTGCTACCTGGCGGAGGTTAGTGTAGATGGACTAATAGAACAAGTCCCACACACTGTTACAAGACAAAATATTTTTTCAGAGCTAGATGCAGAAAAAAATTATATTAAATTTGCAACCTGGTGTAGGTTAGTATAGATGGACTAATAGAACAAGTCCCACACACTGCTACAAGCCAAAATATTTTTTCAGATTTAGATGCAGATAAAAATTATATTGAATTTGCAACCTGGTGGAGGTCGGTATAGATGTACTAATAGATCAAGTACCACACACTGCTACAAGCCGAAATATTTTTTCAGAGCTAGATGTAGAAATATTTTTTATTGAATTTGCAACCTGGTGGAGGTTAGTATAGATGGACTAATAGAACACATCCCACACACTGCTACAAGCCTAAATATTTTTTCAGAGCTAGATGCAGAAAAAAAATATATTGAATTTGCAACCTGGTGGAGGTTAGTATAGATGGACTAATAGAACAAGTCCCACACACTGCTACAAGCCGAAATATTTTTTCAGAGCTAGGTGCAGAAAAAAATGATATTGAATTTGCAACCTGGTGGAGGTTAGTATAGATGGACTAATAGAACAAGTCCCACACACTGCTACAAGCCAAAATATTTTTTCAGAGCTAGATGTAGAAATTTTTTTTATTGAATTTGCAACCCGGTGGAGGTTAGTATAGATGGACTAATAGAACAAGTCCCACACACTGCTACAAGCCGAAATATTTTTTCAGAGCTAGATGTAGAAAAAATTATATTGAATTTGCAACCTGGTGGAGGTTACTATAGATGTACTAATAGAACAAGTCCCACACACTGCTACAAGCCAAAATATTTTTTAAGAGCTAGATGCAGAAAAAAATTATATTGAATTTGCAACCTGGTGGAGGTTAGTACAGATGGACTAATAGAACAATTCCCACACACTGCTACAAGCCAAAATATTTTTTCAGAGCTAGATGCAGAAAAAAATTATATTGAATTTGCAACCTGGTGGAGGTTAGTACATATGGACTAATAGAACAAGTCCCACACACTGCTACAAGCCAAAATATTTTTTCAGAGTTAGCTGCAGATAAAAATTATATTGAATTTGCAACCTGGTGGAGGTTAGTATAGATGGACTAATAGAACAAGTCCCACACACTGCTACAAGCCAAAATATTTTTTCAGAGCTAGATGTAGAATTTTTTTTTATTGAATTTGCAACCTGGTGGAGGTTAGTATAGATGGACTAATAGAACAAGTCCCACACACTGCTACAAGCCGAAATATTTTTTCAGAGCTAGATGCAGAAAAAAAATATATTGAATTTACAACGTGGTGGAGGTTAGTATAGATGGACTAATAGAACAAGTCCCACACACTGCTACAAGCGGAAATATTTTTTCAGAGCTAGATGCAGAATAAAATTATATTGAATTTGCAACCTGGTGGAGGTTAGTATAGATGGACTAATAGAACAAATCCCACACACTGCTACAAGCCGAAATATTTTTTCAGAGCTAGGTTCAGAAAAAAATGATATTGATTTTGCAACCTGGTGGAGGCTAGTATAGATGGACTAATAGAACAAGTCCCTCACACTGCTACAAGCCGAAATATTTTTTCAGAGGTGGATGCAGAAAAAAATTATATTGAATTTGCAACGTGGTGGAGGTTAGTATAGATGGAGTAACAGAACAAGTACCACACACTGCTACAAGCCAAAATATTTTTTCAGAGCTGGATGCAGAAAAAAATGATATTGAATTTGCAACCTGGTGGAGGTTAGTATATATGGACTAATAGAACAAGTCCCACACACTGCTAGAAGCCGAATTATTTTTTCAGAGCTAGATGCAGATAAAAATTATATTGAATTTGCAACTTGGTGGAGGTCGGTATAGATGGACTAATAGATCAAGTACCACACACTGCTACAAGCCGAAATATTTTTTCAGAGCTAGATGTAGAAATTTTTTTTATTGAATTTGCAACCTGGTGGAGGTTAGTATAGATGGACTAATAGAACACGTCCCACACACTGCTACAAGCCGAAATATTTTTTCGGAGCTAGATGCAGAAAAAAAATATATTGAATTTGCATCCTGGTGGAGGTTAGTATAGATGGACTAATAGAACAAGTCCCACACACTGCTACAAGCCGAAATATTTTTTCAGAGCTAGATGCAGAATAAAATTATATTGAATTTGCAACCTGGTGGAGGTTAGTATAGATGGACTAATAGAACAAGTCCCACACACTGCTACAAGCCGAAATATTTTTTCAGAGCTAGGTGCAGAAAAAAATGATATTGAATTTGCAACCTGGTGGAGGTTAGTATAAATGGACTAATAGAACAAGTCCCACACACTGCTACAAGCTAAAATATTTTTTCAGAGCTAGATGCAGAAAAAATTGATCTTGAATTTGCAACCTGGTGGAGGTTAGTATAGATGGACTAATAGAACAAGTCCCACACACTGCTACAAGCCGAAATATTTTTTCAGAGGTGGATGCAAAAAAAAATTATATTGAATTTGCAACGTGGTGGAGGTTAGTATAGATGGACTAACAGAACAAGTACCACACACTGCTACAAGCCAAAATATTTTTTCAGAGCTGGATGCAGAAAAAATTGATATTGAATTTGCAACCTGGTGGAGGTTAGTATAGATGGACTAATAGAACAAGTCCCACACACTGCTACAAGCCAAAATATTTTTTCAGAGCTAGATGTAGAATTTTTTTTTATTGAATTTGCAACCTGGTGGAGGTTAGTATAGATGGACTAATAGAACAAGTCCCACACACTGCTACAAGCCGAAATATTTTTTCAGAGCTAGATGCAGAAAAAAAATATATTGAATTTACAACGTGGTGGAGGTTAGTATAGATGGACTAATAGAACAAGTCCCACACACTGCTACAAGCGGAAATATTTTTTCAGAGCTAGATGCAGAATAAAATTATATTGAATTTGCAACCTGGTGGAGGTTAGTATAGATGGACTAATAGAAGAAATCCCACACACTGCTACAAGCCGAAATATTTTTTCAGAGCTAGGTTCAGAAAAAAATGATATTGATTTTGCAACCTGGTGGAGGTTAGTATAGATCGACTAATAGAACAAGTCCCACACACTGCTACAAGCTAAAAGACTTTTTCAGAACTAGATGCAGAAAAAAATTATATTGAATTTGCAACCTGGTGGAGGTTAGTACAGATGGACTAATAGAACAAGTCCCACACACTGCTACCAGCCGAAACATTTTTTCAGAGCTGGATGCAGAAAAAAATGATATTGAATTTGCAACCTGGTGGAGGTTAGTATAGATGGACTAACAGAACAAGTCCCACACACTGCTTCAAGCCAAAATATTTTTTCAGAGCTGGATGCAGAAAAAAATTATATTGAATTTGCAACCTGGTGGAGGTTAGTATAGATGGACTAATAGAACAAGTCCCACACACTGCTACAAGCCGAATTATTTTTTCAGAGCTAGATGCAGAAAAAAATTATATTGAATTTGCAACCTGGTGGAGGTTAGTATAGATGGACTAATAGAACAAGTCCCATACACTGCTAGAAGCCGAAATATTTTTTCAGAGTTAGATGCAGAAAAATTATATTGAATTTGCACCCTGGTGGAGGTTAGTATAGATGAACAAATAGAACAAGTCCCACACACTGCTACAAGCTGAAATATTTTTTCAGAGCTAGATGCAGAAAAAAATTATATTGAATTTGCAACCTGGTGGTGGTTAGTATAGAAGGACTAATAGAACAAGTCCCACACACTGCTACAAGCCGAAATATTTTTTCAGAGCTAGATGCAGAAAAAAATTATATTGAATTTGCAACCTGGCGGAGGTTAGTGTAGATGGACAAATAGAACAAGTCCCACACACTGTTACAAGACAAAATATTTTTTCAGAGCTAGATGCAGAAAAAAATTATATTAAATTTGCAACCTGGTGGAGGTTAGTATAGATGGACTAATAGAACAAGTCCCACACACTGCTACAAGCCAAAATATTTTTTCAGAGCTAGATGTAGAAATTTTTTTTATTGAATTTGCAACCTGGTGGAGGTTAGTATAGATGGAATAATAGAACACGTCCCACACACTGCTACAAGCCGAAATATTTTTTCAGAGCTAGATGCAGAAAAAAAATATATTGAATTTGCAACCTGGTGGAGGTTAGTATAGATGGACTAATAGAACAAGTCCCACACACTGCTACAAGCCGAAATATTTTTTCAGAGCTAGGTGCAGAAAAAAATGATATTGAATTTGCAACCTGGTGGAGGTTAGTATAGATGGACTAATAGAACAAGTCCAACACACTGCTACAAGCTAAAATATTTTTTCAGAGCTAGATGCAGAAAAAAATGATCTTGAATTTGCAACCTGGTGGAGGTTAGTATAGATGGACTAATAGAACAAGTCCCACACACTGCTACAAGCCGAAATATTTTTTCAGAGGTGGATGCAGAAAAAAATTATATTGAATTTGCAACGTGGTGGAGGTTAGTATAGATGGACTAACAGAACAAGTACCACACACTGCTACAAGCCAAAATATTTTTTCAGAGCTGGATGCAGAAAAAAATGATATTGAATTTGCAACCTGGTGGAGGTTAGTATAGATGGACTAATAGAACAAGTCCCACACACTGCTAGAAGCCGAATTATTTTTTCAGAGCTAGATGCAGATAAAAATTATATTGAATTTGCAACCTGGTGGAGGTCGGTATAGATGGACTAATAGATCAAGTACCACACACTGCTACAAGCCGAAATATTTTTTCAGAGCTAGATGTAGAAATTTTTTTTATTGAATTTGCAACCTGGTGGAGGTTAGTATAGATGGACTAATAGAACACGTCCCACACACTGCTACAAGCCGAAATATTTTTTCGGAGCTAGATGCAGAAAAAAAATATATTGAATTTGCAACCTGGTGGAGGTTAGTATAGATGGACTAATAGAACAAGTCCCACACACTGCTACAAGCCGAAATATTTTTTCAGAGCTAGATGCAGAATAAAATTATATTGAATTTGCAACCTGGTGGAGGTTAGTATAGATGGACTAATAGAACAAGTCCCACACACTGCTACAAGCCGAAATATTTTTTCAGAGCTAGGTGCAGAAAAAAATGATATTGAATTTGCAACCTGGTGGAGGTTAGTATAGATGGACAATAGAACAAGTCCCACACAGTGCTACAAGCCGAAATATTTTTTCAGAGCTAGGTGCAGAAAAAAATGATATTGAATTTGCAACCTGGTGGAGGTTAGTATAGATGGACTAATAGAACAAGTCCCACACTTCTACAAGCTAAAATATTTTTTCAGAGCTAGATGCAGAAAAAAATGATCTTGAATTTACAACCTGGTGGAGGTTAGTATAGATGGACTAATAGAACAAGTCCCACACACTGCTACAAGCCGAAATATTTTTTCAGAGGTGGATGCAGAAAAAAATTATATTGAATTTGCAACGTGGTGGAGGTTAGTATAGATGGACTAACAGAACAAGTACCACACACTGCTACAAGCCAAAATATTTTTTCAGAGCTGGATGCAGAAAAAAATGATATTGAATTTGCAACCTGGTGGAGGTTAGTATAGATGGACTAATAGAACAAGTCCCACACACTGCTAGAAGCCGAATTATTTTTTCAGAGCTAGATGCAGAAAAAAATTATATTGAATTTGCAACCTGGTGGAGGTTAGTATAGATGGACTAATAGAACAAGTCCCACACACTGCTACAAGCCGAAATATTTTTTCAGAGCTAGATGCAGAAAAAAATTATATTGAATTTGCAACCTGGTGGAGGTTAGTATAGATGGACTAATAGATCAAGTACCACACACTGCTACAAGCCGAAATATTTTTTCAGAGCTAGATGTAGAAATTTTTTTTATTGAATTTGCAACCTGGTGGAGGTTAGTATAGATGGACTAATAGAACACGTCCCACACACTGCTACAAGCCGAAATATTTTTTCAGAGCTAGATGCAGAAAAAAAATATATTGAATTTGCAACCTGGTGGAGGTTAGTATAGATGGACTAATAAAACAAGTCCCACACACTGCTACAAGCCGAAATATTTTTTCAGAGCTAGGTGCAGAAAAAAATGATATTGAATTTGCAACCTGGTGGAGGTTAGTATAAATGGACTAATAGAACAAGTCCCACACACTGCTACAAGCTAAAATATTTTTTCAGAGCTAAATGCAGAAAAAATTGATCTTGAATTTGCAACCTGGTGGAGGTTAGTATAGATGGACTAATAGAACAAGTCCCACACACTGCTACAAGCCGAAATATTTTTTCAGAGGTGGATGCAGAAAAAAATTATATTGAATTTGCAACGTGGTGGAGGTTAGTATAGATGGACTAACAGAACAAGTACCACACACTGCTACAAGCCAAAATATTTTTTCAGAGCTGGATGCAGAAAAAAATGATATTGAATTTGCAACCTGGTGGAGGTTAGTATAGATGGACTAATAGAACAAGTCCCACACACTGCTAGAAGCCGAATTATTTTTTCAGAGCTAGATGCAGATAAAAATTATATTGAATTTGCAACCTGGTGGAGGTTAGTATAGATGGACTAATAGAACAAGTCCCACACACTGCTACAAGCCGAAATATTTTTTCAGAGCTAGGTGCAGAAAAAAATGATATTGAATTTGCAACCTGGTGGAGGTTGGTATAGATGGACAATAGAACAAGTCCCACACAGTGCTACAAGCCGAAATATTTTTTCAGAGCTAGGTGCAGAAAAAAATGATATTGAATTTGCAACCTGGTGGAGGTTAGTATAGATGGACTAATAGAACAAGTCCCACACACTGCTACAAGCTAAAATATTTTTTCAGAGCTAGATGCAGAAAAAAATGATCTTGAATTTGCAACCTGGTGGAGGTTAGTATAGATGGACTAATAGAACAAGTCCCACACACTGCTACAAGCCGAAATATTTTTTCAGAGGTGGATGCAGAAAAAAATTATATTGAATTTGCAACGTGGTGGAGGTTTGTATAGATGGACTAACAGAACAAGTACCACACACTGCTACAAGCCAAAATATTTTTTCAGAGCTGGATGCAGAAAAAAATGATATTGAATTTGCAACCTGGTGGAGGTTAGTATAGATGGACTAATAGAACAAGTCCCACACACTGCTAGAAGCCGAATTATTTTTTCAGAGCTAGATGCAGAAAAAAATTATATTGAATTTGCAACCTGGTGGAGGTTAGTATAGATGGACTAATAGAACAAGTCCCACACACTGCTACAAGCCGAAATATTTTTTCAGAGCTAGATGCAGAAAAAAATTATATTGAATTTGCAACCTGGTGGTCGTTAGTATAGATGGACTAATAGAACAAGTCCCACACACTGCTACAAGCAGAAATATTTTTTCAGAGCTAGATGCAGAAAAAAATTATATTGAATTTTCAACCTGGTGGAGGTTAGTATAGATGGACTAATAGAACAAGTCCCACACACTGCTACAAGCCGAAATATTTTTTCAGAGCTGGTGCAGAAAAAAATTATATTGAATTTGCAACCTGGTGGAGGTTAGTATAGATGGACTAACAGAACAAGTCCCACACACTGCTACAAGCCAAAATATTTTTTCAGAGCTGGATGCAGAAAAAAATTATATTGAATTTGCAACCTGGTGGAGGTTAGTATATATGGACTAATAGAACAAGTCCCACACACTGCTACAAGCCAAATTATTTTTTCAGAGCTAGATGCAGAAAAAAATTATATTGAATTTGCAACCTGGTGGAGATTAGTATAGATGGACTAATAGAACAAGTCCCATACACTGCTAGAAGCCGAAATATTTTTTTAGAGTTAGATGCAGAAAAATTATATTGAATTTGCAACCTGGTGGAGGCTAGTATAGATGAACAAATAGAACAAGTCCCACACACTGCTACAAGCTGAAATATTTTTTCAGAGCTAGATAAAGAAAAAAATTATATTGAATTTGCAACCTGGTGGAGGTTAGTATAGAAGGACTAATAGAACAAGTCCCACACACTGCTACAAGCCGAAATATTTTTTCAGAGCTAGATGCAGAAAAAAATTATATTGAATTTGCAACCTGGCGGAGGTTATTGTAGATGGACTAATAGAACAAGTCACACACACTGCTACAAGACAAAATATTTTTTAAGAGCTAGATGCAGGAAAAAATTATATTAAATTTGCAACCTGGTGGAGGTTAGTATAGATGGACTAACAGAACAAGTACCACACACTGCTACAAGCCAAAATATTTTTTCAGAGCTGGGTGCAGAAAAGAATGATATTGAATTTGCAACCTGGTGGAGGTTAGTATAGATGGACTAATAGAACAAGTCCCACACACTGCTAGAAGCCGAATTATTTTTTCAGAGCTAGATGCACATAAAAATTATATTGAATTTGCAACCTGGTGGAGGTCGGTATAGATGGACTAATAGATCAAGTACCACACACTGCTACAAGCCGAAATATTTTTTCAGAGCTAGATGTAGAAATTTTTTTTATTGAATTTGCAACCTGGTGGAGGTTAGTATAGATGGACTAATAGAACACGTCCCACACACTGCTACAAGCCGAAATATTTTTTCAGAGCTAGATGCAGAAAAAAAATATATTGAATTTGCAACCTGGTGGAGGTTAGTATAGATGGACTAATAGAACAAGTCCCACACACTGCTACAAGCCGAAATATTTTTTCAGAGCTAGATGCAGAATAAAATTATATTGAATTTGCAACCTGTTGGAGGTTAGTATAGATGGACTAATAGAACAAGTCCCACACACTGCTACAAGCCGAAATATTTTTTCAGAGCTAGGTGCAGAAAAAAATTATATTGAATTTGCAACCTGGTGGAGGTTAGTATAGATGGACTAATAGAACAAGTCCCACACAGTGCTACAAGCCAAAATATTTTTTCAGAGCTAGGTGTAGAAAAAAATGATATTGAATTTGCAACCTGGTGGAGGTTAGTATAGATGGACTAATAGAACAAGTCCCACACACTGCTACAAGCTAAAATATTTTTTCAGAGCTAGATGCAGAAAAAAATGATCTTGAATTTGCAACCTGGTGGAGGTTAGTATAGATGGACTAATAGAACAAGTCCCACACACTGCTACAAGCCGAAATATTTTTTCAGTGGTGAATGCAGAAAAAAATTATATTGAATTTGCAACGTGGTGGAGGTTAGTATAGATGGACTAACAGAACAAGTACCACACACTGCTACAAGCCAAAATATTTTTTCAGAGCTGGATGCAGAAAAAAATGATATTGAATTTGCAACCTGGTGGAGGTTAGTATAGATGGACTAATAGAACAAGTCCCACACACTGCTAGAAGCCGAATTATTTTTTCAGAGCTAGATGCAGAAAAAAATTATATTGAATTTGCAACCTGGTGGAGGTTAGTATAGATGGACTAATAGAACAAGTCCCACACACTGCTACAAGCCGAAATATTTTTTCAGAGCTAGATGCAAAAAAAATTATATTGAATTTGCAACCTGGTGGTCGTTAGTATAGATGGACTAATAGAACAAGTCCCACACACTGCTACAAGCAGAAATATTTTTTCAGAGCTAGATGCAGAAAAAAATTATCTTGAATTTGCAACCTGGTGGAGGTTAGTATAGATGGACTAATAGAACAAGTCCCACACACTGCTACAAGCCGAAATATTTTTTCAGAGCTGGTGCAGAAAAAAATTATATTGAATTTGCAATTTGGTGGAGGTTAGTATAGATGGACTAATAGAACAGGTCCCACACACTGCTACAAGCCAAAATATTTTTTCAGAGCTGGATGCAGAAAAAAATTATATTGAATTTGCAACCTGGTGGAGGTTAGTATATATGGACTAATAGAACAAGTCCCACACACTGCTACAAGCTGAAATATTTTTTCAGAGCTAGATGAAGAAAAAAATTATATTGAATTTGCAACCTGGTGGAGGTTAGTATAGAAGGACTAATAGAACAAGTCCCACACACTGCTACAAGCCGAAATATTTTTTCAGAGCTAGATGCAGAAAAAGATTATATTGAATTTGCAACCTGGCGGAGGTTAGTGTAGATGGACTAATAGAACAAGTCACACACACTGCTACAAGCCAAAATATTTTTTCACAGCTGGATGCAGAAAAAAATTATATTGAAATTGCAACCTGGTGGAGGTTAGTATAGATGGACTAATAGAACAAGTTCCACACACTGCTACAAGCCGAATTATTTTCTCAGAGCTAGATGCAGAAAAAAATTATATTGAATTTGCAACCTGGTGGAGGTTAGTATAGATGGACTAATAGAACAAGTCCCATACACTGCTAGAAGCCGAAATATTTTTTTAGAGTTAGATGCAGAAAAATTATATTGAATTTGCACCCTGGTGGAGGTTAGTGTAGATGGACTAATAGAACAAGTCCCACACACTGCTACAAGCCGAAATATTTTTTCAGAGCTAGATGCAGAAAAAAATTATATTGAATTTGCAACCAGGCGGAGGTTAGTGTAGATGGACTAATAGAACAAGTCCCACACACTGCTACAAGCCGAAATATTTTTTCAGAGCTAGATGTAGAAATTTTTTTTATTGAATTTGCAACCTGGTGGAGGTTGGTATAGATGGACGAATAGAACACGTCCCACACACTGCTACAAGCCGAAATATTTTTTCAGAGCTAGATGCAGAATACAATTATATTGAATTTGCAACCTGGTGGAGGTTAGTATAGATGGACTAATAGAACAAGTCCCACACACTGCTACAAGCCGAAATATTTTTTCAGAGCTAGGTGTAGAAAAAAATGTTATTGAATTTGCAACCTGGTGGAGGTTAGTATAGATGGACTAATAGAACAAGTCCCACACAGTGCTACAAGCCAAAATATTTTTTCAGAGCTAGGTGCAGAAAAAAATGATTTTGAATTTGCAACCTGGTGGAGGTTAGTATAGATGGACTAACAGAACAAGTACCACACACTGCTACAAGCAAAAATATTTTTTCAGAGCTGGATGCAGAAAAAAATGATATTGAATTTGCAACCTGGTGGAGGTTAGTATAGTTGGACTAATAGAACAAGTCCCACACACTGCTAGAAGCCGAATTATTTTTTCAGAGCTAGATGCAGAAAAAAATTATATTGAATTTGCAACCTGGTGGAGGTTAGTATAGATGGACTAATAGAACAAGTCCCACACACTGCTACAAGCCGAAATATTTTTTCAGAGCTAGATGCAGAAAAAAATTATATTGAATTTGCAACCTGGTGGAGGTTAGTATAGATAGACTAATAGAACAATTCCCACACACTGCTACAAGCCAAAATATTTTTTCAGAGCTGGTGCAGAAAAAAATTATATTGAATTTGCAACCTGGTGGAGGTTAGTATAGATGGACTAATAGAACAAGTCCCACACACTGCTACAAGCCAAAATATTTTTTCAGAGCTGGATGCAGAAAAAAATTATATTGAATTTGCAACCTGGTGGAGGTTAGTACAGATGGACTAATAGAACAAGTCCCACACACTGCTACAAGGAGAAATATTTTTTCAGAGCTAGATGCAGAAAAAAATTATATTGAATTTGCAACCTGGTGGAGGTTAGTATAGATGGACTAATAGAACAAGTCCCACACACTGCTACAAGCCGAAATATTTTTTCAGAGCTGGTGCAGAAAAAAATTATATTGAATTTGCAACCTGGTGGAGGTTAGTATAGATGGACTAATAGAACAAGTCCCACACACTGCTACAAGCCAAAATATTTTTTCAGAGCTGGATGCAGAAAAAAATTATATTGAATTTGCAACCTGGTGGAGGTTAGTATAGATGGACTAATAGAACAAGTCCCACACACTGCTACAAGCCGAATTATTTTTTCAGAGCTAGATGCATAAAAAAATTATATTGAATTTGCAACCTGGTGGAGGTTAGTATAGATGGACTAATAGAACAAGTCCCATACACTGCTAGAAGCCGAAATATTTTTTCAGAGTTAGATGCAGAAAAATTGTATTGAATTTGCACCCTGGTGGAGGTTAGTATAGATGAACAAATAGAACAAGTCCCACACACTGCTACAAGCTGAAATATTTCTTCAGAGCTAGATGCAGAAAAAAATTATATTAAATTTGCAACCTGGTGAAGGTTAGTATAGAAGGACTAATAGAACAAGTCCCACACACTGCTACAAGGAGAAATATTTTTTCAGAGCTAGATGCAGAAAAAAATTATATTGAATTTGCAACCTGGTGGAGGTTAGTATAGATGGACTAATAGAACAAGTCCCACACAGTGCTACAAGCCAAAATATTTTTTCAGAGCTAGGTGCAGAAAAAAATGATTTTGAATTTGCAACCTGGTGGAGGTTAGTATAGATGGACTAATAGAACAAGTCCCACACACTGCTACAAGCTAAAATATTTTTTCAGAGCTAGATGCAGAAAAAAATGATCTTGAATTTGCAACCTGGTGGAGGTTAGTATAGATGGACTAATAGAACAAGTCCCACACACTGCTACAAGCCGAAATATTTTTTCAGAGGTGGATGCAGAAAAAAATTATATTGAATTTGCAACGTGGTGGAGGTTAGTATAGATGGACTAACAGAACAAGTACCACACACTGCTACAACAAAAATATTTTTTCAGAGCTGGATGCAGAAAAAAATGATATTGAATTTGCAACCTGGTGGAGGTTAGTATAGATGGACTAATAGAACAAGTCCCACACACTGCTAGAAGCCGAATTATTTTTTCAGAGCTAGATGCAGAAAAAAATTATATTGAATTTGCAACCTGGTGGAGGTTAGTATAGATTGACTAATAGAACAAGTCCCACACACTGCTACAAGCCGAAATATTTTTTCAGAGCTAGATGCAGAAAAAAATTATATTGAATTTGCAACCTGGTGGAGGTTAGTATAGATAGACTAATAGAACAATTCCCACACACTGCTACAAGCCGAAATATTTTTTCAGAGCTGGTGCAGAAAAAAATTATATTGAATTTGCAACCTGGTGGAGGTTAGTATAGATGGACTAATAGAACAAGTCCCACACACTGCTACAAGCCGAAATATTTTTTCAGAGCTGGATGCAGAAAAAAATTATATTGAATTTGCAACCTGGTGGAGGTTAGTACAGATGGACTAATAGAACAAGTCCCACACACTGCTACAAGCCAAAATATTTTTTCAGAGCTGGGTGCAGAAAAAAATTATATTGAATTTGCAACCTGGTGGAGGTTAGTATAGATGGACTAATAGAACAAGTCCCACACACTGCTACAAGCCAAATTATTTATTCAGAGCTAGATGCATAAAAAAATGATATTGAATTTGCAACCTGGTGGAGGTTAGTATAGATGGACTAATAGAACAAGTCCCATACACTGCTAGAAGCCGAAATATTTTTTCAGAGTTAGATGCAGAAAAATTATATTGAATTTGCACCCTGGTGGAGGTTAGTATAGATGAACAAATAGAACAAGTCCCACACACTGCTACAAGCTGAAATATTTTTTCAGAGCTAGATGCAGAAAAAAATTATATTGAATTTGCAACCTGGTGGAGGTTAGTATAGAAGGACTAATAGAACAAGTCCCAGACACTGCTACAAGCCGAAATATTTTTTCAGAGCTAGATGCAGAAAAAAAATATATTGAATTTGCAACCTGGTGGAGGTTAGTATAGACGGACTAATAGAACAAGTCCCACACACTGCTACAAGCCGAAATATTTTTTCAGGCCTAGGTGCAGTAAAAAGTGAAATTGAATTTGCAACCTGGTGGAGGTTAGTATAGATGGAGTAATAGAGCAAGTCCCACACACTGCTACAAGCCAAAATATTTTTTCAGAGCTAGATGCACAAAAAAATTATATTGAATTTGCAACCTGGTGGAGGTTAGTATAGATGGACTAATAGAACAAGTCCCACACACTGCTACAGGCTGAAATATTTTTTCAGAGCTAGATGTAGAAAAAAATTATATTGAATTTGCAACCTGGTGGAGGTTACTATATATGGACTAATAGAACAAGTCCCACACACTGCTACAAGCCGAAATATTTTTTCAGAGCTAGATGCAGAAAAAAATTATATTGAATTTGCAACCTGGTGGAGGTTAGTATAGATGGACTAATAGAACAAGTCCCACACACTGCTACAAACCGAAATATTTTTTCAGAGCTAGATGCAGAAAAAAATTATATTGAATTTGCAACCTGGTGGATGTTAGTATAGATGGACTAATAGAACAAGTCCCACACACTGCTACAAGCATAAATATTTTTTCAGAGTTAGATGCAGATAAAAATTATATTGAATTTGCAACTAGGTGGAGGTTAGTATAGATGGACTAATAGAACAAGTCCCACACACTGCTACAAACCGAAATATTTTTTCAGAGGTAGATGCAGATAAAAATTATATTGAATTTGCAACCTGGTGGAGGTTAGTATAGATGGACTAATAGAACAAGTCCCACAAACTGCTACAAGCCAAAATATTTTTTCAGAGCTAGATGTAGAAATTTTTTTTATTGAATTTGCAACCTGGTGGAGGTTAGTATAGATGGACTAATAGAACAAGTCCCACACACTGCTACAAGCCAAAATATTTTTTCAGAGCTAGATGTAGAAAAAAATTATATTGAATTTGCAACCTGGTGGAGGTTACTATATATGGACTAATAGAACAAGTCCCACACACTGCTACAAGCCGAAATATTTTTTCAGAGCTAGATGCAGAAAAAAATTATATTGAATTTGCAACCTGGTGGAGGTTAGTATAGATGGACTAATAGAACAAGTCCCACACACTGCTGCAAGCCAAAATATTTTTTCAGAGCTAGATGCAGAAAAAAGTTATATTGAATTTGCAACCTGGTGGAGGTTAGTATAGATGGACTAATAGAACAAGTCCCACACACTGCTACAAGCATAAATATTTTTTCAGAGTTAGATGCAGATAAAAATTATATTGAATTTGCAACCTGGTGGAGGTTAGTATAGATGGACTAATAGAACAAGTCCCACACACTGCTACAAGCCGAAATATTTTTTCAGAGCTAGATGTAGAAAAAAATTATATTGAATTTGCAACCTGGTGGAGGTTACTACAGATGGACTAATAGAACAAGTCCCACACACTGCTACAAGCCAAAGTATTTTTTCAGAGCTAGATGCAGAAAAAAATTATATTGAATTTGCAACCTGGTGGAGGTTAGTACAGATGGACTAATATAACAAGTCCCACACACTGCTACAAGCCAAAATATTTTTTTTCAGAGCTAGATGCAGAAAAAAATTATATTGAATTTGCAACCTGGTGGAGGTTAGTATAGATGGACTAATACAACAAGTCCCACACACTGCTACAAGCCAAAATATTTTTTCAGAGTTAGATGCAGATAAAAATATATTGAATTTGCAACCTGGTGGAGGTTAGTATAGATGGACTAACAGAACAAGTCTCAAACACTGCTACAAGCCAAAATATTTCTTCAGAGCTAGATGCAGATAAAAATTATATTGAATTTGCAACGTGGTGGAGGTTAGTATAGATAGACTAATAGAACAAGTCCCACACACGGCTACAAGCCAAAATATTTTTTCAGAGCTAGATGTAGAATTTTTTTTTATTGAATTTGCAACCTGGTGGAGGTTAGTATAGATGGACTAATAGAACAAGTCCCACACACTGCTACAAGCCAAAATATTTTTTCAGAGCTAGATGCCGAAAAAAAAAAAATTGAATTTGCAACCTGGTGGAGGTTAGTATAGATGGACTAATAGAACAAGTCCCACACACTGCTACAAGCCAAAATATTTTTTCAGAGCTAGATGCAGAAAAAAAAAATATTGAATTTGCAACCTGGTGGAGGTTAGTATAGATGGACTAATAGAACGAATCCCACACACTGCTACAAGCCAAAATATTTTTTCAGAGCTGGGTGCAGAAAAAAATTATATTGAATTTGCAACCTGGTGGAGGTTAGTATAGATGGACTAATAGAACAAGTCCCACACACTGCTACAAGCTAAAATACTTTTTCAGAGCTAGATGCAGAAAAAAATTAAATTGAATTTGCAACCTGGTGGAGGTTAGTACAGATGGACTAATAGAACAAGTCCCAGACACTGCTACAAGCCGAAATATTCTTTCAGAGCTGGATGCAGAAAAAAATTATATTGAATTTGCAACCTGGTGGAGGTTAGTATAGATGGACTAACAGAACAAGTCCCACACACTGCTACAAGCCAAAATATTTTTTCAGAGCTGGATGCAGAAAAAAATTATATTGAATTTGCAACCTGGTGGAGGTTAGTATAGATGGACTAATAGAACAAGTCCCACACACTGCTACAAGCCGAAATATTTTTTCAGAGCTAGATGCAGAAAAAAATTATATTGAATTTGCAACCTGGTGGAGGTTAGTATAGATGGACTAATAGAACAAGTCCCATACACTGCTAGAAGCTGAAATATTTTTTCATAGTTAGATGCACAAAAATTATATAGAATTTGCACCCTGGTGGAGGTTAGTATAGATGGACTAATAGAACAAGTCCCACACACTGCTACAAGCCAAAATATTTTTTGAGAGCTAGATGTAGAATTTTTTTTTATTGAATTTGCAACCTGGTGGAGGTTAGTATAGATGGACTAATAGAACAAGTCCCACACACTGCTACAAGCCAAAATATTTTTTCAGAGTTAGATGCATATAAAAATTATATTGAATTTGCAACCTGATGGAGGTCAGTATAGATGGACTAATATATCAAGTACCACACACTGCTACAAGCCGAAATATTTTTTCAGAGCTAGATGTAGAATTTTTTTTTATTGAATTTGCAACCTGGTGGAGGTTAGTATAGATGGACTAATAGAACACGTCCCACACACTGCTACAAGCCGAAATATTTTTTCAGAGCTAGATGCAGGAAAAAAATATATTGAATTTGCAACCTGGTGGAGGTTAGTATAGATGGACTAATAGAACAAGTCCCACACACTGCTACAAGCCAAAATATTTTTTCTGAGCTAGGTGCAGAAAAAAATTCTATTGAATGTGTAACCTGGTGGAGGTTAGTATAGATGGACTAATATAACAAGTCCCACACACTGCTACAAGCTGAAATATTTTTTCAGAGCTAGGTGCAGAAAAAAATTATATTGAATTTGCAACCTGGTGGAGGTTAGTATAGATGGACTAATAGAACAAGTCCCACACAGTGCTACAAGCCGAAATATTTTTTCAGAGCTAGGTGCAGAAAAAATTTATATTGAATTTGCAACCTGGTGGAGGTTAGTATAGATGGACTAATAGAACAAGTCCCACACACTGCTACAAGCTAAAATATTTTTTCAGAGCTAGATGCAGAAAAAAATGATTTTGAATTTGCAACCTGGTGGAGGTTAGTATAGATGGACTAATAGAACAAGTCCCACACACTGCTACAAGCCGAAATATTTTTTCAGAGGTGGATACAGAAAAAAATTATATTGAATTTGCAATGTGGTGGAGGTTAGTATAGATGGACTAACAGAACATGTAACACACACTGCTACAAGCCAAAATATTTTTTCAGAGCTGGATGCAGAAAAAAATTATATTGAATTTGCAACCTGGTGGAGGTTAGTATAGATGGACTAATAGAACAAGTCCCACACACTGCTAAAAGCCGAATTATTTTTTCAGAGCTAGATGCAGAAAAAAATTATATTGAATTTGCAACCTGGTGGAGGTTAGTATAGATGGACTAATAGAACAAGTCCCACACACTGCTACAAGCCGAAATATTTTTTCAGAGGTAGATGCAGAAAACAATTATATTGAATTTGCAACCTGGTGGTCGTTAGTATAGATGGACAAATAGAACAAGTCCCACACACTGCTACAAGCAGAAATATTTTTTCAGAGCTAGATGCAGAAAAAAATTATATTGAATTTGCAACCTGGTGGAGGTTAGTATAGATGGACTAATAGAACAAGTCCCTCACACTGCTACAAGCCAAAATATTTTTTCAGAGCTAGATACAGAAAAAAATTATATTGAATTTGCAACCTGGTGGAGGTTAGTATAGATGGACTAATAGAGCAAGTCCCACACACTGCTACAAGCCGAAATATTTTTTCAGAGCTAGATGCAGAAAAAAATTATATTGAATTTGCAACGTGGTGGAGGTTAGTATAGATGGAATAATAGAACAAGTCCCACACACTGCTTCAAGTCGAAATATTTTTTCAGTGCTAGATGCAGAAAAAATTTATATTGAATTTGCAACCTGGTGGAGGTTAGAAAAGATGGACTAATAGAACAAGTGCCATACACTGCTACAAGCTGAAATATTTTTTCAGAGCTAGATGCAGAAAAAAAATATATTGAATTTGCAACCTGGTGGAGGTTAGTATAGATAGAGTAATAGAACAAGTCCCACACACTGCTACAAGCCGAAATATTTTTTCAGAGCTAGATGCAGAATAAAATTCTATTGAATGTGCAACCTGGTCGAGGTTAGTACAGATGGACTAATAGAACAAGTCCCACACACTGCTACAAGCTGAAATATTTTTTCAGAGCTAGGTGCAGAAAAAAATTATATTGAATTTGCAACCTGGTGGAGGTTAGTATAGATGGACTAATAGAACAAGTCCCACACACTGCTACAAGCTGAAATATTTTTTCAGAGCTAGATGCAGAAAAAAATGATCTTGAATTTGCAACCTGGTGGAGGTTAGTATAGATGGACTAATAGAACAAGTCCCACACACTGCTACAAGCCGAAATATTTTTTCAGAGGTGGATGCAGAAAAAAATTATATTGAATTTGCAACGTGGTGGAGGTTAGTATAGATGGACTAACAGAACAGGTACCACACACTGCTACAAGCAAAAATATTTTTTCAGAGCTGGATGCAGAAAAAAATGATATTGAATTTGCAACCTGGTGGAGGTTAGTATAGTTGTACTAATAGAACAAGTCCCACACACTGCTAGAAGCCGAATTATTTTTTCAGAGCTAGATGCAGAAAAAAATTATATTGAATTTGCAACCTGGTGGAGGTTAGTATAGATGGACTAATAGAACAAGTCCCACACACTGCTACAAGCCGAAATATTTTTTCAGAGCTAGATGCAGAAAAAAATTATATTGAATTTGCAACCTGGTGGAGGTTAGTATAGATAGACTAATAGAACAATTCCCACACACTGCTACAAGCCGAAATATTTTTTCAGAGCTGGATGCAGAAAAAAATTATATTGAATTTGCAACCTGGTGGAGGTTAGTACAGATGGACTAATAGAACAAGTCCCACACACTGCTACAAGGAGAAATATTTTTTCAGAGCTAGATGCAGAAAAAAATTATATTGAATTTGCAACCTGGTGGAGGTTAGTATAGATGGACTAATAGAACAAGTCCCACACACTGCTACAAGCCGAAATATTTTTTCAGAGCTGGTGCAGAAAAAAATTATATTGAATTTGCAACCTGGTGGAGGTTAGTATAGATGGACTAATAGAACAAGTCCCACACACTGCTACAAGCCAAAATATTTTTTCAGAGCTGGATGCAGAAAAAAATTATATTGAATTTGCAACCTGGTGGAGGTTAGTATAGATGGACTAATAGAACAAGTCCCACACACTGCTACAAGCCGAATTATTTTTTCAGAGCTAGATGCATAAAAAAATTATATTGAATTTGCAACCTGGTGGAGGTTAGTATAGATGGACTAATAGAACAAGTCCCATACACTGCTAGAAGCCGAAATATTTTTTCAGAGTTAGATGCAGAAAAATTGTATTGAATTTGCACCCTGGTGGAGGTTAGTATAGATGAACAAATAGAACAAGTCCCACACACTGCTACAAGCTGAAATATTTCTTCAGAGCTAGATGCAGAAAAAAATTATATTAAATTTGCAACCTGGTGGAGGTTAGTATAGAAGGACTAATAGAACAAGTCCCACACACTGCTACAAGGAGAAATATTTTTTCAGAGCTAGATGCAGAAAAAAATTATATTGAATTTGAACCTGGTGGAGGTTAGTATAGATGGACTAATAGAACAAGTCCCACACAGTGCTACAAGCCAAAATATTTTTTCAGAGCTAGGTGCAGAAAAAAATGATTTTGAATTTGCAACCTGGTGGAGGTTAGTATAGATGGACTAATAGAACAAGTCCCACACACTGCTACAAGCTAAAATATTTTTTCAGAGCTAGATGCAGAAAAAAATGATCTTGAATTTGCAACCTGGTGGAGGTTAGTATAGATGGACTAATAGAACAAGTCCCACACACTGCTACAAGCCGAAATATTTTTTCAGAGGTGGATGCAGAAAAAAATTATATTGAATTTGCAACGTGGTGGAGGTTAGTATAGATGGACTAACAGAACAAGTACCACACACTGCTACAACAAAAATATTTTTTCAGAGCTGGATGCAGAAAAAAATGATATTGAATTTGCAACCTGGTGGAGGTTAGTATAGATGGACTAATAGAACAAGTCCCACACACTGCTAGAAGCCGAATTATTTTTTCAGAGCTAGATGCAGAAAAAAATTATATTGAATTTGCAACCTGGTGGAGGTTAGTATAGATGGACTAATAGAACAAGTCCCACACACTGCTACAAGCCGAAATATTTTTTCAGAGCTAGATGCAGAAAAAAATTATATTGAATTTGCAACCTGGTGGAGGTTAGTATAGATAGACTAATAGAACAATTCCCACACACTGCTACAAGCCGAAATATTTTTTCAGAGCTGGTGCAGAAAAAAATTATATTGAATTTGCAACCTGGTGGAGGTTAGTATAGATGGACTAATAGAACAAGTCCCACACACTGCTACAAGCCGAAATATTTTTTCAGAGCTGGATGCAGAAAAAAATTATATTGAATTTGCAACCTGGTGGAGGTTAGTACAGATGGACTAATAGAACAAGTCCCACACACTGCTACAAGGAGAAATATTTTTTCAGAGCTAGATGCAGAAAAAAATTATATTGAATTTGCAACCTGGTGGAGGTTAGTATAGATGGACTAATAGAACAAGTCCCACACACTGCTACAAGCCGAAATATTTTTTCAGAGCTGGTGCAGAAAAAAATTATATTGAATTTGCAACCTGGTGGAGGTTAGTATAGATGGACTAATAGAACAAGTCCCACACACTGCTACAAGCCAAAATATTTTTTCAGAGCTGGATGCAGAAAAAAATTATATTGAATTTGCAACCTGGTGGAGGTTAGTATAGATGGACTAATAGAACAAGTCCCACACACTGCTACAAGCCGAATTATTTTTTCAGAGCTAGATGCATAAAAAAATTATATTGAATTTGCAACCTGGTGGAGGTTAGTATAGATGGACTAATAGAACAAGTCCCATACACTGCTAGAAGCCGAAATATTTTTTCAGAGTTAGATGCAGAAAAATTGTATTGAATTTGCACCCTGGTGGAGGTTAGTATAGATGAACAAATAGAACAAGTCCCACACACTGCTACAAGCTGAAATATTTCTTCAGAGCTAGATGCAGAAAAAAATTATATTGAATTTGCAACCTGGTGGAGGTTAGTATAGAAGGACTAATAGAACAAGTCCCACACACTGCTACAAGGAGAAATATTTTTTCAGAGCTAGATGCAGAAAAAAATTATATTGAATTTGCAACCTGGTGGAGGTTAGTATAGATGGAGTTATAGAACAAGTCCCACACACTGCTACAAGACTAAATATTTTTTCAGAGCTGGTGCAGAAAAAAATTATATTGAATTTGCAACCTGGTGGAGGTTAGTATAGATGGACTAATAGAACAAGTCACACACACTGCTACAAGCCAAAATATTTTTTCAGAGCTGGATGCAGAAAAAAATTATATTGAATTTGCAACCTGGTGGAGGTTAGTATAGATGGACTAATAGAACAAGTCCCACACACTGCTACAAGCCAAATTATTTATTCAGAGCTAGATGCATAAAAAAATGATATTGAATTTGCAACCTGGTGGAGGTTAGTATAGATGGACTAATAGAACAAGTCCCATACACTGCTAGAAGCCGAAATATTTTTTCAGAGTTAGATGCAGAAAAATTATATTGAATTTGCACCCTGGTGGAGGTTAGTATAGATGAACAAATAGAACAAGTCCCACACACTGCTACAAGCTGAAATATTTTTTCAGAGCTAGATGCAGAAAAAAATTATATTGAATTTGCAACCTGGTGGAGGTTAGTATAGAAGGACTAATAGAACAAGTCCCAGACACTGCTACAAGCCGAAATATTTTTTCAGAGCTAGATGCAGAAAAAAAATATATTGAATTTGCAACCTGGTGGAGGTTAGTATAGACGGACTAATAGAACAAGTCCCACACACTGCTACAAGCCGAAATATTTTTTCAGGCCTAGGTGCAGTAAAAAGTGAAATTGAATTTGCAACCTGGTGGAGGTTAGTATAGATGGAGTAATAGAGCAAGTCCCACACACTGCTACAAGCCAAAATATTTTTTCAGAGCTAGATGCACAAAAAAATTATATTGAATTTGCAACCTGGTGGAGGTTAGTATAGATGGACTAATAGAACAAGTCCCACACACTACTACAGGCTGAAATATTTTTTCAGAGCTAGATGTAGAAAAAAATTATATTGAATTTGCAACCTGGTGGAGGTTACTATATATGGACTAATAGAACAAGTCCCACACACTGCTACAAGCCGAAATATTTTTTCAGAGCTAGATGCAGAAAAAAATTATATTGAATTTGCAACCTGGTGGAGGTTAGTATAGATGGACTAATAGAACAAGTCCCACACACTGCTACAAACCGAAATATTTTTTCAGAGCTAGATGCAGAAAAAAATTATATTGAATTTGCAACCTGGTGGATGTTAGTATAGATGGACTAATAGAACAAGTCCCACACACTGCTACAAGCATAAATATTTTTTCAGAGTTAGATGCAGATAAAAATTATATTGAATTTGCAACCTGGTGGAGGTTAGTATAGATGGACTAATAGAACAAGTCCCACACACTGCTACAAACCGAAATATTTTTTCAGAGCTAGATGCAGATAAAAATTATATTAAATTTGCAACCTGGTGGAGGTTAGTATAGATGGACTAATAGAACAAGTCCCACAAACTGCTACAAGCCAAAATATTTTTTCAGAGCTAGATGTAGAAATTTTTTTTATTGAATTTGCAACCTGGTGGAGGTTAGTATAGATGGACTAATAGAACAAGTCCCACGCACTGCTACAAGCCAAAATATTTTTTCAGAGCTAGATGTAGAAAAAAATTATATTGAATTTGCAACCTGGTGGAGGTTACTATATATGGACTAATAGAACAAGTCCCACACACTGCTACAAGCCGAAATATTTTTTCAGAGCTAGATGCAGAAAAAAATTATATTGAATTTGCAACCTGGTGGAGGTTAGTATAGATGGACTAATAGAACAAGTCCCACACACTGCTGCAAGCCAAAATATTTTTTCAGAGCTAGATGCAGAAAAAAGTTATATTGAATTTGCAACCTGGTGGAGGTTAGTATAGATGGACTAATAGAACAAGTCCCACACACTGCTACAAGCATAAATATTTTTTCAGAGTTAGATGCAGATAAAAATTATATTGAATTTGCAACCTGGTGGAGGTTAGTATAGATGGACTAATAGAACAAGTCCCACACACTGCTACAAGCCGAAATATTTTTTCAGAGCTAGATGCAGATAAAAATTATAATGAATTTGCAACCTGGTGGAGGTTAGTATAGATGGACTAATAGAACAAGTCCCACACACTGCTAAAGGCAAAATATTTTTTCAGAGCTAGATGTAGAATTTTTTTTTATTGAATTTGCAACCTGGTGGAGGTTAGTATAGATGGACTAATAGAACAAGTCCCACACACTGCTACAAGCCGAAATATTTTTTCAGAGCTAGATGTAGAAAAAAATTATATTGAATTTGCAACCTGGTGGAGGTTACTACAGATGGACTAATAGAACAAGTCCCACACACTGCTACAAGCCAAAGTATTTTTTCAGAGCTAGATGCAGAAAAAAATTATATTGAATTTGCAACCTGGTGGAGGTTAGTACAGATGGACTAATATAACAAGTCCCACACACTGCTACAAGCCAAAATATTTTTTTTCAGAGCTAGATGCAGAAAAAAATTATATTGAATTTGCAACCTGGTGGAGGTTAGTATAGATGGACTAATACAACAAGTCCCACACACTGCTACAAGCCAAAATATTTTTTCAGAGTTAGATGCAGATAAAAATATATTGAATTTGCAACCTGGTGGAGGTTAGTATAGATGGACTAACAGAACAAGTCTCAAACACTGCTACAAGCCAAAATATTTCTTCAGAGCTAGATGCAGATAAAAATTATATTGAATTTGCAACGTGGTGGAGGTTAGTATAGATGGACTAATAGAACAAGTCCCACACACGGCTACAAGCCAAAATATTTTTTCAGAGCTAGATGTAGAATTTTTTTTTATTGAATTTGCAACCTGGTGGAGGTTAGTATAGATGGACTAATAGAACAAGTCCCACACACTGCTACAAGCCAAAATATTTTTTCAGAGCTAGATGCCGAAAAAAAAAAAAATGAATTTGCAACCTGGTGGAGGTTAGTATAGATGGACTAATAGAACAAGTCCCACACACTGCTACAAGCCAAAATATTTTTTCAGAGCTAGATGCAGAAAAAAAAAAATATTGAATTTGCAACCTGGTGGAGGTTAGTATAGATGGACTAATAGAACAAATCCCACACACTGCTACAAGCCAAAATATTTTTTCAGAGCTGGGTGCAGAAAAAAATTATATTGAATTTGCAACCTGGTGGAGGTTAGTATAGATGGACTAATAGAACAAGTCCCACACACTGCTACAAGCTAAAATACTTTTTCAGAGCTAGATGCAGAAAAAAATTAAATTGAATTTGCAACCTGGTGGAGGTTAGTACAGATGGACTAATAGAACAAGTCCCAGACACTGCTACAAGCCGAAATATTCTTTCAGAGCTGGATGCAGAAAAAAATTATATTGAATTTGCAACCTGGTGGAGGTTAGTATAGATGGACTAACAGAACAAGTCCCACACACTGCTACAAGCCAAAATATTTTTTCAGAGCTGGATGCAGAAAAAAATTATATTGAATTTGCAACCTGGTGGAGGTTAGTATAGATGGACTAATAGAACAAGTCCCACACACTGCTACAAGCCGAAATATTTTTTCAGAGCTAGATGCAGAAAAAAATTATATTGAATTTGCAACCTGGTGGAGGTTAGTATAGATGGACTAATAGAACAAGTCCCATACACTGCTAGAAGCTGAAATATTTTTTCATAGTTAGATGCAGAAAAATTATATAGAATTTGCACCCTGGTGGAGGTTAGTATAGATGGACTAATAGAACAAGTCCCACACACTGCTACAAGCCAAAATATTTTTTGAGAGCTAGATGTAGAATTTTTTTTTATTGAATTTGCAACCTGGTGGAGGTTAGTATAGATGGACTAATAGAACAAGTCCCACACACTGCTACAAGCCAAAATATTTTTTCAGAGTTAGATGCATATAAAAATTATATTGAATTTGCAACCTGATGGAGGTCAGTATAGATGGACTAATATATCAAGTACCACACACTGCTACAAGCCGAAATATTTTTTCAGAGCTAGATGTAGAATTTTTTTTTATTGAATTTGCAACCTGGTGGAGGTTAGTATAGATGGACTAATAGAACACGTCCCACACACTGCTACAAGCCGAAATATTTTTTCAGAGCTAGATGCAGGAAAAAAATATATTGAATTTGCAACCTGGTGGAGGTTAGTATAGATGGACTAATAGAACAAGTCCCACACACTGCTACAAGCCAAAATATTTTTTCTGAGCTAGGTGCAGAAAAAAATTCTATTGAATGTGTAACCTGGTGGAGGTTAGTATAGATGGACTAATATAACAAGTCCCACACACTGCTACAAGCTGAAATATTTTTTCAGAGCTAGGTGCAGAAAAAAATTATATTGAATTTGC
Source organism: Phyllobates terribilis (assembly GCF_046119375.1). Lineage (NCBI taxonomy): Eukaryota > Metazoa > Chordata > Amphibia > Anura > Dendrobatidae > Phyllobates > Phyllobates terribilis. The sequence goes on along the minus strand of NW_027362768.1, from coordinate 241,274,016 downwards.
AACCTGGTGGAGGTTAGTATAGATGGACTAATAGAACAAGTCCCACACAGTGCTACAAGCCGAAATATTTTTTCAGAGCTAGGTGCAGAAAAAATTTATATTGAATTTGCAACCTGGTGGAGGTTAGTATAGATGGACTAATAGAACAAGTCCCACACACTGCTACAAGCTAAAATATTTTTTCAGAGCTAGATGCAGAAAAAAATGATTTTGAATTTGCAACCTGGTGGAGGTTAGTATAGATGGACTAATAGAACAAGTCCCACACACTGCTACAAGCCGAAATATTTTTTCAGAGGTGGATACAGAAAAAAATTATATTGAATTTGCAATGTGGTGGAGGTTAGTATAGATGGACTAACAGAACATGTAACACACACTGCTACAAGCCAAAATATTTTTTCAGAGCTGGATGCAGAAAAAAATTATATTGAATTTGCAACCTGGTGGAGGTTAGTATAGATGGACTAATAGAACAAGTCCCACACACTGCTAAAAGCCGAATTATTTTTTCAGAGCTAGATGCAGAAAAAAATTATATTGAATTTGCAACCTGGTGGAGGTTAGTATAGATGGACTAATAGAACAAGTCCCACACACTGCTACAAGCCGAAATATTTTTTCAGAGGTAGATGCAGAAAAAAATTATATTGAATTTGCAACCTGGTGGTCGTTAGTATAGATGGACAAATAGAACAAGTCCCACACACTGCTACAAGCAGAAATATTTTTTCAGAGCTAGATGCAGAAAAAAATTATATTGAATTTGCAACCTGGTGGAGGTTAGTATAGATGGACTAATAGAACAAGTCCCTCACACTGCTACAAGCCAAAATATTTTTTCAGAGCTAGATACAGAAAAAAATTATATTGAATTTGCAACCTGGTGGAGGTTAGTATAGATGGACTAATAGAGCAAGTCCCACACACTGCTACAAGCCGAAATATTTTTTCAGAGCTAGATGCAGAAAAAAATTATATTGAATTTGCAACCTGGTGGAGGTTAGTATAGATGGAATAATAGAACAAGTCCCACACACTGCTTCAAGTCGAAATATTTTTTCAGTGCTAGATGCAGAAAAAATTTATATTGAATTTGCAACCTGGTGGAGGTTAGAAAAGATGGACTAATAGAACAAGTGCCATACACTGCTACAAGCTGAAATATTTTTTCAGAGCTAGATGCAGAAAAAAAATATATTGAATTTGCAACCTGGTGGAGGTTAGTATAGATAGAGTAATAGAACAAGTCCCACACACTGCTACAAGCCGAAATATTTTTTCAGAGCTAGATGCAGAATAAAATTCTATTGAATGTGCAACCTGGTCGAGGTTAGTACAGATGGACTAATAGAACAAGTCCCACACACTGCTACAAGCTGAAATATTTTTTCAGAGCTAGGTGCAGAAAAAAATTATATTGAATTTGCAACCTGGTGGAGGTTAGTATAGATGGACTAATAGAACAAGTCCCACACACTGCTACAAGCCGAAATATTTTTTCAGAGGGAGATGCAGAAAAAAATTATATTGAATTTGCAACCTGGTGGTCGTTAGTATAGATGGACTAATAGAACAAGTCCCACACACTGCTACAAGCAGAAATATTTTTTCAGAGCTAGATGCAGAAAAAAATTATATTGAATTTGCAACCTGGTGGAGGTTAGTATAGATGGACTAATAGAACAAGTCCCTCACACTGCTACAAGCCAAAATATTTTTTCAGAGCTAGATACAGAAAAAAATTATATTGAATTTGCAACCTGGTGGAGGTTAGTGTAGATGGACTAATAGAACAAGTCCCACACACTGCTACAAGCCGAAATATTTTTTCAGAGCTAGATGCAGAAAAAAAATATAATGAATTTGCAACCTGGTGGAGGTTAGTATAGATAGACTAATAGAACAAGTCCCACACACTGCTACAAGCCGAAATATTTTTTCAGAGCTAGATGCAGAAAAAAAATATATTGAATTTGCAACCTGGTGGAGGTTAGTATAGATAGACTAATAGAACAAGCCCCACACACTGCTACAAGCCGAAATATTTTTTCAGAGCTAGATGCAGAATAAAATTCTATTGAATGTGCAACCTGGTCGAGGTTAGTATAGATGGACTAATAGAACAAGTCCCACACACTGCTACAAGCTGAAATATTTTTTCAGAGCTAGGTGCAGAAAAAAATGATATTGAATTTGCAACCTGGTGGAGGTTAGTATAGATGGACTAATAGAACAAGTCCCACACAGTTCTACAAGCCGAAATATTTTTTCAGAGCTAGGTGCAGAAAAAATTGATATTGAATTTGCAACCTGGTGGAGGTTAGTATAGATGGACTAATAGAACAAGTCCCACACACTGCTACAAGCTAAAATATTTTTTCAGAGCTAGATGCAGAAAAAAAAGATCTTGAATTTGCAACCTGGTGGAGGTTAGTATAGATGGACTAATAGAACAATCCCACACACTGCTACAAGCCGAAATATTTTTTCAGAGGTGGATGCAGAAAAAAATTATATTGAATTTGCAACGTGGTGGTCGTTAGTATAGATGGACTAATAGAACAAGTCCCACACACTGCTACAAGCAGAAATATTTTTTCAGAGCTAGGTGCAGAAAAAATTTATATTGAATTTGCAACCTGGTGGAAGTTAGTATAGATGGACTAATAGAACAAGTCCCACACACTGCTACAAGCTAAAATATTTTTTCAGAGCTAGATGCAGAAAAAAATGATTTTGAATTTGCAACCTGGTGGAGGTTAGTATAGATGGACTAATAGAACAAGTCCCACACACTGCTACAAGCCGAAATATTTTTTCAGAGGTGGATGCAGAAAAAAATTATATTGAATTTGCAACGTGGTGGAGGTTAGTATAGATGGACTAATAGAACAAGTCCCACACACTGCTAAAAGCCGAATTATTTTTTCAGAGCTAGATGCAGAAAAAAATTATATTGAATTTGCAACCTGGTGGAGGTTAGTATAGATGGACAAATAGAACAAGTCCCACACACTGCTACAAGCCGAAATATTTTTTCAGAGGTAGATGCAGAAAAAAATTATATTGAATTTGCAACCTGGTGGTCGTTAGTATAGATGGACTAATAGAACAAGTCCCACACACTGCTACAAGCAGAAATATTTTTTCAGAGCTAGATGCAGAAAAAAATTATATTGAATTTGCAACCTGGTGGAGGTTAGTATAGATGGACTAATAGAACAAGTCCCTCACACTGCTACAAGCCAAAATATTTTTTCAGAGCTAGATACAGAAAAAAATTATATTGAATTTGCAACCTGGTGGAGTTTAGTATAGATGGACTAATAGAGCAAGTCCCACACACTGCTACAAGCCGAAATATTTTTTCAGAGCTAGATGCAGAAAAAAATTATATTGAATTTGCAACCTTGTGGAGGTTAGTATAGATGGACTAATAGACAAAGTCCCACACACTGCTACAAGCCGAAATATTTTTTCAGAGCTAGATGCAGAAAAAAATTATATTGAATTTGCAACCTGGTGGAGGTTAGTATAGATGGAATAATAGAACAAGTCCCACACACTGCTTCAAGTCGAAATATTTTTTCAGTGCTAGATGCAGAAAAAATTTATATTGAATTTGCAACCTGGTGGAGGTTAGAATAGATGGACTAATAGAACAAGTGCCATACACTGCTACAAGCCGAAATATTTTTTCAGAGCTAGATGCAGAAAAAAAATATATTGAATTTGCAACCTGGTGGAGGTTAGTATAGATAGACTAATAGAACAAGTCCCACACACTGCTACAAGCCAAAATATTTTTTGAGAGCTAGATGCAGAATAAAATTCTATTGAATGTGCAACCTGGTCGAGGTTAGTATAGATGGACTAATAGAACATGTCCCACACACTGCTACAAGCTGAAATATTTTTTCAGAGCTAGGTGCAGAAAAAAATTATATTGAATTTGCAACCTGGTGGAGGTTAGTATAGATGGACTAATAGAACAAGTCCCACACACTGCTACAAGCCGAAATATTTTTTCAGAGGTAGATGCAGAAAAAAATTATATTGAATTTGCAACCTGGTGGTCGTTAGTATAGATGGACTAATAGAACAAGTCCCACACACTGCTACAAGCAGAAATATTTTTTCAGAGCTAGATGCAGAAAAAAATTATATTGAATTTGCAACCTGGTGGAGGTTAGTATAGATGGACTAATAGAACAAGTCCCTCACACTGCTACAAGCCAAAATATTTTTTCAGAGCTAGATACAGAAAAAAATTATATTGAATTTGCAACCTGGTGGAGGTTAGTATAGATGGACTAATAGAACAAGTACCACACACTGCTACATGCCGAAATATTTTTTCAGAGCTAGATGCAGAAAAAAATTATATTGAATTTGCAACCTGGTGGATGTTAGTATATATGGACTAATAGAACAAGTCCCACACACTGCTTCATGCCAAAATATTTTTTCAAGGCTAGATGCAGAAAAAAATTATATTGAATTTGCAACCTGGTGGAGGTTAGTATAGATGGACTAATAGAAAAAGTCCCACACATTGCTACAAGCCGAAATATTTTTTCAGAGCTAGATGCAGAAAAAAATTATTTTGAATTTGCAACCTTGTGGAGGTTAGTATAGATGGAATAATAGAACAAGTCCCACACACTGCTACAAGTCGAAATATTTTTTCAGTGCTAGATGCAGAAAAAATTTATATTGAATTTGCAACCTGGTGGAGGTTAGTATAGATGGACTAATAGAACAAGTGCCATACACTGCTACAAGCCGAAATATTTTTTCACAGCTAGATGCAGAAAAAAATTATATTGAATTTTCAACCTGGTGGAGGTTAGTATAGATGGACTAATAGAACAAGTCCCACACACTGCTACAAGCCGAAATATTTTTTCAGAGGTAGATGCAGAAAAAAATTATATTGAATTTGCAACCTTGTGGAGGTTTGTATAGATGGACTAATAGAACAAGTCCCACACACTGCTACAAGCCGAAATATTTTTTCAGAGCTAGATGTAGAAAAAAATTATATTGAATTTGCAACCTGGTGGAGGTTAGTATAGATGGACTAATAGAACAAGTCCCATACACTGCTACAAGCCGAAATATTTTTTCAGAGCTAGATGCAGGAAAAAATTATATTAAATTTGCACCCTGGTGGAGGTTAGTATAGATGGACTAATAGAACAAGTCCCACACACTGCTACAAGCTGAAATATTTTTTCAGAGCTAGATGCAGAAAAAAATTATATTGAATTTGAAACCTGGTGGAGGTTAGTATAGATGGACTAATAGAACAAGTCCCACACACTGCTACAAGCCGAAATATTTTTTCAGAGCTAGAAGCAGAAAAAAATTATATTGAATTTGCAACCTGGTGGAGGTTACTGTAGATGGACTAATAGAACAAGTCCCACACACTGCTACAAGACAAAATATTTTTTCAGAGCTAGATGCAGAAAAAAATTATATTGAATTTGAAACCTGGTGAAGGTTAGTATAGATGGACTAATAGAACAAGTCCCACACACTGCTACAAGCCGAAATATTTTTTCAGAGTTAGATGCAGATAAAAATTATATTGAATTTGCAACCTGGTGGAGGTTAGTATAGATGGACTAATAGAACAAGTCCCACACACTGCTACAAGCCGAAATAATTTTTCAGAGCTAGATGCAGATAAAAATTATATTAAATTTGCAACCTGGTGGAGGTTAGTATAGATGGACTAATAGAACAAGTCCCACACACTGCTACATGCCGAAATATTTTTTCAGAGCTAGATGCAGAAAAAAATTATATTGAATTTGCAACCTGGTGGAGGTTACTGTAGATGGACTAATAGAACAAGTCCCACACACTGCTACAAGCCGAAATATTTTTTCAGAGCTTGATGTAGAAAAAAATTATATTGAATTTGCAACCTGGTGGAGGTTAGTATAGATGGACTAATAGAACAAGTCCCATACACTGCTACAAGCCGAAATATTTTTTCAGAGCTAGATGCAGAAAAAAATTATATTAAATTTGCAACCTGGTGGAGGTTAGTATAGATGGACTAATAGAACAAGTCCCACACACTGCTTCAAGCTGAAATATTTTTTCAGAGCTAGATGCAGAAAAAAATTATATTGAATTTGAAACCTGGTGGAGGTTAGTATAGATGGACTAATAGAACAAGTCCCACACACTGCTACAAGCCGAAATATTTTTTCAGAGCTAGATGCAGAAAAAAAATTATATTGAATTTGCAACCTGGTGGAGGTTACTGTAGATGGACTAATAGAACAAGTCCCACACACTGCTACAAGACAAAATATTTTTTCAGAGCTAGATGCAGAAAAAAATTATATTGAATTTGCAACCTGGTGAAGGTTAGTATAGATGGACTAATAGAACAAGTCCCACACACTGCTACAAGTCGAAATATTTTTTCAGTGCTAGATGCAGAAAAAATTTATATTGAATTTGCAACCTGGTGGAGGTTAGTATAGATGGACTAATAGAACAAGTGCCATACACTGCTACAAGCCGAAATATTTTTTCAGAGCTAGATGCAGAAAAAAATTATATTGAATTTTCAACCTGGTGGAGGTTAGTATAGATGGACTAATAGAACAAGTCCCACACACTGCTACAAGCCGAAATATTTTTTCAGAGGTAGATGCAGAAAAAAATTATATTGAATTTGCAACCTGGTGGAGGTTTGTATAGATGGACTAATAGAACAAGTCCCACACACTGCTACAAGCCGAAATATTTTTTTAGAGCTAGATGCAGAAAAAAATTATATTGAATTTGCAACCTGGTGGAGGTTACTGTAGATGGACTAATAGAACAAGTCCCACACACTGCTACAAGACAAAATATTTTTTCAGAGCTAGATGCAGAAAAAAATTATATTGAATTTGAAACCTGGTGGAGGTTAGTATAGATGGACTAATAGAACAAGTCCCACACACTGCTACAAGCCGAAATATTTTTTCAGAGCTAGAAGCAGAAAAAAATTATATTGAATTTGCAACCTGGTGGAGGTTACTGTAGATGGACTAATAGAACAAGTCCCACACACTGCTACAAGACAAAATATTTTTTCAGAGCTAGATGCAGAAAAAAATTATATTGAATTTGCAACCTGGTGAAGGTTAGTATAGATGGACTAATAGAACAAGTCCCACACACTGCTACAAGCCGAAATATTTTTTCAGAGTTAGATGCAGATAAAAATTATATTGAATTTGCAACCTGGTGGAGGTTAGTATAGACGGACTAATAGAACAAGTCCCACACACTGCTACAAGCCGAAATATTTTTTCAGAGCTAGATGCAGACAAAAATTATATTAAATTTGCAACCTGGTGGAGGTTAGTATAGATGGACTAATAGAACAAGTCCCACACACTGCTACATGCCGAAATATTTTTTCAGAGCTAGATGCAGAAAAAAATTATATTGAATTTGCAACCTGGTGGAGGCTTGTATAGATGGACTAATAGAACAAGTCCCACACACTGCTACAAGCCGAAATATTTTTTCAGAGCTTGATGTAGAAAAAAATTATATTGAATTTGCAACCTGGTGGAGGTTAGTATAGATGGACTAATAGAACAAGTCCCATACACTGCTACAAGCCGAAATATTTTTTCAGAGCTAGATGCAGAAAAAAATTATATTAAATTTGCAACCTGGTGGAGGTTAGTATAGATGGACTAATAGAACAAGTCCCACACACTGCTTCAAGCTGAAATATTTTTTCAGAGCTAGATGCAGAAAAAAATTATATTGAATTTGAAACCTGGTGGAGGTTAGTATAGATGGACTAATAGAACAAGTCCCACACACTGCTACAAGCCGAAATATTTTTTCAGAGCTAGATGCAGAAAAAAATTATATTGAATTTGCAACCTGGTGGAGGTTACTGTAGATGGACTAATAGAACAAGTCCCACACACTGCTACAAGCCGAAATATTTTTTCAGAGGTAGATGCAGAAAAAATTATATTGAATTTGCAACCTGGTGGAGGTTTGTATAGATGGACTAATAGAACAAGTCCCACACACTGCTACAAGCCGAAATATTTTTTCAGAGCTAGATGCAGAAAAAAATTATATTGAATTTGCAACCAGGTGGAGGTTACTGTAGATGGACTAATAGAACAAGTCCCACACACTGCTACAAGACAAAATATTTTTTCAGAGCTAGATGCAGAAAAAAATTATATTGAATTTGCAACCTGGTGAAGGTTGGTATAGATGGACTAATAGAACAAGTCCCACACACTGCTACAAGCCGAAATATTTTTTCAGAGTTAGATGCAGATAAAAATTATATTGAATTTGCAACCTGGTGGAGGTTAGTATAGATGGACTAATAGAACAAGTCCCACACACTGCTACAAGCCGAAATATTTTTTCAGAGCTAGATGCAGATAAAAATTATATTGAATTTGCAACCTGGTGGAGGTTAGTATAGATGGACTAATAGATCAAGTCCCACACACTGCTACAAGCCGAAATATTTTTTCAGAGCTAGATGTAGAAATTTTCTTTATTGAATTTGCAACCTGGTGGAGGTTAGTATAGATGGACTAATAAAACACGTCCCACACACTGCTACAAGCCGAAATATTTTTTCAGAGCTAGATGCAGAAAAAAAATATACTGAATTTGCAACCTGGTGGAGGTTAGTATAGATGGACTAATAGAACAAGTCCCACACACTGCTACAAGCCGAAATATTTTTTCAGAGCTAGGTGCAGAAAAAAATGATATTGAATTTGCAAACTGGAGGAGGTTAGTATAGATGGACTAATAGAACAAGTCCCACACACTGCTACAAGCTGAAATATTTTTTCAGAGCTAAGTGCAGAAAAAAATGATATTGAATTTGCAAACTGGTGGAGGTTTGTATAGATGGACTAATAGAACAAGTCCCACACTTGCTACAAGCTAAAATATTTTTTCAGAGCTAGATGCAGAAAAAAAATATATTGAATTTGCAACCTGGTGGAGGTTAGTATAGATGGACTAATAGAACAAGTCCCACACACTGCTACAAGCCGAAATATTTTTTCAGAGCTGGATGTAGAAAAAAATTATATTGAATTTGCAATGTGGTGGAGGTTAGTATAGATGGACTAAAAGAACAAGTACCACACACTGCTACAAGCCGAAATATTTTTTCAGAGCTGGATGTAGAAAAAAATTATATTGAATTTGCAACCTGGTGGAGGTTAGTATAGATGGACTAATAGAACAAGTCCCACACACTGCTAGAAGCCAAATTATTTTTTCAGAGCTAGATGCAGAAAAAAATTATATTGAATTTGCAACCTGGTGGAGGTTAGTATAGATGGACTAATAGAACAAGTCCCACACACTGCTACAAGCCGAAATATTTTTTCAGAGCTAGATGCAGAAAAAAATTATATTGAATTTGCATCCTGGTGGTCGTTAATATAGATGGACTAATAGAACAAGTCCCACACACTGCTACAAGCTGAAATATTTTTTCAGAGCTAGATGCAGAATAAAATTATATTGAATTTGCAACCTGGTGGAGGTTAGTATAGATGGAGTAATAAAACAAGTCCCACACACTGCTACAAGCCGAAATATTTTTTCAGAGCTAGGTGCAGAAAAAAATGATATTGAATTTGCAACCTGTTGGAGGTTAGTATAGATGCACTAATAGAACAAGTCCCACACACTGCTACAAGCCGAAATATTTTTACAGAGCTAGGTGCAGAAAAAAATGATATTGAATTTGCAACCTGGTGGAGGTTAGTATAGATGGACTAATAGAACAAGTCCCACACACTGCTACAAGCTAAAATATTTTTTCAGAGCTAGATGCAGAAAAAAATTATATTGAATTTGCAACCTGGTGGAGGTTAGTATAGATGGACTAATAGAACAAGTCCCACACACTGCTACAAGCCGAAATATTTTTTCAGAGCTGGATGCAGAAAAAAAATTATATTGAATTTGCAACGTGGTGGAGGTTAGTATAGATGTACTAACAGAACAAGTACCACACACTGCTACAAGCCGAAATATTTTTTAAGAGCTGGATGCAGAAAAAAATTATATTGAATTTGCAACCTGGTGGAGGTTAGTATAGATGGACTAATAGAACAAGTCCCACACACTGCTACAAGCCGAAGTATTTTTTCAGAGCTAGATGCAGAAAAAATTATATTGAATTTGCAACCTGGTGGTCGTTAGTATAGATGGACTAATAGAACAAGTCCCACACACTGCTACAAGCTGAAATATTTTTTCAGAGCTAGATCCAGAAAAAAATTATATTGAATTTGCAACCTGGTGGAGGTTAGTATAGATGGACTAATAGAACAAGTCCCACACACTGCTACAAGCCAAAATATTTTTTCAGAGCTAGATGCAGAAAAAAATTATATTGAATTTGCAACCTGGTGGAGGTTAGTATAGATGGACTAATAGAACAAGTCCCACACACTGCTACAAGCCAAAATATTTTTTCAGAGCTAGATGCAGAAAAAAATTATATTGAATTTGCAACCTTGTGGAGGTTAGTATATATGGACTAATAGAACAAGTCCCACACACTGCTACAAGCCGAAATATTTTTTCAGAGCTAGATGCAGAAAAAAATTATATTGAATTTGCAACCTTGTGGAGGTTAGTATAGATGGACTAATAGAACAAGTCCCACACACTGCTGCAAGCCGAAATATTTTTTCAGTGCTAGATGCAGAAAAAATTTATATTGAATTTGCAACCTGGTGGAGGTTAGTGTAGATGGACTAATAGAACAAGTCCCATACACTGCTACAAGCCGAAATATTTTTTCAGAGCTAGATGCAGAAAAAAATTATATTGAATTTGCAACCTGGTGGAGGTTAGTATAGATGGACTAATAGACCAAGTCCCACACACTGCTACAAGCCGAAATATTTTTTCTGAGCTAGATGCAGAAAATTATTATATTGAATTTGCAACCTGGTGGAGGTTAGTATAGATGGACTAATAGAACAAGTCCCACACACTGCTACAAGCCGAAATATTTTTTCAGAGCTAGATGCAGAAAAAAATTATATTGAATTTGCAACCTTGTGGAGGTTAGTATAGATGGACTAATAGAACAAGTCCCACACACTGCTACAAGCCGAAATATTTTTTCAGAGCTAGATGCAGAAAAAAATTATATTGAATTTGCAACCTGGTGGAGGTTAGTATGTATGGACTAATAGAACAAGTCCCACACACTGCTACAAGCCGAAATATTTTTTCACAGCTAGATGCAAAAAAAAATTGTATTGAATTTGCAACCTGGTGGAGGTTAGTATAGATGGACTAATAGAACAAGTCCCACACACTGCTACAAGCCGAAATATTTTTTCAGAGCTAGATGCAGAAAAAAATTATATTGAATTTGCAACCTGGTGGAGGTTAGTATAGATGGACTAATAGAACAAGTCCCACACACTGCTACAAGCCGAAATATTTTTTCAGAGTTAGATGCAGATAAAAATTATATTGAATTTGCAACCTGGTGGAGGTTAGTATAGATGGACTAATAGAACAAGTCCCACACACTGCTACAAGCCGAAATATTTTTTCAGAGCTAGATGTAGAAATTTTCTTTATTGAATTTGCAACCTGGTGGAGGTTAGTATAGATGGACTAATAGAACACGTCCCACACACTGCTACAAGCCAAAATAGTTTTTCAGAGCTAGATGCAGAAAAAAAATATATTGAATTTGCAACCTGGTGGAGGTTAGTATAGATGGACTAATAGAACAAGTCCCACACACTGCTACAAGCCGAAATATTTTTTCAGAGCTGGATGCAGAAAAAAAATTATATTGAATTTGCAACGTGGTGGAGGTTAGTATAGATGGACTAATAGAACAAGTCCCACACACTGCTACAAGCTAAAATATTTTTTCAGAGCTAGATGTAGGAAAAAATTATATTGAATTTGCAACCTGGTGGAGGTTAGTATAGATGGACTAATAGAACAAGTCCCACACACTGCTACAAGCCGAAATATTTTTTCAGAGCTAGATGCATAAAAAAATTATATTGAATTTGCAACCTGGTGGAGGTCAGTATAGATGGACTAATAGAGAAAGTCCCACACACCGCTACAAGCCAAAATATTTTTTCAGAGCTAGATGCAGAAAAAAAGTATATTGAATTTGCAACCTGGTGGAGGTTAGTATATATGGACTAATAGAACAAGTCCCACACACTACTGCAAGCCCAAATATTTTTTCAGAGCTAGATGCAGAAAAATTTATATTGAATTTGCAACCTTGTGTAGGTTAGTATAGATGGACTAATAGAACAATTCCCACACACTGCTGCAAGTCGAAATATTTTTTTAGTGCTAGATGCAGAAAAAATTTATATTGAATTTGCAACCTGGTGGAAGTTAGTGTAGATGGACTAATAGAACAAGTTCCATACACTGCTACAAGCCGAAATATTTTTTCAGAGCTAGATGCAGAAAAAAATTATATTGAATTTGCAACCTGGTGGAGGTTAGTATAGATGGACTAATACAACAAGTCCCACACACTGCTACAAGCTGAAATATTTTTTCAGAGCTAGATGCAGAAAATTATTATATTGAATTTGCAACCTGGTGGAGGTTAGTATAGATGGACTAATAGATCAAGTCCCACACACTGCTACAAGCCAAAATATTTTTTCAGAGCTAGATGTAGAAATTTTTTTTATTGAATTTGCAACCTGGTGGAGGTTAGTATAGATGAACTAATAGAACAAGTCCCACACACTGCTACAAGCCGAAATATTTTTTCAGAGCTAGGTGCAGAAAAAAATGATATTGAATTTGCAACCTGGTGGAGGTTAATATAGATGCACTAATAGAACAAGTCCCACACACTGCTACAAGCCAAAATATTTTTTCAGAGCTAGATGCAGAAAAAAATTATATTGAATTTGCAACCTGGTGGAGGTTAGTATAGATGGACTAATAGAACAAGTCCCAGACACTGCTACAAGACAAAATATATTTTCAGAGCTAGATGCAGAAAAAAATTATATTGAATTTGCAACCTGGTAAAGGTTAGTGTAGATGGACTAATAGAAAAAGCCCCACACACTGCTACAAGCCGAAATATTTTTTCAGAGTTAGATGCAGATAAAAATTATATTGAATTTGCAACCTGGTGGAGGTTAGTATAGATGGACTAATAGAACAAGTCCCACACACTGCTACAAGCCGAAATATTTTTTCAGAGCTAGATGCAGAAAAAAAAAATATTGAATTTGCAACCTGGTGGAGGTTAGTATAGATGGACTAATAGAAAAAGTCCCACACACTGCTACAAGCCGAAATATTTTTTCAAAGCTAGATGCAGAATAAAATTATATTGAATTTGCAACCTGGTGGAGGTTAGTATTGATGGACTAATAGAACAAGTCCCACACACTGCTACAAGCCGAAATATTTTTTCAGAGCTAGGTGCAGAAAAAAATGATATTGAATTAGCAACCTGGTGGAGGTTAGTATAGTTGGACTAATAGAACAAGTCCCACACACTGCTACAAGCCGAAATATTTTTTCAGAGCTAGGTGCAGAAAAAAGTGATATTGAATTTGCAACCTGGTGGAGGTTAGTATAGATGGACTAATAGAACAAGTCCCACACACTGCTACAAGCTAAATATTTTTTCAGAGCTAGATGCAGAAAAAATTATATTTAATTTGCAACCTTGTGGAGGTTAGTATAGATGGACTAATAGAACAAGTCCCACAAACTGCTGCAAGCCAAAATATTTTTTCAGTGCTAGATACAGAAAAAAATTATATTGAATTTGCAACCTGGTGGAGGTTAGTGTAGATGGACTAATAGAACAAGTCCCATACACTGCTACAAGCCGAAATATTTTTTCAGAGCTAGATGCAGAAAAAAATTATATTGAATTTGCAACCTGGTGGAGGTTAGTATAGATGGACTAATAGAACAAGTCCCACACACTGCTACAAGCCGAAATATTTTTTCAGAGCTAGATGCAGAAAATTATTATATTGAATTTGCAACCTGGTGGAGGTTAGTATAGATGGACTAATAGAACAAGTCCCACACACTGCTACAAGCCGAAATATTTTTTCAGAGCTAGATGCAGAAAACAATTATATTGAATTTGCAACCTTGTGGAGGTTAATATAGATGGACTAATAGAACAAGTCCCACACACTGCTACAAGCCGAAATATTTTTTCAGAGCTAGATGCAGAAAATTATTATATTGAATTTGAAACCTGGTGGAGGTTAGTATAGATGGACTAATAGAACAAGTCCCACACACTGCTACAATCTAAAATATTTTTTCAGAGCTAGATGCAGAAAAAAATTATATTGAATTTGCAACCTTGTGGAGGTTAGTATAGATGGACTAATAGAACAAGTCCCACACACTGCTGCAAGCCGAAATATTTTTTCAGTGCTAGATGCAGAAAAAAATTATATTGAATTTGCAACCAGGTGGAGATTAGTGTAGATGGACTAATAGAACAAGTCCCACACACTGCTACAAGCCGAAATATTTTTTCAGAGCTAGATGTAGAAAAAAATTATATTGAATTTGCAACCTGGTGGAGGTTAGTATAGATGGACTAATAGAACAAGTCCCACACACTGCTACAAGCCAAAATATTTTTTCAGAGCTAGATGCAGAAAAAAATTATATTGAATTTGCAACCTGGTGGAGGTTAGTATAGATGGACTAATAGAACAAGTCCCACACACTGCTACAAGCCAAAATATTTTTTCAGAGCTAGATGCAGAAAAAAATTATATTGAATTTGCAACCTGGTGGAGGTTAGTATATATGGACTAATAGAACAAGTCCCATACACTGCTACAAGCCGAAATATTTTTTCAGAGGTAGATGCAGAAATTTTTTTTATTGAATTTGCAACCTGGTGGAGGTTAGTATAGATGGACTAATAGAACAAGTCCCTCACACTGCTACAAGCCAAAATATTTTTTCAGTGCTACATGCAGAAAAAAATTATATTGAATTTTCAACCTGGTGGAGGTTAGTATAGATGGACTAATAGAACAAGACCCACACACTGCTACAAGCCGAAATATTTTTTCAGAGATAGATGCAGAAAAAAATTATATTGTATTTGCATCCTGGTGGAGTTTCGTATAGATGGACTAATAGAACAAGTCCCACACACTGCTACAAGCCGAAATATTTTTTCAGAGCTAGATGCAGAAAAAAATTATATTGAAATTGCAACCTGGTGGAGGTTAGTATAGATGGAATAATAGAACAAGTCCCACACACTGCTACAAGCCGAAATATTTTTTCAGAGCTAGATGTAGAAAAAATTATATTGAATTTGCAACCTGGTGGAGGTTAGTATAGATGGACTAATATAACAAGTCCCACACACTGCTACAAGCCGAAATATTTATTCAGAGCTAGATGCAGAAAAAAATTATAATGAATTTGCAACCTGGTGGTGGTTAGTATTGATGTACTAATAGAACAAGTCCCACACACTGCTACAATCCGAAATATTTTTTCAGAGTTGATGCAGAAAAAAATTATATTGAATTTGCAACCTGGTGGAGGTTAGTATAGATGGACTAATAGAACAAGTCACACACACTGCTACAAGCCGAAATATTTTTTCAGAGCTAGATGCAGAAAAAAATTATATTGAAATAGCAACCTGGTGGAGGTTAGTATAGATGGACTAATAGAACAAGTCCCACACACTGCTACAAGCCGAAATATTTTTCAGAGCTAGATGCAGAAAAAATTTATATTGTATTTGCATCCTGGTAAAGTTTAGTATAGATGGACTAATAGAACAAGTCCCACACACTGCTACAAGCCAAAATATTTTTTCAGAGTTAGATGCAGAAAAAAATTATATTGAACTTGCAACCTGGTGGAGGTTAGTATAGATGGACTAATAGAACAAGTCCCACACACTGCTACATGCAAAATATTTTTTCAGAGCTAGATGCAGAAAAAAATTATATTGAATTTGCAACCTGGTGGTGGTTAATATATATGGACTAATAGAACAAGTCCCACACACTGCTACAAGCCAAAATATTTTTTCAGAGCTAGATGCAGAAAAAAATTATATTGAATTTGCAACCTGGTGGAGGTTAGTATAGATGGACTAATAGAACAAGTCCCACACACTGCTACAAGCCGAAATATTTTTTCAGAGCTAGATGCAGAAAAAAATTATATTGAATTTGCAACCTGGTGGAGGTTAGTATAGATGGACTAATAGAACAAGTTCCACACACTGCTACAAGCCGAAATATTTATTCAGAGCTAGATGCAGAAAAAAATGATATTGAATTTGCAACCTGGTGGAGGTTAGTATAGATGGACTAATAGTACAATTCCCACACACTGCTACATGCCGAAATATTTTTTCAGAGCTAGATGCAGAAAAAAATTATATTGAATTTGCAACCTGGTGGTGGTTAGTATAGATGGACTAATAGAACAAGTCCCACACACTGCTACAAGCCAAAATATTTTTTCAGAGCTAGATGCAGAAAAAAATTATATTGAATTTGCAACCTGGTGGAGGTTAGTATAGATGGACTAATAGAACAAGTCCCACACACTGCTACAAGCCGAAATATTTTTTCAGAGCTAGATGCAGAAAAAAATTATTTTGAATTTGCAACCTGGTGGTGGTTAGTATTGATGGACTAATAGAACAAGTCCCACACACTGCTACAAGCCGAAATATTTTTTCAGAGTTGATGCAGAAAAAAATTATATTGAATTTGCAACCTGGTGGAGGTTAGTATAGATGGACTAATAGAACAAGTCCCACACACTGCTACAAGCCGAAATATTTTTTCAGAGCTAGATGCAGAAAAAAATTATATTGAATTAGCAACCTGGTGGAGGTTAGTATAGATGGACTAATAGAACAAGTCCCACACACTGCTACAAGCCGAAATATTTTTTCAAAGCTAGATGCAGAAAAAAATTATATTGTATTTGCATCCTGGTGGAGTTTAGTATAGATGGACTAATAGAACAAGTCCCACACACTGCTACAAGCCAAAATATTTTTTCAGAGTTAGATGCAGAAAAAAATTATATTGAACTTGCAACCTGGTGGAGGTTAGTATAGATGGACTAATAGAACAAGTCCCACACACTGCTACAAGCGAAATATTTTTTCAGAGCTAGATGCAGAAAAAAATAATATTGAATTTGCAACCTGGTGGAGGTTAGTATAGATGGACTAATAGAACAAGTCCCACACACTGCTACAAGCCGAAATATTTTTTCAGAGCTAGATGCAGAAAAAAATTATATTGAATTTGCAACCTGGTGGTGGTTAGTATATATGGACTAATAGAACAAGTCCCACACACTGCTACAAGCCAAAATATTTTTTCAGAGCTAGATGCAGAAAAAAATTATATTGAATTTGCAACCTGGTGGAGTTTAGTATAGATGGACTAATAGAACAAGTCCCACACACTGCTACAAGCCGAAATATTTTTTCAGAGCTAGATGCAGAAAAAAATTATATTGAATTTGCAACCTCGTGGAGGTTAGTATAGATGGACTAATAGAACAAGTCCCACACACTGCTACAAGCTGAAATATTTTTTCAGAGCTAGATGCAGCAAAAAATTATTTTGAATTTGCAACCTGGTTGTGGTTAGTATAGATGGACTAATAGAACAAGTCCCACACACTGCTTCAAGCCGAAATATTTTTTCAGAGCTAGATGCAGATAAAAATTATATTGAATTTGCAACCTGTTGGAGGTTAGTACAGATGGAATAATAGAACAAGTCCCACACACTGCTACAAGCCAAAATATTTTTTCAGAGCTAGATGCAGAAAAAAATTATATTGAATTTGCCACCCGGTGGTAGTTAGTATAGATGGACTAATAGAACAAGTCCCACACACTGCTACAAGCCGAAATATTTTTTCAGAGCTAGATGCACAAAAAAATTGTACTGAATTTGCAACCTGGTGGTGGTTAGTATAGATGGACTAATAGAACAAGTCCCACACACTGCTACAAGCCGAAATATTTTTTCAGAGCTGAATGCAGAAAAAAATTATATTGAATTTGCAAACTGGTGGAGGTTAGTATAGATTGACTAATAGAACAAGTCCCACACACTGCTTCAAGCCGAAATATTTTTTCAGAGCTAGATGCAGAAAAAAATTATATTGAATTTGCAACCTGGTGGAGGTTAGTATAGATGGACTAAAAGAACAAGTCCCACACACTGCTACAAGCCGAAATATTTTTTCAGAGCTAGATGCAGAAAAAAATTATATTGAATTTGGAACCTGGTGGAGGTTAGTATAGATGGACTAATAGAACAAGTCCCACACACTGCTACAAGCTGAAATATTTTTTCAGAGCTAGATGCAGCAAAAAATTATTTTGAATTTGCAACCTGGTTGTGATTAATATAGATGGACTAATAGAACAAGTCCCACACACTGCTACAAACCAAAATATTTTTTCAGAGCTAGATGCAGAAAAAAATTATATTGAATTTGCAACCTGGTGGAGGTTAGTATAGATGGACTAATAGAACAAGTCCCACACACTGCTACAAGCCGAAATATTTTTTCACAGCTAGATGCAGAAAAAAATTATATTGAATTTGCAACCTGGTGGTGGTTAGTATAGATGGACTAATAGAACAAGTCCCACACACTGCTACAAGCCGAAATATTTTTACAGAGCTAGATGCAGAAAAAATTATATTGAATTTGCAACCTGGTGGAGGTTAGTATAGATGGACTAATAGATCAAGTCCCACACACTGCTACATGCCGAAATATTTTTTCAGAGCTAGATGCAGAAAAAAATTATATTGAATTTGCAACCTAGTGGTGGTTAGTATAGATGGACTAATAGAACAAGTCCCACACACTGCTACAAGCCAAAATATTTTTTCAGAGCTAGATGCAGAAAAAAATTATATTGAATTTGCAACCTGGTGGAGGTTAGTGTAGATGGACTAATAGAACAAGTCCCACACACTGCTACAAGCTGAAATATTTTTTCAGAGCTAGATGCAGCAAAAAATTATTTTGAATTTGCAACCTGGTTGTGGTTAATATACATGGACCAATAGAACAAGTCCCACACACTGCTACAAGCCAAAATATTTTTTCAGAGCTAGATGCAGAAAAAAATTAAATTGAATTTGCAACCTGGTGGTGGTTAGTATAGATGGACTAATAGAACAAGTCCCACACACTGCTACAAGCCGAAATATTTTTACAGAGCTAGATGCAGAAAAAATTATATTGAATTTGCAACCTGGTGGAGGTTAGTATAGATGGACTAATAGATCAAGTCCCACACACTGCTACATGCCGAAATATTTTTTCAGAGCTAGATGCAGAAAAAAATTATATTGAATTTGCAACCTAGTGGTGGTTAGTATAGATGGACTAATAGAACAAGTCCCACACACTGCTACAAGCCAAAATATTTTTTCAGAGCTAGATGCAGAAAAAAATTATATTGAATTTGCAACCTGGTGGAGGTTAGTGTAGATGGACTAATAGAACAAGTCCCACACACTGCTACAAGCTGAAATATTTTTTCAGAGCTAGATGCAGCAAAAAATTATTTTGAATTTGCAACCTGGTTGTGGTTAATATACATGGACCAATAGAACAAGTCCCACACACTGCTACAAGCCAAAATATTTTTTCAGAGCTAGATGCAGAAAAAAATTATATTGAATTTGCAACCTGGTGGAGGTTAGTATAGATGGACTAATAGAACAAGTCCCACACACTGCTACAAGCCAAAATATTTTTTGAGAGCTAGATGCAGAAAAAAATTATATTGAATTTGCAACCTGGTGGAGGTTAGTATAGATGGACTAATAGAATAAGTCCAACACACTGCTACAAGCCAAAATATTTTTTCAGAGCTAGATGCAGAAAAAAATTATATTGAATTTGCAACCTGGTGGTGGTTAGTATAGATGGACTAATAGAACAAGTCCCACACACTGCTACAAGCTGAAATATTTTTTCAGAGCTAGATGCAGAAAAAAATTATATTGAATTTGCAACCTGGTGGAGGTTAGTATAGATGGACTAATAGAACAAGTCCCACACACTGCTACAAGCCGAAATATTTTTTCAGAGCTAGATGCAGAAAAAAATTATACTGAATTTGCAACCTGGTGGTGGTTAGTATAGATGGACTAATAGAACAACTCCCACACACTGCTACAAGCCGAAATATTTTTTCAGAGCTAGATGCAGAAAAATATTATATTGAATTTGCAACCTGGTGGAGGTTAGTTTAGATGGACTAATAGATCAAGTCCCACACACTGCTACATGCCGAAATATTTTTTCAGAGCTTGATGCAGAAAAAAATTATATTGAATTTGCAACCTGGTGGTGGTTAGTATAGATGGACTAATAGAACAAGTCCCACACACTGCTACAAGCCAAAATATTTTTTCAGAGCTAGATGCAGAAAAAAATTATATTGAATTTGCAACCTGGTGGAGGTTAGTGTAGATGGACTAATAGAACAAGTCCCACACACTGCTACAAGCTGAAATATTTTTTCAGAGCTAGATGCAGCAAAAAATTATATTGAATTTGCAACCTGGTTGTGGTTTATATACATGGACCAATAGAACAAGTCCCACACACTGCTACAAGCCAAAATATTTTTTCAGAGCTAGATGCAGAAAGAAATTATATTGAATTTGCAACCTGGTGGAGGTTAGTATAAATGGACTAATAGAACAAGTCCCACACACTGCTACAAGCCGAAATATTTTTTCAGAGCTAGATGCAGAAAAAAATTATATTGAATTTGCAACCTGGTGGAGGTTAGTATAGATGGACTAATAGAACAAGTCCCACACACTGCTACAAGCCAAAATATTTTTTGAGAGCTAGATGCAGAAAAAAATTATATTGAATTTGCAACCTGGTGGAGGTTAGTATAGATGGACTAAAAGAATAAGTGCAACACACTGCTACAAGCCAAAATATTTTTTCAGAGCTAGATGCAGAAAAAAATTATATTGAATTTGCAACCTGGTGGTGGTTAGTATAGATGGACTAATAGAACAAGTCCCACACACTGCTACAAGCTGAAATATTTTTTCAAAGCTAGATGCAGAAAAAAATTATATTGAATTTGCAACCTGGTGGAGGTTAGTATAGATGGACTAATAGAACAAGTCCCACACACTGCTACAAGCTGAAATATTTTTTCAGAGCTAGATGCAGCAAAAAATTATTTTGAATTTGCAACCTGGTTGTCGTTAGTATAGATGGACTAATAGAACAAGTCCCACACACTGCTTCAAGCCGAAATATTTTTTCAGAGCTAGATGCAGAAAAAAATTATATTGAATTTGCAACCTGTTGGAGGTTAGTACAGATGGAATAATAGAACAAGTCCCACACACTGCTACAAGCCAAAATATTTTTTCAGAGTTAGATGCAGAAAAAAATTATATTGAATTTGCCACTCGGTGGTAGTTAGTATAGATGGACTAATAGAACAAGTCCCACACACTGCTACAAGCCAAAATATTTTTTCAGAGCTAGATGCAGAAAAAAATTATACTGAATTTGCAACCTGGTGGTGGTTAGTATAGATGGACTAAGAGAACAAGTCCCACACACTGCTACAAGCCGAAATATTTTTTCAGAGCTGAATGCAGAAAAAAATTATATTGAATTTGCAACCTGGTGGAGGTTAGTATAGATTGACTAATAGAACAAGTCCCACACACTGCTTCAAGCCGAAATATTTTTTCAGAGCTAGATGCAGAAAAAAATTATATTGAATTTGCAACCTGGTGGAGGTTAGTATAGATGGACTAAAAGAACAAGTCCCACACACTGCTACAAGCCGAAATATTTTTTCAGAGCTAGATGCAGAAAAATATTATATTGAATTTGCAACCTGGTGGAGGTTAGTATAGATGGACTAATAGAACAAGTCCCACACACTGCTACATGCCGAAATATTTTTTCAGAGCTAGATGCAGAAAAAAATTATATTGAATTTGCAACCTGGTGGTGGTTAGTATAGATGGACTAATAGAACAAGTCCCACACACTGCTACAAGCCAAAATATTTTTTCAGAGCTAGATGCAGAAAAAAATTATATTGAATTTGCAACCTGGTGGAGGTTAGTGTAGATGGACTAATAGAACAAGTCCCACACACTGCTACAAGCTGAAATATTTTTTCAGAGCTAGATGCAGCAAAAAATTATTTTGAATTTGCAACCTGGTTGTGGTTAATATACATGGACCAATAGAACAATTCCCACACACTGCTACAAGCCAAAATATTTTTTCAGAGCTAGATGCAGAAAAAAATTATATTGAATTTGCAACCTGGTGGAGGTTAGTATAAATGGACTAATAGAACAAGTCCCACACACTGCTACAAGCCGAAATATTTTTTCAGAGCTAGATGCAGAAAAAAATTATATTGAATTTGCAACCTGGTGGAGGTTAGTATAGATGGACTAATAGAACAAGTCCCACACATTGCTACAAGCCAAAATATTTTTTGAGAGCTTGATGCAGAAAAAAATTATTTTGAATTTGCAACCTGTTGGAGGTTAGTACAGATGGAATAATAGAACAAGTCCCACACACTGCTACAAGCCAAAATATTTTTTCAGAGCTAGATGCAGAAAAAAATTATATTGAATTTGCCACCCGGTGGCAGTTAGTATAGATGGACTAATAGAACAAGTCCCACACACTGCTACAAGCCGAAATATTTTTTCAGAGCTAGATGCAGAAAAAAATTATACTGCATTTGCAACCTGGTGGTGGTTAGTATAGATGGACTAATAGAACAAGTCCCACACACTGCTACAAGCCGAAATATTTTTTCAGAGCTGAATGCAGAAAAAAATTATATTGAATTTGCAACCTGGTGGAGGTTAGTATAGATTGACTAATAGAACAAGTCCCACACACTGCTTCAAGCCGAAATATTTTTTCAGAGCTAGATGCAGAAAAAAATTATATTGAATTTTCAACCTGGTGGAGGTTAGTATAGATGGACTAAAAGAACAAGTCCCACACACTGCTACAAGCCGAAATATTTTTTCAGAGCTAGATGCAGAAAAAAATTATATTGAATTTGCAACCTGGTGGAGGTTAGTATAGATGGACTAACAGAACAAGTCCCACACACTGCTACAAGCTGAAATATTTTTTCAGAGCTAGATGCAGCAAAAAATTATTTTGAATTTGCAACCTGGTTGTGGTTAATATAGATGGACTAATAGAACAAGTCCCACACACTGCTACAAGCCAAAATATTTTTTCAGAGCTAGATGCAGAAAAAAATTATATTGAATTTGCAACCTGGTGGAGGTTAGTATAGATGGACTAATAGAACAAGTCCCACACACTGCTACAAGCCGAAATATTTTTTCAGAGCTAGATGCAGAAAAAAATTATATTGAATTTGCAACCTGGTGGTGGTTAGTATAGATGGACAAATAGAACAAGTCCCACACACTGCTACAAGCCGAAATATTTTTTCAGAACTAGATGCAGAAAAAATTATATTGAATTTGCAACCTGGTGGAGTTTAGTATAGATGGCCTAATAGAACAAGTCCCACACACTGCTTAAAGCCGAAATATTTTTTCAGAGCTAGATGCAGAAAAAAATTATATTGAATTTGCAACCTGGTGGAGGTTAGTATAGATGGAATAATAGAACAAGTCCCACACACTGCTACAAACCGAAATATTTTTTCAGAGCTAGATGCAGAAAAAAATTATACTGAATTTGCAACCTGGAGGTGGTTAGTATAGATGGACTAATAGAACAACTCCCACACACTGCTACAAGCCGAAATATTTTTTCAGAGCTAGATGCAGAAAAATATTATATTGAATTTGCAACCTGGTGGAGGTTAGTATAGATGGACTAATAGAACAAGTCCCACACACTGCTACATGCCGAAATATTTTTTCAGAGCTAGATGCAGAAAAAAATTATATTGAATTTGCAACCTGGTGGTGGTTAGTATAGATGGACTAATAGAACAAGTCCCACACACTGCTACAAGCCAAAATATTTTTTCAGAGCTAGATGCAGAAAAAAATTATATTGAATTTGCAACCTGGTGGAGGTTAGTGTAGATGGACTAATAGAACAAGTCCCACACACTGCTACAAGCCGAAATATTTTTTCAGAGCTAGATGCATAAAAAAATGATATTGAATTTGCAACCTGGTGGAGGTTAGTATAGATGGACTAATAGAACAAGTCCCACACACTGCTACAAGCCGAAATATTTTTTCAGAGCTAGATGCAGAAAAAAATTATATTGAATTTGCAACCTGGTGGAGGGTAGTATAGATGGACTAATAGAACAAGTCCCACACACTGCTACAAGCCGAAATATTTTTTCAGAGCTAGATGCAGAAAAAAATTATATCGAATTTGCAACCTGGTGGAGGTTAGTATAGATGGACTAATAGAAAAAGTCCAACACACTGCTACAAGCCGAAATATTTTTTCAGAGCTAGATGCAGAAAAAAATTATATTGAATTTGCAACCTGGTGGAGGTTAGTATAGATGGACTAATAGAACAAGTCCCACACACTGCTACAAGCCGAAATATTTTTTCAGAGCTAGATGCAGAAAAAAATTATATTGAATTTGCAACCTTGTGGTGGTCAGTATAGATGGACTAATAGAACAAGTCGCACACACTGCTACAAGCCGAAATATTTTTTCAGAGCTAGATGCAGAAAAAAATTATATTGAATTTGCAATCTGGTGGAGGTTAGTATAGATGGACTAATAGAACAAGTCCCACACACTGCTACAAGCCGAAATATTTTTTCAGAGCTAGATGCAGAAAAAAATTATATTGTATTTGCATCCTGGTGGAGTTTAGTATAGATGGACTAATAGAACAAGTCCCACACACTCCTACAAGCCAAAATATTTTTTCAGAGCTAGATGCAGAAAAAAATTATATTGAATTTGCAACCTGGTCGAGGTTAGTATAGATGGACTAATAGAACAAGTCCCACTCACTGCTACAAGCCAAAATATTTTTTCAGAGCTAGATTCCGAAAAAAATGATATTGAATTTGCAACCTGGTGGAGGTTAGTATAGATGAACTAATAGAACAAGTCCCACACACTGCTACAAGCCGAAATATTTTTTCAGAGCTAGATGCAGAAAAAAATTATATTGAATTTGCAATCTGGTGGAGGTTAGTATAGATGGACTAATAGAACAAGTCCCACACACTGCTACAAGCCAAAATATTTTTTCAGAGCTAGATGCAGAAAAAAATTATATTGAATTTGCAACCTGGTGGAGGTTAGTATAGATGGACTAATAGAACAAGTCCCACACACTGTACAAGCCGAAATATTTTTTCAGAGCTAGATGCAGAAAAAAATTATATTGAATTTGCAACCTGGTGGAGGTTAGTATAGATGGACTAATAGAACAAGTCCCACACACTGCTACAAGCTGAAATATTTTTTCAGAGCTAGATGCAGCAAAAAATTATTTTGAATTTGCAACCTGGTTGTGGTTAGTATAGATGGACTAATAGAACAAGTCCCACACACTGCTTCAAGCCGAAATATTTTTTCAGAGCTAGATGCAGAAAAAAATTATATTGAACTTGCAACCTGTTGGAGGTTAGTACAGATGGACTAATAGAACAAGTCCCACACACTGCTACAAGCCAAAATATTTTTTCAGAGTTGATGCAGAAAAAAATTATATTGAATTTGCCACCCGGTGGTAGTTAGTATAGATGGACTAATAGAACAAGTCTCACACACTACTACAAGCCGAAATATTTTTTCAGAGCTAGATGCAGAAAAAAATTATACTGAGTTTGCAACCTGGTGGTGGTTAGTATAGATGGACAAATAGAACAACTCCCACACACTGCTACAAGCCAAAATATTTTTTCAGAGCTAGATGCAGAAAAAATTATATTGAATTTGCAACCTGGTGGAGTTTAGTATAGATGGACTAATAGAACAAGTCCCACACATTGCTACATGCCGAAATATTTTTTTAGAGCTAGATGCAGAAAAAAAGTATATTGAATTTGCAACCTGGTGGAGGTTAGTATAGATGGACTAATAGAACAAGTCCCACACACTGCTACAAGCCAAAATATTTTTTCAGAGCTGGATGCAGAAAAAAATTATATTGAATTTGCAACCTGGTGGAGGTTAGTATAGATGGACTAATAGAACAAATCCCACACACTGCTTCAAGCCGAAATATCTTTTCAGAGCTAGATGCAGAAAAAAATTATATTGAATTTGCAACCTGGTGGAGGTTAGTATAGATGGACTAAAAGAATAAGTTAAACACACTGCTACAAGCCAAAATATTTTTTCAGAGCTAGATGCAGAAAAAAATTATATTGAATTTGCAACCTGGTGGAGGTTAGTATAGATAGACTAATAGAACGAGTCCCACACACTGCTACAAGCTGAAATATTTTTTCAGAGCTAGATGCAGGAAAAAATTATTTTGAATTTGCAACCTGGTTGTGGTTAATATAGATGGACTAATAGAACAAGTCCCACACACTGCTACAAGCCAAAATATTTTTTCAGAGCTAGATGCAGAAAAAAATTATATTGAATTTGCAACCTGGTGGAGGTTAGTGTAGATGGACTAATAGAACAAGTCCCACACACTGCTACAAGCTGAAATATTTTTTCAGAGCTAGATGCAGCAAAAAATTATTTTGAATTTGCAACCTGGTTGTGGTTAATATACATGGACCAATAGAACAAGTCCCACACACTGCTACAAGCCAAAATATTTTTTCAGAGCTAGATGCAGAAAAAAATTATATTGAATTTGCAACCTGGTGGAGTTTAGTATAGATGGACTAATAGAACAAGTCGCACACACTGCTGCAAGCCGAAATATTTTTTCAGAGCTAGATGCAGAAAAAAATTATATTGAATTTGCAACCTGGTGGAGGTTAGTATAGATGGACTAATAGAACAAGTCCCACACACTGCTACAAGCCGAAATATTTTTTCAGAGCTAGATGCAGAAAAAAATTATATTGAATTTGCAACCTGGTGGTGGTTAGTATAGATGGACTAATAGAACAAGTCCCACACACTGCTACAAGCCAAAATATTTTTTCAAAGCTAGATGCAGAAAAAGATTATATTGAATTTGCAACCTGGTGGTGGTTAGTATAGATGGACTAATAGAACAAGTCCCACACACTGCTACAAGCCGAAATATTTTTTCAGAGCTAGATGCAGAAAAAAATTATATTGAATTTGCAACCTGGTGGAGGTTAGTATAGATGGACTAATAGAACAAGTCCCACACACTGCTACAAGCCAAAATATTTTTTCAGAGCTAGATGAAAAAAAAAATATATTGAATTTGCAACCTGGTGGAGGTTAGTATAGATGGACTAATAGAACAAGTCCCACACACTGCTACAAGCTGAAATATTTTTTCAGAGCTAGATGCAGAAAATTTTTTTTATTGAATTTGCAACCTGGTGGTGGTTAGTATAGATGGACTAATAGAACAAGTCCCACACACTGCTGCAAGCCGAAATATTTTTTCAGAGCTAGATGCAGAAAAAACTTATATTGAATTTGCAACCTGGTGGTGGTTAGTATAGATGGACTAATAGAACAAGTCCCACACACTGCTACAAGCTGAAATATTGTTTCAGAGCTAGATGCAGCAAAAAATTATTTTGAATTTGCAACCTGGTTGTGGTTAATAAAGATGGACTAATAGAACAATTCCCACACACTGCTTCAAGCCGAAATATTTTTTCAGAGCTAGATGCAGAAAAAAATTATATTGAATTTGCAACCTGTTGGAGGTTAGTACAGATGGACTAATAGAACAAGTCCCACACACTGCTACAAGCCAAAATATTTTTCAGAGCTAGATGCAGAAAAAAATTAAATTGAATTTGCCACCCGGTGGTAGTTAGTATAGATGGACTAATAGAACAAGTCCCACACACTGCTACAAGCCGAAATATTTTTTCAGAGCTAGATGCAGAAAAAAATTATACTGAATTTGTAACCTGGTGGTGGTTAGTATAGATGGACTAATAGAACAACTCCCACACACTGCTACAAGCCGAAATATTTTTTCAGAACTAGATGCAGAAAAAAATTATATTGAATTTGCAACCTGGTGGAGGTTAGTATAGATGGACTAATAGAACAAGTCCCACACACTGCTACATGCCGAAATATTTTTTTAGAGCTAGATGCAGAAAAAAAGGATATTGAATTTGCAACCTGGTGGAGGTTAGTATAGATGGACTAATAGAACAAGTCCCACACACTGCTGCAAGCCAAAATATTTTTTCAGAGCTGGATGCAGAAAAAAATTATATTGAATTTGCAACCTGGTGGAGGTTAGTATAGATGGACTAATAGAACAACTCCCACGCACTGCTACAAGCCGAAATATTTTTTCAGAGCTAGATGCAGAAAAAAATTATATTGAATTTGCAACCTGGTGGTAGTTAGTATAGATGGACTAATAGAACAAGTCCCACACACTGCTACAAGCCAAAATATTTTTTCAGAGCTAGATGCAGAAAAAAATTATATTGTATTTGCATCCTGGTGGAGTTTAGTATAGATGGACTAATAGAACAAGTCCCACACACTCCTACAAGCCAAAATATTTTTTCAGAGCTAGATGCAGAAAAAAATTATATTGAATTTGCAACCTGGTCGAGGTTAGTATAGATGGACTAATAGAACAAGTCCCACTCACTGCTACAAGCCAAAATATTTTTTCAGAGCTAGATTCCGAAAAAAATGATATTGAATTTGCAACCTGGTGGAGGTTAGTATAGATGAACTAATAGAACAAGTCCCACACACTGCTACAAGCCGAAATATTTTTTCAGAGCTAGATGCAGAAAAAAATTATATTGAATTTGCAATCTGGTGGAGGTTAGTATAGATGGACTAATAGAACAAGTCCCACACACTGCTACAAGCCAAAATATTTTTTCAGAGCTAGATGCAGAAAAAAATTATATTGAATTTGCAACCTGGTGGAGGTTAGTATAGATGGACTAATAGAACAAGTCCCACACACTGTACAAGCCGAAATATTTTTTCAGAGCTAGATGCAGAAAAAAATTATATTGAATTTGCAACCTGGTGGAGGTTAGTATAGATGGACTAATAGAACAAGTCCCACACACTGCTACAAGCTGAAATATTTTTTCAGAGCTAGATGCAGCAAAAAATTATTTTGAATTTGCAACCTGGTTGTGGTTAGTATAGATGGACTAATAGAACAAGTCCCACACACTGCTTCAAGCCGAAATATTTTTTCAGAGCTAGATGCAGAAAAAAATTATATTGAACTTGCAACCTGTTGGAGGTTAGTACAGATGGACTAATAGAACAAGTCCCACACACTGCTACAAGCCAAAATATTTTTTCAGAGTTGATGCAGAAAAAAATTATATTGAATTTGCCACCCGGTGGTAGTTAGTATAGATGGACTAATAGAACAAGTCTCACACACTACTACAAGCCGAAATATTTTTTCAGAGCTAGATGCAGAAAAAAATTATACTGAGTTTGCAACCTGGTGGTGGTTAGTATAGATGGACAAATAGAACAACTCCCACACACTGCTACAAGCCAAAATATTTTTTCAGAGCTAGATGCAGAAAAAATTATATTGAATTTGCAACCTGGTGGAGTTTAGTATAGATGGACTAATAGAACAAGTCCCACACATTGCTACATGCCGAAATATTTTTTTAGAGCTAGATGCAGAAAAAAAGTATATTGAATTTGCAACCTGGTGGAGGTTAGTATAGATGGACTAATAGAACAAGTCCCACACACTGCTACAAGCCAAAATATTTTTTCAGAGCTGGATGCAGAAAAAAATTATATTGAATTTGCAACCTGGTGGAGGTTAGTATAGATGGACTAATAGAACAAATCCCACACACTGCTTCAAGCCGAAATATCTTTTCAGAGCTAGATGCAGAAAAAAATTATATTGAATTTGCAACCTGGTGGAGGTTAGTATAGATGGACTAAAAGAATAAGTTAAACACACTGCTACAAGCCAAAATATTTTTTCAGAGCTAGATGCAGAAAAAAATTATATTGAATTTGCAACCTGGTGGAGGTTAGTATAGATAGACTAATAGAACGCGTCCCACACACTGCTACAAGCTGAAATATTTTTTCAGAGCTAGATGCAGGAAAAAATTATTTTGAATTTGCAACCTGGTTGTGGTTAATATAGATGGACTAATAGAACAAGTCCCACACACTGCTACAAGCCAAAATATTTTTTCAGAGCTAGATGCAGAAAAAAATTATATTGAATTTGCAACCTGGTGGAGGTTAGTGTAGATGGACTAATAGAACAAGTCCCACACACTGCTACAAGCTGAAATATTTTTTCAGAGCTAGATGCAGCAAAAAATTATTTTGAATTTGCAACCTGGTTGTGGTTAATATACATGGACCAATAGAACAAGTCCCACACACTGCTACAAGCCAAAATATTTTTTCAGAGCTAGATGCAGAAAAAAATTATATTGAATTTGCAACCTGGTGGAGTTTAGTATAGATGGACTAATAGAACAAGTCGCACACACTGCTGCAAGCCGAAATATTTTTTCAGAGCTAGATGCAGAAAAAAATTATATTGAATTTGCAACCTGGTGGAGGTTAGTATAGATGGACTAATAGAACAAGTCCCACACACTGCTACAAGCCGAAATATTTTTTCAGAGCTAGATGCAGAAAAAAATTATATTGAATTTGCAACCTGGTGGTGGTTAGTATAGATGGACTAATAGAACAAGTCCCACACACTGCTACAAGCCAAAATATTTTTTCAAAGCTAGATGCAGAAAAAGATTATATTGAATTTGCAACCTGGTGGTGGTTAGTATAGATGGACTAATAGAACAAGTCCCACACACTGCTACAAGCCGAAATATTTTTTCAGAGCTAGATGCAGAAAAAAATTATATTGAATTTGCAACCTGGTGGAGGTTAGTATAGATGGACTAATAGAACAAGTCCCACACACTGCTACAAGCCAAAATATTTTTTCAGAGCTAGATGAAAAAAAAAATATATTGAATTTGCAACCTGGTGGAGGTTAGTATAGATGGACTAATAGAACAAGTCCCACACACTGCTACAAGCTGAAATATTTTTTCAGAGCTAGATGCAGAAAAAATTTTTTATTGAATTTGCAACCTGGTGGTGGTTAGTATAGATGGACTAATAGAACAAGTCCCACACACTGCTGCAAGCCGAAATATTTTTTCAGAGCTAGATGCAGAAAAAACTTATATTGAATTTGCAACCTGGTGGTGGTTAGTATAGATGGACTAATAGAACAAGTCCCACACACTGCTACAAGCTGAAATATTGTTTCAGAGCTAGATGCAGCAAAAAATTATTTTGAATTTGCAACCTGGTTGTGGTTAATAAAGATGGACTAATAGAACAATTCCCACACACTGCTTCAAGCCGAAATATTTTTTCAGAGCTAGATGCAGAAAAAAATTATATTGAATTTGCAACCTGTTGGAGGTTAGTACAGATGGACTAATAGAACAAGTCCCACACACTGCTACAAGCCAAAATATTTTTCAGAGCTAGATGCAGAAAAAAATTAAATTGAATTTGCCACCCGGTGGTAGTTAGTATAGATGGACTAATAGAACAAGTCCCACACACTGCTACAAGCCGAAATATTTTTTCAGAGCTAGATGCAGAAAAAAATTATACTGAATTTGTAACCTGGTGGTGGTTAGTATAGATGGACTAATAGAACAACTCCCACACACTGCTACAAGCCGAAATATTTTTTCAGAACTAGATGCAGAAAAAAATTATATTGAATTTGCAACCTGGTGGAGGTTAGTATAGATGGACTAATAGAACAAGTCCCACACACTGCTACATGCCGAAATATTTTTTTAGAGCTAGATGCAGAAAAAAAGGATATTGAATTTGCAACCTGGTGGAGGTTAGTATAGATGGACTAATAGAACAAGTCCCACACACTGCTGCAAGCCAAAATATTTTTTCAGAGCTGGATGCAGAAAAAAATTATATTGAATTTGCAACCTGGTGGAGGTTAGTATAGATGGACTAATAGAACAACTCCCACGCACTGCTACAAGCCGAAATATTTTTTCAGAGCTAGATGCAGAAAAAAATTATATTGAATTTGCAACCTGGTGGTAGTTAGTATAGATGGACTAATAGAACAAGTCCCACACACTGCTACAAGCCAAAATATTTTTTCAGAGCTAGATGCAGAAAAAAATTATATTGAATTTGCAACCTGGTGGAGGTTAGTATAGATGGACTAATAGAACAAGTCCCACACACTGCTACAAGCCGAAATATTTTTTCAGAGCTAGATGCAGAAAAAAATTATATTGAATTTGCAACCTGGTGGAGGTTAGTATAGATGAACTAATAGAACAAGTCCCACACACTGCTACAAGCCAAAATATTTTTTCAGAGCTAGATGCAGAAAAAAATTATATTGAATTTGCAACCTGGTGGTGGTTAGTATAGATGGACTAATAGAACAAGTCCCACACAATGCTACAAGCCGAAATATTTTTTCAGAGCTAGATGCAGAAAAAAATTATATTGAATTTGCAACCTGGTGGAGGTTAGTATAGATGGACTAATAGAACAAGTCCCACACACTGCTACAAGCTGAAATATTTTTTCAGAGCTAGATGCAGCAAAAAATTATTTTGAATTTGCAACCTGGTTGTGGTTAGTGTAGATGGACTAATAGAACAAGTCCCACACACTGCTACAAGCCAAAATATTTTTTCAGAGCTAGATGCAGAAAAAAATTATATTGAATTTGCAACCTGGTGGAGGTTACTATAGATGGACTAATAGAACAAGTCCTACAATCTGCTACAAGACAAAATATTTTTTCAGAGCTAGATGCAGAAAAAAATTATATTGAATTTGCAACCTGGTGGAGGTTAGTATAGATGGACTAATAGAACATGTCCCACACACTGCTTCAAGCCGAAATATTTTTTCAGAGCTAGATGCAGAAAAAAATTATATTGAATTTGCAACCTGGTGGTGGTTAGTATAAATGGACTAATAGATCAAGTCCCACACACTGCTACAAGCCGAAATATTTTTTCAGAGATAAATGCAGAAAAAAATTATATTGAATTTGCAACCTGGTGGAGGTTAGCATAGATGAACTAATAGTATAAGTCCCACACACTGCTACAAGCCAAAATATTTTTTCAGAGCTAGATGCAGAAAAAAATTATATTGAATTTGCAACCTGGTGGAGGTTAGTATAGATGAACTAATAGTATAAGTCCCACACACTGCTACAAGCCAAAATAGTTTTTCAGAGCTAGATGCAGAAAAAAATTATATTGAATTTGCAACCTGGTGGAGGTTAGTATAGATTGACTAATAGAACAAGTCCCACACACTGCTACAAGCCGAAATATTTTTTCAGAGCTAGATGCAGAAAAAAATTATATTGAATTTGCAACCTGGTGGAGGTTAGTATAGATGGACTAATAGAACATGTGCCACACACTGCTACAAGCCGAAATATTTTTTCAGAGCTAGATGCAGAAAAAAATTATATTGAATTTGCAACCTGGTGGAGGTTAGTATAGATGGACTAATAGAACAAGTCCCACACATTGCTAAGAGCCGAAATGTTTTTTCAGAGCTAGATGCAGAAAAAAATATATTGAATTTGCAACCTGGTGGAGGTTAGTATAGATGGACTAATAGAACAAGTCCCACACACTGCTACAAGCCGAAATATTTTTCAAAGCTAGATGCAGAAAAAAATTATATTGAATTTGCAACCTGGTGGAGGTTAGTATAGATGGACTAATAGAACAAGTCCCACACACTGCTACAAGCCGAAATATTTTTCAAAGCTAGATGCAGGAAAAAATTATATTGTATTTGCAACCTGGTGGAGGTTACTATAGATGGACTAATAGAACAAGACGCACACACTGCTACAAGGCGAAATATTTTTTCAGAGCTAGATGCAGAAAAAAATTATATTGAATGTGCAACCTGGTGGAGGTTAGTATAGATGGAATAATAGAACATGTCCCACACACTGCTACAAGCCGAAATAGTTTTTCAGAGCTAGATGCAGAAAAAAATTATATTGAATTTGCAACCTGGTGGAGGTTAGTATAGATTGACTAATAGAACAAGTCCCACACACTGCTACAAGCCAAAATATTTTTTCAGAGCTAGATGCAGAAAAAAATTATATTGAATTTGCAACCTGGTGGAGGTTAGTATAGATGGACTAATAGAACATGTCCCACACACTGCTACAAGTCGAAATATTTTTTCAGAGCTAGATGCAGAAAAAAATTATATTGAATTTGCAACCTGGTGGAGGTTAGTATAGATGGACTAATAAAACAAGTCCCACACACTGCTACAAGCCAAAATAGTTTTTCAGAGCTAGATGCAGAAAAAAATTATATTGTATTTGCAACCTGGTGGAGGTTAGTATAGATGGACTAATAATACAAGTCCCACACACTGCTACAAGCCGAAATATTTTTTCAGAGCTAGATGCAGAAAAAAATTATATTGAATTTGCCACCTGGTGGAGGTTAGTATAGATGGACTAATAGAACAAGTCCCACGCACTGCTACAAGCCGAAATATTTTTTCAGAGCTAGATGCAGAAAAAAATTATATTGAATTTGGAACCTGGTGGAGGTTAGTATAGATGGACTAATAGAACAAGTCCCACACACTGCTACAAGCCAAAATATTTTTTCAGAGCTAAATGCAGAAAAAAATTATATTGAATTTGCAACCTGGTGGAGTTTAGTATAGATGGACTAATAGAAAAAGTCCCACACACTGCTACAAGCCAAAATAGTTTTTCAGAGCTAGATGCAGAAAAAAATTATATTGAATTTGCAAACTGGTGCAGGTTAGTATAGATGGACTAATAGTACAAGTCCCACACACTGCTACAAGCCGAAATATTTTTTCAGAGCTAGATGCAGAAAAAAATTATATTGAATTTGCAACCTGGTGGAGGTTAGTATAGATGGACTAATAGAACAAGTCCCACACACTGCTACAAGCCGAAATATTTTTTCAGAGCAAGACGCAGAAAAAAATTATATTGTATTTGCAACCTGGTGGAGGTTAGTATAGATGGACTAATAGAACAAGTCCCACACACTGCTACAAGCCAAAATATTTTTTCAGAGCTAGATGCAGAAAAAAATTATATTGAATTTGCAACCTGGTGGAGGTTAGTATAGATGGACTAATAGTACA
Organism: Phyllobates terribilis; assembly: GCF_046119375.1. NCBI lineage: Eukaryota > Metazoa > Chordata > Amphibia > Anura > Dendrobatidae > Phyllobates > Phyllobates terribilis. The sequence continues at coordinate 241,238,582 of NW_027362768.1, read as the reverse complement.
AGTCCCACACACTGCTACAAGCCGAAATAGTTTTTCAGAGCTAGATGCAGAAAAAAATTATATTGAATTTGCAACCTGGTGGAGGTTAGTATAGATGGACTAATAGAACAAGTCCCACACACTTCTACGAGCAAAAATATTTTTTCAGAGCTAGATGCAGATAAAAATTACATTGAATTTGCAACCTGGTGGAGGTTAGTATAGATGGACTAATAGAACACGTCCCACACACTGCTACAAGCCGAAATATTTTTTCAGAGCTAGATGCAGAAAAAAATTATATTGAATTTGCAACCTGGTGGAGGTTAGTATAGATGGACTAATAGAACAAGTCCCACACACTGCTACAAGCCAAAATATTTTTTCAGAGCTAGATGCAGAAAAAAATTATATTGAATTTGCAACCTGGTGGAGGTTAGTATAGATGGACTAATAGAACACGTCCCACACACTGCTACAAGCCGAAATATTTTTTCAGAGCTAGATGCAGAAAAAAATTATATTGAATTTGCAACCTGGTGGAGGTTAGTATAGATGGACTAATAGAACAAGTCCCACACACTGCTACAAGCCAAAATATTTTTTCAGAGCTAGATGCAGAAAAAAATTATAATGAATTTGCAACCTGGTGGAGGTTAGTATAGATGGACTAATAGAAGAAGTCCCACACATTGTTACGAGCCGAAATGTTTTTTCAGAGCTACATGCAGAAAAAAAATATATTGAATTTGCAACCTGGTGGAGGTTAGCATAGATGGACTAATAGAACAAGTCCCACACACTGCTACAAGCCGAAATATTTTTTAAAGCTAGATGCAGAAAAAAATTATATTGTATTTGCAACCTGGTGGAGGTTTCTATAGATGGACTAATAGAACAAGATGCACACACTGCTACAAGCCGAAATATTTTTTCGGAGCTAGATGCAGAAAAAAATTATTTTGTATTTGCAACCTGGTGGAGATTAGTATAGATGGACTAATAGAAAAAGTACCACACACTGCTATTAGTCAAAATATTTTTTCATAGATAGATGCAGAAAAAAATTATATTGAATTTGCAACCTGGTGGAGGTTAGTATAGATGGACTAATAGAACATGTCCCACACACTGCTACAAGCCGAAATATTTTTTAACAGCTAGATGCAGAAAAAAATTATGTTGAATTTGCAACCTGGTGGAGGTTAGTATAGATGGACTAATAGAACAAGTCCCACACACTTCTACAAGCCAAAATAGTTGTTCAGAGCTAGATGCAGAAAAAAATTATATTGAATTTGCAACCTGGTGGAGGTTAGTATAGATGGACTAATAATACAAGTCCCACACACTGCTACAAGCCGAAATATTTTTTCAGAGCTAGATGCAGAAAAAAATTATATTGAATTTGCCACCTGGTGGAGGTTAGTATAGATGGACTAATAGAACAAGTCCCACACACTGCTACAAGCCAAAATATTTTTTCAGAGCTAAATGCAGAAAAAAATTATATTGAATTTGCAACCTGGTGGAGTTTAGTATAGATGGACTAATAGAAAAAGTCCCACACACTGCTACAAGCCGAAATAGTTTTTCAGAGCTAGATGCAGAAAAAAATTATATTGAATTTGCAACCTGGTGGAGGTTAGTATAGATGGACTAATAGTACACGTCCCACACACTGCTACAAGCCGAAATAGTTTTTCAGAGCTAGATGCAGAAAAAAATTATATTGAATTTGCAACCTGGTGGAGGTTAGTATAGATGGACTAATAGAACAAGTCCCACACACTTCTACGAGCCAAAATATTTTTTCAGAGCTAGATGCAGATAAAAATTACATTGAATTTGCAACCTGGTGGAGGTTAGTATAGATGGACTAATAGAACACGTCCCACACACTGCTACAAGCCGAAATATTTTTTCAGAGCTAGATACAGAAAAAAATTATATTGAATTTGCAACCTGGTGGAGGTTAGTATAGATGGACTAATAGAACAAGTCCCACACACTGCTACAAGCCAAAATATTTTTTCAGAGCTAGATGCAGAAAAAAATTATATTGAATTTGCAACCTGGTGGAGGTTAGTATAGATGGACTAATAGAACAAGTCCCACACAGTGCTACAAGCCAAAATATTTTTTCAGAGCTAGATGCAGAAAAAAATTATATTGAATTTGCAACCTGGTGGAGGTTACTATAGATGGACTATTAGAACAAGTCCCACAATCTGCTACAAGCCGAAATATTTTTTCAGAGCTAGATCCAAAAAAAAATTATATTGAATTTGCAACCTGGTGGTTGTTTAGTATAGATGGACTAATAGAACAAGTCCCACACACTGCTACAAGCCGAAATATTTTTTCAGAGCTAGATGCAGAAAAAAATTATATTGAATTTGCAACCTGGTGGAGGTTACTATATATGGATTAATAGTAAAAGTCCAACACACTGCTACAAGCCAAAATATTTTTTCAGAGCTAAATGCAGAAAAAAATTATATTGAAATTGCAACCTGGTGGAGGTTAGTATAGATGGATTAATAGAACAAGTCCCACACACTGCTAGAAGCCAAAATATTTTTTCAGAGCTAGATGCAGAAAAAAATTATATTGAATTTGCAACCTGGTGGAGGTTACTATATATGGATTAATAGTACAAGTCCCACACACTGCTACAAGCCGAAATATTTTTTCAGAGCTAGATGCAGAAAAAAATTATATTGAAATTGCAACCTGGTGGAGGTTAGTATAGATGGACTAATAGAACAAGTCCCACACACTGCTAGAAGCCAAAATATTTTTTCAGAGCTAGATGCAGAAAAAAATTATATTGAATTTGCAACCTGGTGGAGGTTAGTATAGATGGACTAATAGAACAAGTCAAACACACTGCTACAAGCTGAAATATTTTTTCAGAGCTAGATGCAGCAAAAAATTCTTTTGAATTTGTAACCTGGTTGTGGTTAATATAGATGGACTAATAGAACAAGTCCCACACACTGCTACAAGCCAAAATATTTTTTCAGAGCTAGATGCAGAAAAAAATTATATTGAATTTGCAACCTGGTGGAGGTTAGTATAGATGGACTAATAGAACAAGTCCCACACACTGCTACAAGCCGAAATATTTTTTCAGAGCTAGATGCAGAAAAAAATTATATTGTATTTGCATCCTGGTGGAGTTTAGTATAGATGGACTAATAGAACAAGTCCCACACACTGCTACAAGCCGAAATATTTTTTCAGAGCTAGATGCAGAATTAAACTATAATGAATTTGCAACCTGGTGGAGGTTAGTATAGATGGACTAATAGTACAAGTTTCACACACTGCTACAAGCCGAAATATTTTTTCAGAGCTTGATGCAGAAAAAAATTATATTGAATTTGCAACCTGGTGGAGGTTAGTATAGATGGACTAATAGAACAAGTCCCACACACTGCTACAAGCCGAAATATTTTTTCAGAGCTAGATGCAGAAAAAAATTATATTGAATTTGCAACCTGGTGGTGGTTAGTATAGATGGACTAATAGAACATGTCCCACACACTGCTACAAGCCGAAATATTTTTTCAGAGCTAGATGCAGAAAAAAATTATATTGAATTTGCAACCTGGTGGAGGTTAGTATAGATGGACTAATAGAACAAGTCAAACACACTGCTACAAGCTGAAATATTTTTTCAGAGCTAGATGCAGCAAAAAATTCTTTTGAATTTGTAACCTGGCTGTGGTTAATATAGATGGACTAATAGAACAAGTCCCACACACTGCTACAAGCCAAAATATTTTTTCAGAGCTAGATGCAGAAAAAAATTACATTGAATTTGCAACCTGGTGGAGGTTAGTATAGATGGACTAATAGAACAAGTCCCACACACTGCTAAAAGCCGAAATATTTTTTCAGAGCTAGATGCAGAAAAAAATTATATTGTATTTGCATCCTGGTGGAGTTTAGTATAGATGGACTAATAGAACAAGTCCCACACACTGCTACAAGCCGAAATATTTTTTCAGAGCTAGATGCAGAAAAAAATTATATTGAATTTGCAACCTGGTGGAGGTTAGTATAGATGGACTAATAGAACAAGTTCCACACACTGCTACAAGCCGAAATATTTTTTCAGAGCTAGATGCAGAAAAAAATTATATTGAATTTGCAACCTGGTGGAGGTTAGTATAGATGGACTAATAGAACAAGTCCCACACACTGCTACAAGCCGAAATATTTTTTCAGAGCTAGATGCAGAAAAAAATTATATTGAATTTGCAACCTGGTGGTGGTTAGTATAGATGGACTAATAGAACAAGTCCCACACACTGCTACAAGCCGAAATATTTTTTCAGAGCTAGATGCAGAAAAAAATTATATTGAATTTGCAACCTGGTGGAGGTTAGTATACATGGACTAATAGAACAAGTCCCACACACTGCTACAAGCCGAAATATTTTTTCAGAGCTAGATGCAGAAAAAAATTATATTGAATTTGCAACCTGGTGGAGGTTAGTATAGATGGACTAATAGAACAAGTCCCACACAATGCTACAAGCCGAAATATTTTTTCAGAGCTAGATGCAGAAAAAAATTATATTGTATTTGCATCCTGGTGGAGTTTAGTATAGATGGACTAATAGAACAAGTCCCACACAACGCTACAAGCCGAAATATTTTTTCAGAGCTCGATGCAGAAAAAAATTATATTGAATTTGCAACCTGGTGGAGGTTAGTATAGATGGACTAATAGAACAAGTCCCACACACTGCTACAAGCTGAAATATTTTTTCAGAGCTAGATGCAGCAAAAACTTGTTTTGAATTTGCAACCTGGTTGTGGTTAATATAGATGGACTAATAGAAAAAGTCCCACAAACTGCTACAAGCCAAAATATTTTTTCCGAGCTAGATGCAGAAAAAAATTATATTGAATTTGCAACCTGGTGGAGGTTAGTATAGATGGATAATAGAACAAGTCCGACACACTGCTACAAGCCGAAATATTTTTTCAGAGCTAGATGCAGAAAAAAATTATATTGAATTTGCAACCTGGTGGAGGTTAGTATAGATGGACTAATAGAACAAGTCCCACACACTGCTACAAGCCGAAATATTTTTTCAGAGCTAGATGCAGAAAAAAATTATATTGAATTTGCAACCTGGTGGAGGTTAGTATAGATGGACTAATAGAACAAGACCCACACACTGCTACAAGCCAAAATATTTTTTCAGAGCTAGATGCAGAAAAAAATTATATTGAATTTGCAACCTGGTGGAGGTTACTATAGATGGACTAATAGAACAAGTCCTACAATCTGCTACAAGCCAAAATATTTTTTCAGAGCTAGATGTAGAAAAAAATTATATTGAATTTGCAACCTGGTGGAGGTTAGTATAGATGGACTAATAGAACAAGTCCCACACACTGCTGCTACAAGCCAAAATATTTTTTCAGAGCTAGAGGCAGAAAAAAAATATATTGAACTTGCAACCTGGTGGAGGTTAGTATAGATGGACTAATAGAACAAGTCCCACACACTGCTACAAGCCGAAATATTTTTTCAGAGCTAGATGCAGAAAAAAATTATATTGAATTTGCAACCTGGTGGTGGTTAGTATAGATGGACTAATAGAACAAGTCCCACACACTGCTACAAGCCGAAATATTTTTTCAGAGCTAGATGCAGAAAAAATTATATTGAATTTGCAACCTGGTGGAGATTAGTATAGATGGACTAATAAATCAAGTCCCACACACTGCTACAAGCCGAAATATTTTTTTCAGAGCTAGATGCAGAAAAAAATTATATTGAATTTGCAACCTGGTGGAGGTTAGTATAGATGGACTAATAGAACAAGACCCACACACTGCTACAAGCCGAAATATTTTTTCAGAGCTAGATGTAGAAAAAAATTATATTGAATTTGCAACCTGGTGGAGGTTAGTATAGATGGACTAATAGAACAAGTCCCACACACTGCTACAAGCCGAAATATTTTTTCAGAGCTAGATGCAGAAAAAAATTATATTGTATTTGCATCCTGGTGGAGTTTAGTATAGATGTACTAATAGAACAAGTCCCACACACTGCTACAAGCAAAATATTTTTTCAGAGCTAGATGCAGAAAAAAATTATATTGAATTTGCAACCTGGTGGAGGTTAGTATAGATGGACTAATAGATCAAGTCCCACACACTGCTACAAGCCGAAATATTTTTTCAGAGCTAGATGCAGAAAAAAATTATATTGAATTTGCAACCAGGTGGAGGTTAGTATAGATGGACTAATAGAACAAGACCCACACACTGCTACAAGCCGAAATATTTTTTCAGAGCTAGATGCAGAAAAAAATTATATTGAATTTGCAACCTGGTGGTGGTTAGTATAGATGGACTAATAGAACAAGTCCCACACACTGCTACAAGCCGAAATATTTTTTCAGAGCTAGATGCAGAAAAAAATTATATTGAATTTGCAACCTGGTGGAGGTTAGTATAGATGGACTAATAGAACAAGTCCCACACACTGCTACAAGCTGATATATTTTTTCAGAGCTAGATGCAGCAAAAACTTATTTTGAATTTGCAACCTGGTTGTGGTTAGTATAGATGGACTAATAGAAACAGTCCCACAAACTGCTACAAGTCAAAATATTTTTTCCGAGCTAGATGCAGAAAAAAATTATATTGAATTTGCAACCTGGTGGAGGTTAGTATAGATGGATAATAGAACAAGTCCGACACACTGCTACAAGCCGAAATATTTTTTCAGAGCTAGATGCAGAAAAAAATTATATTGAATTTGCAACCTGGTGGAGGTTACTATAGACGGACTAATAGAACAAGTCCTACAATCTGCTACAAGCCAAAATATTTTTTCAGAGCTAGATGTAGAAAAAAATTATATTGAATTTGCAACCTGGTGGAGGTTAGTATAGATGGACTAATAGAACAAGTCCCACACACTGCTGCTACAAGCTGAAATATTTTTTCAGAGCTAGATGCAGAAAAAAATTATATTGAACTTGCAACCTGGTGGAGGTTAGTATAGATGGACTAATAGAACAAGTCCCACACACTGCTACAAGCCGAAATATTTTTTCAGAGCTAGATGCAGAAAAAAATTATATTGAATTTGCAACCTGGTGGAGGTTAGTATAGATGGACTAATAGATCAAGTCCCACACACTGCTACAAGCCGAAATATTTTTTCAGAGCTAGATGCAGAAAAAAATTATATTGAATTTGCAACCTGGTGGAGGTTAGTATAGATGGACTAATAGAACAAGTCCCACACACTGCTACAAGCTGAAATATTTTTTCAAAGCTAGATGCAGCAAAAACTTATTTTGAATTTGCAACCTGGTTGTGGTTAGTATAGATGGACTAATAGAAAAAGTCCCACACACTGCTACAAGCCAAAATATTTTTTCCGAGCTAGATGCAGAAAAAAATTATATTGATTTTGCAACCTGGTGGAGGTTAGTATAGATGGACTAATAGAACAAGTCCCACACACTGCTACAAGCCGAAATATTTTTTCAGAGCTAAATGCAGAAAAAAATTATATTGTATTTGCATCCTGGTGGAGTTTAGTATAGATGGACTAATAGAACAAGTCCCACACACTGCTACAAGCCAAAATATTTTTTCAGAGCTAGATGCAGAAAAAAATTATATTGAATTTGCAACCTGGTGGAGGTTAGTATAGATGGATAATAGAACAAGTCCCACACACTGCTACAAGCCGAAATATTTTTTCAGAGCTAGATGCAGAAAAAAATTATATTGAATTTGCAACCTGGTGGAGGTTAGTATAGATGGACTAATAGAACAAGTCCCACACACTGCTATAAGCCGAAATATTTTTTCAGAGCTAGATGCAGAAAAAAATTATATTGAATTTGCAACCTGGTGGAGGTTAGTATAGATGGACTAATAGAACAAGACCCACACACTGCTACAAGCCAAAATATTTTTTCAGAGCTGGATGCAGAAAAAAATTATATTGAATTTGCAACCTGGTGGAGGTTACTATAGATGGACTAATAGAACAAGTCCTACAATCTGCTACAAGCCAAAATATTTTTTCAGAGCTAGATGTAGAAAAAAATTATATTGAATTTACAACCTGGTGGAGGTTAGTATAGATGGACTAATAGAACAAGTCCCACACACTGCTTCAAGCCGAAATATTTTGTCAGAGCTAGATGCAGAAAAAAATTATATTGAATTTGCAACCTGGTGGAGGTTAGTATAGATGGACTAATAGAACAAGTCCCACACACTGCTACAATCTGAAATTTTTTTCAGAGCTAGATGCAGCAAAAAATTATTTTGAATTTGCAACCTGGTTGTGGTTAGTATAGATGGACTAATAGAACAAGTCCCACACACTGCTACAGGCCGAAATATTTTTTCAGAGCTAGATGCAGAAAAAAATTATATTGAATTTGCAACCTGGTGGAGGTTAGTATAGATGGACTAATAGAACAAGTCCCACACACTGCTTCAAGCCGAAATATTTTTTCAGAGCTAGATGCAGAAAAAAATTATATTGAATTTGCAACCTGGTGGAGGTTAGTATAGATGGACTAATAGAACAAGACCCACACACTGCTACAAGCCGAAATATTTTTTCAGAGCTAGATGCAGAAAAAAATTATATTGAATTTGCAACCTGGTGGTGGTTAGTATAGATGGACTAATAGAACAAGTCCCACACACTGCTATAAGCCGAAATATTTTTTCAGAGCTAGATGCAGAAAAAAATTATATTGAATTTGCAACCTGGTGGAGGTTAGTATAGATGGACTAATTGAACAAGTCCCACACACTGCTACAAGCTGAAATATTTTTCCAGAGCTAGATGCAGCAAAAACTTATTTTGAATTTGCAACCTGGTTGTGGTTAGTATAGATGGACTAATAGAACAATTCCCACACACTGCTACAAGCCAAAATATTATTTCCGAGCTAGATGCAGAAAAAAATTATATTGAGTTTGCAACCTGGTGGAGGTTAGTATAGATGGACTAATAGAACAAGTCCCACACACTGCTACAAGACAAAATATATTTTCAGAGCTAGATGCAGAAAAAAATTATATTGAATTTGCAACCTGGTGGAGGTTAGTATAGATGGATAATAGAACAAGTCACACACACACTGCTACAAGCCGAAATATTTTTTCAGAGCTAGATGCAGAAAAAAATTATATTGAATTTGCAACCTGGTGGAGGTTAGTATAGATGGACTAATAGAACAAGTCCCACACACTGCTACAAGCCGAAATATTTTTTCAGAGCTAGATGCAGAAAAAAATTATATTGAATTTGCAACCTGGTGGAGGTTAGTATAAATGGACTAATAGAAGAAGTCCCACACATTGCTTCGAGCCAAAATGTTTTTTCAGAGCTAGATGCAGAAAAAAAATATATTGAATATGCAACCTGGTGGAGGTTAGTATAGGTGGACTAATAGAACAAGTCCCACACACTGCTACAAGCCGAAATATTTTTTCAAAGCTAGATGCAGAAAAAAATTATATTGTATTTGCAACCTGGTGGAGGTTACTATAGATGGACTAATAGAACAAGACGCACACACTGCTACAAGCCAAAATATTTTTTCAGAGATAGATGCAGAAAAAAATTATATTGAATTTGCAACCTGGTGGAGGTTAGTATAGATGGACTAATAGTATAAGTCCCACACACTGCTACAAGCCAAAATATTTTTTCAGAGCTAGATGCAGAATTTTTTTTTATTGAATTTGCAACCTGGTGGAGGTTAGTATAGATGGACTAATAGAACAAGTCCCACACACTGCTGCAAGCCAAAATATTTTTTCAGAGCTAGATGCAGAAAAAAATTATATTGAATTTGCAACCTGGTGGAGTTTAGTATAGATGGACTAATAGTATAAGTCCCACACACTGCTACAAGCCGAAATAGTTTTTCAGAGCTAGATGCAGAAAAATATTATATTGAATTTGCAACCTGGTGGAGGTTAGTATAGATGGACTAATGGAACAAGTCCGACACACTGCTACGAGCCAAAATATTTTTTCAGAGCTAGATGCAGATAAAAATTACATTGAATTTGCAACCTGGTGGAGGTTAGTATAGATTGACTAATAGAACAAGTCCCACACACTGCTACAAGCCGAAATATTTTTTCAGAGCTAGATGCAGAAAAAAATTATATTGAATTTGCAACCTGGTGGAGGTTAGTATAGATGGACTAATAGAACATGTCCCACACACTGCTACAAGCCGAAATATTTTTTCAGAGCTAGATGCAGAAAAATTTTTTATTGAATTTGCAACCTGGTGGAGGTTAGTATAGATGGACTAATAGAACAAGTCCCACACACTGCTACAAGCCAAAATAGTTTTTCAGAGCTAGATGCAGAAAAAAATGATATTGAATTTGCAACCTGGTGGAGGTTAGTATAGATGGACTAATAGAACAAGTCCCACACACTGCTACAAGCCAAAATATTTTTTCAGAGCTAGATGCAGAAAAAAATTATATTGAATTTGCAACCTGGTGGAGGTTAGTATAGATGGACTAATAGAACAAGTCCCACACACTGCTACAAGCCGAAATATTTTTTCAGAGCTAGATGCAGAAAAAAATTATATTGAATTTGCAACCTGGTGGAGGTTACTATAGATGGACTGATAGAACAAGTCCTACAATCTGCTACAAGCCGAAATATTTTTTCAGAGCTAGATGCAGAAAAAAATTATATTGAATTTGCAACCTGGTGGAGGTTAGTATAGATGGTCTAATAGAACAAGTCCCACACACTGCTTCATGCCGAAATATTTTTTCAGAGCTAGATGAAGAAAAAAATTATATTGAATTTGCAACCTGGTGGTGGTTAGTATAAATGGACTAATAGAACAAGTCCCACACACTGCTACAAGCCGAAATATTTTTTCAGAGCTAGATGCAGAAAAAAATTATATTGAATTTGCAACCTGGTAGAGGTTAGTATAGATGGACTAATAGATCAAGTCCCACACACTGCTACAAGCCGAAATATTTTTTCAGAGCTAGATGCAGAAAAAAATTATATTGAATTTGCAACCTGGTTGAGGTTAGTATAGATGGACTAATAGAACAAGTCCCACACACTGCTACAAGCTGAAATGTTTTTTCAAAGCTAGATGCAGCAAAAACTTATTTTGAATTTGCAACCTGGTTGTGGTTAGTATAGATGGACTAATAGAAAAAGTCCCACACACTGCTACAAGCCAAAATATTTTTTCAGAGCTGGATGCAGAAAAAAATTATATTGAATTTGCAACCTGGTGGAGGTTACTATAGATGGACTAATAGAAGAAGTCCTACAATCTGCTACAAGCCAAAATATTTTTTCAGAGCTAGATGTAAAAAAAAATTATATTGAATTTACAACCTGGTGGAGGTTAGTATAGATGGACTAATAGAACAAGTCCAACACACTGCTACAAGCCAAAATATTTTTTCAGAGCTAGATGCAGAAAAAAATTATATTGAACTTGCAACCTGGTGGAGGATAGTATAGATGGACTAATAGAACAAGTCCCACACACTGCTACAAGCCGAAATATTTTTTCAGAGCTAGATGCAGAAAAAAATTATATTGAATTTGCAACCTGGTGGAGGTTAGTATAGATCGACTAATAGAACAAGTCCCACACACTGCTACAAGCTGAAATATTTTTTCAGAGCTAGATGCGGAAAAAAATTATTTTGAATTTGCAACCTGGTTGTGGTTAGTATAATGGACTAATAGAACAAGTCCCACACAGTGCTACAAGCCAAAATATTTTTTCAGAGCTGGATGCAGAAAAAAATTATATTGAATTTGCAACCTGGTGGAGGTTAGTATAGATGGTCTAATAGAACAAGTCCCACAATCTGCTACAAGCTGAAATTTTTTTCAGAGCTAGATGCAGCAAAAAATTATTTTGAATTTGCAACCTGGTTGTGGTTAGTATAGATGGACTAATAGAACAAGTCCCACACACTGCTACAAGCCAAAATATTTTTTCAGAGCTAGATGCAGAAAAAAAATATATTGAATTTGCAACCTGGTGGAGGTTAGTATAGATGGATTAAAAGAACAAGTCCCACACACTTCTACAAGCCGAAATATTTTTTCAGAGCTAGATGCAGAAAAAAATTATATTGAATTTGCAACCTGGTGGAGGTTAGTTTAGATGGACTAATAGAACAAGTCCCACACACTGCTTCAAGCCGAAATATTTTTTCAGAGCTAGATGCAGAAAAAAATTATATTGAATTTGCAACCTGGTGGAGGTTAGTATAGATGGACTAATAGAACAAGTCCCACACACTGCTACAAGCCGAAATATTTTTTCAGAGCTAGATGCAGAAAAAAATTATATTGAATTTGCAACCTGGTGGAGGTTAGTTTAGATGGACTAATAGAACAAGTCCCACACACTGCTTCAAGCCGAAATATTTTGTCAGAGCTAGATGCAGAAAAAAATTATATTGAATTTGCAACCTGGTGGAGGTTAGTATAGATGGACTAATAGAACAAGTCCCACACACTGCTACAAGCTGAAATTTTTTTCAGAGCTAGATGCAGCAAAAAATTATTTTGAATTTGCAACCTGGTTGTGGTTAGTATAGATGGACTAATAGAACAAGTCCCACACACTGCTACAAGCCAAAATATTTTTTCAGAGCTAGATGCAGAAAAAAATTATATTGTATTTGCATCCTGGTGGAGTTTAGTATAGATGGACTAATAGAACAAGTCCCACACACTGCTACAAGCCAAAATATTTTTTCAGAGCTAGATGCAGAAAAAAATTATATTGAATTTGCAACCTGGTGGAGGTTAGTATTGATGGACTAATAGAACAAGTCTCACACACTGCTACAAGCCGAAATATTTTTTCAGAGCTAGATGCAGAAAAAAATTATATTGAATTTGCAACCTGGTCAAGGTCAGTATAGATGGACGAATAGAACAAGTCCCACACACTGCTACAAGCCGAAATATTTTTTCAGAGCTAGATGCAGAAAAGAATTATATTGAATTTGCAAACTGGTGGAGGTTAGTATAGATGGACTAATAGAACAAGTCCCACACACTGCTACAAGCCGATATATTTTTTCAGAGCTAGATGCAGAAAAAAATTATATTGAATTTGCAACCTGGTGGAGGTTACTATAGATGGACTGAGAGAACAAGTCCTACAATCTGCTACAAGCCGAAATATTTTTTCAGAGCTAGATGCAGAAAAAAATTATATTGAATTTGCAACCTGGTGGAGGTTAGTATAGATGGACTAATAGAACAAGTCCCACACACTGCTTCATGCCGAAATATTTTTTCAGAGCTAGATGAAGGAAAAAATTATATCGAATTTGCAACCTGGTGGTGGTTAGTATAAATGGACTAATAGAACATTTCCCACACACTGTTACAAGCCAAAATATTTTTTAGAGCTAGATGCAGAAAAAAATTATATTGAATTTGCAACCTGGTGGAGGTTAGTATAGATGGACTAATAGAACAAGTCCCACACACTGCTGCAAGCCAAAATATTTTTTCAGAGCTAGATGCAGAAAAAAATTATATTGAATTTGTAACCTGGTGGATGTTAGTATAGATGGACTAATAGAACAAGTCCCACACACTGCTACAAGTCGAAATATTTTTTCAGAGCTAGATGCAGAAAAAAATTATATTGAATTTGCAACCTGGTGGAGGTTAGTATAGATGGACTAATAGAACAAGTCCCACACACTGCTTCAAGCCGAAATATTTTTTCAGAGCTAGATGCAGAAAAAAATTATATTGAATTTTCAACCTGGTGGAGGTTAGTATAGATGGACTAATAGAACAAGACCCACACACTGCTACAAGCCGAAATATTTTTTCAGAGCTAGATGCAGAAAAAAATTATATTGAATTTGCAACCTGGTGGTGGTTAGTATAGATGGACTAATAGAACAAGTCCCACACACTGCTACAAGCCGAAATATTTTTTCAGAGCTAGATGCAGAAAAAAATTATATTGAATTTGCAACCTGGTGGTGGTTAGTATAGATGGACTAATAGAACAAGTCCCACACACTGCTATAAGCCGAAATATTTTTTCAGAGCTAGAGGCAGAAAAAAATTATATTGAATTTGCAACCTGGTGGAGGTTAGTATAGATGGACTAATTGAACAAGTCCCACACACTGCTACAAGCTGAAATATTTTTCCAGAGCTAGATGCAGCAAAAACTTATTTTGAATTTGCAACCTGGTTGTGGTTAGTATAGATGGACTAATAGAACAATTCCCACACACTGCTACAAGCCAAAATATTATTTCCGAGCTAGATGCAGAAAAAAATTATATTGAGTTTGCAACCTGGTGGAGGTTAGTATAGATGGACTAATAGAACAAGTCCCACACACTGCTACAAGACAAAATATATTTTCAGAGCTAGATGCAGAAAAAAATTATATTGAATTTGCAACCTGGTGGAGGTTAGTATAGATGGATAATAGAACAAGTCCCACACACAGCTACAAGCCGAAATATTTTTTCAGAGCTAGATGCAGAAAAAAATTATATTGAATTTGAAACCTGGTGGAGGTTAGTATAGATGGACTAATAGAACAAGTCCCACACACTGCTACAAGCCGAAATATTTTTTCAGAGCTAGATGCAGAAAAAAATTATATTGAATTTGCAACCTGGTGGAGGTTACTATAGATGGACTGATAGAACAAGTCCTACAATCTGCTACAAGCCGAAATATTTTTTCAGAGCTAGATGCAGAAAAAAATTATATTGAATTTGCAACCTGGTGGAGGTTAGTATAGATGGTCTAATAGAACAAGTCCCACACACTGCTTCATGCCGAAATATTTTTTCAGAGCTAGATGAAGAAAAAAATTATATTGAATTTGCAACCTGGTGGTGGTTAGTATAAATGGACTAATAGAACAAGTCCCACACACTGCTACAAGCCGAAATATTTTTTCAGAGCTAGATGCAGAAAAAAATTATATTGAATTTGCAACCTGGTGGAGGTTAGTATAGATGGACTAATAGATCAAGTCCCACACACTGCTACAAGCCGAAATATTTTTTCAGAGCTAGATGCAGAAAAAAATTATATTGAATTTGCAACCTGGTTGAGGTTAGTATAGATGGACTAATAGAACAAGTCCCACACACTGCTACAAGCTGAAATATTTTTTCAAAGCTAGATGCAGCAAAAACTTATTTTGAATTTGCAACCTGGTTGTGGTTAGTATAGATGGACTAATAGAACAAGTCCCACACAGTGCTACAAGCCAAAATATTTTTTCAGAGCTGGATGCAGAAAAAAATTATATTGAATTTGCAACCTGGTGGAGGTTAGTATAGATGGACTAATGGAACTAGACCCACACACTGCTACAAGCCAAAATATTTTTTCAGAGCTGGATGCAGAAAAAAATTATATTGAATTTGCAACCTGGTGGAGGTTACTATAGATGGACTAATAGAACAAGTCCTACAATCTGCTACAAGCCAAAATATTTTTTCAGAGCTAGATGTAAAAAAAAATTATATTGAATTTACAACCTGGTGGAGGTTAGTATAGATGGACTAATAGAACAAGTCCAACACACTGCTACAAGCCAAAATATTTTTTCAGAGCTAGATGCAGAAAAAAATTATATTGAACTTGCAACCTGGTGGAGGATAGTATAGATGGACTAATAGAACAAGTCCCACACACTGCTACAAGCCGAAATATTTTTTCAGAGCTAGATGCAGAAAAAAATTATATTGAATTTGCAACCTGGTGGAGGTTAGTATAGATCGACTAATAGAACAAGTCCCACACACTGCTACAAGCTGAAATATTTTTTCAGAGCTAGATGCGGAAAAAAATTATTTTGAATTTGCAACCTGGTTGTGGTTAGTATAGATGGACTAATAGAACAAGTCCCACACAGTGCTACAAGCCAAAATATTTTTTCAGAGCTGGATGCAGAAAAAAATTATATTGAATTTGCAACCTGGTGGAGGTTAGTATAGATGGACTAACAGAACAAGTCCCACAATCTGCTACAAGCTGAAATTTTTTTCAGAGCTAGATGCAGCAAAAAATTATTTTGAATTTGCAACCTGGTTGTGGTTAGTATAGATGGACTAATAGAACAAGTCCCACACACTGCTACAAGCCAAAATATTTTTTCAGAGCTAGATGCAGAAAAAAAATATATTGAATTTGCAACCTGGTGGAGGTTAGTATAGATGGATTAAAAGAACAAGTCCCACACACTTCTACAAGCCGAAATATTTTTTCAGAGCTAGATGCAGAAAAAAATTATATTGAATTTGCAACCTGGTGGAGGTTAGTTTAGATGGACTAATAGAACAAGTCCCACACACTGCTTCAAGCCGAAATATTTTTTCAGAGCTAGATGCAGAAAAAAATTATATTGAATTTGCAACCTGGTGGAGGTTAGTATAGATGGACTAATAGAACAAGTCCCACACACTGCTACAAGCCGAAATATTTTTTCAGAGCTAGATGCAGAAAAAAATTATATTGAATTTGCAACCTGGTGGAGGTTAGTTTAGATGGACTAATAGAACAAGTCCCACACACTGCTTCAAGCCGAAATATTTTGTCAGAGCTAGATGCAGAAAAAAATTATATTGAATTTGCAACCTGGTGGAGGTTAGTATAGATGGACTAATAGAACAAGTCCCACACACTGCTACAAGCTGAAATTTTTTTCAGAGCTAGATGCAGCAAAAAATTATTTTGAATTTGCAACCTGGTTGTGGTTAGTATAGATGGACTAATAGAACAAGTCCCACACACTGCTACAAGCCAAAATATTTTTTCAGAGCTAGATGCAGAAAAAAATTATATTGTATTTGCATCCTGGTGGAGTTTAGTATAGATGGACTAATAGAACAAGTCCCACACACTGCTACAAGCCAAAATATTTTTTCAGAGCTAGATGCAGAAAAAAATTATATTGAATTTGCAACCTGGTGGAGGTTAGTATTGATGGACTAATAGAACAAGTCTCACACACTGCTACAAGCCGAAATATTTTTTCAGAGCTAGATGCAGAAAAAAATTATATTGAATTTGCAACCTGGTGGAGGTCAGTATAGATGGACGAATAGAACAAGTCCCACACACTGCTACAAGCCGAAATATTTTTTCAGAGCTAGATGCAGAAAAGAATTATATTGAATTTGCAAACTGGTGGAGGTTAGTATAGATGGACTAATAGAACAAGTCCCACACACTGCTACAAGCCGATATATTTTTTCAGAGCTAGATGCAGAAAAAAATTATATTGAATTTGCAACCTGGTGGAGGTTACTATAGATGGACTGAGAGAACAAGTCCTACAATCTGCTACAAGCCGAAATATTTTTTCAGAGCTAGATGCAGAAAAAAATTATATTGAATTTGCAACCTGGTGGAGGTTAGTATAGATGGACTAATAGAACAAGTCCCACACACTGCTTCATGCCGAAATATTTTTTCAGAGCTAGATGAAGGAAAAAATTATATCGAATTTGCAACCTGGTGGTGGATAGTATAAATGGACTAATAGAACATTTCCCACACACTGTTACAAGCCAAAATATTTTTTAGAGCTAGATGCAGAAAAAAATTATATTGAATTTGCAACCTGGTGGAGGTTAGTATAGATGGACTAATAGAACAAGTCCCACACACTGCTGCAAGCCAAAATATTTTTTCAGAGCTAGATGCAGAAAAAAATTATATTGAATTTGTAACCTGGTGGATGTTAGTATAGATGGACTAATAGAACAAGTCCCACACACTGCTACAAGTCGAAATATTTTTTCAGAGCTAGATGCAGAAAAAAATTATATTGAATTTGCAACCTGGTGGAGGTTAGTATAGATGGACTAATAGAACAAGTCCCACACACTGCTTCAAGCCGAAATATTTTTTCAGAGCTAGATGCAGAAAAAAATTATATTGAATTTGCAACCTGGTGGAGGTTAGTATAGATGGACTAATAGAACAAGACCCACACACTGCTACAAGCCGAAATATTTTTTCAGAGCTAGATGCAGAAAAAAATTATATTGAATTTGCAACCTGGTGGTGGTTAGTATAGATGGACTAATAGAACAAGTCCCACACACTGCTACAAGCCGAAATATTTTTTCAGAGCTAGATGCAGAAAAAAATTATATTGAATTTGCAACCTGGTGGTGGTTAGTATAGATGGACTAATAGAACAAGTCCCACACACTGCTATAAGCCGAAATATTTTTTCAGAGCTAGATGCAGAAAAAAATTATATTGAATTTGCAACCTGGTGGAGGTTAGTATAGATGGACTAATTGAACAAGTCCCACACACTGCTACAAGCTGAAATATTTTTCCAGAGCTAGATGCAGCAAAAACTTATTTTGAATTTGCAACCTGGTTGTGGTTAGTATAGATGGACTAATAGAACAATTCCCACACACTGCTACAAGCCAAAATATTATTTCCGAGCTAGATGCAGAAAAAAATTATATTGAGTTTGCAACCTGGTGGAGGTTAGTATAGATGGACTAATAGAACAAGTCCCACACACTGCTACAAGACAAAATATATTTTCAGAGCTAGATGCAGAAAAAAATTATATTGAATTTGCAACCTGGTGGAGGTTAGTATAGATGGATAATAGAACAAGTCCCACACACTGCTACAAGCCGAAATATTTTTTCAGAGCTAGATGCAGAAAAAAATTATATTGAATTTGAAACCTGGTGGAGGTTAGTATAGATGGACTAATAGAACAAGTCCCACACACTGCTACAAGCCGAAATATTTTTTCAGAGCTAGATGCAGAAAAAAATTATATTGAATTTGCAACCTGGTGGAGGTTAGTATAAATGGACTAATAGAAGAAGTCCCACACATTGCTTCGAGCCAAAATGTTTTTTCAGAGCTAGATGCAGAAAAAAAATATATTGAATATGCAACCTGGTGGAGGTTAGTATAGGTGGACTAATAGAACAAGTCCCACACACTGCTACAAGCCGAAATATTTTTTCAAAGCTAGATGCAGAAAAAAATTGTATTGTATTTGCAACCTGGTGGAGGTTACTATAGATGGACTAATAGAACAAGACGCACACACTGCTACAAGCCAAAATATTTTTTCAGAGCTAGATGCAGAATTTTTTTTTATTGAATTTGCAACCTGGTGGAGGTTAGTATAGATGGACTAATAGAACAAGTCCCACACACTGCTACAAGCCAAAATATTTTTTCAGAGCTAGATGCAGAAAAAAATTATATTGAATTTGCAACCTGGTGGAGTTTAGTATAGATGGACTAATAGTATAAGTCCCACACACTGCTACAAGCCGAAATAGTTTTTCAGAGCTAGATGCAGAAAAATATTATATTGAATTTGCAACCTGGTGGAGGTTAGTATAGATGGACTAATAGAACAAATCCGACACACTGCTACGAGCCAAAATATTTTTTCAGAGCTAGATGCAGATAAAAATTTCATTGAATTTGCAACCTGGTGGAGGTTAGTATAGATTGACTAATAGAACAAGTCCCACACACTGCTACAAGCCGAAATATTTTTTCAGAGCTAGATGCAGAAAAAAATTATATTGAATTTGCAACCTGGTGGAGGTTAGTATAGATGGACTAATAGAACATGTCCCACACACTGCTACAAGCCGAAATATTTTTTCAGAGCTAGATGCAGAAAAAAATTATATTGAATTTGCAACCTGGTGGAGGTTAGTATAGGTCCCACACACTGCTACAAGCCAAAATAGTTTTTCAGAGCTAGATGCAGAAAAAAATGATATTGAATTTGCAACCTGGTGGAGGTTAGTATAGATGGACTAATAGAACAAGTCCCACACACTGCTACAAGCCAAAATATTTTTTCAGAGCTAGATGCAGAAAAAAATTATATTGAATTTGCAACCTGGTGGAGGTTAGTATAGATGGACTAATAGAACAAGTCCCACACACTGCTACAAGCCGAAATATTTTTTCAGAGCTAGATGCAGAAAAAAATTATATTGAATTTGCAACCTGGTGGAGGTTACTATAGATGGACTGATAGAACAAGTCCTACAATCTGCTACAAGCCGAAATATTTTTTCAGAGCTAGATGCAGAAAAAAATTATATTGAATTTGCAACCTGGTGGAGGTTAGTATAGATGGTCTAATAGAACAAGTCCCACACACTGCTTCATGCCGAAATATTTTTTCAGAGCTAGATGAAGAAAAAAATTATATTGAATTTGCAACCTGGTGGTGGTTAGTATAAATGGACTAATAGAACATTTCCCACACACTGCTACAAGCCAAAATATTTTTTAGAGCTAGATGCATAAAAAAATTATATTGAATTTGCAACCTGGTGGAGGTTAGTATAGATGGACTAATAGAACAAGTCCCACACAATGCTACGAGCCAAAATATTTTTTCAGAGCTAGATGCAGATAAAAATTACATTGAATTTGCAACCTGGTGGAGGTTAGTATAGATTGACTAATAGAACAAGTCCCACACACTGCTACAAGCCGAAATATTTTTTCAGAGCTAGATGCAGAAAAAAATTATATTGAATTTGCAACCTGGTGGAGGTTAGTATAAATGGACTAATAGAACAAGTCCCACACATTGCTATGAGCCGAAATGTTTTTTCAGAGCTAGATGCAGAAAAAAAATATATTGAATATGCAACCTGGTGGAGGTTAGTATAGATGGACTAATAGAACAAGTCCCACACACTGCTACAAGCCGAAATATTTTTTCAAAGCTAGATGCAAAAAAAAATTATATTGTATTTGGAACCTGGTGGAGGTTACTATAGATGGACTAATAGAACAAGGCGCACACACTGCTACAAGCCAAAATATTTTTTCAGAGATAGATGCAGAAAAAAATTATATTGAATTTGCAACCTGGTGGAGGTTAGTATAGATGGACTAATAGTATAAGTCCCACACACTGCTACAAGCCAAAATATTATTTCAGAGCTAGATGCAGAATTTTTTTTTATTGATTTTGCAACCTGGTGGAGGTTGGTATAGATGGACTAATAGAACAAGTCCCACACACTGCAACAAGCCAAAATATTTTTTCAGAGCTAGATGCAGAAAAAAATTATATTGAATTTGCAACCTGGTGGAGTTTAGTATAGATGGACTAATATTACAAGTCCTACACACTGCTACAAGACGAAATAGTTTTTCAGAGCTAGATGCAGAAAAAAATTATATTGAATTTGCAACCTGGTGGAGGTTAGTATAGATGGACTAATAGAACAAGTCCGACACACTGCTACGAGCCAAAATATTTTTTCAGAGCTAGATGCAGATAAAAATTACATTGAATTTGCAACCTGGTGGAGGTTAGTATAGATTGACTAATAGAACAAGTCCCACACACTGCTACAAGCCGAAATATTTTTTCAGAGCTAGATGCAGAAAAAAATTATATTGAATTTGCAACCTGGTGGAGGTTAGTATAGATGGACTAATAGAACATGTCCCACACACTGGTACAAGCCGAAATATTTTTTCAGAGCTAGATGCAGAAAAAAATTATATTGAATTTGCAACCTGGTGGAGGTTAGTATAGATGGACTAATAGATCAAGTCCCACACACTGCTGCAAGCCAAAATAGTTTTTCAGAGCTAGATGCAGAAAAAAATTATATTGAATTTGCAACCTGGTGGAGGTTAGTATAGATGGACTAATAGAACAAGTCCCACACACTGCTACAAGCCAAAATATTTTTTCAGAGCTAGATGCAGAAACAAATTATATTGAATTTGCAACCTGGTGGAGGTTAGTATAGATGGACTAATAGAACAAGTCCCACACACTGCTACAAGCCGAAATATTTTTTCAGAGCTAGATGCAGAAAAAAATTATATTGAATTTGCAACCTGGTGGAGGTTACTATAGATGGACTGATAGAACAAGTCCTACAATCTGCTACAAGCCGAAATATTTTTTCAGAGCTAGATGCAGAAAAAAATTATATTGAATTTGCAACCTGGTGGAGGTTAGTATAATTGGACTAATAGAACAAGTCCCACACACTGCTTCATGCCGAAATATTTTTTCAGAGCTAGATGAAGAAAAAAATTATATTGAATTTGCAACCTGGTGGTGGTTAGTATAAATGGACTAATAGAACATTTCCCACACACTGCTACAAGCCAAAATATTTTTTAGAGCTAGATGCAGAAAAAAATTATATTGAATTTGCAACCTGGTGGAGGTTAGTATAGATGGACTAATAGAACAAGTCCGACACACTGCTACGAGCCAAAATATTTTTTCAGAGCTAGATGCAGATAAAAATTACATTGAATTTGCAACCTGGTGGAGGTTAGTATAGATTGACTAATAGTACAAGTTCCACACACTGCTACAAGCCGAAATATTTTTTCAGAGCTAGATGCAGAAAAAAATTATATTAAATTTGCAACCTGGTGGAGTTTAGTATAGATGGACTAATAGAACATGTCCCACACACTGCTACAAGCCGAAATATTTTTTCAGAGCTAGAAGCAGAAAAAAATTATATTGCATTTGCAACCTGGTGGAGGTTAGTATAGATGGACTAATAGAACATGTCCCACACACTGCTAAAAGCCAAAATAGTTTTTCAGAGCTAGATGCAGAAAAAAATTATATTGCATTTGCAACCTGGTGGAGCTTAGTATACATGGACTAATAGAACATGTCCCACACACTGCTAAAAGCCAAAATAGTTTTTCAGAGCTAGATGCAGATAAAAATTACATTGAATTTGCAACCTGGTGGAGGTTAGTATAGATTGACTAATAGAACAAGTCCCACACACTGCTACAAGCCGAAATATTTTTTCAGAGCTAGATGCAGAAAAAAATTATATTGAATTTGCAACCTGGTGGAGGTTAGTATAAATGGACTAATAGAAGAAGTCCCACACATTGCTATGAGCCGAAATGTTTTTTCAGAGCTAGATGCAGAAAAAAAATATATTGAATATGCAACCTGGTGGAGGTTAGTATAGATGGACTAATAGAACAAGTCCCACACACTGCTACAAGCCGAAATATTTTTTCAAAGCTAGATGCAAAAAAAAATTATATTGTGTTTGCAACCTGGTGGAGGTTACTATAGATGGACTAATAGAACAAGACGCACACACTGCTACAAGCCAAAATATTTTTTCAGAGATAGATGCAGAAAAAAATTATATTGAATTTGCAACCTGGTGGAGGTTAGTATAGATGGACTAATAGTATAAGTCCCACACACTGCTACAAGCCAAAATATTTTTTCAGAGCTAGATGCAGAATTTTTTTTTATTGATTTTGCAACCTGGTGGAGGTTGGTATAGATGGACTAATAGAACAAGTACCACACACTGCAACAAGCCAAAATATTTTTTCAGAGCTAGATGCAGAAAAAAATTATATTGAATTTGCAACCTGGTGGAGTTTAGTATGAATGGACTAATATTACAAGTCCTACACACTGCTACAAGCCGAAATAGTTTTTCAGAGCTAGATGCAGAAAAAAATTATATTGAATTTGCAACCTGGTGGAGGTTAGTATAGATGGACTAATAGAACAAGTCCGACACACTGCTACGAGCCAAAATATTTTTTCAGAGCTAGATGCAGATAAAAATTACATTGAATTTGCAACCTGGTGGAGGTTAGTATAGATTGACTAATAGAACAAGTCCCACACACTGCTACAAGCCGAAATATTTTTTCAGAGCTAGATGCAGAAAAAAATTATATTGAATTTGCAACCTGGTGGAGGTTAGTATAGATGGACTAATAGAATATGTCCCACACACTGCTACAAGCCGAAATATTTTTTCAGAGCTAGATGCAGAAAAAAATTATATTGAATTTGCAACCTGGTGGAGGTTAGTATAGATGGACTAATAGAACAAGTCCCACACACTGCTGCAAGCCAAAATAGTTTTTCAGAGCTAGATGCAGAAAAAAATTATATTGAATTTGCAACCTGGTGGAGGTTAGTATAGATGGACTAATAGAACAAGTCCCACACACTGCTACAAGCCAAAATATTTTTTCAGAGCTAGATGCAGAAACAAATTATATTGAATTTGCAACCTGGTGGAGGTTAGTATAGATGGACTAATAGAACAAGTCCCACACACTGCTACAAGCCGAAATATTTTTTCAGAGCTAGATGCAGAAAAAAATTATATTGAATTTGCAACCTGGTGGAGGTTAGTATAGATGGACTAATAGAACAAGTCCCACACACTGCTTCATGCCGAAATATTTTTTCAGAGCTAGATGAAGAAAAAAATTATATTGAATTTGCAACCTGGTGGTGGTTAGTATAAATGGACTAATAGAACATTTCCCACACACTGCTAAAAGCCAAAATATTTTTTAGAGCTAGATGCAGAAAAAAATTATATTGAATTTGCAACCTGGTGGAGGTTAGTATAGATGGACTAATAGAACAAGTACGACACACTGCTACGAGCCAAAATATTTTTTCAGAGCTAGATGCAGATAAAAATTACATTGAATTTGCAACCTGGTGGAGGTTAGTATAGATTGACTAATAGTACAAGTTCCACACACTGCTACAAGCCGAAATATTTTTTCAGAGCTAGATGCAGAAAAAAATTATATTGAATTTGCAACCTGGTGGAGTTTAGTATAGATGGACTAATAGAACATGTCCCACACACTGCTACAAGCCGAAATATTTTTTCAGAGCTAGAAGCAGAAAAAAATTATATTGCATTTGCAACCTGGTGGAGGTTAGTATAGATGGACTAATAGAACATGTCCCACACACTGCTAAAAGCCAAAATAGTTTTTCAGAGCTAGATGCAGAAAAAAATTATATTGAATTTGCAACCTGGTGGAGGTTAGTATAGATGGACTAATAGTATAAGTCCCACACACTGCTACAAGCCAAAATATTTTTTCAGAGCTAGATGCAGAATTTTTTTTTATTGAATTTGCAACCTGGTGGAGGTTAGTATAGATGGACTAATAGAACAAGTCCCACACACTGCTACAAGCCAAAATATTTTTTCAGAGCTAGATGCAGAAAAAAATTATATTGAATTTGCAACCTGGTGGAGTTTAGTATAGATGGACTAATAGTACAAGTCCCACAAACTGCTACAAGCCGAAATAGTTTTTCAGAGCTAGATGCAGAAAAAAATTATATTGAATTTGCAACCTGGTGGAGGTTAGTATAGATGGACTAATAGAACAAGTCCGACACACTGCTACGAGCCAAAATATTTTTTCATAGCTAGATGCAGTTAAAAATTACATTGAATTTGCAACCTGGTGGAGGTTAGTATAGATTGACTAATAGAACAAGTCCCACACACTGCTACAAGCCAAAATAGTTTTTCAGAGCTAGATGCGGAAAAAAATTATATTGAATTTGCAACCTGGTGGAGGTTAGTATAGATGGACTAATAGAACAAGTCCCACACACTGCTACAAGCCAAAATATTTTTTCAGAGCTAGATGCAGAAAAAAATTATATTGAATTTGCAACCTGGTGGAGGTTAGTATAGATGGACTAATAGAACAAGTCCCACACACTGCTACAAGCCGAAATATTTTTTCAGAGCTAGATGCAGAAAAAAATTATATTGAATTTGCAACCTGGTGGAGTTTAGTATAGATGGACTAATAGTACAAGTCCCACACACTGCTACAAGCCGAAATAGTTTTTCAGAGCTAGATGCAGAAAAAAATTATATTGAATTTGCAACCTGGTGGAGGTTAGTATTGATGGACTAATAGAACAAGTCCGACACACTGCTACGAGCCAAAATATTTTTTCAGAGCTAGATGCAGAAAAAAATTATATTGAATTTGCAACCTGGTGGAGGTTAGTATAGATGGACTAATAGAACAAGTCCCAAACACTGCTACAAGCCAAAATAGTTTTTCAGAGCTAGATGCAGAAAAAAATTATATTGAATTTGCAACCTGGTGGAGGTTAGTATAGATGGACTAATAGAACAAGTCCCACACACTGCTACAAGCCAAAATATTTTTTCAGAGCTAGATGCAGAAAAAAAATTTATTGAATTTGCAACCTGGTGGAGGTTAGTATAGATGGACTAATAGAACAAGTCCCACACACTGCTACAAGCCGAAATATTTTTTCAGAGCTAGATGCAGAAAAAAATTATATTGAATTTGCAACCTGGTGGAGGTTACTATAGATGGACTGATAGAACAAGTCCTACAATCTGCTACAAGCCGAAATATTTTTTCAGAGCTAGATGCAGATAAAAATTATATTGAATTTGCAACCTGGTGGAGGTTAGTATAAATGGACTAATAGAAGAAGTCCCACATATTGCTACGAGCCGAAATATTTTTTCAGAGCTAGATGCAGAAAAATTTTTATATTGTATTTGCAACCTGGTGGAGGTTATTATAGATGGACTAATAGAACAAGACTCACTCACTGATACAAGCCAAAATATTTTTTCAGAGATAGATGCAGAAAAAAATTATATTGAATTTGCAACCTGGTGGAGGTTAGTATAGATGGACTAATAGTATAAGTCCCACACACTGCTACAAGCCAAAATATTTTTTCAGAGCTAGATGCAGAAAAAAATTATATTGAATTTGCAACCTGGTGGAGGTTAGTATAGATGGACTAATAGAACAAGTCCCACACACTGGTTCATGCCGAAATATTTTTTCAGAGCTAGATGAAGAAAAAAATTATATTGAATTTGCAACCTGGTGGTGGTTAGTATAAATGGACTAATAGAACATTTCCCACACACTGCTACAAGCCAAAATATTTTTTAGAGCTAGATGCAGAAAAAAATTATATTGAATTTGCAACCTGGTGGAGGTTAGTATAGATGGACTAATAGAACAAGTCCCACACACTGCTACGAGCCAAAATAGTTTTTCAGAGCTAGATGCAGATAAAAATTACATTGAATTTGCAACCTGGTGGAGGTTAGTATAGATTGACTAATAGAACAAGTCCCACACACTGCTACAAGCCAAAATATTGTTTCAGAGCTAGATGCAGAAAAAAATTATATTGAATTTGCAACCTGGTGGAGGTTAGTATAGCTGGACTAATAGAACAAGTCCCACACACTGCTACAAGCCGAAATATTTTTTCAGAGCTAGATGCAGAAAAAAATTATATTGAATTTGCAACCTGGTGGAGGTTACTATAGATGGACTGATAGAACAAGTCCTACAATCTGCTACAAGCCGAAAAATTTTTTCAGAGCTAGATGCAGAAAAAAATTATATTGAATTTGCAACCTGGTGGTGGTTAGTATAAGTGGACTAATAGAACATTTCCCACACACTGCTACAAGCCAAAATATTTTTTAGAGCTAGATGCAGAAAAAAATTATATTGAATTTGCAACCTGGTGGAGGTTAGTATAGATGGACTAATAGAACAAGTCCCACACACTGCTACAAGCCGAAATATTTTTTCAGAGCTAGATGCAGAAAAAAATTATATTGAATTTGCAACCTGGTGGAGGTTAGTATAGATGGACTAATAGAACAAGTCCCACACACTGCTACAGGCCGAAATATTTTTTCAGAGCTAGATGCAGAAAAAAATTATATTGAATTTGCAACCTGGTTGTGGTTAGTATAGATGGACTAATAGAACAAGTCCCACACACTGCTACAAGCCGAAATATTTTTTCAGAGCTAGATGCAGAAAAAAATTATATTGAATTTGCAACCTGGTGGAGGTTAGTATAGATGGACTAATAGAACAAGACCCACACACTGCTACAATCCGAAATATTTTTTCAGAGCTAGATGCAGAAAAAAATTATATTGAATTTGCAACCTGGTGGTGGTTAGCATAGATGGACTAATAGAACAAGTCCCACACACTGCTACAAGCCGAAATATTTTTTCAGAGCTAGATGCAGAAAAAAATTATATTGAATTTGAAACCTGGTGGTGGTTAGTATAGATGGACTAATAGAACAAGTCCCACACACTGCTACAAGCCGAAATATTTTTTCAGAGCTAGATGCAGAAAAAAATTATATTGAATTTGGAACCTGGTGGAGGTTAGTATAGATGGACTAATAGAACAAGTCCCACACACTGCTACAAGCTGAAATATTTTTTCAGAGCTAGATGCAGCAAAAACTTATTTTGAATTTGCAACCTGGTTGTGGTTAGTATAGATGGACTAATAGAACAAGTCCCACACACTGCTACAAGCCAAAATATTTTTTCAGAGCTAGATGCAGAAAAAAATTATATTGAATTTGCACCCTGGTGGAGGTTAGTATAGATGGACTAATATAACAAGTCCCACACACTGCTACAAGTCAAAATATTTTTTCAGAGCTAGATGCAGAAAAAAATTATATTGAATTTGCAACCTGGTGGAGGTTAGTATAGATGGATAATATAACAAGTCCCACACACTGCTATGAGCCGAAATGTTTTTTCAGAGCTAAATGCAGAAAAAAAATATATTGTATTTGCAACCTGGTGGAGGTTACTATAGATGGACTAATAGAACAAGACGCACTCACCGCTACAAGCCGAAATATTTTTTCGGAGCTAGATGCAGAAAAAAATTATATTGAATTTGCAACCTGGTGGAGTTTAGTATAGATGGACTAATAGGAAAAGTCCCACACACTGCTATTAGCCAAAATATTTTTTCAGAGCTAGATGCAGAAAAAAATTATATTGAATTTGCAACCTGGTGGAGGTTAGTATAGATGGACTAATAGAACAAGTCCCACACACTGCTACAGGCCGAAATATTTTTTCAGAGCTAGATGCAGAAAAAAATTATATTGAATTTGCAACCTGGTGGAGGTTAGTATAGATGGACTAATAGAACAAGTCCCACACACTGCTACAAGCCGAAATATTTTTTCAGAGCTAGATGCAGAAAAAAATTATATTGAATTTGCAA
This sequence comes from Phyllobates terribilis, assembly GCF_046119375.1. Lineage (NCBI taxonomy): Eukaryota > Metazoa > Chordata > Amphibia > Anura > Dendrobatidae > Phyllobates > Phyllobates terribilis. The sequence goes on along the minus strand of NW_027362768.1, from coordinate 241,209,607 downwards.
CCTGGTGGAGGTTAGTATAGATGGACTAATAGAACAAGACCCACACACTGCTACAATCCGAAATATTTTTTCAGAGCTAGATGCAGAAAAAAATTATATTGAATTTGCAACCTGGTGGTGGTTAGCATAGATGGACTAATAGAACAAGTCCCACACACTGCTACAAGCCGAAATATTTTTTCAGAGCTAGATGCAGAAAAAAATTATATTGAATTTGAAACCTGGTGGTGGTTAGTATAGATGGACTAATAGAACAAGTCCCACACACTGCTACAAGCCGAAATATTTTTTCAGAGCTAGATGCAGAAAAAAATTATATTGAATTTGGAACCTGGTGGAGGTTAGTATAGATGGACTAATAGAACAAGTCCCACACACTGCTACAAGCTGAAATATTTTTTCAGAGCTAGATGCAGCAAAAACTTATTTTGAATTTGCAACCTGGTTGTGGTTAGTATAGATGGACTAATAGAACAAGTCCCACACACTGCTACAAGCCAAAATATTTTTTCAGAGCTAGCTGCAGAAAAAAATTATATTGAATTTGCACCCTGGTGGAGGTTAGTATAGATGGACTAATATAACAAGTCCCACACACTGCTACAAGTCAAAATATTTTTTCAGAGCTAGATGCAGAAAAAAATTATATTGAATTTGCAACCTGGTGGAGGTTAGTATAGATGGATAATATAACAAGTCCCACACACTGCTACGAGCCGAAATGTTTTTTCAGAGCTAAATGCAGAAAAAAAATATATTGTATTTGCAACCTGGTGGAGGTTACTATAGATGGACTAATAGAACAAGACGCACTCACCGCTACAAGCCGAAAAAATTTTTCGGAGCTAGATGCAGAAAAAAATTATATTGAATTTGCAACCTGGTGGAGTTTAGTATAGATGGACTAATAGGAAAAGTCCCACACACTGCTATTAGCCAAAATATTTTTTCAGAGATAGATGCAGAAAAAAATTATATTTAATTTGCAACCTGGTGGAGGTTAGTATGGATGGACTAATAGAACAAGTCCCACACACTGCTACAAGCTAAAATATTTTTTCAGAGATAGATACAGAAAAAAATTATATTGAATTTGCAACCTGGTGGAGGTTAGTATAGATGGACTAATAGTATAAGTCCCACACACTGCTACAAGCCAAAATATTTTTTCAGAGCTAGATGCAGAAATTTTTTTTATTGAATTTGCAACCTGGTGGAGGTTAGTATAGATGGACTAATAGAACAAGTCCCACACACTGCTACAAGCCAAAATATTTTTTCAGAGGTAGATGCAGAAAAAAATTATATTGAATTTGCAACCTGGTGGAGTTTAGTATAGATGGACTAATAGTACAAGTCCCACACACTGCTACAAGCCGAAATAGTTTTTCAGAGCTAGATGCAGAAAAAAATTATATTGAATTTGCAACCTGGTGGAGGTTAGTATAGATGGACTAATAGAACATGTCCCACACACTGCTACAAGCCGAAATATTTTTTCAGAGCTAGATGCAGAAAAAAATTATATTGAATTTGCACCCTGGTGGAGGTTAGTATAGATGGACTAATATAACAAGTCCCACACACTGCTACAAGTCAAAATATTTTTTCAGAGCTAGATGCAGAAAAAAATTATATTGAATTTGCAACCTGGTGGAGGTTAGTATAGATGGATAATATAACAAGTCCCACACACTGCTACGAGCCGAAATGTTTTTTCAGAGCTAAATGCAGAAAAAAAATATATTGTATTTGCAACCTGGTGGAGGTTACTATAGATGGACTAATAGAACAAGACGCACTCACCGCTACAAGCCGAAATATTTTTTCGGAGCTAGATGCAGAAAAAAATTATATTGAATTTGCAACCTGGTGGAGATTAGTATAGATGGACTAATAGGAAAAGTCCCACACACTGCTATTAGCCAAAATATTTTTTCAGAGATAGATGCAGAAAAAAATTATATTTAATTTGCAACCTGGTGGAGGTTAGTATGGATGGACTAATAGAACAAGTCCCACACACTGCAACAAGCCAAAATATTTTTTCAGAGATAGATACAGAAAAAAATTATATTGAATTTGCAACCTGGTGGAGGTTAGTATAGATGGACTAATAGTATAAGTCCCACACACTGCTACAAGCCAAAATATTTTTTCAGAGCTAGATGCAGAAATTTTTTTATTGAATTTGCAACCTGGTGGAGGTTAGTATAGATGGACTAATAGAACAAGTCCCACACACTGCTACAAGCTAAAATATTTTTTCAGAGGTAGATGCAGAAAAAAATTATATTGAATTTGCAACCTGGTGGAGTTTAGTATAGATGGACTAATAGTACAAGTCCCACACACTGCTACAAGCCGAAATAGTTTTTCAGAGCTAGATGCAGAAAAAAATTATATTGAATTTGCAACCTGGTGGAGGTTAGTATAGATGGACTAATAGAACATGTCCCACACACTGCTACAAGCCGAAATATTTTTTCAGAGCTAGATGCAGAAAAAAATTATATTGAATTTGCACCCTGGTGGAGGTTAGTATAGATGGACTAATATAACAAGTCCCACACACTGCTACAAGTCAAAATATTTTTTCAGAGCTAGATGCAGAAAAAAATTATATTGAATTTGCAACCTGGTGGAGGTTAGTATAGATGGATAATATAACAAGTCCCACACACTGCTACGAGCCGAAATGTTTTTTCAGAGCTAAATGCAGAAAAAAAATATATTGTATTTGCAACCTGGTGGAGGTTACTATAGATGGACTAATAGAACAAGACGCACTCACCGCTACAAGCCGAAATATTTTTTCGGAGCTAGATGCAGAAAAAAATTATATTGAATTTGCAACCTGGTGGAGATTAGTATAGATGGACTAATAGGAAAAGTCCCACACACTGCTATTAGCCAAAATATTTTTTCAGAGATAGATGCAGAAAAAAATTATATTTAATTTGCAACCTGGTGGAGGTTAGTATGGATGGACTAATAGAACAAGTCCCACACACTGCAACAAGCCAAAATATTTTTTCAGAGATAGATACAGAAAAAAATTATATTGAATTTGCAACCTGGTGGAGGTTAGTATAGATGGACTAATAGTATAAGTCCCACACACTGCTACAAGCCAAAATATTTTTTCAGAGCTAGATGCAGAAATTTTTTTATTGAATTTGCAACCTGGTGGAGGTTAGTATAGATGGACTAATAGAACAAGTCCCACACACTGCTACAAGCTAAAATATTTTTTCAGAGGTAGATGCAGAAAAAAATTATATTGAATTTGCAACCTGGTGGAGTTTAGTATAGATGGACTAATAGTACAAGTCCCACACACTGCTACAAGCCGAAATAGTTTTTCAGAGCTAGATGCAGAAAAAAATTATATTGAATTTGCAACCTGGTGGAGGTTAGTATAGATGGACTAATAGAACATGTCCCACACACTGCTACAAGCCGAAATATTTTTTCAGAGCTAGATGCAGAAAAAAATTATATTGAATTTGCAACCTGGTGGAGGTTAGTATAGATGGACTAATAGAACAAGTTCCACACACTGCTACAAGCCAAAATAGTTTTTCAGAGCTAGATGCAGAAAAAAATTATATTGAATTTGCAACCTGGTGGAGGTTAGTATAGATTGACTAATAGAACAAGTCCCACACACTGCTACAATCCGAAATATTTTTTAAGAGCTAGATGCAGAAAAAAATTATATTGAATTTGCAACCTGGTGGAGGTTAGTATAGATGGACTAATAGAACAAGTCCCAAACACTGCTACAAGCCGAAATATTTTTTCAGAGCTAGATGTAGAAAAAAATTATATTGAATTTGCAACCTGGTGGAGGTTAGTATAGATGGACTAATAGAACAAGTCCCACACACTGCTACAAGCCGAAATAGTTTTTCAGAGCTAGATGCAGAAAAAAATTATATTGAATTTGCAACATGGTGGAGGTTAGTATAGATGGACTAATATAACAAGTCCCACACACTGCTACAAGTCAAAATATTTTTTCAGAGCTAGATGCAGAAAAAAATTATATTGAATTTGCAACCTGGTGGAGGTTAGTATAGATGGATAATATAACAAGTCCCACACACTGCTACGAGCCGAAATGTTTTTTCAGAGCTAAATGCAGAAAAAAAATATATTGTATTTGCAACCTGGTGGAGGTTACTATAGATGGACTAATAGAACAAGACGCACTCACCGCTACAAGCCGAAATATTTTTTCGGAGCTAGATGCAGAAAAAAATTATATTGAATTTGCAACCTGGTGGAGATTAGTATAGATGGACTAATAGGAAAAGTCCCACACACTGCTATTAGCCAAAATATTTTTTCAGAGATAGATGCAGAAAAAAATTATATTTAATTTGCAACCTGGTGGAGGTTAGTATGGATGGACTAATAGAACAAGTCCCACACACTGCAACAAGCCAAAATATTTTTTCAGAGATAGATACAGAAAAAAATTATATTGAATTTGCAACCTGGTGGAGGTTAGTATAGATGGACTAATAGTATAAGTCCCACACACTGCTACAAGCCAAAATATTTTTTCAGAGCTAGATGCAGAAATTTTTTTATTGAATTTGCAACCTGGTGGAGGTTAGTATAGATGGACTAATAGAACAAGTCCCACACACTGCTACAAGCTAAAATATTTTTTCAGAGGTAGATGCAGAAAAAAATTATATTGAATTTGCAACCTGGTGGAGTTTAGTATAGATGGACTAATAGTACAAGTCCCACACACTGCTACAAGCCGAAATAGTTTTTCAGAGCTAGATGCCGAAAAAAATTATATTGAATTTGCAACCTGGTGGAGGTTAGTATAGATGGACTAATAGAACATGTCCCACACACTGCTACAAGCCGAAATATTTTTTCAGAGCTAGATGCAGAAAAAAATTATATTGAATTTGCAACCTGGTGGAGGTTAGTATAGATGGACTAATAGAACAAGTTCCACACACTGCTACAAGACAAAATAGTTTTTCAGAGCTAGATGTAGAAAAAAATTATATTGAATTTGCAACCTGGTGGAGGTTAGTATAGATTGACTAATAGAACAAGTCCCACACACTGCTACAATCCGAAATATTTTTTAAGAGCTAGATGCAGAAAAAAATCATATTGAATTTGCAACCTGGTGGAGGTTAGTATAGATGGACTAATAGAACAAGTCCCAAACACTGCTACAAGCCGAAATATTTTTTCAGAGCTAGATGTAGAAAAAAATTATATTGAATTTGCAACCTGGTGGAGGTTAGTATAGATGGACTAATAGAACAAGTCCCACACACTGCTACAAGCCGAAATAGTTTTTCAGAGCTAGATGCAGAAAAAAATTATATTGAATTTGCAACATGGTGGAGGTTAGTATAGATGGACTAATAGAAGAAGTCCCACACATTGCTACGAGTCGAAATGTTTTTTCAGAGCTAGATGCAGAAAAAAAATATATTGAATTTGCAACCTGGTGGATGTTAGTATAAATGGACTAATATAACAAGTCCCACACACTGCTACAAGCCGAAATATTTTTTCAGAGCTAGATGCAGAAAAAAATTATATTGTATTTGCAACCTGGTGGAGGTTACTTTAGATGGACTAATAGAACAAGACGCACACACTGCTACAAGCCTAAATATTTTTTCGGAGCTAGATGCAGAAAAAAATTATATTGAATTTGCAACCTGGTGGAGATTAGTATAGATGGACTAATAGAAAAAGTCCCACACACTGCTATTAGCCAAAATATTTTTTCAGAGATAGATGCAGAAAAAAATTATATTGAATTTGCAACCTGGTGGAGATTAGTATAGATGGACTAATAGAAAAAGTCCCACACACTGCTATTAGCCAAAATATTTTTTCAGAGATAGATGCAGAAAAAAATTATATTGAATTTGCAACCTGGTGGAGGTTAGTATAGATGGACTAATAGAACATGTCCCACACACTGCTACAAGCCGAAATATTTTTTAAGAGCTAGAAGCAGAAAAAAATTATTTTGAATTTGCAACCTGGTGGAGGTTAGTATAGATGGACTAATAGAACAAGTCCCACACACTGCTACAAGCCGAAATAATTTTTCATAGCTAGATGCAGAAAAAAATTATATTGAATTTGCAACCTGGTGGAAGTTAGTATAGATGGACTAATAGTACAAGTCCCACACACTGCTACAAGCCGAAATATTTTTTCAGAGCTAGATGCAGAAAAAAATTATATTGAATTTGCAACCTGGTGGAGGTTAGTATAGATGAATTAATAGAACAAGTCCCACACACTGCTACAAGCCGAAATATTTTTTCAGAGCTAGATGCAGAAAAAAATTATATTGAATTTGCAACCTGGTGGAGGTTAGTATAGATGGACTAATAGTACAAGTCCCACACACTGCTACAAGCCGAAGTAGTTTTTGAGAGCTAGATGCAGAAAAAAATTATATTGAATTTGAAACCTGGTGGAGGTTAGTATAGATGGACTAATAGAACAAGTCCCACACACTGCTACGAGCCAAAATATTTTTTCAGAGCTAGATGCAGATAAAAATTACATTGAATTTGCAACCTGGTGGAGGTTAGTATAGATGGACTAATAGAACAAGTCCCACACAGTGCTACAAGCCAAAATATTTTTTCAGAGCTAGATGCAGAAAAAAATTATATTGAATTTGCAACCTGGTGGAGGTTACTATATATGGACTAATAGAACAAGTCCCACAATCTGCTACAAGCTGAAATATTTTTTCAGAGCTAGATCCAAAAAAATATTATATTGAATTTGCAACCTGGTGGTTGTTTAGTATAGATGGACTAATAGAACAAGTCCCACACACTGCTACAAGCCGAAATATTTTTTCAGAGCTAGATGCAGAAAAAAATTATATTGAATTTGCAACCTGGTGGAGGTTAGTATAGATGGACTAATAGAACAAGTCCCACACACCGCTACAAGCCAAAATATTTTTTCAGAGCTAGATGCAGAAAAAAATTATATTGAAATTGCAACCTGGTGGAGGTTAGTAAAGATGGACTAATAGAACAAGTCCCACACACTGCTAGAAGCCAAAATATTTTTTCCGAGCTAGATGCAGAAAAAAATTATATTGAATTTGTAACCTGGTGGAGGTTAGTACAGATGGACTAATAGAACAAGTCCCACACACTGCTACAAGCCGAAATATTTTTTCAGAGCTAGATGCAGAAAAAAATTATATTGAATTTGCAAACTGGTGGAGGTTAGTATAGATGCACTAATAGAACAAGTCCCACACACTGCTACAAGCCAAAATATTTTTTCAGAGCTAGATGCAGAAAAAAATTATATTGAATTTGCAACCTGGTGGAGGTTAGTATAGATGGACTAATAGAACAAGTCCCACACACTGCTACAAGCTGAAATATTTTTTCAGAGCTAGATGCAGCCAAAAATTATTTTGAATTTGCAACCTGGTTGTGGTTAATATAGATGGACTAATAGAACAAGTCCCAGACACTGCTACAAGCCAAAATTTTTTTTCAGAGCTAGATGCAGAAAAAAATTATATTGAATTTGGAACCTGGTGGAGGTTAGTATAGATGGACTAATAGAACAAGTCCCACACACTGCTACAAGCCGAAATACTTTTTCAGAGCTAGATGCAGAAAAAAATTATATTGTATTTGCATACTGGTGGAGTTTAGTATAGATTGACTAATAGAACAAGTCCCACACACTGCTACAAGCCGAAATATTTTTTCAGAGCTAGATGCAGAAAAAAATTATATTGAATTTGCAACCTGGTGGAGGTTAGTATAGATGGACTAATAGAACAAGTCCCACACACTGCTACAAGCCGAAATATTTTTTCAGAGCTAGATGCAGAAAAAAATTATACTGAATTTGCAACCTGATGGTGGTTAGTATAGATGGACTAATAGAACAAGTCCCACACACTGCTACAAGCCGAAATATTTTTTCAGAGCTAGATGCAGAAAAAAATTATATTGAATTTGCAACCTGGTGGAGGTTAGTATAGATGGACTAATAGAACAAGTCCCACACACTGCTACAAGCCAAAATATTTTTTCAGAGCTAGATGCAGAAAAAAATTATATTGAATTTGCAACCTGGTGGAGGTTAGTATAGATGAACTAATAGAACAAGTCCCACACACTGCTACAAGCCGAAATATTTTTTCAGAGCTAGATGCAGAAAAAAATTATATTGAATTTGCAACCTGGTGGTGGTTAGTATAGATGGACTAATAGAACAAGTCCCACACACTGCTACAAGCCGAAATATTTTTCAGAGCTAGATGCAGAAAAAAATTATATTGAATTTGCAACCTGGTGGAGGTTAGTATAGATGGACTAATAGAACAAGTCCCACACACTGCTACAAGCCAAAATATTTTTTCCGAGCTAGATGCAGAAAAAAATTATATTGAATTTGCAACCTGGTGGTGGTTAGTATAGATGGACTAATAGAACAAGTCCCACACACTGCTACAAGCCGAAATATTTTTTCTGAGCTAGATGCAGAAAAAAATTATATTGTATTTGCATCCTGGTGGAGTTTAGTATAGATGGACTAATAGAACAAGTCCCACACACTGCTACAAGCCAAAATATTTTTCCACAGCTAGATGCAGAAAAAAATTATATTGAATTTGCAACCTGGTGGAGGTTAGTATAGATGGACTAATAGAACAAGTTCCACACACTGCTACAAGCCGAAATATTTTTTCAGAGCTAGATGCAGAAAAAAATTATATTGAATTTGCAACCTGTTGGTGGTTAGTATAGATGGACTAATAGAACAAGTCCCACACACTGCTACAAACCGAAATATTTTTTCAGAGCTAGATGCAGAAATAAATTATATTGAATTTGCAACCTGGTGGAGGTTAGTATAGATGGACTAATAGATCAAGTCTCACACACTGCTACAAGCCGAAATATTTTTTCAGAGCTAGATGCAGAAAAAAATTATATTGAATTTGCAACCTGGTGGAAGTTAGTATAGATGGACTAATAGAACAAGACCCACACACTGCTACAAGCTGAAATATTTTTTCAGAGCTAGATGCAGAAAAAAATTATATTGAATTTGCAACCTGGTGGTGGTTAGTATAGATGGACTAATAGAACAAGTCCCACACACTGCTTCAAGCCAAAATATTTTTTCAGAGCTACATGCAGAAAAAAATTATATTGAATTTGCAACCTGGTGGAGGTTAGAATAGATGGACTAATAGAACAAGTCCCACACACTGCTACAAGCTGAAATATTTTTTCAGAGCTAGATGCAGCAAAAACTTATTTTGAATTTGCAACCTGGTTGTGGTTAGTATAGATGGACTAATAGAACAAGTCCCACACACTGCTACAAGCCGAAATATTTTTTCAGAGCTAGATGCAGAAAAAAATTATATTGAATTTGCAACCTGGTGGTGGTTAGTATAGATGGACTAATAGAACAAGTCCCACACACTGCTACAAGCCAAAATATTTTTTCAGAGCTAGATGCAGAAACAAATTATATTGAATTTGCAACCTGGTGGAGGTTAGTATAGATGGACTAATAGAACAAGTCCCACACACTGCTACAAGCTGAAATATTTTTTCAGAGCTAGATGCAGCAAAAACTTATTTTGAATTTGCAACCTGGTTTTGGTTAATATAGATGGACTAATAGAACAAGTCCCACACACTGCTTCAAGCCAAAATATTTTTTCAGAGCTAGATGCAGAAAAAAATTATATTGAATTTGCAACCTGGTGGAGGTTAGTATAGATGGACTAATAGAACAAGTCCCACACACTGCTACAAGCCGAAATATTTTTTCAGAGCTAGATGCAGAAAAAAATTATATTGAATTTGCAACCTGGTGGAGGTTAGTATAGATGGACTAATAGAACAAGTCCCACACACTGCTACAAGCCGAAATATTTTTTCAGAGCTAGATGCAGAAAAAAATTATATTGAATTTGCAACCTGGTGGTGGTTAGTATAGATGGACTAATAGAACAAGTCCCACACACTGCTACAAGCCAAAATATTTTTTCAGAGCTAGATGCAGAAAAAAATTGTATTGAATTTGCAACCTGGTGGAGGTTAGTATAGATGGAATAATAGAACAAGTCCCACACACTGCTACAAGCCGAAATATTTTTTCAGAGCTAGATGCAGAAAAAAATTATATTGAATTTGCAACCTGGTGGAGGTTAGTATAGATGGACTAATAGAACAAGACCCACACACTGCTACAAATCAAAATATTTTTTCAGAGCTAGATGCAGATAAAATTTATATTGAATTTGCAACCTGGTGGTGGTTAGTATAGATGGACTAATAGAACAAGTCCCACACACTGCTACAAGCCGAAATATTTTTTCAGAGCTAGATGCAGAAAAAAATTATATTGAATTTGCAACCTGGTGGAGGTTAGTATAGATGGACTAATAGAACAAGTCCAACACACTACTACAAGCTGATATATTTTTTCAGAGCTAGATGCAGCAAAAACTTATTTTGAATTTGCAACCTGGTTGTGGTTAGTATAGATGGACTAATAGAACAAGTCCCACACACTGCTGCAAGCCGAAATATATTTTCAGAGCTAGATGCAGAAAAAAATTATATTGAATTTGCAACCTGGTGGAGGTTAGTATAGATGGACTAATAGAACAAGTCCCACACACTGCTTCATGCCGAAATATTTTTTCAGAGTTAGATGAAGAAAAAAATTATATTGAATTTGCAACCTGGTGGTGGTTAGTATAAATGGACTAATAGAACATTTCCCACACAATGCTACAAGCCAAAATATTTTTTAGAGCTAGATGCAGAAAAAAATTATATTGAATTTGCAACCTGGTGGTGGTTAGTATAGATGGACTAATAGAACAAGTCCCACACACTGCTACAAGCCGAAATATTTTTTCAGAGCTAGATGCAGAAAAAAATTATATTGAATTTGCAACCTGGTGGAGGTTAGTATAGATGGACTAATAGAACAAGTCCCACACACTGCTACAGGTCGAAATATTTTTTCAGAGCTAGATGCAGAAAAAAATTATATTGAATTTGCAACCTGGTGGAGGTTAGTATAGATGGACTAATAGAACAAGTCCCACACACTGCAACAAGCCGAAATATTTTTTCAGAGCTAGATGCAGAAAAAAATTATATTGAATTTGCAACCTGGTGGAGGTTACTATAGATGGACTAATAGAACAAGTCCTACAATCTGCTACAAGAGGAAATATTTTTTCAGAGCTAGATGCAGAAAAAAATTATATTGAATTTGCAACCTGGTGGAGGTTAGTATAGATGGACTAATAGAACAAGTCCCACACACTGCTACAAGCCGAAATATTTTTATAGAGCTAGATGCAGAAAAAAATTATATTGAATTTGCAACCTGGTGGAGGTTACTATAGATGGACTAATAGAACAAGTCCTACAATCTGCTACAAGCCGAAATATTTTTTCAGAGCTAGATGCAGAAAAAAATTATATTGAATTTGCAACCTGGTGGAGGTTAGTATAGATGGACTAATAGAACAAGTCCCACACACTGCTACAAGCCGAAATATTTTTTCAAAGCTAGATGTAGAAAAAAATTATATTGAATTTGCAACCTGGTGGAGGTTAGTATAGATGGACTAATAGAACAAGACCCACACACTGCTACAAGCCGAAATATTTTTTCAGAGCTAGATGCAGAAAAAAATTATATTGAATTTGCAACCTGGTGGTGGTTAGCATAGATGGACTAATAGAACAAGTCCCACACACTGCTACAAGCCGAAATATTTTTTCAGAGCTAGATGCAGAAAAAAATTATATTGTATTTGCATCCTGGTGGAGTTTAGTATAGATGGACTAATAGAACAAGTCCCACACACTGCTACAAGCCAAAATATTTTTCCAGAGCTAGATGCAGAAAAAAATTATATTGAATTTGCAACCTGGTGGAGGTTACTATAGATGGACTAATAGAACAAGTCCTACAATCTGCTACAAGCCGAAATATTTTTTCAGAGCTAGATGCAGAAAAAAATTATATTGAATTTGCAACCTGGTGGAGGTTAGTATAGATGGACTAATAGAACAAGTCCCACACACTGCTACAAGCCGAAATATTTTTTCAAAGCTAGATGTAGAAAAAAATTATATTGAATTTGCAACCTGGTGGAGGTTAGTATAGATGGACTAATAGAACAAGACCCACACACTGCTACAAGCCGAAATATTTTTTCAGAGCTAGATGCAGAAAAAAATTATATTGAATTTGCAACCTGGTGGTGGTTAGCATAGATGGACTAATAGAACAAGTCCCACACACTGCTACAAGCCGAAATATTTTTTCAGAGCTAGATGCAGAAAAAAATTATATTGTATTTGCATCCTGGTGGAGTTTAGTATAGATGGACTAATAGAACAAGTCCCACACACTGCTACAAGCCAAAATATTTTTCCAGAGCTAGATGCAGAAAAAAATTATATTGAATTTGCAACCTGGTGGAGGTTAGTATAGATGGACTAATAGAACAAGTTCCACACACTGCTACAAGCCGAAATATTTTTTCAGAGCTAGATGCAGAAAAAAATTATATTGAATTTGCAACCTGTTGGTGGTTAGTATAGATGGACTAATAGAACAATTCCCAGACACTGCTACAAACCGAAATATTTTTTCAGAGCTAGATGCAGAAATAAATTATATTGAATTTGCAACCTGGTGGAGGTTAGTATAGATGGACTAATAGATCAAGTCTCACACACTGCTACAAGCCGAAATATTTTTTCAGAGCTAGATGCAGAAAAAAATTATATTGAATTTGCAACCTGGTGGAAGTTCGTATAGATGGACTAATAGAACAAGACCCACACACTGCTACAAGCCGAAATATTTTTTCAGAGCTAGATGCAGAAAAAAATTATATTGAATTTGCAACCTGGTGGTGGTTAGTATAGATGGACTAATAGAACAAGTCCCACACACTGCTTCAAGCCAAAATATTTTTTCAGAGCTACATGCAGAAAAAAATTATATTGAATTTGCAACCTGGTGGAGGTTAGAATAGATGGACTAATAGAACAAGTCCCACACACTGCTACAAGCTGAAATATTTTTTCAGAGCTAGATGCAGCAAAAACTTATTTTGAATTTGCAACCTGGTTGTGGTTAGTATAGATGGACTAATAGAACAAGTCCCACACACTGCTACAAGCCGAAATATTTTTTCAGAGCTAGATGCAGAAAAAAATTATATTGAATTTGCAACCTGGTGGAGGTTAGTATAGATGGACTAATAGAACAAGTCCCACACACTGCTACAGGTCGAAATATTTTTTCAGAGCTAGATGCAGAAAAAAATTATATTGAATTTGCAACCTGGTGGAGGTTAGTATAGATGGACTAATAGAACAAGTCCCACACACTGCAACAAGCTGAAATATTTTTTCAGAGCTAGATGCAGAAAAAAATTATATTGAATTTGCAACCTGGTGGAGGTTACTATAGATGGACTAATAGAACAAGTCCTACAATCTGCTACAAGAGGAAATATTTTTTCAGAGCTAGATGCAGAAAAAAATTATATTGAATTTGCAACCTGGTGGAGGTTAGTATAGATGGACTAATAGAACAAGTCCCACACACTGCTACAAGCCGAAATATATTTTCAAAGCTAGATGCAGAAAAAAATTATATTGAATTTGCAACCTGGTGGAGGTTAGTATAGATGGACTAATAGAACAAGACCCACACACTGCTACAAGCCGAAATATTTTTTCAGAGCTAGATGCAGAAAAAAATTATATTGAATTTGCAACCTGGTGGTGGTTAGTATAGATGGACTAATAGAACAAGTCCCACACACTGCTACAAGCCGAAATATTTTTTCAGAGCTAGATGCAGAAAAAAATTATATTGAATTTGCAACCTGGTGGAAGTTACTATAGATGGACTAATAGAACAAGTCCTACAATCTGCTACAAGAGGAAATATTTTTTCAGAGCTAGATGCAGAAAAAAATTATATTGAATTTGCAACCTGGTGGAGGTTAGTATAGATGGACTAATAGAACAAGTCCCACACACTGCTACAAGCCGAAATATTTTTTCAAAGCTAGATGCAGAAAAAACTTATATTGAATTTGCAACCTGGTGGAGGTTAGTATAGATGGACTAATAGAACAAGACCCACACACTGCTACAAGCCGAAATATTTTTTCAGAGCTAGATGCAGAAAAAAATGATATTGAATTTGCAACCTGGTGGTGGTTAGTATAGATGGACTAATAGAACAAGTCCCACACACTGCTACAAGCCGAAATATTTTTTCAGTGCTAGATGCAGAAAAAAATGATATTGAATTTGCAACCTGGTGGTGGTTAGTATAGATGGACTAATAGAACAAGTCCCACACACTGCTACAAGCCGAAATATTTTTTCAGAGCTAGATGCAGAAAAAAATTATATTGAATTTGCAACCTGGTGGAGGTTAGTATAGATGGACAAATAGAACAAGTCCCACACACTGCTACAAGCCGAAATATTTTTTCAGAGCTAGATGCAGAAAAAAATTATATTGAATTTGCAACCTGGTGGAGGTTAGTATAGATGGACTAATAGAACATGTCCCACACACTGCTACAAGCCGAAATATTTTTTCAGAGCTAGATGCAGAAAAAAATTATATTGAATTTGCAACCTGGTGGAGGTTAGTATAGATGGACTAATAGAACAAGTCCCACACACTGCTACAGGTCGAAATATTTTTTCAGAGCTAGATGCAGAAAAAAATTATATTGAATTTGCAACCTGGTGGAGGTTAGTATAGATGGACTAATAGAACAAGTCCCACACACTGCTACAAGCCGAAATATTTTTATAGAGCTAGATGCAGAAAAAAATTATATTGAATTTGCAACCTGGTGGAGGTTACTATAGATGGACTAATAGAACAAGTCCTACAATCTGCTACAAGCCGAAATATTTTTTCAGAGCTAGATGCAGAAAAAAATTATATTGAATTTGCAACCTGGTGGAGGTTAGTATAGATGGACTAATAGAACAAGTCCCACACACTGCTACAAGCCGAAATATTTTTTCAAAGCTAGATGTAGAAAAAAATTATATTGAATTTGCAACCTGGTGGAGGTTAGTATAGATGGACTAATAGAACAAGACCCACACACTGCTACAAGCCGAAATATTTTTTCAGAGCTAGATGCAGAAAAAAATTATATTGAATTTGCAACCTGGTGGTGGTTAGTATAGATGGACTAATAGAACAAGTCCCACACACTGCTACAAGCCGAATTATTTTTTCAGAGCTAGATGCAGAAAAAAATGATATTGAATTTGCAACCTGGTGGTGGTTAGTATAGATGGACTAATAGAACAAGTCTCACACACTGCTACAAGCCGAAATATTTTTTCAAAGCTAGATGTAGAAAAAAATTATATTGAATTTGCAACCTGGTGGAGGTTAGTATAGATGGACTAATAGAACAAGACCCACACACTGCTACAAGCCGAAATATTTTTTCAGAGCTAGATGCAGAAAAAAATTATATTGAATTTGCAACCTGGTGGTGGTTAGTATAGATGGACTAATAGAACAAGTCCCACACACTGCTACAAGCCGAATTATTTTTTCAGAGCTAGATGCAGAAAAAAATGATATTGAATTTGCAACCTGGTGGTGGTTAGTATAGATGGACTAATAGAACAAGTCTCACACACTGCTACAAGCCGAAATATTTTTTCAGAGCTAGATGCAGAAAAAAATTATATTGAATTTGCAACCTGGTGGAGGTTAGTATAGATGGACTAATAGAACAAGTCCCACACATTGCTACAAGCCAAAATATTTTTTCAGAGCTAGATGCAGAAAAAAATTATATTGAATTTGCAACCTGGTGGTGGTTAGCATAGATGGACTAATAGAACAAGTCCCACACACTGCTACAAGCCGAAATATTTTTTCAGAGCTAGATGCAGAAAAAAATTATATTGTATTTGCATCCTGGTGGAGTTTAGTATAGATGGACTAATAGAACAAGTCCCACACACTGCTACAAGCCAAAATATTTTTCCAGAGCTAGATGCAGAAAAAAATTATATTGAATTTGCAACCTGGTGGAGGTTAGTATAGATGGACTAATAGAACAAGTTCCACACACTGCTACAAGCCGAAATATTTTTTCAGAGCTAGATGCAGAAAAAAATTATATTGAATTTGCAACCTGTTGGTGGTTAGTATAGATGGACTAATAGAACAAGTCCCACACACTGCTACAAACCGAAATATTTTTCAGAGCTAGATGCAGAAATAAATTATATTGAATTTGCAACCTGGTGGAGGTTAGTATAGATGGACTAATAGATCAAGTCTCACACACTGCTACAAGCCGAAATATTTTTTCAGAGCTAGATGCAGAAAAAAATTATATTGAATTTGCAACCTGGTGGAAGTTAGTATAGATGGACTAATAGAACAAGTCCCACACACTGCTACAAGCTGAAATATTTTTTCAGAGCTAGATGCAGCAAAAACTTATTTTGAATTTGCAACCTGGTTGTGGTTAGTATAGATGGACTAATAGAACAAGTCCCACACACTGCTACAAACCGAAATATTTTTCAGAGCTAGATTCAGAAATAAATTATATTGAATTTGCAACCTGGTGGAGGTTAGTATAGATGGACTAATAGAACAAGTCCCACACACTGCTACAAACCGAAATATTTTTCAGAGCTAGATGCAGAAATAAATTATATTGAATTTGCAACCTGGTGGAGGTTAGTATAGATGGACTAATAGAACAAGACCCACACACTGCTTCAAGCCAAAATATTTTTTCAGAGCTACATGCAGAAAAAAATTATATTGAATTTGCAACCTGGTGGAGGTTAGAATAGATGGACTAATAGAACAAGTCCCACACACTGCTACAAGCTGAAATATTTTTTCAGAGCTAGATGCAGCAAAAACTTATTTTGAATTTGCAACCTGGTTGTGGTTAGTATAGATGGACTAATAGAACAAGTCCCACACACGGCTACAAGCCGAAATATTTTTTCAGAGCTAGATGCAGAAAAAAATGATATTGAATTTGCAACCTGGTGGTGGTTAGTATAGATGGACTAATAGAACAAGTCCCACACACTGCTACAAGCCGAAATATTTTTTCAGAGCTAGATGCAGAAACAAATTATATTGAATTTGCAACCTGGTGGAGGTTAGTATAGATGGACTAATAGAACAAGTCTCACACACTGCTACAAGCCGAAATATTTTTTCAGAGCTAGATGCAGAAAAAAATTATATTGAATTTGCAACCTGGTGGAGGTTAGTATAGATGGACTAATAGAACAAGTCCCACACATTACTACAAGCCAAAATATTTTTTCAGAGCTAGATGCAGAAAAAAATTATATTGAATTTGCAACCTGGTGGTGGTTAGCATAGATGGACTAATAGAACAAGTCCCACACACTGCTACAAGCCGAAATATTTTTTCAGAGCTAGATGCAGAAAAAAATTATATTGTATTTGCATCCTGGTGGAGTTTAGTATAGATGGACTAATAGAACAAGTCCCACACACTGCTACAAGCCAAAATATTTTTCCAGAGCTAGATGCAGAAAAAAATTATATTGAATTTGCAACCTGGTGGAGGTTAGTATAGATGGACTAATAGAACAAGTTCCACACACTGCTACAAGCCGAAATATTTTTTCAGAGCTAGATGCAGAAAAAAATTATATTGAATTTGCAACCTGTTGGTGGTTAGTATAGATGGACTAATAGAACAAGTCCCACACACTGCTACAAACCGAAATATTTTTTCAGAGCTAGATGCAGAAATAAATTATATTGAATTTGCAACCTGGTGGAGGTTAGTATAGATGGACTAATAGATCAAGTCTCACACACTGCTACAAGCCGAAATATTTTTTCAGAGCTAGATGCAGAAAAAAATTATATTGAATTTGCAACCTGGTGGAAGTTAGTATAGATGGACTAATAGAACAAGACCCACACACTGCTACAAGCCGAAATATTTTTTCAGAGCTAGATGCAGAAAAAAATTATATTGAATTTGCAACCTGGTGGTGGTTAGTATAGATGGACTAATAGAACAAGACCCACACACTGCTTCAAGCCAAAATATTTTTTCAGAGCTACATGCAGAAAAAAATTATATTGAATTTGCAACCTGGTGGAGGTTAGAATAGATGGACTAATAGAACAAGTCCCACACACTGCTACAAGCTGAAATATTTTTTCAGAGCTAGATGCAGCAAAAACTTATTTTGAATTTGCAACCTGGTTGTGGTAAGTATAGATGGACTAATAGAACAAGTCCCACACACTGCTACAAGCCGAAATATTTTTTCAGAGCTAGATGCAGAAAAAAATGATATTGAATTTGCAACCTGGTGGTGGTTAGTATAGATGGACTAATAGAACAAGTCCCACACACTGCTACAAGCCGAAATATTTTTTCAGAGCTAGATGCAGAAAAAAATTATATTGAATTTGCAACCTGGTGGAGGTTAGTATAGATGGACTAATAGAACAAGTCCCACACACTGCTACAAGCCGAAATATTTTTTCAGAGCTAGATGCAGAAAAAAATTATATTGAATTTGTAACCTGGTGGAGGTTAGTATAAATGGACTAATAGAACAAGTCCCACACATTGCTACAAGCCAAAATATTTTTTCAGAGCTAGATGCAGAAAAAAATTATATTGAATTTGCAACCTGGTGGTGGTTAGCATAGATGGACTAATAGAACAAGTCCCACACACTGCTACAAGCCGAAATATTTTTTCAGAGCTAGATGCAGAAAAAAATTATATTGTATTTGCATCCTGGTGGAGTTTAGTATAGATGGACTAATAGAACAAGTCCCACACACTGCTACAAGCCAAAATATTTTTCCAGAGCTAGATGCAGAAAAAAATTATATTGAATTTGCAACCTGGTGGAGGTTAGTATAGATGGACTAATAGAACAAGTTCCACACACTGCTACAAGCCGAAATATTTTTTCAGAGCTAGATGCAGAAAAAAATTATATTGAATTTGGAACCTGTTGGTGGTTAGTATAGATGGACTAATAGAACAAGTCCCACACACTGCTACAAACCGAAATATTTTTTCAGAGCTAGATGCAGAAATAAATTATATTGAATTTGCAACCTGGTGGAGGTTAGTATAGATGGACTAATAGATCAAGTCTCACACACTGCTACAAGCCGAAATATTTTTTCAGAGCTAGATGCAGAAAAAAATTATATTGAATTTGCAACCTGGTGGAAGTTAGTATAGATGGACTAATAGAACAAGACCCACACACTGCTACAAGCCGAAATATTTTTTCAGAGCTAGATGCAGAAAAAAATTATATTGAATTTGCAACCTGGTGGTGGTTAGTATAGATGGACTAATAGAACAAGTCCCACACACTGCTACAAGCCGAAATATTTTTTCAGAGCTAGATGCAGAAACAAATTATATTGAATTTGCAACCTGGTGGTGGTTAGTATAGATGGACTAATAGAACAAGTCCCACACACTGCTACAAGCCAAAATATTTTTTCAGAGCTAGATGCAGAAAAAAATTGTATTGAATTTGCAACCTGGTGGAGGTTAGTATAGATGGACTAATAGAACAAGTCCCACACACTGCTACAAGCCGAAATATTTTTTCAGAGCTAGATGCAGAAAAAAATTATATTGAATTTGCAACCTGGTGGAGGTTAGTATAGATGGACTAATAGAACAAGACCCACACACTGCTACAAATCAAAATATTTTTTCAGAGCTAGATGCAGATGAAAATTATATTGAATTTGCAACCTGGTGGAGGTTAGTATAGATGGACTAATAGAACAAGTCCCACACACTGCTGCAAGCCGAAATATTTTTTCAGAGCTAGATGCAGAAAAAAATTATATTGAATTTGCAACCTGGTGGAGGTTACTGTAGATGGACTGATAGAACAAGTCCTACAATCTGCTACAAGCCGAAATATTTTTTCAGAGCTAGATGCAGAAAAAAATTATTTTGAATTTGCAACCTGGTGGTGGTTAGTATAGATGGACTAATAGAACAAGTCCCACACACTGCTACAAGCCAAAATATTTTTTCAGAGCTAGATGCAGAAAAAAATTGTACTGAATTTGCAACCTGGTGGAGGTTAGTATAAATGGAATAATAGAACAAGTCCCACACACTGCTACAAGCCGAAATATTTTTTCAGAGCTAGATGCAGAAAAAAATTATATTGAATTTGCAACCTGGTGGAGGTTAGTATAGATGGACTAATAGAACAAGACCCACACACTGCTACAAATCAAAATATTTTTTCAGAGCTAGATGCAGATAAAAATTATATTGAATTTGCAACCTGGTGGTGGTTAGTATAGATGGACTAATAGAACAAGTCCCACACACTGCTACAAGCCGAAATATTTTTTCAGAGCTAGATGCAGCAAAAACTTATTTTGAATTTGCAACCTGGTTGTGGTTAGTATAGATGGACTAATAGAACAAGTCCCACACACTGCTACAAGCCGAAATATTTTTTCAGAGCTAGATGCAGAAAAAAATGATATTGAATTTGCAACCTGGTGGTGGTTAGTATAGATGGACTAATAGAACAAGTCCCACACACTGCTACAAGCCGAAATATTTTTTCAGAGCTAGATGCAGAAACAAATTATATTGAATTTGCAACATGGTGGTGGTTAGTATAGATGGACTAATAGAACAAGTCCCACACACTGCTACAAGCCAAAATATTTTTTCAGAGCTAGATGCAGAAAAAAATTGTATTGAATTTGCAACCTGGTGGTGGTTAGTATAGATGGACTAATAGAACAAGTCCCACACACTGCTACAAGCCGAATTATTTTTTCAGAGCTAGATGCAGAAAAAAATGATATTGAATTTGCAACCTGGTGGTGGTTAGTATAGATGGACTAATAGAACAAGTCTCACACACTGCTACAAGCCGAAATATTTTTTCAGAGCTAGATGCAGAAAAAAATTATATTGAATTTGCAACCTGGTGGAGGTTAGTATAGATGGACTAATAGAACAAGTCCCACACACTGCTACAAGCCAAAATATTTTTTCTGAGCTAGATGCAGAAAAAAATTATATTGAATTTGCAACCTGGTGGTGGTTAGCATAGATGGACTAATAGAACAAGTCCCACACACTGCTACAAGCCGAAATATTTTTTCAGAGCTAGATGCAGAAAAAAATTATATTGTATTTGCATCCTGGTGGAGTTTAGTATAGATGGACTAATAGAACAAGTCCCACACACTGCTACAAGCCGAAATATTTTTCCAGAGCTAGATGCAGAAAAAAATTATATTGAATTTGCAACCTGGTGGAGGTTAGTATAGATGGACTAATAGAACAAGTTCCACACACTGCTACAAGCCGAAATATTTTTTCAGAGCTAGATGCAGAAAAAAATTATATTGAATTTGCAACCTGTTGGTGGTTAGTATAGATGGACTAATAGAACAAGTCCCACACACTGCTACAAACCGAAATATTTTTTCAGAGCTAGATGCAGAAATAAATTATATTGAATTTGCAACCTGGTGGAGGTTAGTATAGATGGACTAATAGATCAAGTCTCACACACTGCTACAAGCCGAAATATTTTTTCAGAGCTAGATGCAGAAAAAAATTATATTGAATTTGCAACCAGGTGGAAGTTAGTATAGATGGACTAATAGAAGAAGACCCACACACTGCTACAAGCCGAAATATTTTTTCAGAGCTAGATGCAGAAAAAAATTATATTGAATTTGCAACCTGGTGGTGGTTAGTATAGATGGACTAATAGAACAAGTCCCACACACTGCTTCAAGCCAAAATATTTTTTCAGAGCTACATGCAGAATAAAATTATATTGAATTTGCAACCTGGTGGAGGTTAGAATAGATGGACTAATA
Source organism: Phyllobates terribilis (assembly GCF_046119375.1). NCBI lineage: Eukaryota > Metazoa > Chordata > Amphibia > Anura > Dendrobatidae > Phyllobates > Phyllobates terribilis. The sequence continues at coordinate 241,187,587 of NW_027362768.1, read as the reverse complement.
GAACAAGTCCCACACACTGCTACAAGCTGAAATATTTTTTCAGAGCTAGATGCAGCAAAAACTTATTTTGAATTTGCAACCTGGTTGTGGTTAGTATAGATGGACTAATAGAACAAGTCCCACACACTGCTACAAGCCGAAATATTTTTTCAGAGCTAGATGCAGAAAAAAATTATATTGAATTTGCAACCTGGTGGTGGTTAGTATAGATGGACTAATAGAACAAGTCCCACACACTGCTACAAGCCGAAATATTTTTTCAGAGCTAGATGCAGAAACAAATTATATTGAATTTGCAACCTGGTGGAGGTTAGTATAGATGGACTAATAGAACAAGTCCCACACACTGCTACAAGCCGAAATATTTTTTCAGAGCTAGATGCAGAAAAAAATTATATTGAATTTGCAACCTGGTGGTGGTTAGTATAGATGGACTAATAGAACAAGTCCCACACACTGCTACAAGCCGAAATATTTTTTCAGAGCTAGATGCAGAAAAAAATTATATTGAATTTGCAACCTGGTGGAGGTTAGTATAGATGGACTAATAGAACAAGACCCACACACTGCTACAAATCAAAATATTTTTTCAGAGCTAGATGCAGATAAAAATTATATTGAATTTGCAACCTGGTGGTGGTTAGTATAGATGGACTAATAGAACAAGTCTCACACACTGCTACAAGCCGAAATATTTTTTCAGAGCTAGATGCAGAAAAAAATTATATTGAATTTGCAACCTGGTGGAGGTTAGTATAGATGGACTAATAGAACAAGTCCCACACACTACTACAAGCTGAAATATTTTTTCAGAGCTAGATGCAGCAAAAACTTATTTTGAATTTGCAACCTGGTTGTGGTTAGTGTAGATGGACTAATAGAATGAGTCCCACACACTGCTACAAGCCAAAATATTTTTTCCGAGTTAGATGCAGAAAAAAATTATATTGAATTTGCAACCTGGTGGAGGTTAGTATAGATGGACTAATAGAACAAGTCCCACACACTGCTACAAGCCGAAATATTTTTTCAGAGCTAGATGCAGAAAAAAATTATATTGAATTTGCAACCTGGTGGAGGTTAGTATAGATGGACTAATAGAACAAGTCCCACACACTGCTGCAAGCCGAAATATTTTTTCAGAGCTAGATGCAGAAAAAAATTATATTGAATTTGCAACCTGGTGGAGGTTACTATAGATGGACTGATAGAACAAGTCCTACAATCTGCTACAAGCCGAAATATTTTTTCAGAGCTAGATGCAGAAAAAAATTATATTGAATTTGCAACCTGGTGGAGGTTAGTATAGATGGACTAATAGAACAAGTCCCACACACTGCTTCATGCCGAAATATTTTTTCAGAGTTAGATGAAGAAAAAAATTATATTGAAATTGCAACCTGGTGGTGGTTAGTATAAATGGACTAATAGAACATTTCCCACACAATGCTACAAGCCAAAATATTTTTTAGAGCTAGATGCAGAAAAAAATTATATTGAATTTGCAACCTGGTGGTGGTTAGTATAGATGGACTAATAGAACAAGTCCCACACACTGCTACAAGCCGAAATATTTTTTCAGAGCTAGATGCAGAAAAAAATTATATTGAATTTGCAACCTGGTGGAGGTTAGTATAGATGGACTAATAGAACAAGTCCCACACACTGCAACAAGCCAAAATATTTTTTCA